>NC_135825.1:16043230-17243230 GCF_964213995.1 Mustelus asterias | reverse complement strand
GTACCATTCTGTCTTGCCCTGGCTACAGGTCAATCATGCCCAGCCTCATCACAGGGACATCCCACTCTCGGCAATCATCTAACCTGTTTCTAGTGTTGGTATCTGAGTTTGTGAACTGCAAGTGGTCAGAGTAAGTGACAGTTTTTTTTTTCATCGCTGTCTTTCTGCTCTTCCACTGGCCCTGTGGCAACTCTTGGCTATCTGAGAGGAAAAAGGCACAAGTGTGGGGTTGTGATCAGGGTGGGGTGGGGAAAACAAAAATCTGTTTATACCACCTGCAGCTTTGTAGGTGAGAAGGATTAGGGATGAGAATTCTTTGTGTTTTCAGCTCCGCCACCTAATCCAGTCTTGGTCAAGATGGTGACACTGACTTCTCCTTCAGGATGAGGGTAGGGTGGGGAACTGGTGATCCGTCTCCTACCAGTTTGGTGCTGCTGCATCCAATTGTGCACAGCTTTTACCTAAAGAAAGCGCAAATTGTGTCAGTGAGCATGGTGAGCATGGCTGATGTGGCTCTGGGGGTTGAAAATGTGACAGTGTGTGCAAGCTATGTGATAGAGGTGAGAGGCTTGCAGCAGTAATAGGTGTGTGAGGGTGAGATGAACGTCCATGCCTGAAGCTATGGGTGCAGTTGCTAGCATGTATCATTCAAAACTAAACATGCTGACATTGACCACTCGTGTGAGGACGTTAAACATTTTGCAGCCAGACCCTCAGGACTACAGTCTTGGTGTTGACCACACAGATATCAGCTCCCATATTGCCTGCGCAAAGTTTGTCTGAAGGGCCTCCTGTCTTCCTGTGGATGGCTCGGACGATGGGTAGCATAGTGGTACAGTGGTTAGCACTGCTACCTCACAGCATCAGAGACCTGAGTTCGATTCCGGCCTTGGGTGATTGTCTGTGTGGAGTTTACACATTCTCCCCGTGTGTGTATGGGTTTCCTTCGGGTGATCCAGTTTCCTTCCACAGTCCAAACATGTGCAGGTTAGGTGCATTAGCCATATTGAAATGCCCCTTACGATGCCAAGGTGTGCAGGTTAGATGGATTAGCCATGGTAAATGTGTGGGGTTATGGGGATAGGATGGGAGAGGGGGCCTGGGTAAGATAATCTGTCAAAGAGTCGGTGCAGACTTGAATGGCTGAATGGTCTGCTTCTGCACTGTAGTGATTCTGTGGTCTCCTCCTCTCCACCAAGTGCTGAGATGCAGCATTGAAAAACCATGGAGCTTTCCATGTTGTGCTGTTTTTGTGTCTCTCCCAGGTCAGAATCCTGCAGCAGTCGCAGTACAGCTTCTCTTTAAGTGGTGCAGGCTGACCTTTAGTACTTCATGCTGCTTCTCACTCTGTTGCACCCACTGAGATGTGTAGATAGCCCAGAGCACACTTAACACTGGCTGCACACAGCCATCATTTCAAATAGCCCACAGCCCCAAGCCTGCATCAGAAGGAGCAGCTGCCGGTTAACCTCAGGTTGTGATCCCTGTTCCCATTTCTGGGTTCTGTCAATTATATTCAAGAGTGTTAAGCCAGTCTCCAGTTTGTGTCAGCAGCTTTAACTTTTGGATTATAATCTTATCTGTATATAATAAGGCTGTGAAGTGTTAGAGGTTCGTATTTGATGGCGTGAAGAGTAAGGAATCTCTCTCTACAGATTACTTGGGTGTATATTTTTCCGTCTCAGCTGCTCTACAGCATTCCTCACTGACCGCCCCTTCATTGCATCCTGCAAAACAGTTACTGCATTTCAACATTGCACACAGTGTACTTTGAGCTGTTTCTGAGCCATGTGATAAGATTTATATAAATCCCCCAGAGCTGCTGTAATTCTCTCTGTCTCTCTTCATGTGTAAACAAAGTTTCAGGGGTGATGTTTGGGAGGATGGGGTGGCTTGGAGAGTCCAGCTCTGAGGTAATTCGCACTCTGTGCTGCTTCCCAGCTGTTGAAGTTAAAAGTTATGAGCTGAAGTTATGAGATTTAATTTTACCCGGTTCGAAAACAGGTCACAATTTAGAATCCCTACAGTGCAAAAGGAGGCCATTCAGCCGATCAAGTCTGCACCGTCTACAATCCCACCCAGGTCCTATCCCCTTAACCTCATGTATTTACCCAGCTAATCCCTCTGACACTATGGGGCAATGTACCATTGCCAATCAACCTAACCCGCACATCTTTGGACTGTGGTAGGAAACCAGAGCAACTGGAGGAAACCCATGCAGACACGAGGAGAATGTGCAAACGTGCAAACATGCAAACTCCACCCAGAGTTATTTAAAATAATACAAGGCACAAGTCAGGAGTGTGATAGAATACTCTCCCCTTGCCTGGATGAACACTGTTCCATAACACTCAGGAAGCTTGACAATGTCAGGACAAAGCAGCCAATTGATTGCCACCCTGTCCACTAACATTTACTCTCTCTACTGCCAATGATTTGATTTGATTTGATGTGATTTGATTTGTTTTGATTTGATTTGATTTATTATTGTCGCATGTATTAACATACAGTGAAAAGTATTGTTTCTTGCATGCTATACAGACAAAGCATACCGTTCATAGAGAAGGAAACGAGAGAGAGTGGAGAATGTGGTGTTGCAGTCATAGCTAGGGTGTAGAGAAAGATCAACTTAATGCGATGTAAGTACATTCAAAAGTCTGACAGCAGCAGGGAAGAAGCTGTTCTTGAGTCGGTTGGTACGTGACCTCAGACTTTTGTATCTTTTTCCTGACGGAAGACGGTGGAAGAGAAAATGTCCGGGATGCGTGGGGTCCTTAATTATGCTGGCTGCTTTGCCGAGGCATCGGGAAGTGTAGACAGAATTAATGGATGGGAGGCTGTTTTGCGTGATGGATTGGGCTACATTCACAAGCTTTTGTAGTTCCTTGCGGTCCTGGGCAGAAGAGGAGCCATACCAAGCTGTGATACAACCAGAAAGAATGCTTTCTATGGTGCATCTGTAAAAGTTGGTGAGAGTCGTAGCTGACATGCCAAATTTCCTTAGTCTTCTGAGAAAGTAGAGGCATTGGTGGGCTTTCTAAACTATAGTATCGGCATGGGGGCACCAGGACAGGTTGTTGGTGATCTGGACACCTAAAAACTTGAAGCTCTCGACCCTTTCTACTTTGTCCCGTTGATGTAGACAGGGGCATATTCTCCTTTACACTTCCTGAAGTCAATGACAATCTCCCTTGTTTTGTTGACATTGAGGGAGAGATTATTGTCACCGCACCAGCTCACCAGATTCTCTATCTCATTCCTGTACTCTGTCTCGTCACTGTTTGAGATCCGACGCATTACGGTGGTGTCATCAACAAACTTGAAAATCGAATTGGAGGGGAATTTGACCACACAGGCATAAGTGTATAAGTAATATTATAGGGGCTGAGAACACAGCCTTGTAGGGCACCGATGTTGAGGATGATCGTGGAGGGGGTGTTGTTGCCTATCCTTACTGATTGTGGTCTGTGAGTTAGGAAGTTCAGGATCCAGTCGCAGAGGGAGGAGCCGAGGCCCAAGCCATGGAGTTTGGAGATGGGTTTCGTAGGAATAATGGTGTTGAAGGCTGAGCTGTAGTAAATAAATAGGAGTCTGACATAGGTGTCCTTGTTATCCAGGTGTTCCAGGGTTGAGTTCAGGGCCAGGGAGATGGCGTCTGCTGTGGACCTGTTGCAGTGATAGGCAAACTGTAGTGGATCCAGGTAGTCCAGGAAGCTGGGCTTGATTCGTGCCATGACTAGTCTTTCGAAGCACTTCATAATGATGGATGTCAGAGCTACCAGCCTATAGTCCTTAAGGCATGCTGCTTGGTTTTTCTTAGCTATCGGGATGATGGTCGGTAGCAGCAGTGTGTACCATATACAAGATACATTGCAGGAACTCACCAAGGCCCTGCAGCACCTTCCAAACCCACCTTGGGCAGCACCTTCCAAACCCACGACCATAACCATCTAGAAGGACAAAGGCAGCAGATATATGGGAACACCATCACCTGCAAGTTCCCCTCCAAGCCACTCACCATCCTGACTTGGAAATACATCACTGTTCCTGATCACTGTCGCTGGGTCAAAATCCTGGAACTCCCCCCCTCACAGCACTGTGGGTGCACCAACACCACATGATCTGCAACAGTTCAAGAAGACATTGAGGGTTGGGCAATGAATGCTGGCCTAGCAAGCGACATCCACATCCCATAAATGAACTTAAAAATAAAATAAAACTCTGATTGCTGTGACTTTCTTATAGTCTCGATCTCCATCTATGGGCAATGACATTTTGCTTAGGTGACATTGTGAGACATCCTATGGCAAAGGGTGTCACACAAATGAAAGTCTTTCTTGGCAGCTCAGTGGGAACCATGAAAGAGAATTGCAATTCTCTCTTCATTATATTGATCCCACTGATAAACAATGTCTTCTTTTAATTATCAAAATGGAAGACTGAACACATAGAAAGTAGAAGCAGGAGTAGGCCATTCGGCCCTTCGAGCCTGCTCCACCATTAATCTTGATCATGGCTGATCATCAAATTCAATATTCTAATTCCCCCCTTCCTCCCATATCCCTTGATCCCGTTAGCCCAAGAGCTATATCTAATTTCTTCTTGAAATTAGACAATGTTTTGGCCTCAACTACTTTCTGTGGTAGTGAATTCCAAACATTCACCACCCTCTGGTTGAAGAAATTTCTCCCCACCTCAGTTCTCAAAGGTTTGCCCCTTATCCTCAAACTATGACCCCTAGTTCTGGACTCCCCCACCATTGGGAACATTCTTTCTGAATCTACCCTATCTAACCCTGTTAGAATTTTATAACACATTATCTTTTGGTTGGATATAGTATCCACAGGTTTCACGTGAAACCAGTGAGGGAGGGGGACTAACTGAACAGCTCTCTCAGCGATCTCCTGTAGGTATGGTTAGCTGAATAAGCTCTTGTTCTTTAAGATTCTATGGAACACATTCAACAGGATCATTCATGCGGACATAAATTTAGCTGTCTCTATAATCTGGAATTATATTCAAGTTGGAATAAGATCATTTCATTGTCCCTCCCTGTTTAAAATTGAAGAGCTGAGCCAATTCTTCTTAAATTTACTCATGAAACAGTCTTTTTATTTTATTCTACTGGTTCCAAATATGAAGAAATATCCCCCAGTGTTTAAACAATGCTTTACATTCACTGCTGCCAAGGTGCTGTGCAAATTCATGTGATTTTATCCAAGACTTTGGCACTTACAGCATTCTCCTGTTGGAACATGCAACACCATACATATTACCATTGGCTCAGCACTGAAGTTATAGCAATTCTCTCGCATACATTCCTATCGATGCAGGCCCCACTCCCTGAGGGATTCTGGAGCGTTGTGTACCTGGTGTTAATGTTAAGAGGATGACAGTGTTGATAAATACATGGTTTCTGTGGTAACATGGCCCATTTAATAGGTGATCTTTCGCGAGTCATGTGACCGGGCCAGAACCAATGGAGTGTGAGCGTGCAAACTTGGGCCAATCAGGAGTGAGGACACACATTTCCGGGACTGGAAGTCTTCAGTTGGAGTCAGGGCATTAGAACATAGAACATAGAACATTACAGCGCAGTACAGGCCCTTCGGCCCTCGATGTTGCGCCGACCTGTGAAACCAATCTAAAGCCTATCTAACTTACACTATTCCAATATCATCCATATGTTTATCCAATGACCATTTAAATGCCCTTAATGTTGGCGAGTCCACTACTGCTGCAGGCAGGGCATTCCACACCCTTACCACTCTCTGAGTGAAGAACCTACCTCTGACATCTGTCCTATATCTATCACCCCTCAATTTAAAGCTATGTCCCCTCGTGCTAGCTATCACCATCCGAGGAAAAAGGATCTCACTATCCACCCTATCTAATTCTCTGATCATCTTGTATGTCTCTATTAAGTCACCTCTTGACCTTCTTCTCTCTAACGAAAACAACCTCAAGTCCCTCAGCCTTTCCCCATAAGACCTTCCCACCATACCAGGCAACATCCTAGTAAATCTCCCCTGCACCCTTTCCAATGCTTCCACATCCTTCCTATAATGCGGTGACCAGAACTGTACGCAATACTCCAAGTGCGGCCGCACCAGAGTTTTGTACAGCTGCAACATGACCTCCTGGCTCCGAAACTCAATCCCTCTACCAATAAAAGCTAACACTCCGTACGCCTTCTTAACAACCCATTGTCGAGAATAGACTTGTATTAGTTTTGCTGTTAAACCCTTAGTTGTACATAGTTCTTCTCAGTCAATAAATCTTTAAGTTTGATACTTGCCACATTGAGTGGCCTCGAGTTACTATACTGGCAACGAGGACAAACCAGATTAATCATTGAAAGCCTGCAGTGCAAAGTTAGAGGGGGAGGAGAGCGATTGCGCGAAGTTGAAAGGAAAAAAGGTACAGATTTTGTTTTAAAGATGCCACTATTCAGGAAAATAGAGTAATTCGACCCCAAAGTCAAGAGTTAGGGGAAGTATATTGAGCGACTGTTGTTTAAAAATCGGCAAACAAAATAATGGCCGAGGAGAAGCAGAAGGTGACACTGCTCACAATCTGTGGCGAAGAGACTTACAATCTAGTATGGGGTTTGACATCACCTGAAGATCCAAACACAAAATCTTCAACCAGCTGGTCAATTTAGTTATGGATCACTATAACCCCTAACCTTCCATTATCATGCAAAGGTTCAAATTCCACCCTGCTGTCAGGGAGCCAGGAGTGATGGTCTCCGGCTTCATGACCAGACTTCGATGGCTGGCAGAGCACTACAAGTTCAGGCTTTCAATGGGAGACATGCTAAGTGACCGGTTGGTTTGTGGAATCAACAACCTCAACATCCAAAAGAAGCTGCTTCTGAAATCAAGATTTCACTCAAAAAAGCTGTAGAGATGGCCCAAGCGACTGAGTGTGCTGAGCAAGGTGTGTGTGAGCTGTGAGGTATGTGTGAGCTGCAAGGTGCGTGTGAGCTGCGGGATCTGTGTGAACTGTGAGGTGTGTGTGAGCTGTGAGGTGTGTGTGAGCTGCGGGGTGTGTGTGAGCTGCGGGGTGTGTGTGAGCTGCGGGGTGTGTGTGAGCTGCGAGGTGTGTGTGAGCTGCAGGTTGTGTGGGCTGTGTGGGGTGTGAGTGAGCTGCGAGGTGTGTGTGAGCTGCAGGTTGTGTGGGCTGTGTGGGGTGTGAGTGAGCTGCGAGGTGTGTGTGAGCTACAGGTTGTGTGGGCTGTGTGGGGTGTGTGTGAGCTGCGAGGTGTGTGTGAGCTGCGGGGTGTGTGTGAGCTGTGGGGTGTGTGTGAGCTGCGAGGTGTGTGTGAGCTGCAGGTTGTGTGGGCTGTGTGGGGTGTGAGTGAGCTGCGGGGTGTGTGTGAGCTGTGGAGTGTGTGTGAGCTGCGAGGTGTGAGTGAGCTGCGAAGTGTGTGTGAGCTGCGAGGTGTGTGTGAGCTGCGGGGTGTGTGTGAGTTGCGGGCTGTGCAGAATGAGGTGAACCAGGTGTGGCAGGAGCTGGCTGCTTCTAGGAACAGCCTGAGTGAGGGATCAGCGGAGGCTGAGGAGAGTCATTCAGCACTAGGGTCTGAGGCACATTTTCAGTGTGGGGGATACCCAAGAGATGTGCTGGTGCAAGAATTTTATCTGCTTCAGATGCAAAAAAGAAGGGTCACCTGCAAGCTAGGTGTAGGGCGAAGCAGGTTGCTCAGAACGCTGCAAAAAAAAAAGAATGAGATGATGAATATAATCTCTATGAATAAGCTGGTAGAGGAACCAGACAAGAGTTACACATTCAATCAGGTCCAGCCTAGCTAGATACTTGCAATTGAGATTGTTTTAATGCAGTGGTTCCAAAGGGTGCGGCGCGCCACACTGGTGCGGCGAGAGAGGATGGCATGTGTGGCGGGAAGATTCAAGGCCAATCAAAGAAACATTTAAACATGGTTTAAACAAGCATTGTTTTATGCTTTCTGGATGTCCTATGATCATATTATAAAGTAGTTGTGTTCTATGTTATGAATAAAGCACTGCTAGGAGTTGTTTATTTTTTGTTTTTGAATGTATTTCTTATCAATAAAAAATTCGGTGTGGCGCGAGCAAATTTTTATTCCGAAAGTGCGGCCCAGTGAAAAAAGTTTGGGAACCACTGTTTTAATGGTTAAAGGCCATCTAATGAAAATGGAGATCGACACTGACGCTGCGGCTACTTTCCTAGGTGAAAAAACATTCAAACATCTCCAGAAGATCCTGCAACAAAATGGTCTTAGCCATTCTGAGGCTACTTCAACAATGTACACTGGACAGACACTAAAATTAATGGGGGAAACCTTCCTGCCTATATCCTATAGAAACCAGCTCAGCTACCCGTCATGGTGTTTGAAGGACAGTCTCATGAGATGTGATAAATTAAAACAAATAAAACTGAACTGGCTGGAAATATTTAATGTCCAGGATGGGAGATTCAAAGAGCTCCTCTGTAAATATCAGGAGGTATTCCAGAGAGAACCAGGTAGAATAAAAGGGATTAAAGCTAAACTTTGCTTCAAGCCTCAGGATACACCTAGGTTTTTATGAACTCACCCAGTACCCTATGCATTACATCAGAAAGTAGAGGTCGAACTGAAAAGGTTGAAAGGCCTAGGCATCATCAAACCTGTGCCATTTTCTGAATGGGCCACGCACATCGTGCCTGTTTTAAAATCAGACTGTACCGTGAGGATCTGTGGGAACGACAGATAAACACGGGAGCTCAGCTGGATCATTCCCCCATTCCAAGATTAGAGGACCTCTACACCAGGCAACTTAGCACGGGTCCTCAAATATACTAAGCTAGGCCTAAGTCAAGCTTGTCAACAGCTGTAACTGGATGAGGACTCCAGAAAGCTAGTCATAATAAACATCTACAAGGGTTTATGTCAGTATACACAATTGCTATTTGGTGTTTCACCAGCCTGTGCCAATTTTCAGTGCACTATGGAAAGCCTTTTACAGTCTTGTTTACAGGATTACACATTACTTCCTGAAGAACATGGTGCAAACTCTGGAAACTAAGACAGATCTTTGTGATCCATGGTCTTCCCAAAATGTGGGGTTCAGACAACGGAACAGCATTCAAGCTGATGAATTTCAGATTTTGATCAAGTCTAATGGCATTCGCCATGTCAGGTCAACCCTCCACCATCCTGCCTCAAATGGATTGGCAGGATGAACTGTGCACTCGTTCAAAGCTTCCATGAAGAAGGAGGCTCATTGGCCATTGCCACTGTGACTGGTACATTTTTTGCTGTCCTACAAAACTACACTTCATGCCACCACTGGGGTCACACCTGCAGAATTGCTAATCGGTTGACATCTTGTACCTGTTTAGACTTAGTGTTCTCAAATTTATCAGGGAGGGTGGAGACTAGGCAAGCCTCTTAGAAAGAGTATCATGACTCTCAGAAAGGGGACAGGTTGTTAAATGTTGACGACTTTTTTCACAGAATCCCAACAGTGCAGAAGGAAGCCATTTGGCCCATCGATTCTGCACCCACCACAATCCCACCCAGGCCCCATCCCCATAAACCTACTTATTACCCTACTAATCCCCTGACACTAAGGGGCAATTTATCATGGCCAATCAGCCTAACCCGCACATCTTGGAATGTGGGAGGAAACCACAGCATCCGGAGGAAACGCATGCAGACGCGGGAAGAATGTGCAAACTCTGGACAGACAGTGACCCAAGCCGGGAATCAAACCCATGTCCCTGGTGCTGTGAGGCGGCAATGCTAACCACTGTGCCACCGTGCTGCCCATTCATTTTGGCAAGGACTTGCCTGGGTGCCAGGGAGAGTTGAGGGGAAGATGGGGTGGGTCTCACATCTTCTTAGAAATCTTAGAAACCCTACAGCACAGAAAGAGGCCATTCGGCCCATCGAGTCTGCACCGACCACAATCCCACCCAGGCCCTACCCCCATATTCCTACATATTTACCCACTAGTCTCTCTAACCTACCCATCCCAGGACACTAAGAGCAATTTTAGCATGGCCAATCAACCTAACCCGCACATCTTTGGACTGTGGGAGGAAACCAGAGCACCTGGAGGAAACCCACGCAGACACGAGGAGAATGTGAAAACTCCACACAGTGACCCAAGCCGGGAATCGAACCCAGGTCCCTGGAGCTGTGAAGCAGCAGTGCTAACCACTGTGCTACCGTGCCGCCGCTAATGCACATGTGGTGTCAAGTAAAGAAGCATATCAATCACTGATGTAACAGAGTAGAGTCAGCTCTGGGAGACAAGCAGGTGTGCCCCGCAGCAAGTTTGTATATACCAGCCTCAGAACTAGATATTTTGGCACCCATGGTGGGGCCAAGACAGCCTTTGACTTTGGATGGTAGTCATGATGTGGAGTTGCCAGTGTTGGACTGGGGTAGGCACAGAAGCAGTTTCACAACACCAGGTTAAAGTCCAACAGGTTTATTTGGATGAAGGGGCAATGCTTCAAAAGCTCGTGCGACCAAATAAACCTGTTGGACTTTAACCTGGTGTTGTGAGACTACTTACTTTGGCTTTGAGGACTGAGGCAGGAGAAGGGGCCAGCAAGGACCTAGCTCCTGAGGTGATTAGCCATTCCATCAGTGCATCCTCTATCACTGGCTGCTGATGAACCCCTGACAGATTTGTATATGGTCCAGAAGTCTCCAGATTGGCTGACATTATGAACTGTCTTGTCCTGGTGTCCCTTCTGTAATATTGCTCTTTGTCTACTTATGTATTAACTGTCTTTCTTTTTGTCTTATCATCAGTAGTCCAAGAAATTAGGGGGGAAAGGGCTGTGTTAGCATGGTCCCTTTAATGGGCAACCCTTTGTAGGCCACATAACGGGGCCGGAACCGATGGAGCGCCCAAATTTGTTTTGTTTTTAAATTAATTTATTCGTGTCACAAGTAGACTTACATTAACACTGCTATGAGGTTATTGTGAAAATCCTCTCGTCGCCACACTCCGGTGCCTGTTCGGGTACACTGAGGGAGAATTTAGCATGGCCAATGCACCTAACCAGCATGTCTTTTGGACTGTGGGAGGAAACTGGAGCACCTGGAGGAAACCCACGCAGACACAGGGAGAACATGCAGACTCCACACAGACAGCGACCCAAGCCGGGAATCGAATCTGGGTCCATGGCACTGTGAGGCAGCAATGTTAACCACTGTGCCACCGTGCTGCCCACAACTTGGGCCAATTTAGAGCGAGGGCATGCATTCCGGAGGCTGGAAGGCTTCAGCTGGAGTCAGGGCATTGCTGGGAGTAGATCTGTATCGTTGTGCTGTTAGACCACAGTTGCATATAATTCTTCTCAGTCAATAAATGGTTAAGTTTGTTACTTGCCACATTGAGTCACCTTGAATTACTCCAGTTTCTAATGCATTAAATAGATTGTTCACCATCAAATAATACCATAATATCAATATGGACATTCTGTAACATTTTTTATTATGCAAACTGCAATGGAAAGCTTGCTCAAAAGCTGTTCTCTTTATGAATGCATGTCACTTGTGCATATTACAGTACATGATGCAGAACATGCTTGTGTACATTATTGACTCAAGAAATGGCAAACATATTTTAAGAAAGTGAAAAACAAATCCACATAAACTAGTAGCAGAGTGAATCTAGTGAGTGTAAAAAGAAAATGTTGCTGCTATGTTTTTTACTTTCATATTTGCTATTCAGCAGTTTGGTTAAGAAAGTCAATGGTGCAGATGGAAGTAAATGATCTGGAGTTTGGTATCTGGCACCAGTTTCAGTCAATATTCATCATGAAGCTTTAGTTAGGTCTCTCCAGTTGGATAAATATCCAGTCCACAGCACAGCGGAAGATTCCAGGCTCAATTTCCCAGTATGGAATGGGGTTCCCGTACAAGCTGATCCTGCTGTATGGGCTCTTCATTGGATCATCATTCTGAGGGCAAAAGTCACCGCCTTTTAAGTGAGCTATCTGGTTGTCATTGAGATAGAGGGCCTGTAATTAGAATCATAAATAAAATAAAGCCCAATGAATTCTGACGATAACAATGACTCCCAACAAGGTATAAAAACAGAACAGAGCTCGGTGTAATCACATTTATCAAGCCACAGAATTCTCATATGGTTACAGGAGGCCATTTGGCCCATTTTTTAAACTCATTCACGGCACGTGGGCATTGCAGGCTGTGCCAGCATTTATTGCTCATCCCTACTAGCCCTGCTTGCTAAGCTAAATGTCTAAGCTATTTCAGGGAGCATTCAAAAGTCAACCACATTGCTGTGGATCAGGAGTCATATGTAGGCCAAACTAGGTAAGGACAACAGATTTCTTTCCCTAAAGGATATCAGCGAATCAACAATGGTTTCATCATGGTGCATTACTAACTTTTAATTTAAGATTTTTCATTGAATTCAAATTCCACCATCTGCCATGGTGGGATTCAAACCTGGGCCCCCAGAGAATTACCCTGGATCTCGGGATTGCGAGTCCAGTGACAATATCACTGTGCCCACCACATTGAATCTCTACAAGAGCGAATCAACTTACCTCACTCCTACGCATTTTCCAGATGGCCCTGTAAATGTTTTGTCTTTACATAATTATCTATTTCCCTTTTGAAAGGCACGATGGAACCTGCCTCCACCATAATTTCAGGCGGTGCATTCCAGGTCCTAACCACTTGCTGCGTGAAAAAACATTTTGGTATATCACCTTTGATTCTTTTGCCATTCACCTTAAATGTTCTCTGGTTCTCGATTCTTATGTCAATGGAAACAGTTTCTCCCTCCCTTCTCTGTCCAGGCCTTGCATTATTTTGAAATAAAGTGACAATTTTTTCACTATACTGTCCTAGTTAGAATCCATCCAGTGCCTGTCGCATACAGCACTTCACCACATGCATAATCCACAAGTGTGTTGAAATAACTAAGGGTGGCATGGTGGCACAGTGGTTAGCACCACTGCCTCACAGTGGCAGGGACCCAGGTTCAATTCCCGGCTTGGTTCACTGTCTGTGTGAAATTTGCACATTCTCCCCGTGTCTGCGTGGGTTTCCTCCAAGTGTTCCGGTTTCCTCCCAAAGATGTGCGTGTTAGGTGGATTAGCCATGCTAAGTTGCCCCTTGGTGTCAGGGGGACTAGCTAGGGTAAATGCATCGGGTTCTGGGGATAGGGCCTGGGTGGGATTGTGGTCGGTGCAGACTCGATGGGCCAAATGGCCTCCTTCTGCACTGTAGGATTCTATGAAACTAAAAGCGACCAAGATGTCTTGCAGTAAATATGTTTGACCAAAGCAGAATAGTAAATAACAAAGCTTGTATTATCAGTGAAAGAAATAAATAATTGCATTTCGGAAAAGTCTTCCAGAACTCCAGGACACGAATCGCAAAAACTCAGTCTGCAGGTGCAGCAGGTGATCAAGAAGGCGAATGGAATGTTGGCCTTTATCGCGAGGGGGATAGAATATAAAAGCAGGGAGGTTTTGCTGCAACTATACAAGGCACTGGTGAGGCTGCAACTGGAGTACTGTGTGCAGTTTTGGTCCCCTTATTTGCGAAAGGATATATTGGCCTTGGAGGGAGTGCAGAGAAGGTTCACCAGGTTGATACCGGAGATGAGGGGTGTAGCTTATGAGGAGAGATTGAACAGATTGGGTCTGTACACATTGGAGTTTAGGAGGCTGAGGGGCGATCTTATAGAGACATATAAGATAATGAAGGGGCTGGATAGGGTAGAGGTAGAGAGATTCTTTCCACTTAGAAGGGAAACCAGAACTAGAGGGCACAGCCTCAAAATAAATGGGGGCCGGTTCAGAACAGAGTTGAGGGGGAACTTCTTCTCTCAGAGGGTAGTGAATCTCTGGAATTCTCTGCCCATTGAAGTAGTGGAGGCTACCTCGTTGAATATGTTTAAATTACGGGTAGATAGATTTCTGATCGATAAGGGAATCAAGGGATATGGGGAGCAGGCGGGTAAGTGGAACTGATTCGCTTCAGACAAGCCATGATCTTCTTGAATGGCAGGGCAGGCTCGAGGGGCTAGATGGCCTACTCCTGCTCCTATTTCTTATGTTCTTATGTTCTTATGACATCCTGAAGTGCTTTGCAGCCAATTGTTGTAATGGAACAAAGATGGTAGCCAATTTGAACACAGCAAGTTCCCATAAACAGAATCATAAATGTGTTCCGGTGCTGAAGGAAGCCATTTGGCTTACCATGTCTGCAACAAATACAGCAAATAATGACCAGAAAATCTGTTTTAGTGATGTCGATTGAGGGATAAGTATTAACCAAGGAATCAAATACAACTCTCCTGTTCTTCATAATAATGTCATGGGAACATTTGCATCCACCTGAAAAAGCAGACAGAACCATGATTTTATGTCTTATTTAGGCATTGGCACCTCTGACGATGCAACGACCTCTCTCAGTAATGCACTGGAGTGTCAGCCTATATGTTTGTCGAATGGGATATGAATCTACAACCTTCTGACTCAGAGACAGATGGCTACCCCTGAGCCTCAGTTGGAACTGTGCTAAGCAAAATAGCTAAAACAGTTGTACATAAATCAGAGGAGGTTATGATCAGACTGTTGTTACAATCTCTATAGAGACTGATGATTTTTAAAAAGTGATTTGAATGAGTGAAAAGAATGACACACAAGATTTCACATTTTGAAACTTCGACTGCAACAAAGAATTAAAATATCACTATTCACCAAACACTATTTACTTTGGTGAGCAACTTATACTATAAATTACAGAAAGGACTATTCCTCTTTTTACTTCATAGAATCATAAAATCCCTATAGTGGAGGAGACCATTCAACCCATCGAACCTGCACCGATAACAATCCCACCCAGGCCCTATCCCCGTAACCCCACATATTTACCCTGCTAACTCCCCCTGACATTAAGGGACAATTTAGCATGGCCAATCCACTAACCTGTGCATCTATGGATGGTGGGAAGAAATTGGAGCACCTGGAGGAAACCCACACAGACATGGGGGAGAACATGCAAACTCCACACAGTCACCCAAGGCCGACTTGACCATGGATCCCTAGCACTGTGAGGCTGCAGTGCTAACCACTGTGCCACCATGCTGTATCACACATCTCACTCTCCACGGAATTATAGTTCTTGTAGCAAACAGTTTACAGCTTCTCCCCTTTTCCAACGTGTTCCTGCATCCCAGTTTCACCGATTTATAACTTTGTATAACGATTGTATCAAGGTAAAATCTGTTCTGGTGATTCTTCTCCACCCCCCACCCCCCACCTCCAGTCATGCCAGAAAAACTCTCCCAGACTCCTTAGATGGCTGCATGATGTATCTCTTTGATTTGATGTCATCTCCCCCCTATATCCGGCTATGGTAGCTCAAAATCCAAAATAGCCTTTTCCCTGTGCTGGACACACAGAACTGCTGTCTGTGACATTTATTGATTTGTAAAGAAGACTGTAACCTGATCTCAAAAATGGCTTCCTCTGCCATATTTGTCATGGCAAATGAAACACATTAAGCTTGCATCCAAGTAGAAATGCTGATTAGCTATTCTTGACCCTAACTTTCTTTCATCTTAGAAGCAAATGGACAATTATAGTACAACAACAACACAATACCTTCAACACCTTTCTGGGACTTTGGGAGACCCAGCATCTGCCCATTGTGAGCTCAGAGATGGCTGCCATTATCCCACCTTCTTCCTTACATGTTCTTCCACGTAAAACAATCCAAACCTTCCTCTAACAATCAAACCACCCCTACTTGCTGTCAGGTAGTCTTCGGATCAGGTTACACGGTCCCTTACATTTAACTTAACTTTAAAGCTAATCCCAAAACATAATGATCTTGTAAGCCTCATAATTGTAACACTTCCCAGAGCTCTGGTCAGACCCCACCTTGATTAATGTATTAAGGTTTCATTGCCAGGATATAAAGGAGGCACTTCTAAGGACCGGAGGCAATACCACAAAATGATGGAGGGGATCTGAGTTACAAAGAAAGACTGAAGAAACCTGGTTTTGAAGCCAGAAAGGGAAGAAAACTGAGTAACTATCTTCTAAAGACTCTATTAAAGGATAGAAAAAGCTCACCCAGAATAATACGTCAAACTGCGAGAGTAAAATAAAGAATCACTGTTTTAACTAAAACAAGAGTCAGCTTAGGACTGAGTCAAGAAATTATTTCAATAAAAGGTGAATAACATGTGGAATAAACTTCCAGACAGAGTAATGGAGCCAAGAATCATGGGATATTTCACGACACAAATGGATTCTTCCATGGGCAGTTGTTAGGATTTTTTTTGTGTTGTTGCCCTTTAAGGGGTGCTTCCCTGAAAGAGTAAGTGACCCACTGGTCCATTCGGGAGCATTTTGGGACTCGCCCAGACTTGCCTGGGCTTGTTCCAAGAGTCAGAATTTAGGGCCTGTGGAATTTAAGACTTTTTTTCTTGCCCTGCAATGTGTATAGATATTCTGATAATGAACCTTTGTTAGTTCAGTGACCGGAGTTCGATCCTTACTTCTACACTACAATCTCTTTAGCTGGATGAGTGACTGCATTGCTTTCCTCATCCTTAGTTCAATCATTTATTCAGCAGCAACGTCCCCTGCCAAGTGGCTAGAACAACAAGTTGCTGGGTGATGAAGAAATATAGCTTGAGATATTGAATGTTTTTATCATGAGGACATTGCCATTCAGTCATTGACTGCAGCCAACTTAGAGTCTGGAGTTTTGCTCGAATATTCTACGCTACACTATAAAATGACATAGATTTTTGATTCCAAAAAAAGCAAAAGAGCGATTATCTGCTTCGTTCATGAGCCAAAAAAACTGAAAGGTTTTCCAGAGGAAACAGACAAAGATGTTTTTCTTGTGGGGAAAATGCAAAGTCACCTTTGGATTCCCAACAAATCAGAAAAGCCAAAAGCAAGCTACAAAAGTAAATAGTTTTTCATCTGCTCCCTAGAACGTTCACTTGGTGAGAAACCAGGGCAGAAACAAAGCTTAAATACCCTAGAAGACCGAGAGGTAATCTTACAAAAGCAATAAAGTGATGATTGAATAAAGTTGAACAGAGCTTTGGTTAGGCTCTATCTAAAGTACTGTGCTCAGTTTAGGACTCTGTACCTCAAAGAGTGCACATTGGCCTTAGAAAGGGTGCAGGACAGATTTACCCTAATGATACAAAAACAGAAAATGCTGGAAAACCTCAGCAGGTCTGACAGCGTCTGTGGAGAGAGAATAGGGCTGCTCTGACGAAGGGAAATCCAGACTTGAAACGCTAGCTCTATTCTCTCTCCACAGATGCTGTTAGACCTACTGAGATTTCCAGCACTTTCTGTTTTTCTTTCAGATTCCAGCATCTGCAGCAATTTGTTTTTACCCTAATGTAATGATACCAGAGTTAAAATATGAGGATAGGTTGTATAAATTTGGTTTGCATTTCCTCAAACCGAGAAGTTTAAGGAGTGATCTAATTGAAGTCTTGAAACTGATAAAGTGACTCAATAGGTTAGATATGGTGAAACTATTTATTCTGGTGAAAAAATTCAGCCATAATCTTAAAACTGGGAGCAAAGTGGGTGGCACAGTGGCTAGCACTGCTACCTCACATCGCTAGGGACCCAGATCCAATTCCAGCCTTGGATGACTGTGAGTGTGGAGTTTACACATCTGCATGGGTTTCCTCTGGGTTTCCTTCCACAGTCCAAAGATGTGCAGGTTAGCTGAATTGGCTACGCTAAATTGCACCTTCGCGTTCATTGATGTGTAGGTTGGGTGGATTAGCCATGGTAAATATGCAGGGTTACGGGAAACGGCAGAGGGGAGAGCCTGCGTAGGACATTCCTTTGCAGAGTCAATGCAGACTCAATGGGCCGGATGGCCTCTTTCTGCACTGTAGGGATTTTGTGGTTCTATGGTTCCAGAGAATAACGGAAATCAGGAACTCTCTCCAAGAAGTCTGTGGAGTGTCAGTCAATTAACTTTTTAAAGACTTGGATCACTAAATTTCTGTGAAGTGTAAGAATGGATGTGAAACAAATGTGGGGAAAGAGAGTTAAGGTACAGAACAGCCATGATCAACTTGAAGAGCAGGACAAGCTCAAGGAGCTGACTGACCCACTCTTCCTCTTCTCTACATGTTCCTGGGTACGCTGGGGGAAGTGAGTTGGTTTTCAGAGCTCTGGTGCCTTGTAAGTGAGGCAAAGACAACAGACAGTTTAGTAATTACTTCCAAATTCTTGTTTCCCACACTATTTTTGGACTCATTTTCTTTTTAAGGCAATGTAATCAAAAGGTTCTTCTTCATATTTTTCCATCCTCTTCTTAAGGCAATGAAATGGTTCCACAGGCCCTGCTTTCCATCTTACAGATTGGTCAAATTGGTCCTTCCTCACTCATAAGCCTAGTTAATAGTTGCAGGCTGTTCACCATTGGGAGGTTTGGTAGCTGGAATCAATGGACAGCATGCAGAGGTGGAAATTTTCACTGATCTTCTCTCCTTCTTGAACCCACAGAATTGTAGCATTTCCTCAGCTGAGATCAACTAGATCCAGTACAGTTCAACTATCTTTCAGGCCTGTTTAACTCAGTTCAACACTGACTCATGAACTTACCAACTTTGGAACAGAGTGAACCAAAAGTTCTCAAGGGGAGTGAAAATTCATCTGTAAGATTACCTCTCGATCTGCGATCTCAACTGGACTCAATAGCGGGAAGGGCAATGGCTTAGTGGCATTATCACAAGACTATTAATCCAGAAACTCAGTTAATGTTCTGGGGACCCGGGTTCAAATCCCACCATGGCAACTGGTGGAATTTGAATGAATTAAGAATCTACTGATGACTATGAAATCATTGCCAATTGTCAGAAAAACCCATCTGGTTCACTAATGTCCTTTAGGGAAGGAATTCTGCTGTCCTTACCTGGTCTGGCCTAATGTGACTCCAGATCCACGGCAATGTGGTTGACTTTCAACTGCCCTTGGGTAACAAGGGATGGACAATAAAGGCTGGCCAGCCAGCAATGCCCATGTCCCAGGAATGAGTAAAAAAAAATTGAGTGGAATCACAGCAGAAGTGATAGGTTGGTGAGGACTCTTGCCACTTTGCAAATGGCACTTTCCTTTCTCTAATCCCCATCAGGGCTACAGTTGCCCTCTGCTTCCCAGCCCTGCATGTGCAACACAGACTAAGCAACCCGACATTCCTTCTTAATTCCTGCATTTGCCATGGTGTAATCCCTGGGAACTAGTAGTAATGAGGAAGTCTTTTCCTGCCAGAATATTTGATTTGATTTGATTTATTATTGTCACATGTATTAGTATACAGTGAAAAGTATTGTTTCTTGCGTGCTATACAGACAAAGCATACCATTCATAGAGAAGGAAGCGAGAGAGTACAGAATGTAGTGTTACAGTCATAGCTCGGGTGTCGAGAAAGATCAGCTTAATGCAAGGTAGGTCCTTTCAAAAGTCTGATGGCAGCAGCTGTTCTTGAGTCGGTTGGTACGTGACCTCAGACTTTTGCATCTTTTTCCCAATGGAAGAAGGTGGAAGAGAGAATATCCAGGGTGCATGGGGTCCTTAATTATGCTGGATGCTTTTCCGAGGCAGAGGGAAGTGTAGACAGCGTCAATGGATGGGAGGCTGGTTTTGCGTGATGGATTGGGCTACGTTCACGAGCTTTTGTAGTTTCTTGTGCTCTTGGGCGTCACCCTAAAGATAACAATTTGCCACCATTCTCCACTCAATTCTTTTGAAAATCATAATTTGGAAAACATTTACTGAGTATTTATGTATTACAACTTAATCATTAATTATCCACTGAAGTGATTCAGTTACTTTGCTATATAACTGCAGTATTCAAAGATACATTATTTAAGAAGGGAGTTAGTTCAGGTGTCCAAAATTATGGGGGGGAGGGGGGCGGTGGGGAGGGGGGGGGGGGCTTTGATTGATAAATAAGAAGAAACTGTCTCCATTGGCAGGGGATTGGTAACAATAGGCTCCTTAGACTGCACCTTCCAAACCCACTACCACTACCATCTAGAAGGACAAGGGCAGCAGATACCTGGGGACACCACCAACTGTAAGTTCCTCTCCAAACATGGGAATATATTTCCTGACATGGAAATATATTTCTGTTCCTTCAAAATGTGTCAAAATCCTGGAACTCCCTTCCTAACAGCACTGGGGTGCTAGCTACACCACAGAGACTGCAGCAGCTCAATCAGGCAGCTCAAGAGCAGTTAGAGATGGGCAATAAATGCTGGCCGAGCCAGCAAGGCCCACATCCCATGAATGAATAAAAAATAAACATTTGAGATAATTGTTGAAAAGAAGCAGTGATGAGATGAAGAGAAATTTCATTATGCAGTAAGTTGCTGCAAAGACCTGCCCGAAAGATTGATGAAAGAAAATACAATGGCAATTTTCAAAGGTGTATTGGATATATGCTGGAAAAGAAAACAAATTGCAGAAAAGCTCTCCTACAGAGAAGGAGCAGGGAGTCAAACTAATTGGCAAATTCTTTTAAAGGACTGGTACAGGTATGACAGGCCAAATACGCACCTTCCGTGCTGTGTAATTCAATGAAATGTTCTCATAAAAAGCTACCATGCCTGATGCTCCTTGGAGTTCTCCCATGTAAGTAGGGCATAGCTTCCAAGATGAAAGAGCAATTGCATGCACGTCACCTACCTAAGTTTGACCCCCAATGGCAGACAGGAATGTCCAAATACTTTTACTGAGTCAAAAAATTGCATCTGAGCACTTAACAAATTGTTTTTACCTTTAGAGGATTAAGTTGGTTCCTTTTCATCATTTCATGCCTCCATAAACAGACACAATAGACAATAGAATCATAGAATCCTACAGTGCAGAAGGAGGCCATTCGGCCCATTGAGTCTGCAACGACCACAATGCCACCCAGGCCCCAACCACATAAGCCCTTGCATTTACCCTAGCTAGTCCCCCTGACACTAAGGGACAATGTAGCACAGCCAATCCACCTAACCTGCACATCTTTGGACTGTGGAAAGAAAGTGGAGCACCCAGAGGAAGCCCACGCAGACACGGGGAAAACGTGCAAACTCCACACAGACAGTGACCTAAGCCGGAAATCGAACACGGGTCCCTGGCGCTGTGAGACAGCAGGGCTAACCACTGTGCCGTCCAATGTGTCAAGACCTCACTTCCCTCACTGCCATAAGGGAAAACCTATCAACTGGTCTCACATTCTAACGTTAACCATTTCATTTCCTGAACGTCAGCGCCTTACCATGATGTTTTTGTGCTGTGGTAGGCCCGGAGGAATGGAAAGCAATCTATTGTTGTCCAGGTGGAGATCCTGGAGGTTAGGCATGTGGCTCAGAGTCTTATTCGCAAAATACCTGATTTTGTTGGAACTCAGTCTCAACCTGGCAAGAGTAAAAGGAAGAGGTGAGAACCATAAAGAGATCCATGCAGCACACTGCTATGAAAACTCAAAAGAACTTCCTTACTAAGTGATGGACAGATTAGTCATTTGGAATACCATAAGAACATAAGAAATAGGAGCAGGAGTAGGCTATCTAGCCCCTTGAGCCTGCCCCGCCATTCAATAAGATCATGGCTGATCTGATAGTGGTTTAGTTCCACTTACCTGCCCACTCCCCATAACCCTTAATTTCCTTATTGATCAGAAACCTAGCTACCTGTGACTTAAACATATTTAACGAGGTAGCCTCCACTGCTTCAATGGGCAGAGAATTCCAGAGATTCACTACCCTCTGAAAGAAGAAGTTCCTCCTCAACTCTGTTCTAAACTGACTCCCCCTTATTTTGAGGTTGTGTCTTCTAGTTCTTGTTTCCTTTCTAAGTGGAAATAATCTCTCTACCTCTACCCTATCCAGCCCCTTCATTATCTTATATGTCTCTATAAGATCTCCCCTCAGCCTTCTAAACTCCACCGAGTACAGGCCCAATCTACTCAATCTCTCCTCATAAGCTAACCCCCTCATCTCTGGTATCAACCTGGTGAACCTTCTCTGTACTCCCTCCACGGCCAATATATCCTTTCGCAAATAAGGGGACCAAAATTGAGCACAGTACTCTAGTTGCAGCCTCACCAGTACCTTGTACAATTGCAGCAAGACCTCCCTGCTTTTATACTCCATCCCCTTCGCGATAAAGGCCAACATTCCATTTGCCTTCTTGATCACCTGCTGCACCTGCAAACTGAGTTTTTGCGAGTGAATGGTTCCGGAGTGAATGGTTCCATAGCGCTACTTTACTGGTGCTCCTCTCTATCCATGGGAATTCCGGAGAATCCCATTCACTGTAAATATTCATGGCAAACGAAAGTGGACTTCAATTAAAACATACAGCTAATATGCTGGCAATAAAGGACTGAGGATTCCTGTTTTGGAGAAAAATGAAAAAGAAGACTTCTACCTGGAGTGGGTGAAGAGTTTGTGGTGGAATCCGATTTTATGTGAAGGAATTGCGCTGCCCCTTTGAGTTCTGGTGGCGAGGTGTTTGGACACCATACATATAAAAATGCCAGTCTAAGTGAGTTCCTGCTTAAGAATGATAATCCCAATTGAAAGAAATGGATTGCAGTATGGTGGTAATCTCACTGGGCTAATGCTCCGGGGGCATGGGTTCAAATCTCACCATGGCCATTGGTGGAATTTCAATTCAGAGAAACATAAAAACTAGAAGCAAGAGTAGGCCATTCGGCCCTTCAGGCCTGCTCTGCCATTCATTTTGATCATAGCTGATCATCGAATTCAATATCCTGATCTTCTCTTCCTCCCATATTCCTTGATTCCTTTCGCCCCAAGAGCTAAATCTAATTTCTTCCTGAAAACAGACAATGTTTTGGCCTCAACTACATTCTTTGGTGGTGAATTCCATACATTCACCACCCTCTGGGTGAAGAAATTTCTCTTCACTTCAGTTCCAAAAGGTTTACCCCTTATCCTCAAACTATGACCCCTAGTTTTGGACCCTCCCCCCCCCCCCCCCCCCCCCACCATTGGGAACATTCTTTCTGAATCTACCCTGAATTTTATAAGTTTCTATGAGATCCCCTCTCATTCTTCTAAACTCCAGTGAAGTTCAATTCATAAATCTGGGATATAAAGCTAGCCTTGGTAATGCTGACAGTGTAATTTTTGTAAAAACCCATCTGGTCCACTAATGTCCTTTGGGGAAAAAAATCTACTGCATCCCATGAAAGAATTAAAAAACAACTTTTCCAAGCAACGATCTTTGAAAAATATGGATTGTCTTCAATGGAGGCTTCATTAGAATCAGAGAATGTTTGCAACACAGAAAGAGGCCACTTGGGCCATCATGTCTGTGCCAGCTGAAAAGCCAGCCTAATCCCACTTTCTAGCACTTCATTCATAGCCCTGCAGGTCATGACACTTGAGGTGCATTTCCCGACACTCTTTAAATGAGTTGAGGGTTTCTGCTTCTATTTGGTCGTGGCTAGGTGGCACAGCACCTCACAGATACTAACACCGTTCTGGGACTTTGGGGAACTCAGGGTCTACTCATGATACACTCCAAGATGGCTGCCATTATCTCTAAACAATTATACCTTGCGCCTTTTCAGTGAAACAATCTGAGACATTCTTTCGAGTCAACAATCTCACCACCCAGGCTTGCTGTTAGGCAGACTGCAGAGCAGATCGCATGATCACATCTGCCTCACAGCGGCAGAGACCTGGGTTCAATTCCAGACTCAGGTCACTGTCTGTGTGGAGTTTACACATTCTCCCCGTGTCTGTGTGGGTTTCCTCTGGGTGCTCTGGTTTCCTCCCACAGTCCAAAGATGTGCAGGTTCGGTGGATTGGCCATGCTAAATTGCCTCTCAGTGTGAGGGGGATTAGTAAGGGTTACGGGAATAAGGCCTGGGTGGGAATGTTGTCGGTGCAGGCGATGATCCAAATAGCCTCCTTCTGCACTGTAGGGATTCTATAATTCTACGATACCAGACCCCCACAAAGAGTAAAGTTTATTTCTTTGTCACAAGTAGGCTTACATTAACACTGCAATGAAGTTACTGTGAAAATCCCCTAGTCACCACACTCCAGCGCCTATTCAGGTACACTGAGGGAGAATTTAGCATGACCAATGCACCTAACCAGCACGTCTTTTTTTTGGATTGTGGGAGGAAACCGGAGAACCCAAAGGAAACCCATGCAGACACGGGGAGAACGTGCGAACTCCACACAGACAGTGACCCAAGTGGGGAATCGAACGTGGGTCCCTGGCGCTGTGAGGCAGCTGTGCTAACAATTGTGCCACCACGCCGTCCTCTGGGTGGAATAAATGAGGTCCAGTGGGAACGGAAGAAAAGAAGTCACTTTTTTTATGAAAGGCCTTTTCTGGGACTCACTTCCACCCTTGAAAAGGGCATGGAGTTGCTCCAGTTTACCAGGTCTCAATCAGGGTCAGTGCCTTTGATGGGCCCTTTTAAGCAACGGTGGCCATTCTCTCTTCAGCTGGCCTACGGGAAGATATCAGTGCAATTGGGAGTGGCTGGGTGTTCCACTCTGCATTGGCAGAGCAGGACTTCAGGGACTTTGACCCGAACTAACCTAAATCATTCTGAATCCAAGCAAAATTCTGAGCAGCTAAATTGAAGGGAGATTGTATTTGTTTGTACTCAGAGCTTTCTACATATGCAGATGCCATCGCTTGCTTTACTTTGTGTCCTTTGAAAGCATTTCCAGATCACAGCTGTGCGTGCATCAAACTTCCCACACGCATAATTGTAATTTTCTGAAAGACTTTACCATCTGCTTTTGTTTTTGAATTTCATCATTCTTGGATCAGCAGCATCACAATATAACGTCAAAAAGTGAATGGATCCCAACATCTGCCTTAAGCCTAAGTCACTCTCATCTTTGTTAACATCTGCAGTGATTGGAAAACAACACAACACTGCAAAACTTGATTATTCCCCGAGGACATTCCTCACGTGCACCTAGGCACGTAATGTAAGGGCAAACTAGGTTTATTTATTAGTCACAAGTAATCTTACTGCAATGAAGTTACTGTGAAAATCCCCGAGTCGCAACACTCCGGCATCTGTTCGGGTACACTGAGGGAGAATTTAGCATGGCCAATCCACCTAACCAGCACATCTTTCAGACTGTGGGAGGAAACCAGAGCACCCGGAGGAAACCCATGCAGACACGGGGGAGAATGTGCAAACTCCACATAGACAGTGACCCAAGCTGGGAATTGAACCCGGGTCCCTGGCACTGTGAGGCAGCAGTACTAACCACCGTGCCACCGTGCAAGCGGTCTTCTTTTCCCAGTGAGTGGTGTACCTGTGGATCAGACTGCCTGCTTTCATCATGACTGCCGATTCACTGAATTCCTTCAAACAACAACTGGGCCCATACCTGTCTAAGATAGGGATTGCCTTGTGTAGGAGGTTGTTACAATTATGAGGTTTATAATATCATTAGATTTTAGAAGTGTAGCTTTAAATGTGGGCAAAATGAAGGAGATCATGTGACCTGTTCTGTAGTCTGCCTGACAACAAACCTAGGTGGTGATATGGTTTACTCGAAATAATGTCTCAGATTGTTTGACTGAGAAGGCACAAGGTATAATTGTTTAGAGATAATGGCAGCCATCTTGGAGTACATCACGAGTAGATCCTGAGTCCCCCAGAGTCCCAGAAAGGTGTTGTTGGTATCTGACTGTAAACAGTTGCGCTATAAACTATCCATTTACTTCTAAGATGAAAAGAAGTTGGGACCAAAGATAGCCACAAGGTGTGTTCCATGTTACCATGAGAAAGAGGGCAGAGGAAAGAATTTTTATGATCAAGGCCGGAATTCTCTGGCCGTTCATGCCCTGCCACTGATGCAAGTGAGGTCGGAGAATATGACGCTCAGCCAAATCTCCATTCACTGCATCAGAGAATCCCATTGCTGTGAACGGCCAGAGAATTTCAACCCAGGTTACAGGCCTGCCCCAGAAATCCATGAATATCACAAACAGCAATTTGTTTAGTGTGGCCTGCAGACATCTGAGAGGCAGAGGGCAAGAGATAGAGGCGAACAGTCCTGAATCTGAAGCAGAGAAATGCTGACTCCATTGTTCAACATGCAGAAAGCAGGTGGGAGGTGACTAAGTTTGTAAAGATTTAAAGGAGGCTGGAGGATTTGCCTAGCTTGGGCCTGTGGGAAGGAATCTATATTATAATCACAATGAAAATCAGTTCTGTGATTAGCAGCTATCCAGCTGGAAAAGTAAACAGGGAACAACCCATTAGAAGCTGGAAGCAACTGTAAACAGTATGCTATATGGAATAAAACTCTGCGGTGCGTATGTGTGACAGATATAAAATAGAATGTACATTTCTATAATTGAATGTACAAATTGCTACAAAAAGAAAATAAGCTTTAATCAATGGTGTTCTTTCTGAGTAAATTGTTATGGAAAAAGTTTTAAAACACAAAATCTTATTGGAATATTCAACTAATTATTGGAAGCGCAAATATTTTTTTAACAAATATATGTTTCTATGGATATTGTAACAAGGTAGACATCTGCTTGCACAAATCAACTCCAATGTGATCTCCTGGACTAGTTTGGGTCACCTATAGGGATTCAGAGATTACTGTTTTCCCTGCATTTCTCAAGGGCTTCTTATCTCCTTTCTGTCTGGTTTCCTTCCTCTCCCAGGAGATTACATTATTCCAGGTAAGCGAGAACTAATGTGATGGATTGGGCACCAGCACCACTGAGACTACAGGATAGACCAGTAGCTCCTTATCTGTAGTGGGTTCCAGATGTTCATTGACTATAAATGTTCAACATTGCAGCCTAGTCTAATCTTATATTATGCCCGCTTCCTACTGTGTACCCTTAAAATTTTGGCAGACCTGTTCCAGTGAGATGAAGTTGAAATGGTTGGACACTATCATTGTGCTAGGGCCCATGACATTACATCCTGAAGAAAAGGCGGAAAGGGAAAGGAAAATAATTCACACTCTGTGGACTGACATTTAAGAGATTGTTATCTCATAACTGTTCATTTTGGGAGAAGTGAATGTCCTCAGTTGGAATGTATAGTCCAGTCAATTTCCGGACAATTTTAGAACATGTTTGCATTGTCTGATCATTAATTACTTTTAAAATTTATCACACCCTCGGAATGGACAGGAACACATGGCTGAAATGTTTTATCATCGACTTAGTGAACCCCAGTTATTGTAAGACTTTCCTGTAGTCTTCGATCAGCATAAGAGACAGTGGGATAGACACAAGTCAATGGCCAGAAATTTCCCATCCCGCCCACCGTGAGAATGGTAGTGGGAGGGACAGAATATTCTGTGGACCATTTAAAGGTCTGTTGCGTTCCGGCAGGACTTTCTGGCCTTGGGACGTTTGCGGCCGGAAAATCCCATCTGATATTTCACTATTCCCCAGAAATGGAATTCAACTTTCGCACTGTTGTTTTGACTTTGCTTTGTTAAAAAATGGATCGGGACACATTAGGAAAAATTAAAAAACTCAGGGGGGAATTTTCTCACCCCCACCATGGGAATCGTAGCATGCAGGGGGCTGACCACGTATAGGTTCATTGACCTTGGGTGGGATTTTCCAGGTTTAGGGGAGCGTGGCTGGAAAATCCTGTCCTAACTCTCTACTGAGGAAACTGTAAAAGTTGAAAGTGGAAGTCTAATTAGCGATATTAGCTACAAGTTAGAATTTAGGATCAAATGTGTGGTTTCTTTATCTTAACATGAATGCTTCACTTTTGAGCCTTATTCAATTTGTGAAGAACTCAAATTTCAAGAACTCAAATCCCAAGAATGTTTATAAGATAGAGAAAGAAAAATGGAAGATATCTTCCATTTTTCTTTCTCTATCTTTTGAACATTCTTGGAAGAATCTTTGCATTTTTTAACTTTAAAATAGTTGCGAGGTTTAATTCATGCTACCACAGACCTGGGAATTCCTAATTCGGTTCTGCTGATAGATCACCAAGCTGAAACTCAATTTTTTACTCTCCACAATCCTACCTGACCTGCTGAATGCATTGCAGCCTTGTTCTGTTTTTATTTCAAATGATGCATTTCAGAGTTGATTTTAAATATTGTACCTGATCAAAGTGCTGAGGTTTTTGAAGTCATCAACTTCCACTTTGAGAATTTTATTGCGGTCGAGATGCATCTCAGATATTGAACTTGGCAGATCTTGGAAGCAGATCAAAATAAGCAGTGAGAACGTATTAACAGTTTAGTTAATGGCTTACACAGGGCCCTTCTCTTACTGTCGCCACAAGTAAGAGGTTTCAATATTGCAGATTTAAGTGTTAGCTTGATCTCTGTGGTGGAGTCAATCATTAAGGAGGAGATTTGGAAAGACAAAGCTCAACCCACCATTGTCAGCACGGTTTTATGTTGGGAAAGTCATGCTTGACAAACTTGCTTGAGTTCTTTGACGATGTAACCAGCAAGGTGGATAGTGGGGAACCTATGGATGAGGTATATCTAGACTTCCAGAAGGCATTTGACCAGGTGCCGCACAAGAGACTGATCCAGAAGGTGAGATCACAGGGGATTGGGGGTAGAGTACTTGATGGGATTGAGGATTGGCTGACTGACAGAAAACAGAGGGTTGGGATAAATGGGTGCTTCTCTGGCTGGCTCGCTGGAGTTCAGAAGGGTGAGAGGGGATCTGATTGAGATATATAAAATTTAAAAAAGGATTGATGAAGTAAATGTAGACCAAATGTTTCCTCTATGGGGCAATCTAGAACACGAGGTCACAGGCATAGGTTGCGAGGCTATAGATTTAAAACTGAGACGAGGAGGAACTACTTCTCGCAGAGGGTGGTGAATTTGTGGAACTCGCTACCCCATAGCGCGGTGGAGTCGGAATCATTGAATGGTTTCAGGAGGGAGATAAACATATTTCTAATTTTAAAAATGGAAAGGGGGCATGGGGAACAGGTGGGGATTTGAGATCAGGGAGAGATCAGCCATGATCTGATTGAATGGCGGAGCAGGCTCGAAGGGTTGGATTTGCCTACTTCTGCTCCTAACTCCTATGTTCCTATGTGTCATTGGAAACATGTTAGTCTCAAAGTATTGCAAGCTATCTTGGGCAGTGAGAAATCCAAAATCGCTCACCTTTTGGAACTTCAGAAAGCCCTGTCTCAGTAATCCGGAGATATGACAGTGTTTTCAATCCTTGAAAAGCTCCTTTTGCAATTCCTTTTGGCATCAACGGATTTCTACTTAATTCTATAGAGATTTAGAGACATATGTTAGAGGACTAATACTTTTCACTGGTTATGTATATTTTCCAAGATTTGAATCTAATTTAAAGACCATGTACAATTGGACAACACAGAGGATAACCATTTGGTTCTCTCTGTCTGAGTCAGTTTAAAGTGTGGCTTTTGCTACCAAATAAACCTATTGGACTTTAACCTGGTGTTGTTAAACTTCTTACTGTGTTTACCCCAGTCCAACGCCGGCATCTCCACATCATGAGTCAGTTTACCCAAACCTTCGACATTTTTTTCTTTTCCAAATATCTTATCAATTTCCTTTTTAAAATCTATTGCGATTCTCCTTCTGCCCCTTCTTCGTGTTTGAAGTTTATTTATTAGTGTCACAAGTAGGCTTACATTAACACTGCAATGAAGTTAGTGAAAATCCCCTAGTCGCCACACTCCAGCGCCTGTTTGGGTACACTGAGGGAGAATTTAGCATGGCCAATGCACCTAACCAGCACGTCTTTCGGACTGTGGGAGGAAACCGGATTACCTGGAGGAAACCCATGCAGACACGGGGGAGAACATGCAGACTCTGCACAGACAGTCACCCAATCCGGGATTCGAACCCCAGTCCCTGGCACGGTAAGGCAACAGTGCTAACCACTGTGCCACCGTGCTGCCCTTTCTTGAAGAATGTTCATGTCTTTAACAACTACTTTCATTCTCTCTCTTGTTCATTTGGGGATGAATCCAAGTATATTTTCCACAGTTCCCGATTTACCAGACAATGGAAAATGATTATTTTACATTTAGGGCAAATTTGAACAATTCATTCAGATTTTCTCATGATTGTCACCGTCCTTAATGGGAGAAAAACTCATATTGTCTAGTCGTTTTTGGTAATTAACACCTCTCTCTGATCTGTACCCTTTCCAGAGCCTTAACATTCTTTCTGGAATAATGGATCGGATTCTCCGATCTTGTCTGTTTCTGCCCCGCTGCAAGTAAGAACGGGGAGTTTGGCCAAAATTCCATTCACTGCAGTGGCACAGGAGAAGCTGGCCATGGACAAGTTTGGAGGATTTTGGTGAGGGTATGCAAATAGGTTGCCATGTGCTTTTTGACGAAATATATTGCTGCCCAATGAGCTGTTTCCTTCAGACTATGTGCAATTCAAACAACTATGGATTCAATCCAAATCAATATATTTGTGAAGAAAGGTAGCTGGTTATCAAGGCGATAGTCATGTAGAATTTCTAAGATACTGGTCTAACATTAAAACGAACACTGTACAACCCAGTTGGCTACATTCCACTGCTGATTATTCCGTGTTTCCACTCAGCCTAGAACCACAGGGATTTCACTGAGTACCTGATCTACTAATCTCCAGTAATCCGAATGACCTGATTAAATCTGACAATCCACTTCTGTCTGAATCTGACAGTCACCAGCTGGCACAAATATTATCAACTACGAACTAGACCGGCTGAACTGTGATGTGAACCAACATGGGCCAAGTCAAATTTCTTCAAGATATTTTTTAAAGAACATATCTTTGCGCTAGGGATAAGTCCTGAGCTATAATTCTATGGCTACAGCTCTGTCATAGCATGAAGATTTTGCTTACTTTTCTTAAAGTTATTCTATATGGGGTCTTACTTACTCCAGCCTGCTCAGTTAAGCTATTTCTTGTCTTTCTTAGCATCGTTGAGAAACCCACTATCGGATCACATTTCTCGGGTTGCAAATTGAAAGGCTGAGGGAAAAAATTTTTTCTTGCCAAACGAACCAATAATCTGTGAAAATGATCGATCAAAAAAACCTGACTTTCTCACTCCAAACAGGCCGTGTAGAGCAGGAGATAAGGGCCTATTTAAGATATGTGATGGCAGCCTTAAAAATTGACTGTAAAGATAATAATACAGTACCGCAAGTGTGAGGCTACCTGAAAAACAAAGGATCAACTTGGTTTGTTCTCACTAGAATGACGGAGGTGGAGGGGGCGACCTGATAGAAGTCTACAAGATTATGAGGGGCATGGACAGAGTGGATAGTCAGAAGCTTTTTCCCAGGGTGAAGAGTCAATTACTAGAGGGCATAGGTGCGAGGGGCAAGGTTTAAAGGAGATGTACGAGGCAGGTTTTTTTACACAGAGGGTGGCAGGTGCCTGGAATTTACTGCCAGGGGAGGTAGTGGAAGCAGAAATGATAATGACTTTTAAGGGGAAAATACATGAATAGGATGGGAATAGAGGGAGATGGTCTCCAGAAGGTTAGGAGGTTTTAGTTCAAATGGCAGCATGGCTGGTGCAGGCTTGGAGGGCCGAAGGGCCTGTTCCTGTGTTGTAATTTTCTTTGATAAATGAACACATCCATAAATTAAAGGTTCAAACAGTCTTCAAAGCCTACTGATTGGCTGTTTGGAATGATCCATTCTTGTGAGACCAAGAGTGAAAGGTGGCTCAAACACCCCCAGCCATATATATCTGAACCGTTTACTTTTACAGGGAGGTTCAGCAGTTTCAGTGGTGGTAAGTGCCTAGTATGCACTGCCAGAGCAGAGGATAGAAGTCAATACAATAGCAATTGTTTAAGGGACATCTTGACAGATACATGGATAGGCAGAGATACGGACCGCTTAGAGGCAAAAGGTCTTTGGTTTAGAAAGCCATCATGTGTCCGCGCGGGCTTGGTAGGCCAAAGGTTCCTGTGCTGTACTGCTCTTTGTTAGAATCATAGAATCCCTACAGTGCAGAAGGAGGCCATTTGGCCCATCGAGTCTGCACCGACCACAATCCCACCCAAACCCTTTTCCACACATCTTTGGACTGTGGGAGGAAACTGGAGCACCCGGGGGAAACCAATGCAGACACAGGGAAAACGTGCAAACTCAACATAGACAGTGACCCGAGGCCAGAATTGAACCGGGGTCCCTGGCGCTGTGAGGCAGCAATGCTAGCCACTGTGCCATGGTGCTGCCCTGGTCTTTGGTGGCATGATTACTAACATTGTCATGAAAGCAGCAATCTATATTTCTTAAGCTAGTATTTGATCAATGAAGCAGTGGATTGCGTTAAAAAAAAGTTCCCACGTGGCAGGAATACTAAAATCCAGGAATTTTCACCCACATTAAAGCTGCAATTATTATCACTTTGAGGGCCTTTTCTAACAATTACATCTTCCTTAATAACCGATCATTCGATCAAAAATATTCACACATGATTCAGAATTTTTCATACCAAGAGCAAACATGTTGGACATTCCATCAAAGGGTTTCTTTTTCACATAGTTTATTTTGTTGTCACATATGTGGAGTTCAAGGAGAGTCTTTGGCATGTTCTCTGGAACACTACTGATAAGATTCTTGGAAAGATATAGCCGTCTGAGATTGTGAAGTGAGGAAAAGGCCTTGGGGTGGATCTTCCGCAGCCTGTTGTTCACAAGAATTAAAATCTAAATTAAATTAGAAACAAACAAACAGAGAATGAATTGAGAATTCAGGAACAGACAAAGGTGTAATTTTCTTAGCGTGCAATGACAGTAGGGACCCTTACCCATTGCCAGTGAAAATCATGGGCATTCCATCCGTGCATATTTACAAACTCTGTCGGTTAGTTCAGTTGGCTGGACAACTGGTGTATAATGCAGAGTAATACCAACAGCGTGGGTTCAATTCCCATAGTTGAGATTATTCACGAAGGCCCTGCCTCCTCAACCTTGCCCCTTACCTGAGGAGTGGTGATCCTCAGGTTAGGGGGAATGATGGCCTAGTGGTATTATCACTAGGCCATTAATCCAGAAACTCAACTAATGCTCTGGGGACCCGGGTTTGAATCCCTCCACGGCAGGTGGTGGAATTTGAATTCAATAACAAAAATCTGGAATTAAGAATCCACTGATGACCATGAAACCATTGTCAATTGTTGCAAAAACCCATCTGGTTCACGAATGTCCTCTAGGGAAGGAAATCTGCCATCCTTACCTGGTCTGGCCTACATGTGACTCCAGGATCCCCAAAATGTGGTTGACTCTCAACTGCCCTCGGGTAACGAAGAATGGGCAATAAATGCTGGCCAGCCAGCAATGCCCAGGTCTCAGAAATTAATGAGAAGGAGTAACTGGGGTGATCAGTAAGTTTGCGGACGACACAAAACTGGCAGGACTTGGAGATAGTGAGGAACATTGTCAGAGGCTACAGAAGGATATAGATAGGCTGGAAATTTGGGCAAGGAAATGGCAGATGGAGTTCAATCCTGATAAATGCGAAGTGATGCATTTTGGTAGGAATAATGTAGGGAGGAGCTACACGATAAATGGAAGAACCATAAAGGGTGTAGAGTCGCAGAGGGACCTGGGTGTGCAAGTCCACAGATCTTTGAAGGTGACGTCACAGGTGGAGAAGGTGGTGAAGAAGGCATATGGCATGCTTGCCTTTATAGGACGGGGCATAGAGTATAAGAGTTGGGGTCTGATGTTGCAGATGTATAGAACGTTGGTTCGGCCGCATTTGGAATACTGCGTCCAGTTCTGGTCGCCACACTACCAGAAGGACGTGGAGGCTTTGGAGAGAGTACAGAGGAGGTTTACCAGGATGTTGCCTGGTATGGAGGGGCTTGGTTATGAGGAGAGATTGGGGAAACTGGGGTTGTTCTCCTTGGAAAGACGGAGGATGAGGGGAGACTTAATAGAGGTGTATAAAATTATGAAAGGCATAGATAGGGTGAACGGTGGGAAGCTTTTCCCCGGGTCGGTGGTGACGTTCACGAGGGGTCATAGGTTCAAGGTGAAGGGGGGGAGGTTTAACACAGATATCAGAAGGACATATTTCACACAGAGGGTCGTGGGGGCCTGGAATGTGTTGCCGGGCAAGGTGGTGGAGGCGGACACACTGGGAACGTTTAAGACTTATCTAGACAGCTATATGAACGGAGTGGGAATGGAGGGATACAAAAGAGTGGTCTAGTTTGGACCAGGGAGCGGCGCGGGCTAATTGTTCCTTGTTTCTCGTTTCAAGGCTTCATTCTATGATCATCTTGCTGGTGCCAGTACAGAGCGAGACTGCGGATAGTTGGGAACCTGTCTCGGGGGCAGGGAATTCATATAGTGTTCGTGGAAGTGGAAATGACTAGGGTTGGGAAGCATTTTCCGATCAGGGCCATTGTGATCTCCTGGACTCGTTTCGATCGCCTCAGGGGGTCGGAGAGGAATTTCCCAGATTTTTTTTCCCCATATTGGCCCTGGGGTTTTCACTCTGGGTCTTCGCCTCTCCCTGGAGATCACATGGTCTGGAATGGGGGGGTGGGGGTGAGTTAATAGGTTGTGATGAACAAAGCATCGTAGCTGTGAGGGACAGCTCGGTGGATAGGATATTGGTATGTAGATAGGCTGGAAAATTGGGCGGGGATCCTGGATTCAGGATTCAATCCTGGACCGGGGAGCGGCGCGGGCTTGGAGGGCCGAAGGGCCTGTTCCTGTGCTGTATTGTTCTTTGTTCTTTGAGAAAAACCACCAGTCAACCTCTTGTCATCTGGGACTATTGCGCCTTTGCTTTCACTTACAAAATTATCCCAGAATAAAGAAGTTTAATTTTATATTTTGCATTATGAAACCTCAGGACCCCCCTCCCCCTCCCCACCCAAGCACGTTACAGTCAATAAATACTTTTGAAGTGTAGTCATTGTTGTCATGTAATATTGCACACAGCAAGCTCCCATAAACATGTAACAATGACTAATTTGTTTCAGTAAGTATGGTTAAGGGATAAATATTGGCCAAGGCTCTTCCTCCCTTTTTTAAAGTAGTGCATTCAGAAAGATCTTTTACATCCATTTGACATTTCACCCAAACATCTGATAACATTTCATCCAAAAGCCAGCACCTCTGACGCTGCAGTACACCCTCCATACTGCACTGAAGTGTCAGCCTAGATTACGTGCTCAAATCTCTGGGGTGGAGACTTGGTGGCATGGTGGCACAATGGTTAGCAGTGCTGCCTCACAGTGCCAGGGACCTAGGTTCAATTCCCAGCTTGGGTCACTGTCTGTGTGGAGTTTGCACAGTCTCCCCGTATTTGCATGGGTTTCCTCCCACAGTCCGAAAGCTGTGCTGGATAGGTATGTTGGCCGTGCTAAATTCTCCCTCAGTGCGCCCAAACAGGTGCCGGAGTGTGTCAACGAGAGGGTTTTCACTGTAACTTCATTGCAGTGTTAATGTAAGCCTACTTGTGAGACTAATAAATAAACTTTAAAACTTTAAATTGGGCTCATAGCCTTCTGTGAGCACGCGATCATTGAAGCATGGCTGACATTGACCCCACAGTAAAAGGACCATCTACTGGTTCCCATTCTTCTTGAAATAAGCCCACGCATACATTCTATTTCACCCATTAAACAACTTGAAAAAGGAAAGTAGAAAAATACATTGCTGCAGGTAATGGAAATCTGAAATAAAAGCAGAAAACGCTGGAACTATTCAGTGTGAATATGTCGGGGTTCCAGAATCACTGACAGCGAAGCCTTTCAACAAAGAATAGTTTATTCACTAACTTAGCGGCTACTTCAACACTTCTGCTCTGCCTGTGCTCCTGGGGGATAACTCCCATACTCTCGACATGTGACCACTTTTGTAGCCACGTCGTCACATTATCATGTGACCACTCGGTCAACACACAGGAAGTCAAGTGGCATCAGCTTTGGGTCGATGACCTTTAATACAAACTCTGCTGTTTAACCAACCCTATTAACTCCAGTTCTCTCTCCACAGATGCTGCCAATTATGCTGAGCATTTCCAATAGTCTCTGTTTTTATTTTTTTTGTAAACGGAGATTATTGCCCAATTAAAAAATATGTAATCAGAAATACCACTTCATGTCATCGGCAATTTTAATTGTGTGAATAATTGATGAAGGATCATCCAATCGTCAATTTGGTCAGTTACCAATCATAGCGAGCGGGATAGAATATTTGGCTGGCCATTTAAAGCTCTGTTCACCTCGGGCGGTACTTGCCAATCTTGGGGTGTGGGCGGCTGGAAAATCCCGCCAACTTCAGATTGAAAACTGGCGTGTAACTCTCCAGCTGTGTTTTGCTCCGGATTTTCCGGCACTCAGTGCAGAGCGAATCTGGGGGTATGGTTTGCACCGTCACCCTGGCGGTGTGGGGCCTGATAGAGACAGCAAGGCAGGCTTCACAGAGATCGGGGTGCCATCTTTAAAAGGGCACCCCAATCTGCGCTAAAAATGAACTCTGCCACCGCACAGTCATGGAGGAAACACCCATAAGCAACGGGACTTCCCCCCCACACACACACACACATACAAACATCCCACAAATATCGGGACAAATCCTTCCAACCACCACCACTACACAGGCATTGAATTTTCTTGAACGGCTTCAGTCAAATGGCAAAGATTATTGGGGGGCACTCTCCAGACCCGCTAGCTGCCAGCAAGAATTGCAATGGCCTACAGAATAAGGAAGTTTTATATAATTAAACACAAGCAAAACCTGACTCATTATGAATGAACATAAGGTTGTTTACAGCTGTTTATTTAGGAGTGGGACTTAGTGTCAGCCTTCCACCTTGGAAGACAATGGGGAGGCAGTAGCCTATGGTATTATCACTAGACTATTAATCCAGAAACTCAGCTGATGTTCTGGGGACCAAGGTTCAAATCCCACCATGGCAGATGGTGGAATTTGAACTTAAAAAATAAACCTGGAATTAAGAATCTACTGATGACCATGAAACCATTGTCGATTGTTGGAAAAAAAACCATCTGATTCACTAATGTCCTTTAGGGAAGGAAGTCTGTCGCCCTTACCTGGTCTGGCCTACATGTGACTCCAGACCTACAGCAATGTGGTTGGCTCTCAACTACCCTCTGAAATGGCCTAGCAAGCCAAGGGCAACAAGGAATGGGCAATAAATGATGGCCAGCCAACAACACCCAATCCCATGAATGAATTAAAAAAATGTACCATGGTGGTCATCTCTGCATTAAATGTGGCTCAGGAGCCCCACATGCTTATCTGTCACATGTGGTGTGCGATTTTCTGCCCTCTGTTTTCCTTGGGCCCACACCACAGCCAGCTGAACTTTTCATTTCAGTTCACCCAGCCGTCAGGAGTGGGGTGGGGGAGGGCGGGGGGGCGGGGGGGGGGGGGGGGGGGGGCGTGGGGGTAGTGGTAACTGTCCCAGACAATATCAGGCTCATTCTCACCAATGTGAATTTTCATCTTGCTCACCTGAAGGTTCTTGAGATTTTTGAAATCATTTTCCTTCAGCTCTCTGATCTTGTTGTTTTGAAGATCCAGCAAGGTAGTCTCTGGTAAAATGTATGCAGGTACTTTTGCGAGACCTATGCCAGAGATAAAGATTATCTTAGAATTATAGAATCATACAGCGCAGAAGAGGCCCTTCGGCCCATTGAGTCCACACCGACACATTAGAAATACCTGAACTCTCACCTAATCCCATCTGCCAGCACTTGGCCCATAGCCCTGAATGTTATCTGAAGTGTTCATTCAGATACTTTTTAAGGGATGTGAGGCAACCCGCTTCTACCACCCTCCCAAGCAGCACATTCCAGACCGTCATCACCCTCTGGGTAAAAAAGTTTTTCCTCACATCACCCCTAAACCTCCTGCCCCTCCTCTTGAACCTATGTCCCCTTCTGACTGACCTTTCAACTAATTAAACAGTTTTAATCTTTGCCTCAATATCTGAACCATGCAAGCTTCTGTTAGAAAAGGCTGAAGATAGCATCTAAAGAGAGCATTAATTTCTGGCTGAATTTAATCTGCGTTTAAATTCTAGGTAATGGGCGACAGTAACACAAGGGTGACCATATTTCCTTCTGCTGTATGAGGGACACCTGGGAGAATTCCTCATATTCAAGCCAGTTCATAGAAATCATAGAATCCCCACAGTGCAGAAGGAGGCCACTTGGCCCATCAAGTCTGCACTGACTTTTCAATAGAGCCTCTTACCCCGGTTCACTCCCAGCCCTATCTCCAAAACCATGCTAATCCCCCTAACGTACACATCTTGGGACACTAAGAGACAATTTAGCATAGCCAATCCACCTAACCTGCACATCGTTTGGCTGTAGGATGAAACCGGAGCATCAGGAGGAAACCCATGCAGACACGGGGAGAATGTGCAAACTCCACACAGACTGTCGCCGAAGGCTGAAATTGAACCTGGGTCCCTGGCACTGTGAGGCAGCAGTACTAACCATTGTGCCACTGTGCTGCCCAGTTGGACAGCAATCAATGAGAACAATGCTGTACCAATGTTCAAATTAAGATCAAGCCCACTGAAGAAAATAGCGCACAAGAAGGAGGACTTGCTTTGGGTCATTCTTATCTGAAGCACCAGCACTAAGTGTAATAAACAGTCACACTGTGGTTCTTCTGTCGATAATGGAGCTAATGCACTGAAATTACTGCCTCAGGTTTAGCGTGTGCAGATGAAAACTTGATAAAGTCAACTGAGAGGATATCTCTAGGTGTGTCCATGGCACCCAGTATGGTGAGCCAACAGTCCCTGTTTTGCAGATATTGAATCAGCTTTAGTGTGTTTTGCTTAACAGAAAAATCTGAAACCCTTGCAACAGGTAAATTTTCCCAATCTCTCTCCCTGCACCACCCCCCCCCCCCCCGCCCCCACTACAGGTGTGGAAGTTAAAATGTTCAGATTTAAGTTTCATAGTATGGAAGTTAAATTGTGCAGAAGTTAAAATGTTCAGATTGAAGTTTCGTGCTTTCTCTGTACAGTAGTGGAAAATGTTTATCAGCTTACAGACCTTCAAAAGGAGTCAGTGTCTACTATTCAGCATAAACAGGCTAATCTTCATCTGGGTAGGCCCCATAACATTCTGCTTTTCGGCCTTCACCAGAGGGTGAGCAAGACCAGAGTTTTCCATAACAAATACCAAAGGCAAGATACGGGGATATGCTATGCAAATGAAGGATGAAGACAGTTCTTCATTGAATGAGAAAGGGCGAAAAGCCAGGAGTTAATTGGCAAATATGTATATGAATGAAAGATTAGAAAAATTGCTTGTTTCTGATTTGCTGTAATTGACTATAATTGCCAAGCTGTTTGTTTGTAACTTCAGAAACACTTGCAGGGAAGGCTGTGAGCTTGTTTCTCTTTGTGCACAAGTCATTAAAAGTCTCATATTGATTTTGCATGCTGTCTAGTGCTGTTTGTCCCCAAGTCGAGTCAGAGTGCCTAAGATTGCTGTTACCAAAGATCTCTGATACAGGAACCGTCAAGGGCAGGACAGACAATTTAAGAGGCCATTAAAAGATCCTCGGACAGAGATTTTCGGTCTCCGGGCAGGCGCAACCGGGAAGGAGTTGCACACTTACTACATTCAGTCTCCACTTGTGTATTTGTCTGAAAATGCTGAGTAATATTACCATGGCCACTGAGAACAATTGAAATATTTGCTCCACACATTTGTCCTGTAAGATTGTCATCAGCTACCGAAGAGTGCTTTTTTCCTCAAAAACTGGAATCGTTTTTGTGATCATCATTATAAGGACATACATGTTCCTGTGGCATTTCCAGAGTAAAGATCTTCTCCATCTCTCCATGTGTGTGGTGAAATGATGCAATGGATTTGGCACCCTGGCAGGAGTGCAGTATGAGTGATCTGGTCTGGTGGTTGGACATGGATGCATTTACCTGACAACATAATTCCTAAATCATTTTGGAATAATACAGCAATCTAATACTACCTGATGTTTACCCTTGATTTTGTTTGAGAAACAGTATTTGAGGAAAGTTTTTAAAGTTTATTTATTAGTGTCACAAATCGGCTTACATTAACACCGCAATGAAGTTTATGCATACACAACATGCAGATTTGCGGCATTTTCGTTTTGTGCCAGCGCACTGGACCCCAATTCTCGGCTCGAAGAAGTTCAGATGCTGTATTGCGCACGGGCGACCCACTCGCCATCCGCGCTTGCACGGAAATTCCCGAGGCCTGTCAGGAATTGGAGTCTGTGACCTCCCACTCACTGACGAACTAAGTCTGGCTTTTGTAACAATTTGTTTTGGGTAGCACAGTGGTTGGCACTGCTGCCTCACAGCGCCAGGTACCCGGGTTCAATTCGGCCTGTGGAGTTTGCACGTTCTCCCCGTGTTTGCATGGGTTTCCTCCGGGTGCTCCGGTTTCTTTCCACAATCCAAAGATAGGCAGTTTAGGTGGATTGGTAAATGGTAAAAAAAAAGCCCTTTTCTACCATTGGTAAATGGTAAAACAAATTGCCCTTTTGTGTCCCAAGATATGTAGTTTAGATGGATTAGCCATGGTAAATGTGTGGGGTTATGTGAATAGAGCAGAGGAAAGAGCTTGAGTAAGGTACCCTGTCAGAGTCGGTGCAGACTTGATGGGCCGAATGGCCTCCTTCTGTACTGTAGGGATTCCATGATTCTATGATTTTGTAAATGTGACTTTTGGTTGACTCAGCAAGGAGGGGAGAAAGCAGTTAAACTTTTCAAAATTAAAATCCTTGGAAAAAAACAACTCTTGTTTGTTCCGCAAACAGCAATATCTTTCACTCAGAGTTGACTATGCTCATATCGAGGTTTACAGTCTAGACAGCCCCACCCTCCTGGCTGGTGACAGAATTACACAGGGAAAGAGAGAAACATGAGGAAAATGTTGATGAGACATGAACACAACCTTCTATTACTTTGCTGCAAAAAAGAGGGAGATGAACATTAACTTAGTATCGAATTTCAACTGAGGTTTGAAACTTTAATCTTCAAGTCCATAAAGATGATTGCCTCAGCTGCAAGCTGTGATGTTTAATGAAATAGACAGCAAAATAACTCTTTTACAATCTTATCTGTTTGTTCACCTAGCTCTATACAAAGTGGCTTTACAAATTTTCACCAGGGTCATGCAAGGTCACGGTCGCAGGAGAAAGCGGGGTCAAGTAATACAGTCTAATTTGAATCATGTCTACTCTTTTAACTAATCCGGATGTCTGGCAGAACCGGATTTTAAGCAGCGTTAAGCTGCATATTTTTGAAGTTACGCATTCTCCCACCATTAGTCACTTTCCTTCTTTTCTTCAAAACAGAATGAGGTTGATGCGATCATCAGAACAGTAATTTTCCCCACTGAACATCGTGACTTCTTTCTGGTTTAAAAAAGGAAATTGCTCAGGACAGCTTCTGTTAAGTTCCTTTCCGATCAGATGTTGTAACGATTCCTGTTACAACGTTTCTCACTTTGTTCATTTTTTTTCCAACTATAAAGTCCTCAGGGTTTGCCATTGCTAAAAAGCCGTTCCTGATTAACTGGAGGGAGGACCCTGTGAAAGTGTAATCACATTTACTAATATAAAATGTTGGTTAGGCCACATTTGGAATACTGTGTCCAATTCTAGTCGCCACTCTACCAGAAGGACATGGTCGCTTTAGAGGGAGTACAGAAATGTTTTACTAGGATGTTGCCTGATATGGTGGGTATTAGCAATGAGGAGAGATTGAATAAATAGGGATTGTTCTCTCTGGAGAGATGGAGGCTGAGAAGCAACCTGTTAGAAGTTTATAAAATTATGAGGGGGATAGATATGGCGAACAGTTGGAAGCTTTTTCCCAGGGCAGGAATGACAATCACAAGGGGGAACAAATTCAAAGTAAGGGGGAAAAGGTTCAGTAAAGATGTGCAGGGGAAGTCTTTTACACAGATTCCTGGCTTGGGTCACTGTCTGTGTGGAGTTTGTACATTCTCCCCTTTGTGCAGGTTTTCTCCGGGTGCTATGGTTTCCTCCCACACTCCAAAGATGTGCGGGTTAGGTTGATTGGCCATGCTAAATTGTCCCTTAGTGTCAGAGGATTAGCAGGTAAATATGTGGGATCACAGGTAAGGGCCTTTGTGGGATTGAGGTCAGTGCAAACTTGATGAGCCGAATGGTCTCCTTCTGCACTGTAGGGATTCTATGATTCTATGATTCAGATGGTGGTAGGGGCCTTGAATGCACTGCCAAGTGAGGTGGTTGAGGCAGATACATTAGCGACATTTAAGACTTATCTGGATAGGCATGAACAGGCGGGGTGTAGAGGGATGAAGGCGGTTGGTCTAGGTAGGACAACGTGATCGACTCAGACCTGGTGGGCCGAAGGGCCTATTCCTGTGCTGTGCTGTTCTTTTCTCTTTGTTCGATTACGCAAATGCCATACACCATCGTTTCAAGGTTTCAATCTTCACTGCAGGTCGTTGAATGCAATCAGCCCCTCAGTGCCAAATTTAGTCTGACACAGAGACGTTACTAGATTCTGACTGCTCCATTTTTAATCGCTCAACATTTGGTGCCCATTGTCTAAGATTAGGAATACCCTACTCAAAATAACGTTCCTCCTTTAAGGCATTCTTTAAAGCTGACCTCTTTGGCCAAGCTTTTGGTCATCTGACCTAACATCTCCTATGTGACTCAGTGTCCTGTTTTGCTTTGTAATGCTCTTGTGAAATGGTTTGGGATGTTTAATTATGTGAAAAGTGTGATATAAATGGCATGGTGGCACAGTGGTTAGCACTGCTGCCTCAAAGTGCCTGAGATCTGGGTTCAATTCCCAGCTTGGGTCACTGTCTGTGCAGAGTCTGCATGTTCTCCCCGTGTCTGCGTGGGTTTCCTCCGGGTGCTCTGGTTACCTTCCACAGTCCAGGGGAACCAGGGGACACAGTCCGAAGATGTGCTGATCAGGTGCATTGGCCATGCAAAATTCTCCCTCAGTGCACCCGAACAGATGCTGGAGTATGGCGACTAGTGGATTCTCACAGGAACTTCATTGCAGTGTTAAGGTGAGCCTACTTGTGACAACAATAAATAAACTTTTTAAATAAAAGTAATTGTTCAGTGTAAATGACCTAATTACACGTTCAGCGTGTACTGACTGGATAGCCACAGGTCTGAGGAGTAAAGGTTACTATTTTAGCAAGTATCTCAATAATGACTCCATGGGCAGGATTTTCCAGCCTCGCTCATCCCAAACCATAAAATCCCACCCGAGGTGAACGGACCTTTCCATTCGGACCCCGCGCCCACTCCATTTCCCGTGGTGGATGGGGCGGTAAAATTCCAGCCCATATACTCTCTCTATTGATTAAATAATAGAATTGAATTCCAACAGTGCAGAAGGAAGCCATTCAGCCCACCAAGCCTACACCATCAACAATCCCATCCAGGCCCTGTCTCTGTAACCCCACATATTTACCCTGCTAATCCCCCTGACACTAAGGGGCAATTTACCATGGCCAATCAACCTAATGTGCACATCTTTGGACTGTGGGAGGAAACTGGAGCACCCAGAGGAAACCCACGCATACATGGGTAGAATATGCAAACTCCACACAGACAGTCATCCAAGGCCAGAATTGAACTCGGTTCCCTGACTCTGTGAGTAAGCGGTGCTAACCACCCTGCCGTCCATTGGAAGGCTATGGTGTAGTGGTATTGTCACTGGACTAGTAATCCAGACCCAGGATTATGCTCTGGGATCCAGGTTCGAATCCCACTACAGCAGATGGTGAAATTTGATGTCAATAAAAAAAACTAAAATTAAAAAGTCTGATGATGTCTGTGAAACCATTGTTGATTGTTGCAAAAAAAACATTGTATTCACTAAAACCCTTTAGGGAAGGAAATCTGCCATCCTTACCTGGTCTGGCTGGCCTACATGTGAATCCAGAGCCACAGCAATGTGGTTGACGAATATGGCCAAGCAAGCGTTCAGTTCAAGGGCAATCAGGAATGGGCAATAAATGCTGGCCCAGATCTCTGGCCCAGCCAGAGATGCCCAAACCCGTTAATGAATGAAAAATAATAACCCTGATGGATGAAGAGTGTGTCTGTGAAAGTTTAATGTAACATACTCTGTTGGAGCTCAGTTTAAGAACACAAGAATTAGGAGCGGGAATAAGCCATTCGCCCCCTCTAAGGTCATGGCTGATCTGATTGTGGCCTCAACTTCACTTTCTTGTCTAATCCCCCCATAACCTTTGATTCCCTTGCTGATCCAAAATCTATCTCACTCAGCTTTGAACATATTCAATAATCCAGCCTCCACTGCTCGCTGGATAAGAGAATCCCACAGACTGACGACCCCTAAGTTTTAAACTGTGCCCCCTGGTTCTAGATTCCCCCACAAGGGCAAACATTCTCTCAACATCCACCCACTCAGGTCCCCACAGGATCATCTATGTTTCAATAAGATCAGATCTCAGGTTTAAAGTGATTTGCAAAAGAAGCAAAGGTGATGTGAGAAAAATCTATTTTACACAGCGAGTGGTTCAGGTCTGCAATGCACTGCCTGGTAGCATCAGGTTCAATTGGGGCATTCATGGGGGCATTAGATGATTACTTGAATGGAAACAGTGTGAAAGGCAGGAGAATGACACTGCTACAATGCTTGTTCAGAGAGTAAGTGCAGACACGATGGGCTGAATAGCCTCCTCTGCGCCGTAACAATTCTGTAATTCTGTGATGCTTCTTGACTCCCATGAGAATCGGCCCACCCTGCGAAAACTTTCCACATATGATAACCTCTTCATCACAGGAATCAGTCAAGTGAACCTTCTTTGAACTGCTTCTTAAGTAATTATATCATTCCTTCAGTACGGAGACCAAGACTGCACACAGTACCTTAGATGTGATCTCACGGGTGTCACGTACAACTACAGCAAACCTTCTCTACTTTTATCCTTAATTCCTCTTGCGATGAACTGCAACATTCCATTTGCCTTCCTAATTGTTTGCTGCACGTGCACATCAACTTTTTGCGATTCACAGACGAAAATACTCATACCCTTCCATACTGTAACGTTTTGCAGTCCCTCCTCATTCGAATAATACACTGCTCTTCTAATTTTCCTACCAAAGTAGACAAGTTCACATCTTCCACATTATACGCCCTCTGCTCAATTTCTGCTCATTCACTTAACTTACCTAGAGCAAAGAAAAATACAGCACAGGAACAAGCCCTTTGGCCCACCAAGCCTGTGCCAATTCCTAATCCTTATTTAGACCCACTACTTTTTTTTCTATTCATTCATGGGACATGTGCATCATTGGCTGTTCAGCATTTATTGCCCATCCCTAGTTGCTTGAGGGCAATTTTGAGTCAACCGCGTTGCTGTGGCTCTGGAGTCACATGTAGGCGATATCAGGTGAGGACAACAGATTTCCTTCCCTAAAGGACATTAGTGAACCAGATGGGTTTTTTCGACAAACGATAATGGTTTCATGGTCATCTGTAGAATCTTAATTCTAGATGTTTTTTATTGAATTCAAATTCCACCATCTGCTTTGGTGGGATTCGAACCTGAATCCCCAGAGCATTAGAGTTTTTGAATGAACAATCTAGCGATAATACCACTAGGCTATTGCCTCCCTTATTGCCCAAACGCGGTTTCTATCCATTTGCTCACCTTCTGTTCATCTAAATCTCTCTGTAGGCTCTTTATATACCTTTCATAACTTCCTTCCCTACCTCTCTTGTGTCATCAGCAAATTTATCAACCCTAAATTCGGTCTCTTCATCCAAATCATTGACGTGCATTGGAAATAGTTGAGGTCCCATCTCTGATCCTTGTGGCACTCCGCAAGCAACAGTTGACCAATGTGAAAATGACACATTCATTCCCATCCCTGCTTCTTGTCAGCTCCACCAAAGATTCTTGAAGATTAAGGGACCATGGGTGAATGTGAATCCACTGTAACACACATGCCATGTGAAATTCACAGCATTCAGAGCACTGCATGTTTGTCAATGATGGTGGAAATAGTGAGAATGTGGCTGGTCCTTTGACAATCACATGTGCACAAGCCACAAGCATCACTCAGTGGCACTCAGATTGTTATTTATAAGATATGGGTACTTTTGTATATAAAAGAATGAAACTGATATTTGCTCAAAAGGCTGAGGGGTGAAAATATGCTGGCTGGCGTGTAACAGAGCCATGTGAAGGTTCCTCGCCTGTGCTGAGGTGGTTTTTCTGAGCCTAGGGTGCCAAGAAAGGGGCATATTTAAATTTGCCTTGGGGGCAATAATGAGCCGGGATTATTGCCGCCCGTTGCAAGATTATGCCCCTTTACTTTTGAAAATGTGATTTTCAACTTCCAACTAACTGGAATTTTTGCAACTTGAAATGAAACGGAACAAACTGCTTAGAAATGCAAGGCCACCTTCCAAGGTGCAGGTGAAAACTAACAAATCCAGAGACCCATCCATGCTGCTCACTGTCTCAGAAAGAGACATTAAAATTGTGACGATACTGTTCCTTTAAGAAATGTATTTGTGTCACGTCTCTTGTGAAGGAGGTGTTAAGGTTCAACTCTGTTTAAATGATACCAATTAGTCTACAACAGACAGCCCACCTGCTGAGCATGCATAAGGATAATTTCTCCTAATTTTGGGATATCTTTTTAAATCTGAGTTAATGCAGTTTTGTTATTGTTAGTTGTTACTTGTGGTTGTCCCCTAGGGTTTTAGAGTAGGGTTTAATTAGGTTGATTGACAAGAAGAACTTCATATGAATGGGTGGAGGTAGGCTTACAGAGAGACAAGCAGGCAGTTGCTGTTTGAAATTATACAGGGCAGTAGCTCTTTCTTTCTCTCTCTGGAAATTGAAGTTTGTGACCTGCTAGAAAACAGGCTTCTCTTCCCAGATGTCTGCAAAAGGCAAGAGGTGTTTTCTCCCTCTCTCACTGGAGTTCTGCTATGTGAAGACAGGTTTTCCTCTGGAGGCTGCCGTCTGAGAGCCAGAAGACAAGTGTCTCTTTGTACCTCTGTCCAGAGGGGTTAAAAAGCTGGAGTACTGGTAACTCATGTAAGCCTGTGTGCTTAGCAAACTGATTTTGAAGAGGAGTTTACGTCTGTGGGGATATTGCTTAAATTGGAAGTATTTATTTATTAGTCATAAGTACGCTTACATTAACACTGCAATGAAGTTACTTTGAAAATTCCCACGTCGCTACACTCCGGCACCTGTTCGGGTACATTTAGGGAACATTTACCATGGCAAATCCACTGTGCCACTAATAAAGATAGCTAGCAGTTAAGAATTATAGCCTATAATATTTAAGTGTTTCAATTGGTAAAAGTTTTGCTGATTCATTTTGTTATAGTTAAACTGTTGTTAAATAAAGTTTGTTTTTAAAAAAGCTTCCTAGTTGGTCAATAGAATCACACCTGGAGTGAAACACCTTAATCGCAGAATCCCTACAGTGCAGAAGGTGGCCATTTGCTCCATCGGGTCCACACTAACTTTCCGACAGAGCATCTTACACAGGGCCCCCCCAACCTATCCCCATTACCCCATGCATTTGCCCACTAATCACCCTAACCTACACATCTTGGAACATTAAGGGGCAATTTTGCATGGCCAATCCAGCAACCTGCACATCTTTGGGCTGTGGGAGGAAACCGGAGCACCCGGAGGAAACCCACACAGACACAGGGAGAACATGCAAACTCCACACAGACCTTACAGAATCTTAAGAATCCCTACAATGCAGAAAGAGGCCATTTGGCTCATTGAGTCTGAACTGACAAAAATCCCACCCAGGCCCTATCCCCGAAATCCCTTGTATTTACCCTGATAATCCTCTGACTTAGGGCAATTTAGCATGGCCAATCAACATAACCCACACACCTTCGGACTGTGGGAGGAAATCGGAGCACCCGGAGGAAACCCACGCAGACAGAGAGAGAATGTGCAAGATCCACACAGTCACCCGAGGCCGGAATCGAACACAGGTCCCTTGTGCAGTGAGGCAGCAGTGCTAACCACTGTGCCACCCTAATATTCCCACACTAACACCAAAATCAGAACCAGTTGGGGTCTAGGCTAACTTCATAATGTATCTTGGAGTTTCTGATCTGGTCTAACAAAATGCCGAGAGCTGAATATTGTGACAAGTGAAACGCAGGGAATGTCAAAAATGTTTCCAACAGAGGAAACAGGCTGAAAAGTTGCACTCCTCTCCCACTCTCTCTTTTGAAACAAGTGTATTAACTAATTCTGACATCAACTTTACTAGAAACCTATCAGTAAACTGAGATCTTGTAATAATTGTAATATGTTTTGCATCTGACCGCGTTCACAACACCAACTAATCCAAATTGGCCACAACGTTTAACAATCTACATCTCTAGGACAAGCAGAGGACACTTGAACTTATATTCTTTTAACCTATTTTTATTGAACTCTAACCTTTCTTATTTCTGATACCTGCTTGTGCGTGAGATCACATTCTTAATTTTTTTTTCTCGGGTAATAAATTTGCTCTTTGTTTAACTCAAGAAAACCTTGTTTGATTGACTCCTTATTGCTCACTGTATGAATCGCTAAATATATTCTGATTTGTAAAAGGCATATCCTCATGAAAAAGAGACTAAACTAAGGAGGTTGAATACAGGGGAGCCAGTTCAACTCTTTCTGTGTGTCTATAACAAAGGTATTCATATGTGTGTTCGCATGTGCCAATAGTAGGTAAACACCAAGCTGTAATGGCCATTGAGTTTTGCCCACTGCCTAGACTCAGAAAGAGAAGGGTTGCTTGAACAAGATGCTGAAGTACATTACAATGTAACCAAACATGAGACGTTGCATTTGGGAGAGGAAAAGAAAATCATGGACAAAAGAAAGAAATTCAGGATTTATATGGAGCTGAAAGACCCTTCAGACACAGCAATGTCTAAAGAAAGAATTTTTTGCTTCAAAATGTCCTCGTGTACTCAAAGCAGGAAATTGTTTATGGGCAGCATAGTGTCACAGTGTTTAGCACTGCTGCCTTACAACACTAGGGACCTGGGTTCAATTCCCAGCTTGGGTCACTGTGCGGAGTCTACACGTTCTCCCCCTGGCTGCGTGTGTTTCCTCCGGGTGCTGTGATTTCCTCCCATAGTCCGAATGACATGCTGGTTAGGTGCATTGACCATGCTAAATTCTCCCTCAGTGTACCCAGATAGGCACCGGAGTGTGGAGACTGGGAGATTTTTACAGTAACTTCATTGTAGTGTTGACATAAGCCTACTCGTGGTACTAATAAATAAACATTTCTGAATGAACTACTTTTATTTTGGAAGGGAACCAATCCTAATGACAAACATGGGCAATTTCAATTGTGCTTTCCTGCATTATTAATAGTTTGAGCCTTCCTTACCTAAATTTGAGCACTGCACCACGCTCATGTGACAGCGACACCTGGGTGGGCATTTGTATCGGTGGACGACAGGAATCTCAGGGGTTGGTCCAGCTGCAGATCCTGCTTCCTCGCCCACAAAGTCAAAGAAACTAGACTGCTTGAAGGGCTTTGCCTGGCAGAGCATGAATGCCACCAGACACGATATGAAGACCTGAACAGCTCCACTCATGGTGACTGAAAAGAAGAAAACATCAGGATCTTAGCATCTGTGTAAGTTGTTGCTGCTCGCTCTAGTCTAAGGTCTAACTTACAACAACACTTCCAATTCTTAATACTCCCCATTTACACAATGCCAGACAAAACATGGACTTACTTTGAGACAATTAATTTAAATAATATGGTTTCATGCCCTCCCTTGTAGTCTTCCCTTTCTCAGCTACGAACTACCCTTCAAAGAACATGTTGGTAGCCAACACCCATGTGCTTCACACCTGGGGAGATTCAGGTGACTGACTTCATAGCATCACACTACCAGCAATTCTTTACAACCTCCATCAGCTCGACTGTTCTCTGGGATCTTGGGATCCCTCCAGTTCTGATCTCTTGTGAATCCCCATTTTCATTGCTCCACCACTGGCGGCCATGCCTTCATCTACCTATGTCCTAATCTCTGGAGCTCCTTCCCCAAACCTCGCTGCTGCTCTAATTCACTCCCCTCCTGTAAGATGCAACTTAAAATCTATCTCTTTTGAACAAATTTCTTGTCACATAGGAGCATAGGAATTAGGAGCAGAAGTAGGCAAATTCAACCCTTCGAGCCTGCTTTGCCATTCAATTAGATCATGACTGATCTCTCCCTGGTCTCATATCCACATCCCCACCTGTCCCCCATTTCCCTTTATCTCTTTTTTATTAGAAATATATCTATCTCCTTCTTGAAACTATTCAACGATTCAGACTCCACCATGCTATAGGGCAACGAGTTCCACAAATTCACCCTCTGCGAGAAGTAGTTCCTCCTCATCTCAGTTTTAAATCTACCACCTTGCAACGTATACTTGTGGCCTCTTGTTCTAGATTGTCCCATAAGGGGAAACATTTTGTCTACATTTACTTCATCAATCCCTTTTAAAATTTCATACACCTTGATCAGATCTCCTCTCATCCTTCTAAACTCCAGTGAGTATAAGCCCAAACTGTTTAATCTCTCCTCATACGTCAACCCTTTCATCCCCGGAATCAATCTGGTCACATGCCATGTTACCTCTTAATGTGACTCAGTGTCAAACATTATTTGCTAATGCTTTTGAAAAGCACCTTGGGCCATTTGTCCATGCTACAGATGCTATACAAATACAAGTTGTTATTGTTGATGTGACCGTCTCATCAGTTGTTCTTGCTGCACTGGCGGTTCAGTAATTACAAATCTAAAGCACTAATGGACTCGGATAGATTAATTTCAAGAAAATAGTCAATAAATAGTTGCAAAACATTGATTTTTTAAAAATATTTCCACTAGTTTTGAAATTGAGAGTTTTATTAAATACAAAGAATTACAATCATGTTCCAGGAATTGCTTTCTGTGAGAAAACAGGCACATCATAAACACAAGAGCAAGTGAAAGTGAGGGAACAGGAAAAATTCTATGAACCCATCCCAGCCTATTCCTCACAGTCAAGATAGAGACATTCCCCATACATCCAGAGCCATGTAATTTACCAATTATCTCCAAATGTAATAAGTGAAACAAGCATACATTTTAAAATAGATTGGAGTAATGTGTCAATGGTAGCTCAATTGGTAACACATTGGCTTCCAAATTGTCAGATTCTGGATTCCACTTCAGGACTTGTACAAAACGAACAAGGCAGCTACTCCTATTGTGTTTTCATAATGATTGGGTAAACATTTTGTGGGTCCATTTATTTAAACGAGGCGCATGAGAGCATATATATATACATGGATAAAAAGCTTGAAGGCATCAGTAGCAGATCTGGACATGTCCAGTCTGACATTCCCAATTAAACCTCCATTCCCAATTGCTGGGAAAATTTTTATGGCTTGCTTATCTGGTTCAGACACACCTGAATCAGGAAACCAATGCTTTGCACACTGTTTAAAGATATGGTACTCAGACAGTAGGTCAGCTACATTCTAATTCAAACTGACGACTTTTGTGGACATTCTGATAATTTAAATCCAGCCCACACCCTTGGTCAGTTGCCTTTCCTGACTATGCTCACCCGGTCCCAGACCATCGGTGCTCTGTTCCACTCACTGAACTAACCGGCTATATGATGCAATCGCACTAAAAGGGCTTACCAGCTTTTTATTTGAGCACCATCTCTGTCTGCTCTGTGCATTCAAAGCTTTTCTGTGCCGTCACCACGCTGTGATTTCAACACTGACATTGCAGCTTCATTTCGGTCTGACCAAAGCGTTCAGGGTCATCTCATGCCAAACAGCAAAATCTAAGAGCGTTGACTGGTCGTACCTGTATTTAATCTTGCTGCCACTCTGTTTGACCATCGCTGAATACCATGTTGTGTTTTCATAAAGATATAAATGCACAATCACTCATAAAAAATTACATCCCTACAAAGCAGAAGGAGGCCATTTGGCCCATCAAGTCCGCTCCAACTACAATCGCACTCGGGCCCCATCCCCATAACCCAATACATTTACCTTGCTCGTCCCACTGACATTAAGGGCCAATTTAGCATGGCCAATCAACCTAACCCACGCATCTTTGGACTGAGGAAGGAAATCAGAGCGCCCGGAGGAAATCGACGCAGACACGGGGAGAACATGCAAACAGACAGTTACCCGAGACTGAAATTGATCCTGGGTCCCCAGCACTGTGAGGCAGCAGTGCTAACCACTGTGCCAGTGTGCAGCTCTGGGTTCATTTAGACTAGGGACATAGGAACATTTAACAAAGGTAGAAATATTCAAAACATCAGCAGCAGAGGTGTGTGTGTGTGTGTGTGTGTGTTGCTCACAGACCACAGTGAATTTGAGGATGGATCACATGACACACCTACCTTCTAATGATGACATGCCACAATCCCTTAAATATATACAATATATTGCAACCCCTCTGATTGTTGGACTGCTGGAGGTGCTTTCCTTTGGGTTAACTGTTAAACCAAGGCTCTCACAGGTGGATATAAAAGATCGGTTGGCACTATTTCAAAGAAAAGCAAGGAGATATCCCTATGTGCTGACCAATATTTATCCCTCAATCAACAAGTAACATTCGTGCCACATAATTGCCAGGCAATGACTATCCAAAACATCTTGACATTCAATAGATTAACCATCGCTGAATCCCCCAACTGGGGGGTTTACACTGACCAGAAACTGAACTGGACTAGCCATATGAATATTGTGGCGACCAGAGTAGGACAAAGGCTAGGAATTCTGCAGTGAGTAACTCACCTCCTAACCCCCCAAAGCCTGTCCACCATCTACAAGATGCAAGTCAGGTGTGTAATGGAATACTCTCCACTTGCCTGGATGGATGGAACTCCAACAACATCAAGAAGCTTGACATCATCCAGGACAAACTAGCCCGCTTGATTGCTACACCTTCCATGAACATTCACTCCCTCCAGCACTGATGAACAGCAGCAGCGGTGTGTACCATCTACAAGATGCACTGCAGGAACTCACCAAGGTTCCTTAGGCAGTGCCTTCCAAATTCATGACCACTTCCATCTAGCGGTACAAGAGCAGCTGATACCTGGGAACACCACCACCTGAAGGTTACCCTCCAGGTCACCTCCCATCCTGACTTGGAAATAGATCATCATCCTTCATTGTCACTGGGTCAAAAATCCTGGAACTTCCTCCCTAACAGCACTGTGGATATACCTATAGCATAGGGACTATATTAGTTCCAGAAAGCAGCTCATCACTGCCTTCGTAAGGGCAACTCGAGAGAATGTACTGGAGAGGGTGCAGAGGAGATTTACCAGGATGCTGGGATGGAGCATTTAAGTTATGAAGAGAGATTGAAAAAGCTTGGGTTGTTTTCGTTGGAGCAGAGAAAACTGAGGGGCGATCTGATTGAGGTGTTCAAGATTATGAGGGGCATGGACAGAGTGGATAGAGAGCAGCTGTTCCCCTTAGTTGAAGGGTCAGTTACGAGGGGACACAAGTTAAAAGTGAGGGGTGGGGGGTTTGGGGGGATTTGAGGAAAAACTTTTTTACTCAGATGGTGGTGACGGTCTGGAATGCACTGCCTGGGAGGGTGTTGAAGGCAGGATGCCTCACATCCTTTAAAAGGTACTTGATGAGTACTTGGCATGCCATAACATTCAAGACTATGGACCAAGTGCTGGCAAGTGGGATTAGGTGGGCAGGTCAAGACATTTCATGCATCGGTGCAGACTCGATGGGCTGTAGGGCCTCTTCTGCACTGTGATTCTGTGATTCTAAACTAGGGATGGGCAATAAATGCTGGTCTAGCTGGTGATGCCCACATCCCATAAAATATTTTTAGATTTTAAATGCATATTATTAAGCCATTATCACATTGTTTGTCGGAGCATGAAAATTGATTGCTGTATTAGTGAGGACACTTCAAAAGTACATAATTCGCTGTAAAGTGCTTTGAGATATCCAGCAGTTGTAAAAAACATCACATAATTGCAAGTCTTTCTTTATTTTCTTTCATAATAAAATTCTGATATTCACCTCAAAGCAGGTGAAAAAGTTGGGACGGCATGGTGGTACAGTGGTTAGCGTTGCTGCCTCACAGTGCCAGGGGCATGGGTTCAATTCTGGCCTCGGGTCACTGTCTGTGTGGAGTTTGCACATTCTCCCCGTGTCTGTCTGGGTTTCCTCCGGGTTCTCCGGTTTCCTCCCACAGTCCAAAGGTTTGTGGGTTCGGTGGATTGGCCATGATAAATTGCCCCTTAGTGTCGGGGGATTAACAGGGTAAATACGTGGGGTTGCGGGGATGGGGCCTGGTTGGGACTGTTGTCGGTGTGGGCTTGATGGGCCGAATGGCCTCCTTCTGCACTGCAGGGATTCTATGATTCTATAGCTCAAGTAAAATCTGGAAAATTCTTCTATGAATCCTTTAGGCGATTGATTTACAATATTCACTGAGACACTGTTTAGTTCAACAATTGAATACATCCAACGTCCAGTAAGACTTCCATTTTCCTACAGTTTACCATAGATCTCAATGTGTAAGTCCTAACCTTTAAAGCCTTGTAAAACCTCTGCAAAATGTGGGGGTTGACTTATATGCCAAGTGTAAATGTGAACTGCTGGCATGGCAGTGGGCTATTTGCCACCCTTTGTGTTCACCACACAGGTACTGCTCTGTGTAAGCATGTGTGAAACTCTTGCCCATCTTCACAAGTCCTGCTTGATCCTTTACATCCAGTTATAAGGTACCAGTAACTAAAATATCTATTTGTCGTGTAAACAATCAAGGCTCATTACTAATGCAAATATGTTGTGTCTGAAAAGGGGGTAATCTTATTTGCCATGTTGACTTATACACTGTGATCTACAGTATATCTCCTAATGCAAATTCCAAATTTCACTTGCACTATATGAGTGATTATTGCAGTGCAATAAAATTGTCAAGGAAAGTCACAATCATGGGATACAAGTGAGAGACATGTTTATTTGTCGCAAACTGTTTCATAAACCTTGCTGTACCCAAATAATAAAAACTGGCATTGTATCAATTACTTGTGATGCTCGTGTGCCTTTCAGAATTTTTTTTAAAAAATCATGTTCTCTGCAGATTGTAAGCTTTATTTCATTGTGGCACTGGTTGCCTGCTCAGCTGTCCTTTTATTGCTGATTAAATGATTTTAATGGGGTTTTGTTTATTTTTATTCTGGGCCTCATGCAGTGTCTGAGTTTTTTATGACCCTGAATTGTTGGAGAAAGAATGATGGATCAATCAGGTGCCTTAGGACAGTTTTTCTTTAGTTTTACTTCCAGTATTGGGCTATTGGCTGCTATGTTTTAGTTAGAAGGTGTTTGGACATCAGACTGAAAAGTTGTGTTTCTGTGTCCCTTTCCCTAGTATTTTAAATTCTGCGACCTAGCTAGAAGCAGGTCTTCTTGCCTTCCTGGAGTGAAAGTTCGGCTGTTGGCTGTCTGCTAGCTAGTAACTAGAGGCAAGCATTGCATCTGTCTCTTGAAGTGGTTTGCTGGGAAAAACTAGAGGCCAGCAGTGGTATTATCACTACCCCAAGGTTTGCTGGAGGTTACAAGACTAGAAAGTCAGAGTTTCAATTCTCCAACCAAAGGACTAAGTTCCAGCATCACATGAGAATTCTTATTTTCTGTGTTAAACCTGTGGCAGGCATACGTAATAAGAAGGTTTGTTTGGTTGAGATATTTCATACAGTAGTAAGCTTTATACAATATCATGGTTGTTTTCTTTCTTGCTTGTAATTGGTAAAAGTTATTCTTATATGTTAACTGTATTCTTAAATAAACTTTGTTTGATGAAAGCTCCCTAGTGGGTCATTTGAATCATACCTGAAGTGAAACGTCTCATGCTTACCCAGCCAAATTCAAAGTGCAAAACTTATGATCCAGACGGACTTCATAAAACATTTTGGAGTTTCTGACCTGAATTATAATATATTACCCACCTTTTTTGCAAGAATGTTGGAAAACTTTGGATCACCCTATCGCATTTTATGACCATATAGGGAAAATCAAATCCACTCCCCCAATTACTCTCCTGGTAACTATGCTATCAATTGTAGAACCTAGCATAAAGGCCAGGAAGTCCTGGTCAGTATAACACAAAAACGTAAGAACTAGGAGCAGGAGTAGGCAATTCAGCCCCTTGAGCCTGCTCCGCCATTCAATACGATCATGGCTCATCTTGTCTGTCTCAACTCCACCTTGCTGCCTGTTCTCCATGACTGTTCAACCCACTACTAATTAAAAATCTGTCTATCTCTTGAATTTACTCAATGTCCCAGCTTCCGCTGCACTCCGAGGTAGTATTCTTGGTATTGTTCAATGAATGTAAAATTGATAATGTACCTGCAGAGGTATATAAAACAGAAGCTTCATTGGAATACATCTTTCTGCGCTGGCTACATTTCCACAGGGCTATACAAGAGAGAACAAGCCATGTGATGTTGCATCGCTTCCTGTGATGATGTACATAGTATCTGATTAACAAATCAAACAGAATTAATCCATTACACTGTATCTCCCTCCAAGTCTCTGATTCTCATTTTTATATTGCAAAAAGCTGGTATGTTGCAGTCCTTAATTTTCTTCTCTTATCTTCGGCCCTCTTCTCCATTTTATTTTTAGGGGCAATCGCTGTGGCAGTTTTGTGAGTCTACGAGAAGGGGGGCTCTTCTTCACTGGAGGGAGTTGGGTGTTTGACTCCTACCGGTGGTTCCCAGATGCTACAGGGCAGTATAGAAATTGGGAGATGACTCACGTTATCTGGATTGATGGATGAATGCAGTATCTCTGGCTGGTTCAATTGTGTAAGTGACTGCTTCCACGGGGTAGGAGGCTGCTTCTGTGTAGTAAACAGTGCACATTGGTTTCACCTCACCATACTGAGTTCTGATGGGATGAGGTAGGATCATGGATGTGCTTTGTGCTCAACCACATCCACATAGTGAGCTTGGACTCAGATCCAAACTGGCGCTCCGGGTTGGATGTCAATCAGGTTATGTGCTTTGTGATATTTGTTATGGGGTTCCATATCAGGTTGAAATGATATTTGCCCTCTTTCTCTCTCCCTTTGTGCAAGTCATAAGTTTGTACTTGCGACATGAGCCAAGGTAAAGTTGCCATAGTCCCAGATGACAATAGACTGCTTTATCCTTTGAAGGGGAGAGCTGACTGGTGGTGATTTAACTAAGGTCGATGAGGTGGAGCCTTCATGAATAACCTCAGCTGGTATGGGCATTGAACCCACGCTGTTGGCATTGCTCTGCATCACTAACCAGCTTTCCAGCCAACTGAGCTAAACCAACTTCATAGAATCCCTAACAGAACAAAACAGAACACACATCTCTGGCTCAATCATTTGTGAAAACCAAATGCCCTTGGTACAACTGTAATCTCAGACTCTCAGAAGGGCTGGTGCAGATACAATGGGCTGAAGGGTCTCATTCTGTCCTGTAAAACACAGGGGTGGGAATTTCCGACCGCATTCTCCCCCAAGACCGGAAAATCCCACTGGAGGTCAATGGACCTTTGCATGGTCCATGTCCCGCCTGCTACAATTCCCATGGTAGGCAGGACGGGAAAATTCCCCCCCAATGACTCTATCATAGCAGGCGAGGGGTGCACTGTGGAAAGGTCCGTTGAACCCGGACAGGATTTTCCGGTTTTGGGGCGAGTGTGGCCAGAAAATCGCAACCTATGAGAACGACCAATCTTTCATCATAGGTGAGTAAATCATCAACTACACCAAGGTGTCCTCTCTCATCGTAGTACTGTCTAAGAATGGGATTGTTTGGCATCTATACTGGCCATCCTTTGATTCAGCACTCTCTGACCTGAACATATTCTTCATCAGATTCCTGTGTGTCTCTGGTTTCATTTAGTTGTTGCATTGTTAATGGCAGAGGTATGGCTATTGTTGATGTAAGTGTTTCTCCTTTAAGGCTGCATCACCTTGCTTAGGCCTTGCCACTGGGACAGGGGATAAAACGTCTGCTGGATTCTGCTGCTTTCCCAGAGCACACACTGTGGAATTTTCCCACCCCACCCGCCACGGGAATCATAATGGGCAGGACAGGACCAAGAACAAAGAACAAAGAACAAAGAACAAAGAAAATTACAACACAGGAACAGGTCCTTCGGCCCTCCAAGCCTGCACCGACCATGCTGCCCGACCCCCTACCTTTCCGCAAACCATATCCCTCCATTCCCATCCTATTCATGTATTTATCAAGACGCCCCTTAAAAGTCACTATTATATCCGCTTCCACTACCTCCCCCGGCAACGGGTTCCAGGCGCCCACCACCCTCTGTGTAAAAAACCTGTCTCGTACATCTCCTTTAAACTTTGCCCCTCGCACCTTAAACCTGTGCCCCCTTGTAATTGACTCTTCCATCCTGGTAAAAAGCTTCTGATTATCCATTCCATTCATGCCTCTCATAATTTTGTAGACTTCCAGTGAGAACAAACCAGGTTTCTCCATCCTCTCCTCATAGCTAATGCCCTCTATACCAGGCAACATTCTGGTAAATCTTTTCTGTACCCTCTCCAAAGCCTCAACATCCTTTTGGTAGTGTGGTGACCAGAATTGAACACTGTACTGTGACCATGCAAAGGTCAATTGACCTCAGGCAGGATTTTCCAGTCTTGGGGCGAGTGCAGCTGGAAAATTCCACTCTCTGTCTTTGCAACGAATCTCATTATCCTCAGTCTGAATCGTTGTAGATGTGGAGGTATTTTTTGAAAACGTCTTAGAATTTAAGAGCATCAGTCAGGGTTTGTGATCTGCCTCTAACTTGAAGTGGAGACCAAGCACGTAATCTGCAAACTTCTTGCAAGCCCGTATAGCAGCTAATGCTGCTTTCTCTATCACTATATATCACCGCTCAGTCTCAGTCAGTGCACAGGATATGTAGTAAACTGGTCTATGCTTTCATTCCATCTGCATCTGATGGAGTGCAGATCCCAATCATGCAGAAGATGTCTCTGCGGCAATGATAGTAGGTAGTTATACAGTCATAGAAAGCTAAAGCATCAGCTGATATCAGTATCTGTTTGATTTTCTCAAAATACCTCCGCTGTGCTTCCTCTGAGCATCAGGTATTGTCCTGTTGCAATAGCTGATGTAAGTTCATAAGACATAGGAGCAGAATTAGGCCATTCAGCCCATCAAGTCTGCTCCGCCATTCGATCATGGCTGATATTCTCCCATTTTCCAACCTTCTTCCCATAACCCTTCAACCCATTGTCAATTAAAAATCTGTCTAACTCCTCCTTAAATTTACTCACTGTCCCAGTATCCACCGCACTTTGGGAGAGTGAATTCCACAGTTGTAGTGGCTCATTGACGACAGTTCAGTTGTGTAGGATCTTTCCAACTTGATTAACCATACACATGAGTCTCTGGAGCTCAGTCACATTCTAAGAAGCTGGAAATTCTTTGACTGCTCAACTTCTGTCAATCAAATCTGATGCTGGATGCACCCACAATATGCCCAAGGAGCCTGATCATTCAGTTGCAGGAATTTGCATTTGTTGCTGTGTATGTTAAACTTCCTCTCGATGTCACAGCACAGTTCACACTCTATTGACATTTTCTCTTTCAGCAGGGCGGCACGGTAGCACAGTGGTTAGCACTGCTGCTTCACAGCTCCAGGGTCCCGGGTTTGATTCCCGGCTCGGGTCACTGTCTGTGTGGAGTTTGCACATTCTCCTCGTGTCTGCGTGGGTTTCCTCCGGGTGCTCCGGTTTCCCCCCACAGTCCAAAGATGTGCGGGTTAGGTTGATTGGCCAGGTTAAAAATTGTCCCTGAGATGCGTAGTTAGAGGGATTAGCGGGTAAATATGTGGGGGTAGGGCCTGCGTGGGATTGTGGTCGGTGCAGACTCGATGGGCCGAATGGCCTCCTTCTGCACTGTAGGGTTTCTATGATATTTCTATGAGATCCATGGAGCAGGACATCATCCATGTGACATCCAGCTCCATCCAATTCTTCTGGGACACTTGACATTGTCCACTGGAAGATTTCTGGTGGTGATGGGAGGCCAAAGGGTAATCCATTGAAACAAAACCTCCCAAATTGTGTAATAATGGTTGTGAGCAACTTAGACACTTCACCAAGGGGTAATTGCCAAAAAGTACTATTTGCATCTAGCTCCGTGAAGATCAATCTCTTTCTCAATTTAGCTAAACTCTCATCCACAGATGACAGCCTAAAGATGAGCGGGGTTGGGTTGATTGACCATGCTAAATTGACCCGAGTGTCAAGGGGATTAGCAGGGTAAATGTGTGAGGCTACGGGAATAGGGCCTGGGTGGGATTGTGGTCAGTACACCCTCAATGGGCTGAATTGCCTCCTTCTGTACTGTAGAGATTCTATGATTCTATGACATAAGATGAACTTTCTGTTCAACTGCTTTGTTCAGCTGGGTAACATCTCTGCAAATTCTGATTGATCCATTGGGTTTTGCAACTGAGACCATCCTGAGCACCAATGCATTGATTCCGTCATACATGAAATGAAACCTTCTTTCCTTTTTTAATTTTGGAAAGAATGGATGAGGAACTTTTCTGATGTAAACACACACCCAGGCTTCATTTCAGGACATAGGCTGGTGTGGAATGTTCCCCTTAGCATTCCTAGTCCTCTCAACAGCTGTGGAAATTCAGCTCTGAAGTTTAGGGCTGGTCTCATCTTACCATTTTCTCTCCTCTGCAAATCAGATACAAGTTGCATCAGGCCTTCCTGCTCAAGAGTGAGCAACTTCTGAATTGCACACCATGGGTGGGATTTTCCGGCCCTGCACACCCCAAGGTCGGAAATACCCATCGAGGTCAACAGACCTTTACATGTTCCACCGAATTTTATGTCCCGCCTGCTACGATTCTCGCAGTGGACAGGACAGGAAAATTCCATCCTCTATTTCCATGATTTCTTTCTTGTAATTCTGGAGGATTCACCTGTGACCTTGAGTTCTATGCATCCAGGCCCACATTGGTTTTTCGCATGGTGGCTGAAGAGAGCTTCTCTCCAATCACGGTTCAGCATCCGAAAGAACGGAAGCTGTTTCTAACTTGTGTGTCTTGTTTCCCTCTCCTGGGACATCAGTACTCCAGTAGCTTCTACTTAGTTCCTGGTTCAGCCCAAAGAAATGCAACACAATATCAGGGATATCATCTACTGCATGGATCTTGCCACCTTTCAAAGACTTGACTTTGTGCATATTGCACCTTTGACTAGGCTTCCCTCTACTGGATGCGTGCATAATTACACAATAGCTTATTAAAGACCAAGTTATACTTCTTGGGCAGGTAGATCCATCTCCGAGCCTGACTTCCTCAGTGATTTCCTTCTGACCTCCGAAACTTTACCCAATGTAAACACAAAACGGTTTGAAAGTCCTGCCCTAATTTTCACTCACTTGCTGCCTCAATTTTTGCCCCCCCCAATGTTCACTACCTCCCCATTCTCCAAGACATTAAGATCAAAACTTTTAACTGCTGGACATGTGAGAGGAAACTGGAGCACCTGGAGGAAACCCATACAGGCAAAGGGAGAATGTGCAAACTTCACACAGACAGTCACCCAAAGCTGGAATTGAACCTGGGTTGCTGGCACTGTGAGACAGCTGTGCTAACCACTGTGCCACCCTGCCGCCCCTTCAGCTAGCTCATCTGCGCAGAGAACTTGTCTCCCCAAACACTGCCCCATCTTACTCGTTGTGTCCCCCATCCTCAGAAATCTCCTCAAGTGCTCTGGCTTTTCTCATGGTCACCTCGCCAACGTTCCCTTCCTCCTCTTGCTTGCTGGTTGTTTCTTCGTGAAATGCCTTGATATTTACTGCATTAAAAACGCCATGATACATGTAAGTTAGTGATGTGACAGTGTGAGGTAAGGCAGGAGAAAGGAGGTGCAATTGAAACGTCAGCACAAGGAAGTGTGATAATGGAACAGAAGTGTCCCAGAAATAGAATCAAAGTGAAAAATACAGAACGAGTGGGTCAGGAAAATCAAAGTAAACGAGGTTGTTCATGGCCTGTTCTGCGTGGGTTGTCAAGAATTTTCCAAAATGTAAATCATAGTATTTTTTAAATAGAAGCCCATTTTTCCACTTGGAGACGTTAATAATGCTGAGAACGTTGATTAATTTATTCCAGCAGCAAAGCAAATTTCAGCAAATGCCCCCTGCCCTCCTCATTACCTTCTTCCTGTACCGGCCCACGGATACACACAACAGATTGGGCTAATTTTAAGATTGTGAGAATGTTTACAATAAAAACAAAAATGATGAGTTGGAACTTCTAATGCCAACAGTTTGTCGAATCTAATGCCCTCATTTAGACCAGCTTGTTCGGAATAAATTGGTTGTATTATTTAATTCCTGGCACTTGCCAACAAGTTTCAGTCTTTCCATTCACTGCCAAGTTACTGACAGGGGGCAGAAACTCATATTGGGTTGGGAGTGCAATTTAGGGCGCCCGAGTGAGACCGGAAATTCCCACCCAAGGTCAATGGACATTTCCGTTGTCTGCCCCTCGCCCGCTCCGATTCCACGGCGGGCGGGGTGGTAAAATTCTGGTGATAGGCTTTGGAGGTAATATATTAGTATGGACAGAGAAGCAGCAAACATGGATTATGGTTGAATGAGGTATTTTCAAGTTGAAGGGCTGGACCCCCATCTATTTACTGTCTGCAACTTGGAAGAAGACTCATAGAATTCCTTCGGTGCAAAAGGACGCCATTCGGCCTATGGAGTCTGCACCGACTCTTTGACAAACCATCTTTCCCAGGCCCACCACCCAATCCCTGTAACCCCATGCATTTACCCCGCTAATCCCCCTAACCTACACATCTTTGAACACTAAGGGGCAATTTAGCATGGCCAATCCATCTAACCTGCACATCTTTGAATTGAATCAGGGAGTAATGTATCTAAGTTTGCTGATGATAGAAAGTTAGGTGGGAGTGCAAGCTCTGAGGATACAAAGAGGCAGTGAAGAGATAAAGATAAGTAACAGAAGTGGGAAACAAATTGGCAGATGGAGTAACATTTGGGGAAGTGTGAGGTTATTCACTTTGTAAGAATAGAAGGCAGAATATGTTTTAAAATCTGTAAGTGTTGGTGTACAGGAAGACTGGGGTGTATTTATGTAAGGAACATAGAACCTCAGCATGCAGATACAGCAAGCACTTAGGAAGGCAAATGGCATGTTGGTCTTTACTGCAAGGGGACTGGAGTACATGAATAAGTCTCACTACAATTGTACAGGGCTTTGCTTACACCATGCCTCGAATACTGTGTGGAGTTTTGACCACCGTATTTAATGAAGGATGTGCTTGCAATGGAGGCAGTGCAGCAAAGAGTCACTAGATTGAATCGTGGGATGAGAGGGTCACCCTATAATGAGAGTCTGAGTAAATTGGGCCTATCCTCTGGAGTTCAGAATAATGAAAGATGATCTCATTTAAACATACAAGATTCTGAAGGGGCTTGATAGGGTAGACATGGAAAGGTTGCTCCTCCTCTGTGGAATCTAGAAAATGGGGGCACCATCTCAGAAGAAAAGGACAATCAATTAGATGGGTGGGAAAGGAAAATTGAAGCTAAAGATCATATTGAATGACAGAGCAGGTAAATGGGCCATATGGTCTATTCCTGCTCCTATTCCTCGTGTTCTTATATTCTTGTGGCTGCTAGTATTGTCCATTATAATAGTCAGGCTGCTTGTCTGACATAGAGTACCGGATGAGCAGAAATTTTCTCCATTAAACATTTTTTTTCTTCATTCATGGGATGTGGGCATCGTTGGCTGGGCCAACATTTATTCCCCATCCCTGGGGACATTTAAGAGTCAACCACATTGCTGTGGCTCTGGAGTCACATGTAGGCCAGACCAGGTAAGGACGGCAGATTTCATTCCCTAAAGGACATTAGTGAACCAGATAGGTTTTTACAACAATCAGCAATGGTTTCAAGGTCATCATTAGACTTCTAATATTTTTTATTGAATTAAAATTTTGCCATCTTCCATGGCAGGATTCGAACCCGGGTCCCCTTGGTTACCCTTGGTTTCTAGATTACTAGTCCAGTGACAATATTACTACGCAACTGCCTTCCTTTTCCTAGTCTCCTGTGAAGCATCTTGGGATGTTTTATGTTAAAGGCACTATATCAATGCAAGTCATTATTGTTTTGCACCACAATTTCCCAGGGCAGGAGTTCACTTGAAGAGGGAAAATGCATTTTCAAAGCGACTGAAGTAGCCTATTTAGGCTGCTGAGTAGATGGCAAGGGGTTACATCCAGTTGCAGTTAAGGTAAAGGCCATTAAGGGAGTACCAACCCCAAGGAACACCACAAGGTTAAAATCCTTCCTGGAATTAGCCAATTATTATGGAAAATTTATCCCAAGTTTGGCTTCCATGCTGGCCTCCTTGCATGCTGTATTACGAAAATACCAGAGATAGTTTTGGGAAGCTGTAGGGCAGAGGCTTTTTCTAAAGTTTAACGTCAGTTCTAACTCACTGGCTAATTTATATTAGAATTTATATTAACTTGTGATGCTTCCCCGTATGGGGTTGGTGCAGTGCTATCACATTGCTGGAATGGCAGGATGGAGAAACCCATCGCGTATGCCTCCAGGACCCTTTCAGAGGCAGAGTGAAGATATTCTCAAATTGAGAAGGAAGGGTTAGCGGTCGTATTTGGTGAGAAGAAGTTCCGTCAATACGTCTATGGTAGATTTTTTTATGGTTACTCATCATAAACCCTTACTGGGCCTCTTCAAAGAGGACTAAGCAATTTCTCCCATTGCTTCCACTCAGAAACAGCGCTGGGCCTTGGTGGCCGATGGATATATTTTGGAACACTGCCCTGGGATTTAGATAGCTAATGCTGATGCACTGAGTCACCTCTAGTTGCCCACAAGCCTGGCTCTTTTACCAGCATTAGAAGATGTTGTGATGATTCAGAAGACCTTGCCAGTGTCAGCAAGGCAGGTTAAAGCCTGGACCCAACAAGGTCTAACCTTATCCAAAATAAGGCACATGATCCAATACGGCGGATTCCAAGGACCACCCTCCAAAGAAATAAAACTCTACCTCATTAAGAAATCCGAACTTAGTGTGGAGGACAGGATCATTCTTTGGGGGTCCTGAGTGTTCTGCCCCCAGGACGATGTCTAATATTAACGGAACTTCTTCAGCCAGAGGGTGGTGAATCTGTGGAACTCAGTGCCACAGAGGGCTGTGGAGGCCACGTCAGTGAGTGTCTTTAAGACAGAGATAGGTAGGTTCTTGATCAATAAGGGGATCAAGGGTTACAGGATGTGAATCGTATCAGCCATGATTGAATGGCAGCAGAGCAGACCCGATGGGCCAAATGGCCTAATTCTGCTCCTTATCTTATGGTCTTAAGTCTAGAGGCCCGGTCTTGATTCCAACAACATAGACTTGGTAAAGCGATGTGCCTTGTGCCAGGAAAATCAAAAACTCCCACCTTCGGCCTTCCTACACCCATGGAGTGGCCTGGCAGGCCATGGGTGCAAGTACATGTGGACTTTGTGGGCCCCTTTATGGGTTTCATGTTTGTAAGCATGGTGGATGCACACTCCAAGTGATTGGAGGTTCAGCGCATGAACTCCATGACGACTCAGGCTCCGATTTAAAAATTGTGACAAAACTTTACTATACTTGGAACACCAGAAGCCTTGTTTTCCGATAAAGGCATTCGCGGTGATTTCCAGAACTTCGTGCTCTCCAATGGTATCCAGCACGTCTGGACTGCACCTTATCACCTGTCCTCAGGTGGACTGGCAGAGTGGGCGGTTCAACCCTTCAAAAATGGCATGAAATTGGGGGCATCCATGGAGATTAAACTGGCACCATTTTTGTTCGATTACAGGACCACACCGCACACCTCAACAGCTGTGGCTCCAGCAGAGCAGTTGATGGGATGATGGCTTTGTACCAGATTGAGCCTGCTATTCCCAAACTTGGCGGGGAGGGTGGAGTCCCAACAGGAAAACCAAAAAAGGAATTTACGATTCTACAAGGACAGAAAGATCATTTAAATTGGGTGATCTGATTCACGTGAGGAACTTCCGAGATTGTCCCAGATTGGTCCCTGGGATTGTTATGGAGAAAACAGGACCAGTATCATACAAGATCAAAGATCAGGGTAAAACTCTAAAAAAGCACTTGGACCATTGCAGAACTAGGGAGTCCCCACCCAAGAAGCCCCACCCCCAGCCATGGGGATAGCCACTGCCAGTGCCAACCCTCAGCTCAAAGCTGACTCCACATTAGCCCCTCTTGATAGTTAAGGTATGGACTCAGAGATGAAGCCTGAAACAGAACCTGAGGAGGAACTTGCATCAGTAATCCTGCGACTGCGAAAGAAGTTCCTCTGTTCGGTTTACACTGTCTGACCCAGCCCCGCCTTTGATGGTCCTCCGACCAAGCTCCAAGCAATGGAAAGGACTTCCTTGCAGTTGGAGTACTTGGAGAATGTGGATATCAAGGGGGAGGGGATGTTATGATGGCCATGAAGGTCATGGTGGAAGTTCAATAGATCTCCCCATGGGCTTCGTGGAGTACAAGTTGCCTTATTGAGCGGGTGGAGGCTTACCCATTAGGAAGTGGTCAGCAGTGTTTTGTAAATCCGTTACTTTACCCGGACTGTAGGTCCAAGATGAAGACTACCCAACTGCAAGCCACAGGCATGACCATTTCCATTGGTGCACAATAAAGGTCATTGGTGACGGGAAACCAGCATTTGGCTGAATTACTACAGGCCTAAATCACAGCAATGAAACAGAATAGAGGAATATTCATTCTGTTGTCATTTGGGAGTGCTTGATTGACCAGTTTGGATGCTAAAAACGGGGAAGTGCTCCCGCTCCCAAGGCTTTTCTTTGCTGTTGATCTGAACATCATTCAAAATAATCTTCATTATTGGCGGATTTCCATTTGTTGAATTTCGCCATATCCTTAGTGGGGCCATTGATATTGCTTTGCTTCACTTCTAGCTTCCTTCACCCCTCCCTCTGTCCAGGTCTCAATGTTATACGCCCACCTGAGCTTTCTCCCTCCTCTTTTGTTTTAACTCTCAATTTTTCCTTCAGCCAATGTACCTACTTGACTATTTTTCTCTCTTTAATTGTACTTAGCAACGATTTTGATTCTTGATCTAACCCAATCATTTGTCTTTCACTCTATCCGGCTGATTGGAAGCATCCTCCATCATTACCCACATTTCAAAAGCTGTCATCCTCCTAACTCTCACTCCCTTTCTTCAGAGTCATTCTCACTCCCAGAGAAGACAACACTCCATATGAGTGGCTGTACTAAAAGCTAGCGCTTATGAACTTTCAGACGCTACTTAAATCACGCCTCTTGCCGTGGTTTGGTTTGGAAACACCAAGATGATGGCAGTGAACAATTTAAGTCCCTTAGCTCGATGGCAGACACCTATTACCTCCAGGTAAGACATTAATTTTTTTGAATCAACATGAATGTTGAAATTATGCAAGAAGTGTGGCTTAATGCAATCAAGATGCTCCTGTGCATAACAAAAGTAATAGAAGAACAAATTTGCAGTCATACACAAAACTTGGGAAGTCATGACTGAGTAACTGGTAGAAGTCCTGCAGCATAATTGATTGTTTTTAAATATTCTTCATTCATGGGATATGAGCATCGTTGGTTGGACCAACATTTATTGCCCATCCCTGCTGGCATTTAAGAGTCAGCCACATTGCTATGGGTCTGGAATCACATGTAGGCCAGATCAGGTAATAACAGCAGATTTCATTCCCTAAAGGCTATGAACTGACAATGGTTTTATGCTCTTCATTAGACTTTTAATTCCACATTTTTATTGAATTCAAATTTCACCATCTCCCATAGTGGGATTCGAACCCAGGCCCCCAGAGCATTACCCGGGTCGCTGGATTACTAGTCCAGTGACAATATCACTACAACACTGCCTCCCCTCTCATACACACTAAAGTAAAGTTTATTTATTAGTCACAAGTAGGCTTACATTCACACTGCAATGAAATTGCCGTGAAAATCCCTTAGTCGTCACACTCCGGTACCTATTCTTGTACACTGAGGGAGAATTTAGCATGGCCAAGGCACCTAACCTGCACATCTGTGGACTGTGGGATGAAACTGGGGTACCCCGAGGAAACATACAGAGACACAGTGAGAACGTGCAAACTCCACAGGCAGTGACCCAAGCCAGGAATTGAACCCAGGTCCCTGGTGCTGTGAGGCAGCAGTGCTAACCACTGTGCCACCATGCTCTCCCAATAACTTGGGAACTTGTGACTCAGTAACTGGTAGACATCCTGTATCACAATTGATTGATGTGAGGTGGGAAAGGGCTTGAATCTTTCTACAGTAGAGTTGCTGGAAAATCTCAGCAGATCTGGCAATCAAAGCTTTGACAAAGGGTCATCTGAACTCGAAACGTCAGCTCTTTTCTCTCCTTACAGATGCTGCCAGACCTGCTGAGATTTTCCAGCGTTTTCTCTTTTGGTTTCAGATTCCAGCATCCGCAGTAATTTGCTTTTTTCGATAGTAGAGTCACTGTTTTAGATAATCTATAACTCTTCATTGTTCACACTTCAAATTACAAAGCACCTCCTGGAAATTATATAGTATATTTCGAAGTTCCCTTGTGAATGAACAATCTAAATGTCTAGTTATTCCAAGTAAACAATGTTTATACTGTCTGAGAAACATGATTGGTTTGGAGAATTTAACCTCAAATTAACATTTGTGGTCTTTAAATTATAATACAAGAGAAACACCAAATGTAAATCATACATTTCTGTGTCTGTAATTGCTGATTAGTTTTTACTTCGGTCAGTAGTTTAACACAACTAACACTATGACTGCTCACATTGACATCTATAATTTCCTAACCACAAGACAGCACAATTTGAGGGCTTCATGTTATTTTGACAGAATAAAGGAACCATTTTTGGATCTCCGTTTAATTCTATTAATGGAACCCAGTTTGATTTCCTCACACTGTACCATTCAGCAAAGGAAAAGGAGTCATTCAAATATTGAAGTTTATTTTTTTTTAAAGTACATTTTCTTCCATTTTTATCCTGGTTATCCATATATATCCTAGTTTTTTGTTTATCTTCCACAGACATGAAGGAGTAAGACATCATTGCGACTGGACTAAGACACTCACAAGATGGTGGGGGGGGGGGGGGCAGGAGGTGCAGGCGAAGGAATGATTGGAAAACTGTGGGTTGGGTGGGAAAAGAATGATTGGAAAACTGTGAGTGAGAGGGAAGGAATGATTGGAAAACTGAGTGAGAGGGAAGGAATGATTGGAAAACTGTGCGATTAAAGACAGCAACATGTGGGAGGGGAACCTCAAGAAGTAATCAAACGAGGCAGTAGATTTTTAACCTTAGTGGTGATGAAGAACAGGCAGCATCTCATGATAGGGAAATCAAGGGTAAATTATGCAAGTTTTCCACCCATACTCAAAGTGCCAATCTATCCATTGGATTCGGAGATACAAAAGGCATATAGAAGAGTAATGAGGGCAAGGAGAATCTTAGAAGGGAGAAATGAAATAAGGCACTGCTGATACACAAAAAATAAAATAGAAGCCAACAATAGAGTAGGCCCATATTTTCCATTGTGAGTTGTTTTCCCCTTGCTCCCCTACCCCCATCTCTTGTTCCTGAGGAAACCTTACAATGGAATTCATCCCGAATGATGCTGAATGTCCTTCAATACTTTGGGTATTTGACCATTATTCATATGTGAATAAACATGAGCAGAGAACATTAGAGTTAAACCAAGGGCCGTTGGAAAACAATTAGAAACCTTGGCTTTTTCTCCCCTCCCTAAACCAGGGACATTGAAGTTAATTATCTTCCACAGACAGGAGATCAAATTTGAGATCCCTCCTGTACAACATGGCTCAGTTGCTCAGTGATCTGTCAGGGGAACCAAAAGGAATAATATCAGGAAAAAAATCACATGAACTATGTTATTTTTCCCTTGGCAATGTGACGATACTGTGCCTTTAAGAAATGTATTTATGTCTTGTTTCTTGTGAAGGACTTTTGTTCTGAAATCAGTTCTATTTACCCGGTGCCACAACCGGCAGCACACATGCTGAGCATGCAGAAGCAGTATCTATCCGAGTTGTTGGAGTGTTTGTTTTCATCTGGGCTACTGCAGTTTTGCTATTTTAGTATTTTTCCCTGGGGTTTTTAAAAGTAGGGTTTAGTTAGTTTGATTGACAGGAGCAAGGCTTACAGAGAGAAACAAGCAGCTTGTTGCTGTTTCAAATTTTTACAGTGCAGTAGCTCTGTTTCTGTCTCTCTCTCTCTCTCTCTCTGGAGATTGAAGTCTGGGACCTTTCAAAAAATGGGCCTCTTTCTCTGAAATTCTGCAATTTGAACATAGATCTTTCTCTGGAGGCTGCTGTGTGGGAGTGAGAAGACAGGGGTCTCTCTGCATCACTGTCCGGAGGTGTTAAAAGGCTGGAAAACCAGCACCCCATGTAAACCTGTGTTTTTTGCTAACTGATTCGAAAGAGGTGTTTACGTCTGTGGGGATAATGCTTAAATTGGAACTATAGAGATAGATAGCAATTAAGAATTATACATTATATTGTAATGTTTAAGTATTTCAATTGGTATAAGTTATGCTAATTCTTTTTGTTATATTCTAACTTTATTGTTAAATGAAGTTTTTTTGAATAAGAGCATCCTAGTGGGTCAATAGAATCACACCTGGAGTGAAACACTATACCCTCACACTAATGCCAAAATCATAAAAAGTTAGGGTCTAGGCTAAGTTTGTAATATACCGTGGAGTTGCTGATCTGATCCCTGACAGTACAAAGTACTCCTTGAACCTATGGCATTTGTACAGCCTTTGGCAGGGTGGTGGTTGTTTTTATGCATGATACAAAAGGAGATCAGATCCTCTGCCTGTTGACCCTTTGTTGGGGTTCTTTTCTCCTTCTAGTTGGATCTCAGTGGCCATCCTCTGTGGAAGAGCATGTGACTGATGAGAAGACAGCTGGTGCCATTGCTAGTATAGCTCCTGCCGCTGCTGGTGTTAATGGTGGCGTCGTGGTTTCTGTTTTTGCCCCTTGTGAGAGGTGAAAGTTGGAGCTGCAGAAGTTGCTTCCATGCCATGGTGAAGGCCGGTGGCAAGGAAGTATCACCGAAGAAGAGCGAAGTTGGGAATCACCGACCAAGCAGTGAAAGCACTCTATCAGGGAAGGAGTGCTAGAAGTAACAGCCTCTCACCTAGCCATGGCTGGAGATCTTCAGTTTCACTGAAAAAGGCTTCCCAGCCTTTCAGCTCCACTGAAGGAGTTCTTCCCAATCTGATATCACATCAGTGAACCTGGCGAGTTGCTGGCAGGTGAGGAATCAGGAGCCCTTTCTTTTAAAGACAGGATGACTGATTAAATCATCAGTGTATTAAATCATATCATATTTAGATGCTTTACCCACTGCTGCACAAGGTTCCCCTCTCACCTTCAATCCCACCCTGGTGAAACTCAGAAAAGGGTGAGTTGATTGCAGTCCAACATTACTTTGAGTGGTTTTAATTACCCACAAGTGACTCATAGAAGAAGAAATCATAGAAACCCTGAGGCCATTCGGCCCATCGAGTATGCACTGACCACAATCCCACCCAGGCCCTACCCCCATATCCCTACATATTTACCCACTAATCCCTCTAACCTACGCATCTCAGGACACTAAGGGCAATTTTTAGCATGGCCAATCAACCTAACCCGCACATCTTTGGACTGTGGGAGGAAACTGGAGCACCCGGAAGAAACCCACGCAGCCATGAGAAGAATGTGCAAACTCCACACAGACAGTGACCCAAGCCGGGAATCGAACCCAGGTCCCTGGAGCTGTGAAGCAGCAGTGCTAACCACTGTGCTACCATGCCGCCCATCCCACCTCTCCCTTCATTTTGCCTTTTGCAGCCGATTTGACCTTAGTTCACACTCCATCTCCATATTCCCAGTTTATTTCTCAATCCTTAAATTTCATTCAAGATTCCCGATTGGTTCCGGACTCCCAATTGCCCCATTGCCCTAGACACTCAGTTATCAACTCGAACTCCTAGCAAGCTATGGAGCAAAGACTCTGTGAGTTGAAAGATGAGGGAAAGCAATCTACCTGAAGGTGGCCTACACCTCTGTCTACACTTCCCGCTGCCTCGGTAAAGCAGCCAGCATATTTAAGGACCCACGCACCCCAGACATACTCTCTTCCACTTTCTTCCATCGGGAAAAAGATACAAAAGTCTGAGGTCATGTCCCAACCGACTTAAGAACAGCTTCTTCCCTGCTGCCATCAGACTTTTGAATAGACCTACCTCGCACCAAGTTGATCTTTCTCCACACCCTAGCTATGACTGTAACACTACATTCTGCAGTCTCTCCTTTCCTTATATATTAACGGTATGCTTTATTTGTATAGCATGTAAGGAACAATACTTTTCACTGTCTACTAATACATGTGACAATAATAAATCAGATCAAATCTATATTCAATGTATGCAAAGTAAAAATGAAGTTATCCCTTGTGTGAAAGTAATTGTCACATAACAACTCAATGGGGCTGATAGTTGTAAAATCACACACACTTGTCTTATTTCCATATTTCTAACAAACATTACTCTCCACAGGATAAACAGATTGTCAAACCAGTGTTGGCGCATCATTAACTTTAAGATGGAGCCTGTAGTTAAAGGGAATCACAGGATTTTACTTCTGTTAGTAAGGCAGGTTTGTACAGGCATTATTGTGTGATGCATTGTTCATTATTCAATGAATGTTCACAGATATGTGATGCTGCATTTGCAGAACAGTGGGAACATAGGAGTGCAATAATGAAATGATTATAATAAAAGCAAAATACTGGGGATGCTGGAATCTGAAACAAAAAACAGAAAATGCTGGAGAATCTCAGCAGTTCTGACAGTTGGGGTGGCACAGTGGCACAGTGGTTAGCACTTCTGCCTCACAGCGCCAGGGACCCGGGTTCGATTCCCGGCTTGGGTCACTGTCCGTGTGTCGTTTGCATGGCCTCCCCGTGTCTGCGTGTGTTTACTTCGGGTGCTTCGGTTTCCTCCCACAGTCCAATGATGTGTGAGTTAGGTTGATTGGCTAAATTGACCCTTACAGTCACGGGGATTCGCAGGGTAAATAAGTGGGGCTACAGGGATAGGGACTGGGTGGGTTGTCGGTGCAGACTCAATGGGCCAAATGGCCTAAATAAAATAAAAGCAAATTACGGCGGATGCTGGAATCTGAAACCAAAGAGAAAATGCTGGAAAATCTCAGCAGGTCTGGCAGCATCTGTAAGGAGAGAAAAGAGCTGACGTTTCGAGTCCAGATGACCCTTTGACAAAGCCAAATGGGCAAAATGGCCTCCTTCTGCACTGTAGGGTTTCTATGTTTCTATCTGTGGAGAGAGAAGAGAGCCAATGTTTCGTGTCTGGGTGACCCTTCGTCAGAAGTGAAATGATTATTTAGTTTAATGTCAGCCCAAACTTTTGTGCAGGAGGGGTATCAAAACTTTGCAAGAACAAGGAGAAAAGCAGCAGAAGATAAAAGAGACCATCTGACAAATGAGGCTATGGGGAAATAATTCATTTCAGAGAAATTAGTTTTACTGAAGCTCAAAGAGATGCTGGAGATCTGATAAAAAACAGAAAGGGCTGGAAAAACTCAGCAGGTCTGGCAACATCTATGGAGAGAGAAACAGAGTTAGCCTTGTGAGTCCAATGTGACTCTTCTTCGGAACACTCAGGGTGGGAAATTCCGACCGCGCTCACCCCAAGACCGGAAAATCCCATCCGAAGTCAACGGGCCTTTGTATGGTCTGCCCCCCACCTCACCCGCTACGATTCCCATGGTGGACAGGACAGGAAAATTCCAGTCTCAGTTTTTATTCATTTTATTGGATGCGGTTTTCCATTTATAATCTCACTTGATTCTTGAGTGAGAGTTCTCAACTGAGGTCGCATCTACTTCAAGACTGAGCAACCCTCATTTGCAATATTTTGAGTTCAATTAATATAAATACAATTTTGCACAGTTCTGTACAGTAACACAGAGGAGCGTGGAGTAATATGAATGCTACAGAGCAAGCTAAGTTTTTGCTTAGCCGCGGGAGCTATCACTGAGGTGATCCAACTGTAATTTTCCTAATCAAGCATCACAAGACCTCACATTGACCTAAAACATCGATCGTTCAGATGAGGGAGTTGGGGAGACTGGTCTGGAGCAGCAAGGCAAGTATGAACCTGATGGACAAATGGCCTGTTTCTACGCTGTACCTTCTATGGAAACACTTGATATTTAAGGATCCACCAATTTTTGTCCCTGCGGTTTAGGTTTTACCATACGCTTCATTCAGCTAAATCAATGTTCACATTTTTTTTGGATTCCCTTCAAATTCACTCACAGAGGACTTGGAAGAGATTTGTTAAACTCTTGGCTGAGATATTGGCAGGGAATGGGGCACTGTTGATTAAATTCTCTTTTTCCGTCTCAATGAAGCAGGGACATTCAGGTAGAAAGTTGTTCCCTTGAGAAATCCAATTTAGAATTGGCAGCATTCATGATCAAGAGTGGCTGGAAGCTGTGAAGCTCAATCCTATAATGATATGCTTGATACAAAGGCATTATCCAATGTTGTGTCGCCTATGAATTATTAGTTAAACTCATGATCCTTTCTATTTTGAAGTAATTTTCTCTTCAAAGATTATTTTGGAATCCAAGGACTTGCATTTTAAACATTCACCATTTCATAAAAAAAGGTTCTTTTTCAAAAGAGGAGCTATGGCTCTTTTTTAGAATTGTTCTTAGAAACTACAAGTTGGGCTAGAAACCATATTCCTCATGGAAAGCATAACAATTGAACATGCAATTCCTTATTCTGTCAATTGCCCGTTCCTTTGAACCATCACTGCGGCAACAAACCCAATTAAATAGCTCACAGAAAGAACACATAGGGTGGGATTTTCTAGCTGTGCTCGCCCCAAAACTGGAAAATCCTGCCTGAGGTCAACAGCCCTTTGCATAGTTCAACACCGACCCGCCACAATTCCCAAGGTGGGCGGGATCGGAAAATTCCCCCCATTGTCATAAAACCATAGAAACATAGAAGATAGGAGCAGGAAGAGGCCATTTGGCCCTTCGAGCCTGCTCCGTTATTCATCACGATCATGGCTGACCATCCAACTCAATAGACTAACCCTGCTTTGTCCCCATAACCTTTGATCCCATTCGCCCCAAGTGCTATATCTAGCTACCTCTTGAATACATTCTATATTTTGGCATCAACTACTTCCTGTGGTAATGAATTCCACAGGCTCACCACTCTTTGGGTGAAGAAATGTCTCCTCACCTCCGTCCTAAGTGGACTACCCTGAATCCTCAGACTGTGACCCCTGGGTTTGGACTCCCCCACCATCGGGAACATTCTCCTTGCATCTACCCTGTCTAGTCCTGTTAGAATTGTATAAGTCTCTATGAGATCCCCCCTCATTCATCTGAACTCCAGCAAAAATAATCCCAATTTAGTCAATCTATCCTCAGACATCAATCTCGCCATCCCCGGAATCAGCCTGGTAAACCTTTGCTGCACTCCCTCGAGAGCAAGAACCTCCTTCCTCAGAAAAGGAGACCAAAACTGCACACAATATTCTCGATGTGGCCTCATCAAGGCCCTGTATAATTGCAACAACACATCCCTGCTCCTGTACTTGAAACCTCTCACATTGGAGGCAAACTAATCATTTGCCTTCTTTACCGCCTGTTGCACCTGCATTCTTATCTTCAGCGACTGGTGCACAAGGACACCCAGGTCCTGCTGTACACTTCCCTCTCCCAATTTACAGCCATTCAGGTAGTAATCTGCCTTCTTGTTTTTGCTTCCAAAGTGAATAACCTCACATTTATCCAAATTATACTGCATCTGCAATTGATTTGCCCACTCATCCAACCTGTCCAGATCATGCTGAAGGGTCTCTGCATCCTCATTACAGTTCACCCTTCACCCACCTTGGGATCATCTGCAAACTTTGAGATGTTTGAGTTTGTTCCCTCATCCAAATCATTAACATATATTATATAGTTGGGGTCCCAGCACTGATCCCTGTGGCACCCCAGTAGTTACTGCCCGCCCATTCGAAAAGGCCCATTAATTCCTACTCTGTTTCCTCTCTGCCAACCAGTTTTCTATCATCTCAATGCAATTCCCCCAATCCCATGCACTTTAATCTTGCACGATAATCGCTTGTGCGGGACGTTGTCAAGCGCTTTTTGAAAGTCCAAATATACCACACCGACTGGCTCCCCCTTGTCAACTCCACTAGTTACATCTTCAAAGAATTCTAACAGATTTGTCAAGCATGATTTCCCCTTCATAAATTTACACTAACTCTGTCTGATCCTGCCACTGCTTTCTAAATGCTCCGCTATAAAGTCCTTGACAATGGATTTGAGACTTTTCCCCACTACCGATGTTAGGCTTACTGGTCTATAATTCCCTGTTTTCTCTCTACCTTCTTTTTGGAGCAAAGAACAAAGAAAATTACAGCACAGGAACAGGCCTTTTGGCCCTCCAAGCCTGCACCGACCATGCTGCCCGACTGAACTAAAAACCCCTACCCTTCCGGGGACCATGTGCCTCTATTCCCATCCTATTCATGTGTTTGTCAAGGTGCCCCTTAAAAGTCACTATCATATCCGCTTCCACCACCTCCCCCGGCACCGAGTTTCAAGCACCCACCACCTTCTGTGTAAAAAACTTTCCTTGTACATCGTCTTTAAATCTTGCCCCTCATACCTTAAACCTAGTAATAGACTCTTCCACCCTGGGAAAAAGCTTCTGACTATCCACTCTGTCCATGCCCCTCATAATCTTGTAGACTTCTATCAGGTTGTCCCCTCAACCTCCGTTGTTCCAGTTACAACAAACCAAGTTTCTCCAACCTCTCCTCATAGCTAATGCCCTCCATACCAGGCAACATCCCGGTAAATCTTTTCTGTACCCTCTCCAAAGCCTCTACATCCTTTTGGTAGTGTGACAACCAGAATTGAACTCTGGGAGGAAACTGGAGCACAAGGAGAAAACCAACGCAGACATTTTTGTTATGCATTATTCTGGAAAAGTGGCAGTGTTAAAACTAGCAGCATTAAAACTAGGGCGGCACGGTGGCACAGTGACTAGCAGTGCTGCCTCACAGGGACCCGGGTTCAATTCCAGCTTTGGGTGACTCTCTGTGTGGAGTTTGCATTTTCTCCCCGTGTCTGTGTGGGTTTCCTCCAGGTGCTCTTGTTTCCTCCCACACTGCAAAGATGTGCAGGATAGGTGGATTGGCCGTGTTAAATTGCCCCTTAGTGTCCCAAGAGCTGCAGGTTAGATGGATTGGCCATGGGGAATGTGTGGTGTTACAGGGATAGGGTGGGGAGTTATGGCCTGGGCAACATGCTCTGTCAGAGAGCTGGTGCAGACTTGATGGACTGAATGGCTTCTTCTCCACTGTAGGGATTCTATGATCCTGAGCGTTTGTTGAACAAGTTATACGAGTCTTCAGTTTCTTGGCAAAGCTTTTGCTTTGTCTGTCCACCTCATGGTTGTGTATTGTTCCATTCAGTAGGCTGAAAACATACTTCACTAAAAATAACTACTTGCTTAGTCAAAACATCTAATAGTGCTCCAGTGTGCAGTCTAGACAGCAACGGTATGTGTTAGCCACAAAGTATCTGCAGTGTGCCCACTTCTGCCCACAGTAAGAACTCCGAACAGGCCTATTATTGGGATAATACTCCCATACTGTAACACTTGAACCTCCTTCCAGAAATAATGCTGGCCTATTCAAACACATTTCCTTTTTAAATATTAGATGCTGATCTATGTACCAGTGTAGTCAGTGTTTATTTGTGACTAAAATATCTTTATTCCTGTCTAAAAGTAGCTGCATTTTTAAATTGGAAAGTTGCTCTAAATGTGGGGCCAAGATCAATTCTCCTTTAGTAGTTAATTCTTGGGTTGGGTATGAAATACATTTTTAGGAGGGAGTTTTCGGAATCTGTACCCCGATAAGAAAAATTCTTAGACAATGGGTTTCAATTGGTGGTCCTACCGCTTGTCTGAATTTACATCGTTTTCCCAGGATTCTCACAGTTCTTCCGTTCAAGTTAGAGCAGACAAGCAGGAAACCGCTGTGGGAATTCATTCCCGTATTACCACCAAACCCCTCAAAGGAGAGGATATCTCCTTTTCTGCAGTGCTAACCACTATGCCATCCGTGCTGCCCGTGACACGATGATCAACACTGAAAATTACCTGCGAGTCAGCAGAATTGCTTAGGAATCTCAATCTAACCAAAAATGTCCTACTCTAGATGCAAAATATGGAGTCCCTAAGCATTATAAGTTCCGTCTTAATCTGCAGCACATCTCTGTGTATCGTATGAACATTCATTCACAAACATATGAATTAGGAGCAGGTATAGGTCATTCAGCCCCACGAGTCTGCTCCACTTTATGATAAGATCATAGCGGATCTGCTTGAGACCTCTCACCCCATACCCTTTGACTCCTTACTCAGTCAGGAATCTATCTAATTCAGCATTAAGAATACTCAATGTCCCTGTTTCCACTGCTCTCTGGGAAAGAGAATTCAACAGACGAATGACTCTTAGAGGGGAAAAAATGTCTTCTAATTTCCATCTTAAATCAGAGACCACTTATTTTTAAACTGTGTGCCCCAGTTCTAATCTCTCCCATAGGGGGAAACATCCTTTCAGCATTCACCCTGTCAAGTCCCCTCAGGATATTATATGCCTCAACTCTTCTTAATTCAAATGGATACAAGCCGAATGTATCCAACCTTTCCTCATAAGACAACTCCTTTATGCCAGGGATCAACCGAGAGAACTGTATGCAGAAGGAAAACCGAGAGTCAAAAATAAAACACACAGCATAATGAAATGTAGACAGGCCAAATAATATAAGTATGCTCCTTGTATTCAGCTAATAAGATTTCTTCTGTTTACTGTCTAAACTCATACATGCGTTCACAGAAGGAACAGATTTATGAATTTAATACACTTAATTCATAGAGGAAACCTTTGCCCCAAGTTAGACTCCAGTTTTTCTTGTGATCTTGCTGTCTATAAGCCACCTTGTTCCTCACCTTCCATTGTAATATGCTGTTCCATTACCTTAATGCACTGAACCGGAGAGTATAAAAAAGGACTAAAAGCATCCCAAAATTTCTAATGGATGAAAACTTAGTTACCTAAAGATCAGATGACACATTGCCAACAAAGAGTTCCAGACCCGATGCACATTTAGACAATACACGTGAAACAAGACAATTCTCACCATGCACCAAAATCAATTAGTGCTCCATTCATTGTTTAATTGCCTAACCCTTTCCTCATAGAATCATATAGCACAGCAGGAGGCTATCTGGCTAACTGTACCTGCCTCAACTCTCTGAAACAGCTGTCCAATTTGCCCCACAACTCTGCCCTTTCCCCATAATCCTGCGTCTTATTTTCTTTCTCAAGTATATATCCAATCCCCCTTTGAAAGTTACTATCAAATTGCCTTCCACCCCCTCTCATTCCTGATCACAACACCATGTTGGGTAAAAATCAAAATCGACCCATCTCTCTTTCTCATCTTTTTTTCCTTTGCAAATTATCTTAAAGTTAAAAGTCCTCCGATCATTCATTCTCCCGCTAGTGAAAATGGGATTGAAGAAACATTCATGAGTGAAATATAGACATGACTACGGCCACTTATTAATATTCAAATTACATGGTAGCAAAAGCACCTAATTGCACAAGAGGAATATTCTTTGGTTAAGCATTAAGTATGACTGCCGTCTTTAATAGACTGGGGTGGACGGGTTGTTAAGTCACTAACATAAATAAGGTAGCTTAACCTCTTGTTAAAAGAAAATTACAAACGATATTGCATACCTGGTGGCTCTGAAATTTGATCTTCAGAATGTCAGGTTTATGGATTAGACCAAGCCTGCGGATTTAGTCCATTCAGGAGTGGCTTAGGGACCAAGGTTCCTCTTAGACCAGTGAAGGTAAAAAAAATAAAATGCCTTTCAGGGTCTTTATTCTCACAACCTCAATTTGTGTGGAGGTGGCTCGCTAAATAACAGTGCCTCTAATCATATGGAAGTGATAAATGCTGTACGAAGGCCAAGAGTAAATTTTTATGGCCTAAGCTGGTACTTAAAATGTCGAGCCCCAGGCAATGCTGAGGTGGAGCCATTCTGTTCAGTTTTCCTTTGAAACATTTGTTTTTGTTTGCCAGAAGCAAAAGATACCGTTTGGCCAGTTAATGCTTCTCCCTGAAAAAAAAGACAATATTTAATTTTTTTTTGGATGAGTTGCCTACCTGATCTTGGGTGGATCCTGACAGAAATCCAATACCACACAACGTGCCTCACAGAAAACCTCAAGTTTGGAATAGGTTCCAAAATATTTCCCCGAAATATTCCACTGAAATCGTGCAATTTAATTATAAGCAGCCATGCCGATGAAAATAGTGACCGATTTCCACAGAACGTTGTAATTGCCCGAACAAGGAGGGCCATAAAATAAAGGCTGTTAACATGGCAAGAATAATGTGGATGAGATTTATGACAGAAATGAGGGAGACAGATTGGGGGCAGCGTCTGACCAAATGGAGCTGCGTTTGTTCCTAAGGGCGGGATTTTCAAGCCCTTTCTGTCAGTGGAATCTTCCCGTCCCGCCTAAAGCTACCCCTACCCACCCTCGGATTGCCTGACTATGGGATGGGTGAACCATGCAAAATCCTGTAGACATCGGCGGGAGTGGAAGATCCCAGCAATGGCCAATGGAGAGCCACCTCTGCTGCTGGAAAACACGCCTTGTTGGGTGGGGGGGTGAGCTGGAAAATCATGACCTAAAGGTGAGACACATCAAAATTTTAACCCAAAATGAATGCATTTCACTGCACCTTGTTGTATGATTCTTGTTTGAATCATATCTGGCACAAAGGAAGATGGTTGTGATAGTTGGAAAAATGATGGTTGGAATAAATGTCCATTAACAGGCCCAAGCAATGTGACTATGGCCTATGTTCCTGTGGATGCATCTTTTATGTTTTAAAATGGACACTCACAAGGTAGCCAAGAAAGCTTCCAAGAATCAGATGACCGTTGCTTATTCAATGCTGACTTTCTCAAGCTTCTGGAAAGTTCCGAATTGTGTGGGGGCCTCCCCGTTTTGAATGGACATACCCAAATAGCACCTCTCTATGGAATTCATGCTGAATATTGTTTGAACTTCACTTCAAATGCAAAATCAATAGACCCCTAGGATTGTGTTCCCACCCACTGTGGTGAGAATCGCAATTTATCGGGACTCCTGCCAGAGGTGAACAGGCGTAGTGAATCCCCATCACCCCGCCATAATGTTTAGACTTTGGGTGAGTGGGTAACTAAATAATCTTTATATTTAAACTCACAAAAGTCTGCTGCTGTTTCTTTAAATTGGCTGCATGTTCAAAGGGCCTTATAATCATGCTCATCTACCCTTCCAAAACAACGACACTGATTATTGGAAGTAAGGGAAGGGAATGTTGGGGGCTTCAGTTTATTTCTCCGCCCTTGTGGATAACACCATAACATATTCTTCTATGAAACAACCAACCTTCTAAATTTATCAAAGGCCGACCATGATTTGTTTTCAACTAATAGATGATCATTCTTATACATTTTGCGCATAGAGATTGATAGATTATTCAAACCTTCCTCACTGTCCAGCTGACATCTCGCTCAGAAAATACTCAGTAATACCTGATCCTTTTTTCGTTAGGAAGCATACGTGCCAAGACCATGTCTTGTTTCCTCTTTGGTAAGGACATAACCCCTGTCCACTCGTCTATTTCCTTTCTGCATTGGTCATGAGTCCATGTTCTGAGGACATCCGTGGGAAGTCATACCTTGACACTTCATACCTGGGCCAGAGGTTTACGCTCTAAATGCGGCACCACCTGACCTTATGTGAGATGTCGGGCAAGCACCCCAATGTCATCCGATGTTGGCATTGCACCTGTCGACAATTAAACAAGCAATTAAGGTCATTAAACTGTCAATGGAGTGAAATTTTATGGCACCTGTGCGATTTCGCGCTCAGCAAATAGGCAGGCAAACAATCCATTTTCTCCATGATGTCATCCAAGGGTGGGATAAAATGGGTCCAGAGCGTTTCCATTGTGAATATGAATGGTTCAGGAGATAGTTTGCTGAGTGAAGCTTGACAGCTTTATTGCTCTTTTGAGCATTACCCATTACCAGCCTTCATTTCAAAACTCATTGTTGTCTCCAAGACTCCTGGAGGATATGTACCATGTGGACCGATGGGGATCGTTTACTCCACTGGTGGGAAGTCCTCTGAGGAAGAAGACAGGGGCATGAGGGAGAGGAGGCCAGGTGCCTGCAGACAGCGTGGATGGGAGCGATCTTTTGGAAGAGAGAAGCAGGCACAGGGGTGCAGGGCCAACAGGTAGTGCAAAGTTAAAGGGACTGCGGAGGATTCCACAATCCTGTTGCCAGCAATCCAGCTGCATCAATGTGTCAGAGGTGTAGTGCTGAAGGAGGCTCTGCCTTTCCAGAGAGACTGCAACATCCATGTGTCAGATGATAGAGCCAGAATTAGCCCCCAACTATGTGGGTGACACCCCCCCCTCTCCACCCCAACCCCCCCCCCCCCCCCCCCCCCAATTCCAGTGACTGTAAAGGTCACAGTTGCCCTCAACTTCTATGTCTTCAGTTTTTTTCCAGGGATTTGTGGTGCCTCTGTATGGAGTGTCCTAACCTGCTGCCCAGAGTTGCAGCAACTTGGTCAATGACGCTCTGCTCAGGTGGGTCATGACATTTATTCATTACTGGATGGATGAGGCCAGCAAGGCTGAGCGATCCAGAGGCTTTGCTGCAATTTCAGGGTTTCCCAGCGCCTAGGGTGCCATTGACCTCACTCATATGCCACCAAAGTGCCAATGGCATACCTTTTGTGAATAGGAAGGGCTTTCATTGCGTGGCTGTGCAGATAGTTTGTGACCATAAGACACAGATTCTGCAAGCCTGTGGAAGGTCCGCTGGCAGCTCCCATGATGCATACCTTCTCTGACACAGATGCTATCTGTGCTATTCTCATGCTTCCCATGCTATTCTTTGCTCCAGCTATCCATTGTCTATCCATTGAAAAGGTGATTCTGATGCCACTCCGGCACCCATTGACAGAAGTGGAAGGGAGTATAATAGGAGTCACATCGCCACAAAGATTGTGACAGAGAGGACCATTTTGTCTGCTGAAGATGCGATTCAGATATTTGGACTGTTCAGGGAGAGCACTGCAGTATCCTCCATAGCATAAGTCTCTTCTTGTCATTGCATGCTGCACTCTCCGCAGTCTGGCTCTGGCCGGGGGTGGGGGGCGGGGGGAGAACTCACTAGAGAATCAGAGTATCAAGGCAGCTCTGCAGGCTGCAGATGATAATTCCAGTGTGGATCAGAAGAGGAACATGGGGAAGAACATGGTGAAGACATAGAAGCAGGCCTCTGGAACCTTCAGAGAGGCAGAGACACTAAGGAGGCCTTGATTCAGTATCCAGCTAGCTAAGCTGTCAAGACACTGTTTCTACCTCATGCTGGAAGCCACTATCCCCTTGCCAGCTATTTGCAATGACCCGTTCCATTGAACCCAAAGTCCACCCAGTACCTGTGCAATAAACTGTGCGAAGAAGACTTAGGCCATTAACTATTAACACAAAAACGAAATGTCTAAACTCTTGGCAATTATAGAGAATGAACTCAACATTATAAGATGTTAACAGTCACACCAGTAAACAACTTAACAAATAGTGGCAGAATGAAAAATCACCTAAGAAAAGTCCCTCTTGTGATCAAAGTGATTTACATTTACATTTGTTAGTGTTAGGCCTTGATTCCCCCTTCTGCCGCCCCCCCCCGCACATCTCCCCCTTGCTAACAGCAGGATTGCAGCCATGTGCACCAGGCCAAGTCACGACTGCTGCTGACCTGAGCTGTCACCTCTTCCCAGGCCTTCTTGGTCAGGTGCAGTGCTCTCCTCTTGCCATCCCAGTGCCTCACCTGGCACTGACCTACTCCACCAGTATTCTGAGGCATTCACCTGAAAAAACTGGGGGCAGAGTGCCACCGGACTTGCCTGTCACCTGTCATGCCCAGTGGGTGCTGAGGCTATAACTGCTGAGATGGGTAAGGTCACCAATCTCTTCCAGACAGCTCTCTGAGGTTCATCCCTAACTCCAGTCATCCTGCATAGAGTTGCCGAGGTTTTAAAGCCCACACCAGGTTAACAGTGGTACCGGTGCCTGACCAGCTCCTATCCCCACTTGGATGTCCTGAGTGCTATGGGGATGTGTTTCACATCTTTAATTGTCCAAAGTTACAAAGTTGAGTAGAGTAATTGTAGATTGGTGTTTGCAAAATTGTAAAATGCTAGGAAAAGTATTGCATGGTCCCTTTAAAAGGTGGTGCTTTTTTCTGCGCTTAGAAAGTTAAAACAAATTGCAAGTACATCAGGGGCTCCAGACTGAAACATTTGTATCGGAATGCCAAGCAGCCGGGTTACCAACACAACAGGCTTTTTGGTTTTCTTCGAATTCAGCCATCAAATTTTAATCAGACACTTAAATACCAAGAACCTATTAAATTCAAATTTGATGATGTTGACAACCTCGGTCCAATCAGATTGTGGGGGATATTGATATGTCATCACAGGTATAAAAGAAGGGTGGCAGTGGGACAAAAACAGAGAGCAACTGCCATCTACCAGAGTAACAACTCTTCGTTCAGCTCTAGCGAGGGAGAAAACTGCTAGCTCCAACAGCCTCACTTATGTCTTAAGAGAAAGCATCTCAACAGAAAAGGTACCAAAGAAGAAAGAAATTTCATGCACAAGCATCAACAGAAAAGGCCTAGAAGATACTGGAAGATGCCAAACGTGGTTAGAATTGTGAGAGTGACTAAATGTTATTTTGTTAATGAGTAGTAATTGTATTTATCTAAACAGCATTCCATTAGAATCATGTTTTATTTGGTTTGTTAATAGTGTAGTTAACTTGTTCACTGTTAGTTAGCTACATAAATTGCTACTTGGTGACTTTAGAGAGAGTGTCAGGGGGTTATTTTGATTTAACCACTAAAAGTTGCAGAAGAGCAAATCATAGTATCAGTGAATCCCTACAGTGCAGAAGGAGGCCATTCGGCCTATCGAGTCTGCACTGACCACAGTCCCACCCAGGCCCTATTCCCATAACCTCATATATTTACTCTGCTAATCCCTTGACACTAAGGGTCAATTTAGCATGGCCAATCAACTTAACCCACACATCTTTGGACTGTCGAAGGAAACCGGAGCACCCGGAGGAAACCCACGCAGACACGGGAGAATGTGCAAACTCCAAACATACAGTGACCCGAGGCTGGAATTGAACCTGGGTCCCTGGAGTTGTGAGGCAACAGTGCTAACCACTGTGCCACCGTGCCGCTGTGCTGTGGTACGAAGATTGGAAGATTGGAAAAATTCCAAATCTTCAAATAAATAATTCCAAATATGCAAAAATAAATGATGGTGAAAAACGTTTTTACTCAGAGGGTGGTGACAGTCTGGAATGCGCTGCCTGTGAGGATGGTGGAGGCGGGATGCCTCACATCCTTTAAAAAGTACCTGGATGAATACTTGACATGCCATAACATTCAAGACTATGGGCCAAGTGCTGGCAAGTGGGATTAGGTGGGCAGGTCAGGGCATTTCAAGCGTAGGTGCAGACTCGATGGGCTGAAGGGCCTCTTCTGCACTGCAGTATTCTGTGATTCTGTGACACCCCTCCTCTGATCCCGCCCGACCAATTTTTGTGATGTTGGAAGGAAGATTGGAAAGTGAAGTCAGCCACATGAATCATTGGACACATTTAGGTCATGAAACAACTCCTTAAGACTTCACATTCGAAAGATCTCAATGTGCACAGGGTTGGAAGAATGTCGGATGCTGCATAAAGCTGAACAGATTCTCCTTGTCAGGAACAGGGGTACAACATGGAAAATGTTTAATTTGATTGAAAAATATAGAGATTTTGGAGAAAATCCATGATGAAATTTTAATGACACTAATATTTTCCTACCCGCTGCCAGGGTCCAGCTTTCCATCTGCTCTGGCCATTCTGAAGATTCTGATTCAATCCTTTTTAAAAATCGTGGCTGTCAGAGAAATGGCTGCCAAGTCGGGACAGAACGTGACCCCTTTCCCAGGTATCCTACACTCTGTTCCTGCCCTCTCAGTCAATAATTGGTTGCCACTCCTGACCCCCTCACCAATTAACCAGTTCCCCCACCTCCAGCCACCAAGCCTCACCAAAATCAGAAGTTTTGTCTGCTTCTTGTAATGGGTGGATCGTGGCCTGCCTCCTGAATCTTGCTTCCTTAGCCAAAATCTGGCTCCCAGTCAGCATACAACCTAAAATAAAAGTCCTGGCTATGGAACATGATTGCTCATCACCAATATATCAAATAAGTCCAAACCTGACTAAGTCTAAGATAACTGGGGCCTCACCCTGACTATTGAGCCCATTTGGGGTGTTCCTCAAAAATGGCCACTGCTGTGTTATTTGAAGAGGTGCCTGCTCAAAGGCACTTTTCTAACTCCCATCCCCAGAACCTTTTGATGCAGGTGAGAATTCAATTCTGAAGTGGAGTAGAGTGCTTGGAATCCAGGTAGCATATATTTAGCTTCTCATTTAGTCCAGACCATTGTCATCGTGACATTCCAATTGAACATGAGATTCTGTTCTCTCGTGCCTTTCATCATAATTGATTGGATAGCCTCATCAGAAAAGGATAAGACTGGAAGATACAAAAGTCTGTGGGGGGAATTTTCCCGTCCCACCCATCAGGGGAATTGTAATGGGTTGGGGGGAGGGGGAAGCGGACCATGCCAAAGTCCGTTGACCTCGGGCGGGATTTTCCGGTTTTGGGGCGAGCGAGGCCAGAAAATCCCGCCCTGTGTTTCAGTGGCTGATATTATTATTATTATTCATACATGGGACATGAGTGTCACTGGCTGGTCATTATTTAGTGCCCATCCCTTGTTACCCTTGGAGGGCAGTGGAGAGTCAACCACATTGCTGTGGTTCTGGAGTCACATGTAGGTCAGACCAGGTAAGGATGGCAGATTTCCTTCCCTAAAGGACATTAGTGAACCAGATGGGTTTTTCCAACAATCAACAATTGTTTCATTGTCATAGTAGATTCTTAGTTCTAGATTTTCTTTATTGAATTCAAATTTCACCATCTGCCGTGGCGAGATTTGAACCTGGGTCCCCAGAACATTAGCTGAGTTTCTGGATTAATAGACTAGCAATGATACCACTAGGCCATCGCTCAGTTCCAAAAATTGGCCCCTCAACATTTTGGGATTCACACATTCACTCTGACAGTGTCTGCAAATGAAACATCTTGAGATACCATTCTGCTTATCAAAGGGCAAGAAAAAATCAACCCGTTTCAATCTTATAATTGTTAGCAGCGGAATGATTTACCAGTAAAAAACTGGCAAATGATTTATTTTTGGTATTGGACTGAAGGTTTTGAGAAGGTCAAGTTGATCCCTGATTGATCTTTCATCTACCTTCATGGGTATTAAGTCATTTGCCATCATAAATTATTTATTTGTAAAGAGATGGCATTAGTAGCTTTAGCCTGTATCAGTCACATTTTGAGCACTATGTTTCACCTTTTGGATTAATTGGAGATGTAGAAAGAAAACTACATAGGCAAATGCAAGTTCTTTAATCATAGAATCCCTACAGTGCAGAAGGAGGCCATTCAGCCTATTGAACCCACACCGACAAAAATCCCACGCAGCCCTATCCTTGCAACTCCCATATATACACTACTTGTCCCCCTGACACTAAGGGGCAATTTAACATGGCCAATCCACCTAACCTGCACATCTTTGAACTGTGGGAGGAAACCAGAGCACCCGGAGGAAACCCACGCAGACGCAGAGAGAATGTGCAAACTCCACACAGACCCGAGGCTGGAATTGAATCCGGGTACCTGGCGCTGTTAGGCAGCAGTGCTTGCCACTGTGCTGCCCAGACTTCAACACAAATACAGAAAATGCTGGAAAAACTCAATAGGCCTGACAGTATTTGTGGTGAGAGAATAGAGCCAACATTTCAAGTGCTGAAGACAAAGAAAATTGGATAAGGTTTATACCATGAGGGTGGGGTGGGGGGGAGTGTGGGGGAGGGGGTGGCTGCAATTGATAGGAATGACATGGACAAAGGGATTGTAAATAGTGATGATAAAGGCCGAGAATGGTGCTAAGAGCATCCATTATGAGCGCAGAATGTGTGAATGACAGACAAAGGTGCTGATTGTCAAAGGACAACCTGAGGCATGTGGCAGTTGGCCCGGGGGTGGTTATTGGAAGATAAGATGGAGAACAACATTTCAGAAGTGGAAAAATAAAAATATAAAGTAATAAAAATGGATGAATAAGATGAAAAGCAGAAATAAAATAAAATAAATGGAAATGGGATGAAGCTGGAGGGGAGAGATTATGTTCAGAAGTTGTTGAACACAATGTCCAGTCTGAAAGGCTGTAAAGTGCCCAATTGGAAGATTGGGCACTTTACAACCCAACAACTTCAGAGCATGAACTCTCATCAGCCTGGGAACCATCCCTGATTGGATGGTGATCCTGGAGATATTGAAAAATTCAGTCCATCATGGGCCCAGAACTTCCAATCCAATTTACCCCCAAATTGTGCTAGGATCCCCTTGGAAGTCCCCAGTCACTGACTGGGAATTGTCTGGGGAGTTTGAACTTACGATAGGGAATTCAACTGAATCTGGAACCTTCCAAAACTCTGAGTAAAAAGCAGTGACCTGTGGATAGTTCCAGTGCAACCATCCGTAGCAAGACTTGAAACTTTATCGTCATGCCCGCCTCGAAATCGGGGCGGGCGTGGCTCCCAGAACGGAATTCTCCATTGGCCTCGAGCGGGATTTTACGAGCCTTGCATAGTCTTTGTACAGTCCTTTGTGAAATACGGAAATTGTTGTTTTATGAAATGTGGAAGGTGAAAGTGTGAAACAGAGAAGCAGAGTGGGAGGGATGCAATCCAAGTTCTGATTCAAGTCCCACTCAGCAACATGACAAATAAAGTTTTTTCAGTCGACCATTCAGGCAATCCCATCAAAGAGAGAAAGGAGAGAGGAAGTCAAAATAATGACATGCAAGCTCTTAACTTAAAAATTACTTTAAACTTGAATGGCATGAAGAGTGAGCCAAAAAGAAGAAATCAGGATAAATTTCGACTTGAGGCTATAGCACAACACGTAATTTAAAATTACAAGCATAGAATGAATTTACTCACAAATCTTTCCACATTGCTGTGGGTCCCCTTGGCTCCCCAGGCCTTTTCTAGCTCTGCAATGAAAACATAATTGCTCACAGAAGCAGCAGCAAAAAAATCAGAGACTTTACTTTGATGAAATGCTTTTGGTTAAAGCTTTCCTTATTCAAATACAGATATTAGTGCCAGTAAAATGAATCCTTAGCTGCACGTTCCCTTCCTTTTGATTTGATTTGGTTTATTATTGTCACATGTATTGGGATTCAGTGACAAGTATTGTTTCCTGCGCGCTATGCAGACAAAGCATATCGTTCATAGAGTACATAGGGGAGGAGGAAGGGAGAGGGTGCAGAATGTAGTGTTGCAGTTACATATAGGGTGAAGAGAAAGATCAGCTTAATATATGGTAGGACAGGGACACTTTGAATTGCGCAAGAGGCATAAAGGCTAATTTTAATCCTTCTCAGTTGCAGTGTCCAACAGGATTATTGTAATGACTTCAATCAGGCCATTGAGGTTGGCCGTTTGGAATAAGAGCTCCCTGATTAAGGATCCAATTGATGGGCCAATCTGGGAGTCTTTGCCTTGTACTTAACCAGGTTTATCGGTTCCTCTGACACCCCCGGAGGTAGACTGCTAACTACCAGCACACTGTGTACTGCTATTAGAGTTTGTAAATAAAGGGATTTTGGTGAAGGGACTTCTGCCTCCAAAGACTTATAGTTATCCACTTCAATCCTGCAGTCTTCACTCAGGTTCCATTTGAGTCTGCTCTCCTGAGCAGGCACGAGAGACATGCAATATAATGGGGCCCTTCTTTAAATAATCTGATCAGGCTCCAATTATTTCATCTGGGCCTATAACATCTATTTTAGAATCCCTACAGTGCACAAGGAGGTCATTCAGCCCATAGAGCTTATACCGCCAACAATCCCACCCAGGCCTAATCTCTGTAACCCCATGTATTTACCTTGCTAATCTGCCTGAGACTAAGGAGCAATTTATCACAGCCAATCAATTTAATCTATACACCTTTGGGCTGTGGGAGGAAACCAGAGCACCTAGAGGAAACCCACACAGACATGGGAAGAACATACAAACTCCACACAGTCACCCAAAACTGGAATTGAACTCGGGTCCCTGGCCACCCACTGGAGATCTTTTAGAGATTCCCCGCTAGGTCAACCTGGTGAAAAGTGGAGATGGAACAAGAAGAGACCCAAAACGCAGGATGGATTTATTTTTTTCTAGTTTCCTCATGGGATTATCCAGCTGCTCCCGCCACTCCATGTCCAGGATTCCTTCCCCCTCCCTTCTAAACGCTCCTTAGCCTTCTGCTCCCTAGCAACCCTCTCTATTTCCACTGTTTGCTGAGTCAGGACCCAAAGGGCATAGTTTGATAAAAAGGGCAATGGGATAAGTTAGAAGAAGCACTTAATTTACAGATGCTTGTTAGGACATGGTGCTTCCTACCAGGATTATGGTGCAGCAAACCATATAATCATTTTGAAAAGGCAAGGATAAAAATTTGAATAGATTAATTTTTGAAATTATACATGCACACAAATAATACAACTGAGATGTACTTTCAGAGATTCACCCCAGATGCAATGGGTCCACTGTAGATGTTAACTGATGGATCAGTTTTCACCACCCTTCTCCACATGTCCCTCTTGAAAATGTTTTGGTTCAAGTCAGAAACTCCAAAATATTTTATGAAGCCCATCTGGATCATAAGTTTTGCACTTTGAATTTGGCTAGGATAAGCATGATATGTTTCACCTCAGGTATTATTCAAATGACCCACGAGGGAGCTTTTATCAATAAAAGTTTATTAAAGAATATAGTTAACATGTATGGAAAGAAAATTAGCAATAACTTTTATCAATTACAAACAAAAGCAAAATCACCACAATAATGTATAACCCTTAATACATATATCTAAGATGTTCCAATCAAACAAAAGCGTCTCATAGACAAAATCCCTTTCCACAGGTTTAACACAGCAAAGACTAATGCACATGTGATACTGGAACTGAGTCGTTTGGTTGGAGAATTGAACCCCTGACTTCTCAGCTTGTAACTTCCAGCAGCCCTCTGGACACACTCAGAACAGTTTGAAGTCAGAACAGCTTTGCAGACCACCAGCGAGAGACTCTGGTCAAGTCACCAACAGCTGATGTCCTACTCGAGGAAGGCAAGGAGCCTTGCTTTCAACTAACCAGTAGAATTTCCAAAAAAAGAAACAGGGAGAGAGAAACACTTTTTTTGGAGCTTGATGTCCCTTCTAAACTAAACTGCTGCCAGCCAAAACAGAAAATGAAACCTTGAATTCGTAATGAAGAAAAAAAACTGTTCAAAACACGACCTGCCACCAGTCTCCCTCCTAACAATGCAGGGTCATAAAGGATCCCAAAGTAAAAACAAACAAACCCCACTTATGCCACTTAAGTAGCAATAAAAGTACTTCTCCAGCCAACTAGGCAACAATGACATAAGCTGAGGCTGGGAGAGGTGCAGAGAATGTGATTTTAAAAAATATCTTTTCAAGGTACACTAATGTCACAAAAGCAAATTAATTCATGAAAAAGGCCCTTATCATCCATAAGCTTAGAGCAGAACACGGCTTCTTGTCTTGACAGCAACCTGGCTGATTGCTGATGGTGCCTTCCTCCTGAATGAAGCCTTCCTCCCTGACTATACCTTCAAACACCTGCCTGATCCAAGCAGCTCCAATGACAGTGTGGCACTTATCACCAAATCTGTCCTCCAATGTCTTATGCATCTTCACCTCCTTGAAGAAACTCACCTTCGTTTATCTCTCTCACTTTAGATGTAAAATGTCCTCATTCTCTACATAGAAACTAGGAGCAGGATAGGCCATTCAGCCCTTCGAACCAAATCTTCCATCTCAAAAATATCTGAAACATTATTTATCTCTTTCTTGAATATATTTAGTGACTTGGCCTCTACAGTCTTTTGTGGTAGAAAATTCCACAGGTTCATTACCTTTCGAATGAAGACATTTTTCCTCATCTCAGTCCTAAATGGTCTATCCTGTATCCTGAGACTGTGTCCCCTGGTTCTAGATTCTAAAATCAGGGAAAACATTGTCCGTGTATCTCGTCTGTCTAGCCCTGTTAGAATTTTATATGTTTTAATCAGATCTCCTCTCATCCATCTAAACTCTGGTGAATGCAGGCCCAGTCAAACAAATCTCTCCTTATAGGATGGTGCCACCAACCCTGGTGTCAGCTTAGCGAACATTTGCTGCACTCCCTTGATGGCAAGTGTATCCTTTCTTAGGTAGGGATACCAAGACTGCACGCAATACTCAAGGTGTAGTTTCACCAAGGTCCTGTATAACTGCAGTAAGGCATCTCTACTTCTGAACTCAAATGCTCTTGCAGTGAAGGTCAACATACCACTTGCCTTCCTAATTGCTTGCTGCACCTACCTCTCCACTTTCAGGACACCCGGTCCCTTTGTACATCCTCACTTCCCAACATATCACTATTTTAATACTACTCTTCCTTTCTGTTTTTCACACCGAAGTGTATAACTTCACATTCAGCCGTGTTGTACTGCCTCTGCCATGTGTTTGCCCACTCTCTCAACTTATCTAAATCACCTTGAAGCCTCCTTGCATCCTTCTCTCAGCTCACAATTCCATCCAGTTTTGTGCCATCAGCAAACTTGGAAATGTTGCATTTGGTTCCTTCATCCAGGTCATTTATATATATCATGAACAGCTGGGGCCCAACCATTGATCCCTGCAATACTCCACTAGTCACTGCCTACCTGTCAGAAAAAGACCCATTTATTCCTACTCTCTATTTCCTGTCTGTCAACCAATTCTCGATCCATGCCAGTAAGAGCAAAGAAAAGTACAGCACAGGAAGAGGCCCTTTGGCCCTCCAAGCCTGTGTCGATCATGATGCCCTAACTAAACTAAAAAAAACTGCTCTTACTCGGTCCATTTCCCTCTATTCCCTCCTTATTCATGTACCCATCCAGATGCCTCTTAAATGTTGCTAATGTGCCTGTTTCCACCATCTCCTCTGCAGCGTGTTCCAGGAACCCACCACTCTCCCTTAAGCTCTCCCTCCATATAAGAATAGTCTTGGGATGTTTTACTATGTTGAAGCTGCTATATAAATGCAAGTTTTTATTGTTGTAGCTGCTGCCCAAGCTCTCCACCTCTCCAGGATCAGTTCCTTGTGGACCTACCAGACCTCAGGGTTATCTGATATGACTCATTTAGGAAGTTCAGCTCGCTATAGCAGCTTGGTAATGAAGACCAGTTCTCAAGATGAATTGGATCTGCTCCTGGGAAGGACAGCCCAGCATTCCACCCATTCCATTCCTGGAGTTAAAATAAGATCCTTTGGAGTCTCACCCTATGCTGTAACCTAATGTTCCCCAGTGCATTAACATTTTCATGGCCACAACAAAAATATCTTTGTTAAGACTTAATTGCATTCAAGAAAACACAAGAGAGATAGCTCCTTCTCACAGTACAAGATAGTAAGAAATCCAGAACAAAAAAACAAAGAACAAAGAAAATTACATCACGGGAACAGGCCCTTCAGCCCCCCAAGCCTGCACCGACCATGCTATCCGACTTAACTAAAACCCCCTACCCTTCGGGGACCATATCCCTCTATTCCCATCCTATGCATGTATTTGTCAAGACGCCCCTTAAAAGTCACTATCGTATTCGCTTCCACTACCTCCCCCAGCAACGGGTTCCAGGCACCTACCACCCTCTGTGTAAAAAATCTGCCTCGTACATCTCCTTTAAACCTTGCCCCTCGCACCTTAAAACTGTGCCCCCTAGTAAATGACTCTTCCACCTGGAAAAAGCTTTTGACTATCCACTCTGTCCATGCCTCTCATAATCTTGTAGACTTCTATCAGGTCACCCCTCAATCTCCGTCGTTCCAGTGAGAACAAACCAAGTTTCTCCAACCTCTCCTCATAGCTGACGCCCTCCATACCAGGCAACATCCGAGTTCGATGAGGTTCTATTGAAAAGATTCTGGATTCAGTGCAATGCAAATAATGCTAGATAAACATGGCCTACTCCGTGCTACAATCAACCCTTCACACTTTACAACATTGGGGTTGTCAGTTCTAGAGTCTAGGGTGGAATTTTACGGTCTCATTCATCCCGAAAATGTAAAATCCCATCCAAGGTCAAGGACCTTCCCATTGGGGCAGCACGGTAGCACAGTGGTTAGCACTGCTGCTTCACAGCTCCAGGAACCTGGGTTCGATTTCCGGCTTGGGTCACTGTTTGTGTGGAGTTTGCACATTCTCCTTGTGTCTGCGTGGGTTTCCTCCGGGTGCTCCGGTTTCCTCCCACAGTCCAAAGATGTGCGGGCTAGGTTGATTGGCCATGCTAAAAATTGCCCTTAGTGTCCTGAGATGCGTAGGTTAGAGGGATTAGTGGGTAAATATGTAAGGATATGGGCGTTGGGCCTGGGTGGGATTGTGGTCGGTGCAGACTCGATGGGCCGGATGGCCTCTTTCTGTACTGTAGGGTTTCTATGATTCTATGATTCTATGATTGTCCGCCCCTCACCCACTCCGATTCCCATGGTGGGCAAGGAGGTAAAATTACAGTCATAGAGTAATTCAGCACGGAAACAGGCCCTTCGGCCCAACCATTCCATGCCGACATGGTGCCCTCCCAGCTAGTCCCAGTTGCCCGCAACTTATTATTATAGCATTTTGACGGAAGAAGGCACACAAGGATAACCTGCAGACAAGGCCCCACCACTAGTTTTCTTTTTAAAGTTTATTTATTAGTCACAAGTAAGGCTTACATTAACACTGCAATGAAGTTACTGGGAAATGCCCCTAGCCGCCACACTCCGGCGCCTGTTCGGGTCAATGCACCTAACCAGCACGTCTTTCGGACAGTGGGAGGAAACCGGAGCACCTGAAGGAAACCCACACAGGCACGGGTAAAATGTGCAAACCCCAGACAGACAGTAACCCATAGTTCAACCATAAGTTCACCATAAACTTGAGAGATACTTGTGTCGCACCTCACCATTCACTATCGCCCACAAAGTCAATCCCAGATGGAAAAAATAATTTGTGTCAGTTTGCTTATTTCCCTGTTTTTACTGTATTTTTCCTGTTTCTGGAATACCAGCATGGCACTGCCTGCTATGGAATTACCTGCGACCTGCAATTGTGGTCTTTGGCTATATCATTCAATGTAGACTTATCCATTGTTATTTAGACCATATTGAGATAAGGGAAAGATTTGGCTTGTTCAGTATCACTGCAGGACAATCCCCTGCATCTTTTAATGCTCTCGGCTGCTGTTTGACTCATATTTGTAACAGTTGTATTCAGCACCATGTTGTTGCTGTGTCACCCAATAGAGAATAATAGAATCCCTACAGTGCAGAAGGAGGCCATTTGGCCCATCGAGTCTGCACCGGCCACAATCCCACCTAGGCCCTATCCCCTTAACCCCATGTATTTAACCTGTTAGTCCCCCTGACACTAAGGGACAATTTAGCATGGCCAATCAACCTAACCCGCACATCTTAGGAGAGATTACATTACATTTCCAAATCAGGTGATAAGATTCTAACGCACTGATGGAACATGTCAGTCACACCGCCAATAGCAACATTTCACAGAACAGACTGTTTGGCCACATTTTGAATGCACCTTCCTTGGCCACCAACTCCTGGAGTGGGACTTGAACCCAGAGCTTCTGGCTCAGAAGCAGGGACATTATCTATTGCAACACAAGATCTCCGCAATATACTGAAAGGACTCAATTTAACTTTTTTAAAATTCATACATGGGCATCACTGACTGTCCAGCATTTATTGCCCATCCTTAGTGCCCTTGAGAAGGTGGTGGTGAGCCGCCTTCTTGAAACACTGTGACCTTTGGCTATATCATTCAACGTAGAGTTATCCATTGCTACTTAGACCATATTGAGATAGGGGAAAGATTTGGGTTGTTCAGTATCACTGCAGGACAATCCCCTGCATCTTTTAATGCTCTCGGCTGCTGTTTGACTCATATTTGTAACAGTTGTATTCAGCACCATGTTATTGCTGTGGCACCCAATAGAGAATAATAGAATCATAGAATCATACAGTGAGGAAGGAGGCCTACCCACGCAGTAGGCCCCGAGCTAATGGGGAGTGACGATCACCATCAGATTGTCACTTTGCTCCTTTTCACTTCCCAGGTCCAGAGATGCGCATTTATCATCCAATTGCCTGACCCTAAACTGGTGGGAAATGTGCAGCTATAGACTTCTTTCAATGCAGAATCAAGGGAAGTGAAACCATATCTCTTTTTTACAGCACAAGCTGCCGTATACCAGGTAGTTTTAAAGGTCCAAGCCACTGTGAAAAGCCAGGGAGAAGGTAACTGTATAAGGCAAGTGGGTGAGGGGTTAGGTGGGGAGGGGTTCAGTGGCCCAGCAGTTAGGGGGATTGCAGGTAGTCGGTGGGATTTTTGAGGTGGGATTCGGCTAGGGTTTGGGGTGTCAGGGACTTAGATGGTGCGGGTCAGTCAGGTTGAGTGGGGTTTGGATGGTCAGGGAGTGTCTGCAGGAGGTGGGGAATTTGGGAAGGATAGGGTGGGATTGACAGTGGGGCGTCAGGAGGTAATCGAGGGATGGAGGGTAGTTGGGGGTTGGGAGGGTGACTGGGGGGTGAGGAATAGTTGGGAGTGTATGCAGCATAAACTGATGTCAGGCGTGCAGGGGGGTGGGGAATAATAGTGCTGAGAGGGAAGTCGGGAGGGAGTTGGGGTGTGGGAGGAGTAGTAATGAGGGTAGTCAGGTGGGTGGGGGAAGTTGGGGGTGTGTGGAGGAATTCAGGGGTGTGCAGGGTAGCTGAGTGAATGGGGGTTTGTTGGTTATGGGGAAGGGTTTTGGGCATCAGGAGGAGAGTCGGGTTGGGTAGGTAGTCGGAGATCAGGGAGGGGAGTTGGGGGTTTGGGAGGGTAGTCGAGCAGGTGGGGATAGTCTGGGAGTGTCACATAGTTAGGGACTGGGGGCTTAGTCAGGGGGCTACTAAGGGGGGGGGGGGCAGTCGGGGTCAGGGATTGGTTAGTACGATAGTTACCCAGGGGTTGCAAGTGGTTCAAGATGTAGTTATTATCCATAATCTCCAATCTAAATCAGAGCATTGAATGGATCTAGGTGCAGAGTAATTGTCCATTGGAAGTTCAGCTTCTTGGAACATTCCCATGCAGAACATGTGTGGGGACTTCCTGGGGGATCCCAACACACCTTCTGGGGTACCTCCAGGGTATGACCCTTTGACAAATGGAAGTTACTGGTAAGTACTAAGTAGCCCAAAATGGAAGAAAATTAGGCACCAGATCTGTATACAGCAGGTCATCTTCTGTCCCCTATCAAAGATAATCATGACAAGCTACAAATTTAAGTTTCCTGTTAATTCTAAATGTGGCTGCCATTATTCATTATTCTAACAGAGAACAATAGCACCTACGGGAGAGGCTGGATAGACTGGGATTTTTTTCCCTGGAGCATAGAAGGCTTGGGGGTGATCTTATAGAGGTCTATAAAATAATGAGGGGCACAGATAAGGTAGACAGTCAACATCTTTTCCCAAAGGTAGGGGAGTCTAAAACTAGAGGGCATAAGTTTAAGGTGTGAGGGGAGAGATATAAAAGGGTCCAGACGGGCAATTTTTTTCACTCAGAGGGTGGTGAGTGTTTGGAATGAGTTGCCAGAGGCAGTAGTAGAGGCAGGTGCAATTTTGTCTTTTAAAAAGCATGTAGACAGTTACATGGGTAAGATGGGTATCGAGGGATATGGGCCAAATGTGGGGAATTGGGACTAGCTTAGTGGTAAAAATTGGGCAGCGTGGACAAGTTGGGCCGAAGGGCTGGTTTCCATGCTGTAAACCTCTATGACTCTACATACTTTAGTAAATACAATTGAATTCCAAGATAGCATCTTATAGGAAATATATAGGATGAGGTACTCCGGCCTCCGAGCCGCATGTTTCCCACCGGCAGTGTGTTGTTTGCTAGCGGTGGGATTCTCTGGTCCTGCTGCCGGGAATTCCCACTGATGCCACCCTATGCTGGCGGGAAACCCGTGGGTGGAGGTGCGCTACCAGCGGGAATGGCCAGAGAATTCTGGTCCTTATAAATGTAAAATAAATGTGTACTTCAATTGATTCTTAAATTTGCTCAAAAATCATCTCATTATTTCATACAATTCTAATTGATTTTCTGCGAATATATTTTCAACTTGTTGCATTTGATGAGCAGCTGGCAATTTACTTGACATTTATACCTTGGGATGATTAACCACTAACCTTTGTTCCAATCTATAAAGTATCACATCAAACCTTAGTTTATTAAAGGGTTATCTCAAAAAATGTAACTTGTTCAAAAACTTTCCAACATATCCTTTCTTGTTCAAACTGGTGTATTTTTGAACACATTTGAAAGCATTCCATAGATCATTAAAATTCCTGAAGGATTTCTAACGGATACAGTAGAATTCCTTAGGACAAGCTTAGAATCCTGTAGGACTCGATGAAAGAATGGCTGCCTCCTGTTGGGATCTTCATTCAATTATTCAACTTTTATCTCTTTCTGTTTTCACAGCTGTTCATCCCCATTTACTTCCTTCAAATCGGAAACCCACCTGGAATAAAGCTCTAGCTTCTAAGACCACCATTGGCTCATACTGTTTCTCTCATGTAAAGTGAAGAAAAGGAGGAATGTATATTTATCCTCCAGTCGGGGCTTGCCCTCTCTCTTACAGCTTGTCTGAGAAGATCAATCAAAGACAGTGTTCAAACCCGGATCCGAAAAGTTACAATACTTGTATTTTTAGTTTTATTCATTCTTGGGATGTGGACATCACTGGCAGGGCCAGAATTTACTGTTCACCCTTAATTGCCCTTGACGGAACATGTGAATTGAATAATAAAATTTTGTTGAATTATGTTAAACAGAATGAAATGGGCAGATGGGAGATTGCTATCTAAGCAGTCTTGCCTAGAAGAGTTTGAGGATGCTAATATTATTGGTGAAAAATTCAAGTAACCGGAAATGGGCAGAGACGATGGCCATTCACGCTGGCAGTATTTTGCCATCTCGCGGCAGTGAATGGAGATTTGGCTGGGTGCCAAATTCTCTGACTTTGCAGCAGCAGAAGCATGGCGTGAATGGCTAGTAAGATCATGCCGACTTTATTCGGTATAAGTTTAAAATTTTGGAATGTAAAGGTTTTGTAAAATTTGGAATCTACAATACTCTCAATTTTTGGTTGCAAAGTTATTTGAATCGATGATTGCTGAAATTGATCGGCTGGATTTTTCTTTCAATAAGAAGTCTCACAATACCAGGTTAAAATCCAATGGGTTTATTTGGAATCACGAGCTTTCAGAGCACTTCTCCTTCATCAGGTGAGTGGAGAGGTAGGTTTCACAAACACGACATATATAGACAAAGGCACAATTGCAAGATAATGGTTGGAATGTGAGTCCTTTCAGGTAATCAAGTCTTTGCAGATACAGACAGTATGAGTGGAGAGAGGGATAATCGCAGGTTAAAGATGTGTGAATTGTCTCAAGCCAGGACAGTTAGTAGGATTTTGCAAGCCCAGGCCAAATGGTGGGGGCAACATGTAGTGTGACATGAACCCAGGATCCCGGTTGAGGCAGTCCTCATGCGTGCGGAACTTTGCTGTCAGTTTCTGCTTGGCGATTCTGCATTGTCATGTGTCTTGAAGGCCACCTTGAAGAACGTTCTCAGTGGTGGTGATGATGCTGATCTTGAATAAACTGCCCATAAAAATCTAGCGATTTCTGTAGTGTGAATTTTGCTTTTCCCAAAGTTAATTTGATTCTAGCATCAATTATAGTGGATTGCGAGTGTTCAGCAAAGGTGATAAGACCAAACAGGCCAAATGGTCAATCATATTGAACATTTCTCACAGACAGCAAACCAGGAAGTAAAAATGCACTGTTATAACTTCTTACTCCTTTAGAGAGAGTAAAAGAGCAAGTAGAGATGAAGTTAAGATACTTAACTGAATGTTGGAACCGTCTTGAGGGGCTGAATGGCCTACACCGGGTCCTATCTTTCTAAGTTATATTGCATTGTGGTGTAAGAGTAACTTGTGAATAATTTAGTTATCCTAATTATGATTAAATATGGCCAAATAACTTTTGTTGAGTGTATACAACTTATAAAAGGTTGTCTGCACAATCTTACTAATCCTACTTCATGTTATTTTACCATATGATTATATTTAGATTCAATGTAGTGCCATTTTCATCACAGATTAGCTTACTTTGTAATAGAGGGTTAACTCTAATGAGAAACTCGCATTTCTTTACTTACAATCTTCTATAACACAGGGTTTGCTGGCTTGGCAATCACTTCAATCTTTTATTTTATTACTGAATTAGACCAACGAGCAGTGCACAGGCAAGACTAAATTTTCAAACAGCAAAACCCACAGGATTCAAAACAGCCTATGATAACTTCAATGGAATGGATATTCCAGGAACTGTTCACAATGCATCAAGCATCACCACTGCATTTGTTGTTTTCAGTTCAAAGATTAATTGATATTAATTTTCAATAACACAAATAATTTGTTGCATCCACACACAAATGTGAACGCTTATATCCTCACCATCTAGCTCTGTGATACAGTGGCAGGATCCAAGACTTGGCTCCTTTAAAGAGCAACTGAAGCAGAAATGTACCAGATAATGGGAACCATCTGTTCAAAGGAATAAAGTTCATTTTATCTATGGAGTTCATCTACTTTTCCTGATTTCTAGTTAGCGCCAGTGCTTCATGTAATCTCTTGAATTCCTTGATCTTTTAACTTCTTATAGAGGAAGAAATACTGGCATACAATTTCATTTGAGATTTGCTTTCTGCTTCTTTTATTCTTTGATGATATTTTTCTCACCTCTTCAAGTTGCAATCCATTGCATATCTTTCCTCACACGGGAATAGTTTCCTATTAGATCTACAAGATGGAGTCCTGGTTCTCTAGTTTGCTTGGATCTCTGTGGGAAAGCACTCAGCCTCCCCTCATTGAGCTAACTTTTTGCCACAGAAATGGGAAACAAGAGTTGGGATTGTTTTGGAGTCAGGAACTTGACCCTGGTGTTAAAATGATGAAAGCCACCATTTTCATGAGGGTAAGCCATTGATATGGAGATGGGTTCACTGTCCAATTAATGCCATTGGGGGTGGGAACAGAGATGGGGGGGGGAGGTCAGATATAGGGCAGGATTTTCTGGCCACACTTACCCCAAAACCAGATAATCCCACCCAAGGTCAACAGACCTTTGCATGGTCCCCCTCCATACCCGCTACGATTCCCACGGCAGGCTGAACGGGAAAATTCCCCCCAAAGTGTGAGACTAATTTAGACTGTGCACATCAGCTATCTATATGCTGCTGGTTGTCCTAAGAGAGAGATTTGATGATTGGGTCAAAGCTTTTCACATCACTGGAGATGTCAGAGGGCAGCTGGAGGCGCTGCTTCTGGGGCAAGACTATCCCTCATTTTTTCAATGCCAACCTGATCAGTTGCTGCTGGTCGTTAGGGAGAGGAGGGAGGTCCTCTTCATGGAGGGTGGTTGGAGGAGAGCATCTAGTCGTGCAACAGGGGTACGTCTATTCAGTGATATCTTCCTCCTCCTCCTTTCCCTCCCCCTCGCTCACATCCAGATCCTCCCCCATGATCTCCTTTCAGCACCTCGTTGTCCTCAAGTTCCGTACCTCTTGAAGAGGGTCATGTTATGGAGAATGCAGCAGGCCATCAAAATGTTCAAGACTTTTATGGCAGGGATTTAAATGGCCCCATTGAACCAGAATTATATCTTTAGAAGCCTGATGGGCTAATTAGTAGTTGTCCTACTGGATAGGTGACATTGATTGTATCAATTCTGTCTGGGGTTTCTTTAGAAGGATCATTTCTTCAAGGGATAGCCTTTTACATGAGATCCAAACTCGCACTTTGCAGGAGTTGAAGTGAAGATCTGAGGCAGTGTGAACTGATAAAGAATGACAAAGTGATTGCACACACAAACATTGAGGTATCTCTTGTTGTTATTGGAGACCAACTGAAAGGAGTGGAAGTCCTTCCTGTTGATGGCTCCCACTGCCTGGGCACTCAGGGCCTTATGTGGCACATGAGTAAAATTGGTGATGCCCCACAAATGGGGCAATCCAGCAATGGCAGCGAAATCCAAAGCCCTCTGTCCCTGCGAATCACCCAGCTGACCCTGTTCTGGGGCCATGAAGCAATCTTGACTGGCCCCCTCACTCTGTCCCCACCTACCTTCAGCAGATCTGCTGCAGACACATGCTGGAATCTGCAGGTCCCCTTCAAAATTCCACCATCTCTACAAGGAAGCTCTCTACAAACTTTGTAAATAGTTTAAGTGGCCTCTATGGGGAGGGGAGTGAACTGGTTAACACTGCCAGTAAAGCTCTGAATCACCATCCATTAACCTTCCCGACACTTCAAAGGAGGTATTTTATTGTTAACTGCATAAAGCAATCTTTCTGGCTGATTTACTTGAACTAAAGACAATATTCTCTCACTGCTCTTTGGAAGCTAGATACTTATCGAATGAACAAAAGCTGAAGTTTAGTTGGTATTTTCTTATGAGGGCTAAACTTTCTTTCTGCCAAATTATTTCTCAGCAGGCCTTATGGAAGCAGATAAAGTCATGACCCTACAGTTGAAAGATAGATTAAGTCCAAACACTAGATTAAACATTCTGTTGAAGCATGAGGAAGCATTTTAATATCTGGCTTTCTTTAAAACAATAACTTTTATTTATACAGTGTCTTTAACATGCTGAAAAACCCCAAGATACTTTGTGGGCGTATTAATCTGTCTTACACTAAGCCACATAAAGAGATATAGGCCGGAACTTTACCGGCCCACTCGCTATGGGATTCGGAGTGGGCGACGGGCGGAGCATGGGAAGGTTTCCGGACAAGCGAGGCCATAAAACCCCGCCCAAAGAGATGGATTTTCACCAAGTCAGGATGACCCGGAGCCCTTTCAAAATGGTGGGTGGGTCCTGATTTCCATTTTTCTAGCCTCATTCCTGAGCTGTCTGATTTTCCGGAGTGCCATTAAAGGGTACAGGCTGGTTTTAGGTTAAATCCCACACCTGGCACTCTCGGCCTAACCAACTCCATGCAAGCTTGGCTAAGGTCTTAGATATCCACAAATTCTGTTGAAACACCAAACCCCAAGGGAAAACGTTGCTTGATTCACAGCTCTGGCTCACTGATCTATGCTGTCAATTTCACAAAGGCTACTTCCTCCAAACTTTTACACAACCGATTGTCACCCTATGGTTCATTGGTTCTATTCAGTCATTATTGTGTCAATGGGCATAGAAGTGCGCTAGCTTGGTATGGTGGGGCATGAGGTGGCATGGGGAGTGGGTGAGGGGTGAGGCAATGTCAGGGCTGGAGAGCCTTTTTCTGCTTTTTTAAAAACTGGGACCATGTCCCACATCACTGAGGCGGGCCTTTGAAACAGGTCGCCTCAGCACTCGGCTGCCCCTGTGACCGCCTCCGAACTTTTCCCCGGGTTGGATATGGCCCAACTCCAGCTTCCACCCATTCCTCAGCAATGAAGGTCCCACCTTTGCAGGAACCTTCTCCCAAGGTGGATGGACCGAGTGGGAATTTTTCCAACTCTCATTACCCGCCTCAGTGATGAAAATCCAGCCCATTGTGCCAGATGACCAAAAGCTTTGTCAAAGAGATATGTTTGAAGAAATATTTTAAGGGAGGAAAGTGAGGTGTTATGATGTTGGGGGAAAAAATGGAATTTTACTGAGAAATATTGGACTTCCCAGGATAGAAATGTCAAGTACTAGTGACATAGGTTTAAGATAAAAGGGGGAAAGTTTCAATGAGATGCGAGAGGCAAGTTTTTTTACACAGAGGGTGGCAAAGTGCCTGGAGTGCACTGCCAGAGGAGGTGGTAGAAGCAGATACAATAGAAATGTTTAAGAGGCATCTTGACAGATACACGGACAGGCATGGAATAGAGGGTTACAGACCGTGTAGACGCAAAAGGTCTTTAGTTTAGAAATGTGGGTGTCATGTGTCAGCATTGGCTTGGTGGGCTGAAGGGCCTGTTCCTGTGCTCCACTGCTCTTTGTTCTTTAAAATGACCTGAGTTTCATATTTTAAAGTGGACACAAACTCCAAGGTTGGTCAAGAATGTACAGTTAGCCACTGACAGGAATGGTTGCAGGGTGTTTCTCTATATGACATTGGAATCCTTCCCTGTGTTTCCAGACAAAGTCGTTCAAAAAACATCCAAAGACTGATTACCATCTCTGGTAAAGACCAAGAAACACAATGGCCATCTCATTTCAAAGACTCTGGATATAACTGTCAAAATGAGTCTAGTGTATTCCAGTCCTTTTGAAATATACATAGGGTAGGGTAGAAAACCTGCTTGCTACCGTCCTGCTGGTATGTGTGTGTGTGTGTGTGTGTGTGTGTTTGTGTGTGTGTGTAGTTTTCCACAGTAATGTTGTGTGATAGAGTAACAGAAGTAAGACCCCTGCAAAAATAGCCAGCTTTTGCAGGAACATCTCAAAACTATCTCACTGATTGTGGAAGTCAACCATCCAGCAAAAAAAAATCACAGCTGGGAAAAGATCTCTCTACCAAAATGCAGAATACCTGAATCAAAGAATTAACTGTTCACCTGCAGAAGACAACCATACGATGCAACTATACTGGAATCAATCCATAAGACCCTCATTATCTATTCCTCACAAGTCAAGGATTGTTCCGTATAACTTTTTATTTATATTTACTTACTATTAGACTCAATTCTTACTTCTAACCCATATGGATGTCATAGAATCACTACAATGCAGAAGGTGGCCATTTGGCCCATCGAGCTTGCACCAACAATAATCCCACTCAAGCCCTTTCCCCGTAACCCCACCCATTTACCTTGCAAATCCCCCTGACACTAAGGTGCAATTTTGCATGGCCAATCCAACTAATTTGCACATTTTTGGAGTGTGGAAGGAAACCGGAGCACCCAGAGGAAACCCACGTAGACACGGGGAGAATGTGCAAACTCCACACAGACAGTTACTCAAGGCAGAATCAAACCCAGGTCCCTGGCTCTGTGAGGCAGCAGTGCTACCACTGTGCCACCGTGCCACCCATGTAGATGTATGTGTTTTAACAGTTCTCCCTACCATTTTAGTAGTTAATAAACTTACTCTATCTGAAGTCAAGAAAGCCTGATTAAAATAGCTCCTTTTAAAACATAACTATTGGTTCTGGAAAAAGTCTCCAAGGGAAAGGGAACCTTGTTAGATTAAACCTTTGTTGCTACAGCAAAGGATGGATTGAATAAAGACATGGAGCCAGTCATCCCTCCTCACCCAGGTTTGTAACAGTTTGGGGGTATCCCAGTCGGATGGTTACAAATCAAAGGGTCAAGAGCTGCTGTAACAAGGTTGGGAGGCATAGAGGGGTAGAGAGGGAATAACCTTCTTAATGCTTGTGAAAAACTATCCAGTCACAAAGAGATATCCTTGGTCAAAAAAACCCGACAATTTTTTATGCACATTGAAATTGTAGAATCAAGGATATACTTCACATTTTAACTTTGCTCTTGCCCTGGGTTTTCAATAATTTGTCCAAAGAGCTTCTTCACAGTGAATAATAGATGCACCCACCAAGATTATATCGTCCTTCAGGTAGAAGTCTCACAACACCAGGTTAAAGTCCAACAGGTTTATTTGGAATCACGAGCTTTCAGAGTGATGCTCCTTCATCAGCTGAGTCACCCTTGTAATTTGAAAGGAGAAGCGGGATTCACACAGTCAGCTGGAGGGGAGGAGCCTAAGAAAGTCAGCAACGCCGGGATTTCCGAGAACAGGGCACCCTTTTTAAAGGGCACCCCAAACTCCAATTCAAATAAAGTACACATGGACACCGAAATCCCCCATGGATACGAGGAGTCCCCCCCTCCACGAAACTGAGACCTCTCACAGAAAAGGGCACTACCCCCATGGATAAGGGGAAGCTCTCCCCCACCATGCAGAAGGGCAACAGCCTCCATGGATAAGGGGAAGCTCTCCCCCGCCATGCAGAAGGGCAACAGCCTCCATGGATAAGGGGAACCCTAGCAATGGAGCTCCGGTTTCCTCCCACAATCCATTACTCTGGGCAGGCAAATCGTCTCAAGAATTTGAACAGCAGGGTAATCAAGCTGTTCCATACTATTACTATGCAGTGATTAATATTTTACACTAATAGGACCCTGCCAACATTCACAAAAGATATTTTGCCTGCCACAAATTGTGCAATGCCACGTATGAGTGTCAGTGCTGATGTGATGCCTAGTACATAGGCTATATGTCCAGGCGATTGGCTGATCAAATCAAACAGCGTGTTTCTTTGCTTGTTTGTAATAGCAAAGTACAGACCATACTCAACCAGCCCATGCTTGTAAAACCCAAAACAAAATGGGCCACAATTTCCAAGCTCCGCAGTGTCGTATTTGGGGGGTTACCCCAAAGATGTGCTGGGGATTTCCTCTTGGAACTTCACAGGTAAGGTTTACACGCAGTTGTCCAAAGTCCAAACTTCCTCTTAGCTGAAAATCCCAGGCACTACCCCCATATCCCTACAGATTTACCCAGCTCCTGGCACTGTGAGTCAGCACTGCTAACCACTGTGCCACCATGCCACCCATAACTGGCAATAAATATCCCACTTACTCTATCCATGTTTATTTCCTTCTCATCCAATTTTCTTTCAAAATCAGAATCCTACAGTGCAGAAGGAGGCCATTCAGCCAATCGAGTCTAAACCTGCCAAAGTCCCACCCAGGCCCTATCCCCATAACTCCATGCACTTACCCTAGCTAGTCCCCCTGACACTAAGGGGCAATTTAGCATGGCCAATCCACCTAACCCACACATCTTTGGACTGTGGGAGGAAACCCATGCAGACATGGGGAGAATGTGCAAACTCCACACAGACAGTGACCCAAGCCGGGAATCGAACCCGGGTCCCTGGCGCTGTAAGGCAGCACTGCTAACTACTGTGCCACCATGCCACCCTCATTTATTCATTTATTACCTTTGCTTTCACCTCCTGCTAGGCAGACAGTTCCACTCACTGCATAAAAAAGCTCTTCCTCACGTTCCCACCACCTCATATCTCTTGTCCCGAACTTTAAATCTGTATTCCCCTGGTCCTTGTACCGTGAACAACAGCTTTTCTCTGCAAATTATATCTATATCCATAATAATCTTGTAATCTTCTATCAAACCTCCTTTGTTCCAAGGAGAAAAACCCCTCTCAAGGATGATTGCATTCTTCACTAAGGTGTGGTTACAGAGCTGAGTGCAATACTGCAATTGCGACCTAATCAGAGCTTTAGAAAGGTGAAGTACAACTTCCATAATTTTACGGGTTCTTCGAACCACTACAGAGAAGGTCGAGCAGAAAGCAGTCATATAACATATTGACGACACTCCACAACCTCAAAGGCTTTCATGTAAGCTGCCTGCTGAGTGCATGACCTTGGCGCCAAACAGCATGGGATCAGAGAAATAGCTACCCTTTGCAGCTCAGCCACATTTTGTCAAACAATAACAGGAGTTGCTTACACTTATACAGTGCCCTTGTGTTGCAAAACATCCCAAGGTGTTTTCACATCGGGTTAATCAGATTAATGTTGACAGTGGGACAAAGAGGAGGCATTGGGACAGGTTACCAACAGCTTGGTCAAAGAGGTGGAGTTTAAGGATTGTCTTAAAAGGACAGAAAAGAGTTTAAGGGCGGCAACCTCAGAGTTCAGGCCCTTGCAGCTGAAGTCATGACCGTCAATGTGACTGTTTTTTTTATTCATATTACTCCGTCCTTCTTAATTAAAAAAAAAACAAAGTCAGTTTGAGGTAAGACCTCTGCCTCTGCCACACTGCGGTTGTTCAAACAATATCGGAGTTGGAGCATGTGCCTTGCAGTAGTTATGTATCAAGGGCTTCAAATTAACCCAAGTGAAAAACTCTGCTTAAACTTTGCCCAGAGTTTATCGTATTATCTGAGCCCTTTATGTTGAAGCGCACTTTCAATATCGCATTTTGGCAACTTAATCCATTTATATCATAGTTATAATAAGATGTTTAGTCTACATAAGCAAAGTTTTCTCTTTCAAATATCATTATTGTGTGGAGCTCTCCATTCATGACATTTTATTACCTGACCACACCCTTTTATAGCTGTGTTCGGGCATATTTGTAAAGTAATTTTGGATACTCATCTGGGAGAAATTGGAGACAGTGATGGTTATTTAAGGTCACCCTTTAAACTGGAAGCAGAAGTGAATCCAGAGAGGTTAAACTCAATACTGTCATTCGTTCCATCTCTTTTCATACACATGCTTTACCGATTATGCATTGAAACCTGTTGAGGAAGTTTTATAGTGCAGTAAGATTAAACTCAGAGTTTGAGCTCGCTTTGAAGCACACAGTTCCAAAACTTGCTGAGTGCTCAGGAAATTCTCCACGACCTTGTTCCCAATGGCTATAGAGGAGAATTGAAAAGCAGCTTTAATAACACATTTGACTCGAGATATCCTGCAAGTAAGTACCTTTTGTCTCCTTTACCGTCTCCAGTTTGAGAATAGTTGCCTTTTTTGAATTTAAATTAATTCAGAGAAGAAGGTTGTGCTTGTTTGTTAATTAATCCACGTTTGAAATAATTAGTTTGGAAGACAATCAAAGGCCATTGGGATGAAGGAAATGCACTGAGCAGTTTGACTTTGTCACCTGCATTTTAAAGTCTGAGAAATCTACCAGAACGAATGATGCTTCATTTTTGTTGCAAAATATAAAAAATCCTTACAGAACTTCCTCATTACTTTGATGGAAAATGTAAGTCAGATTATGTTCCCTCATGCCAGTGAGCTTTTGATGTGTATCCCTTGGCTTGGAGGTGCACTTGAGGAAAAACCTGTTTTAAATAAAGTTTCTCAATTTAATATCGGATCCTGAGGTGAATCATCTTATATGGTAGAAAAAAAAGTGGGAGATAAGCTAAAGACATTTGGTTAGTTCATTACTCACAGAAGGATGCCTCAATCAAACCCTATTATCTTCAGTGAAGAGGACTAAATAAATTACAGTGGCACCCAGCAATTCTGCAGTGATTGGATACTTAGGAACCCAATTAAATTGTTCCAATTTGAAATACAGTGGCTGGAATCTTATTGCCGTTCACACCGGTGAGATTTTCCCATCCTGCCGCAGTGAACGGAGATTTGACTGGCCATTAAATTTTCTGACTTCGCTGCAGCGGGAGTGTGGCGTGAACGGCGGGTAAGATTGTGCCCACCGTGTCACCCTTTTTTACCTGCGTTTGAAAGCGTTGGATTTTAGTTAGAATTGATAGTTGATAATTACTGCCTGATCTCTAAATTCCATTAATCTTTGCTAATTTAATATTTACTCTGTAAAGTTTATGCAGTGTGTGGATATGATTATTCCCGTTAAAATAAAAATGAATAATAATATTAGTACTTATCACATCCAAATACAAAAGGATCTGTTGTTAAGCCCTCTCTATTCTCACACAGCTGTATGATTGAAAACACTTGTGAAATCCTGAAGGTAGAGCAAGGTTTTGAATTAGTCACAACTCTTTGAAGATTATTTTTAAATTGCTTGTTTAAAAAAAACCCAAAGACGTCACTATTAAACCTGGCATGATGTTAAATTTGAAATAATTCTCAATCATAAAGTTCCACGATGTGACAAATTTGTGCAAATACAGAAGTTCTGGCTAACGGCACAGTGACACAGTGGTTAGCATTGCTGCCTCACAGCATCAGGGACCCAGGTTCAATTCCGGCCTCCTGTCACTGTCTGTGTGGAGTTTGCACATTCTCCCCGTGTCTGCACGGGTTTCCTCCGGGTGCTCCGGTTTCCTCCCACAGTCCAAAGATGTGCAGGTTAGGTTAATTGGCCATGCTAAATTGACCCTAGTGTCAGGGGATTAGCGGGGTAAATATGTGGGGTTACGGGAATAGGACCTGGGTGGAATTGTAGTCAGTGCAGACTCAATGGGCCGAATGGCCTGGTTCTGCACTGCAGTGATTCTATAAAAATAATTCTGAAGGAAACCTAAAAATGTACTCAGAGACTGACGAGTAGACAGGCCTGGAATGTAATTTTAATCAGTAGTAATCTTCAGCAAACTTGCAAGAATGGAACTGAATGGTATCTGCCATTTCAGAGACCAGAGATGCTCCAAAACCACTGGCTATGCTTTGAAATGCTAAATCAATTATGTCTCAATGTCCTTCAACAAAAAGACCATCAACTGCAGTTGTGGGAAGTGGGTTGACCAGTTGCTGAGAGAGAGACCGTAAATGATGAAGGCTCATAAATTCAAATGAAGAGGGCTGATGTACAAAGGGGCAGGAAGTTTTGAGAGCACCCCCAGAACTTTAGACTGAGGTGTCTACTTATGTTACACTTTGGAGGTTTTCCTTTTCCTTCCACTGCCAGAGAGAGATGCGCTCAACTGGTGTTCACTCTAGTCACGCAAGTGCATGGATTCATTTAGGATGGAATCACTCTCCTCCTTGTGCCCTTGACTTTATCCACACAAAATATGTCTGGAGAGGCAATGGCCCAGTGGTATTATTGCTAGACTATTAATCCAGAAACTCAGCTAATGTTTTGGGGACCCGGGTTCGAATCCTGCTGATGGTGGAATTTGAATTCAATTTTTAAAAATCTGGCATTAAGAATCTAATGATGACCGTGACACCTTTGTCAATTGTCATAAAAACCCATCTAGTTCACTGTCCTTTAGGGAAGGAAATCTGCCTCCTTTCCTGGTCTGGCCTACATGTGACTCCCACCACTGCAGATGGTGGAATTTGAATTCAATAAAAAAGCACTTCTAGAATTAAGAATTTTACCTGGTGTGGACTACATGTGATACCAGAGCCACAGAAATGTGGTTGACTCTCAACTGCCCTCTGAAATGGCCTAGCAAGCCATTCAGGTCAAGGGCAACTAGGGATGGGGAATAAAATAAATGCTGGCTCAGGCAGCAATGTCCCACAAATGAATAAAAAAATTAAAACAACCATTTTCCTGCTGGCCTTAGGACAAAAGGGGGGAATCTGGTGTCTAAGGACCAAAGACATTTAAAAATGTCAGGTTACTGCAATGTTTTGTTCACCCAGGGAAATCTTTAACAAATCCTTAGGGCTGCTCAGTGAGAAATTTAAGCTTTATTTTGTAGTGTCCAGAGAAAGGTGCAGTAGCAGGGACGAAACTTTGGAAAAATGCTCAAAGAAATATATCAAATTTATTAACAGCATTATCTGAGTAAATTAAGGGATAAAAACTTCTGATGTATATTATCAAAGGAGAAAATGCTTGAAAATCTCAGCAGGTCTGGCAACATTTGTAAGGAGAGAAAATAGCTGATATTTCAAGTCCAGATGACCCTTTGTCAAAGCTAAAAGGCATAGAAAGTGAGAGATATTTATACTGCAGTGTGAGCAAATGAAAGATGAGTCATAGCCACAAAAACAAGGGGAAAAGGCTGCTGCTGGCAGTTCATAGTGAGAATAAAGGGTGTGAATGGCCGAACGGCAGAGAAGCTGAAATCAGAGGGTAATCTGTGACAGATGAAGATGTGGGGGGAGAGGGGGATGGGTGGGAGAGAAATGAAATGGAGAAAAAGGGGAAGAAAAAGGGGAGAAAAGATAAGGAAAGGGGGATAAAATAGGGGGGAAAGAGTGGGAGGGGTAAAGAAAACTAAAGAAAGACAATAAAGAAATGAAAGGTAGAGAACAGTAAAAAATTAAATTAAATGAAAACAAAGGGGTCGAGGTGGGGTGAAGATAATCATCTGAAGTTGTTGAATTCAATGTTGAGACTGGAAGGCTGTAAATTGCCCAGCCGGAAGATGAGATACTGTTCCTCCAGTTTGCGTTGAGCTTCACTGGAACATTGCAGCAGGCCAAGGACAGACATGTGGGCATGCGAGCAAGATCGTGTGTTAAAATGGCAAGCAACCAGAAGGTCAGGGTCCTGATTGCGCATAGATAAATTTTTGAACAGTAAAGAAATTAAGGGTTATAGTGAGCGGGCAGTTAAGTGGAGCTGAGTCCACAAATAGATCAGCCATGGTCTCCTTGAATGGCGGAGAGGCTCGAAGAGCCAGATGGCCGACTCCTGCACCTAGTTCTTATGTTCTTATGTCTGTGTGGATTTCTTCCGAGCGCACCAGCCTCCTCCCACAGTCCAAAGATCTGCGGGTCAAGCCAACCGGCCATGCTAAATTGTCCCTGTGTCCCAATACATGTAGATTAGGGGAATTAGTGAGGCAAAAATGTCGGGTTATGGGATAGGGTCTGGGAAAGATGCTCTGTTCAAAAATCGGTGCAGGATTGATGGGCCCAATGGCCTCCCTCTGCACTCCAGGGACTCTATGATTTCCAAAAGGCATTTGACAAGGTGGCGCATAAGAGGCTGGCGCATAAAGTAAAGGTCCATGGAATTGGTGCAAGTTGTTTGCATGGATTGAAAACTGGCCGTCACATAGAAAATAGAGAGTTGGAATAAATGGGTCCTTTTCAGAGTGGAAAGATGTAACTAGTGGAGTACCACAGGGATCAATTCTTGGCCCGCAATTGTTCATTATTCAATTTAATGACTTGGAGGAAGGAACAGAATGTAAGGTTTCCAAATGATATGAAGATAGTTGGAAGGACATGTAGTGATGAGGATATTTCGATTCTGCGACGGGATATAGATAGATTGGGTGACGAAAACCTGGCAAATGGAGTTTAATGTGGGGAAGTGTGAGGTCATGTATTTCAGTAGGAGGAATCAACAGGGAGATTATTATCTAAGTGGAGAGAGGCTGCAGGTGAGTGAAGTGCAGAGGGATCGAGGTGTTCTTGCGCATGAATCACAAAAAGCTAGCAGGCAGGTCCCACAATAGGTAAAAAGGAAAATAGATTTTGACCTTTATTGTAAAGGGGTTGGAGTTTAAAAACAGGGAGGTTTTGTTGCAACTATACAGTTGCAACTATACAAGGTGTTGGTGAGGCCTCTCTTGGAATACTGCGTAGTGTTTGGATCCCCTTACCTAAACAAGGATATAGTAACATTGGAGGCAGTCCAAAGGAGATTCACCAAGCTAATTCCTGGGATGAGATGGTGAGATATTTCCACGAGTGGGAGAGTCTTGAACAAGATAAAGGGTTGGTCATTTAAAACTGAAGTGCGCAGAAATGTCTTCTCACAGAGGATGGTGAATCTCTGGAATTCTCTGCCCCAAAGGGTGGTGGAGGCTGGATCATTGGAAGTATTTGAAGTGGAGTTGGATAAATATTTGATAGATCGGGGAATAGAAGGCTATGGGGAAATGGCACAGAAAATGGCAAATGGCAAAGATCAGCCATGATCGGATTGAATGACGGGGCAGGCTTGAAGGGCCTGGTGGCCACTCCTGCTTCTATTTCTCGTGATCAGTTGCTGCAAGTCAACAATTTGCCCCCAAAATGAAAAAAAAAATGGAAATGGGGAGAAAAGAAAGTGTTTTACTCTCAGATGTTGGCCTCTTTTAGGTCAAACCCAAATAAACAAACTCAAGTTAAATCAGGACAAAGTAAAAGGGGCAGCTCCCCAAAAGGGCTGGTGTTACACCTTCATATATATTACACTGCAGCACAGGAACAGGCCCTTCGGCCCTCCAAGCCTGCACTTACCATGCTGCCCGACTTAACTAAAACCCCCTACCCTTCCGGGGACCATATCCCCCTATTCCCATCCTATTCATGTATTTGTCAAGACGCCCCTTAAAAGTCACTACTGTATCCGCTTCCACTACCTCCCCCGGCAATGAGTTCCAGGCACACACTACTCTCTGTGTAAAAAATCTGCCTCGCACATCTCCTTTAAACCTAGCCCCTTGCACCTTAAACCTGTGCCCCCCTAGTAATTGACTCTTCCACCCTGGGAAAAAGAATTATTATTTGGCAGGGTAAAACATACTCGCTGTAACTAAAGAATTAATATTCAACAGGGTAAGGATTACTCGCTGTGTAGCTGGAGAATAAATATACAGCAGGGTCATAGTTACTCACTGTGTCACTACAGAATTAATATTCAGCAGGGTAAGGATTACTAGCTGTGTAACTGAAGAATTAATATTCACCAGGCTGAGGATTAATCACTGTGTAACTACAGAATTAATATCCAGCAGGGTAGGAGTTACTCGCTGTAAAATTGGAGAATTAATATTCAGCAGCGTAAGAGGTACTCACTGTATAACTACAGAATTAATATTCAGCAGGGTAAGAGGTACTCGCTGTGTAACTACAGAATGACTATTCAGCAGGGTAAGAGGTACTCACTGTATGACTACAGAATGACTATTCAGCAGGGTAAGAGGTACTCACTGTATGACTACAGAATGACTATTCAGCAGGGTAAGAGGTACTCACTGTATAACTACAGAATGACTATTCAGCAGGGTAAGAGGTACTCGCTGTGTAACTACAGAATGACTATTCAGCAGGGTAAGAGTTACTCGCTGTGTAACTACGGAATTAATATTCAGCAGGGTAAGAGGTACTCGCTGTGTAACTACGGAATGACTATTCAGCAGGGTAAGAGGTACTCGCTGTATAACTACAGAATGACTATTCAGCAGGGTAAGAGTTACTCGCTGTGTAACTACGGAATTAATATTCAGCAGGGTAAGAGGTACTCGCTGTGTAACTACAGAATGACTATTCAGCAGGGTAAGAGGTACTCACTGTATGACTACAGAATGACTATTCAGCAGGGTAAGAGGTACTCACTGTATGACTACAGAATGACTATTCAGCAGGGTAAGAGGTACTCACTGTATAACTACAGAATGACTATTCAGCAGGGTAAGAGGTACTCGCTGTGTAACTACAGAATGACTATTCAGCAGGGTAAGAGTTACTCGCTGTGTAACTACGGAATTAATATTCAGCAGGGTAAGAGGTACTCGCTGTGTAACTACGGAATGACTATTCAGCAGGGTAAGAGGTACTCGCTGTATAACTACAGAATGACTATTCAGCAGGGTAAGAGTTACTCGCTGTGTAACTACAGAATTAATATTCAGCAGGGTAAGAGGTACTCGCTGTGTAACTACAGAATGACTATTCAGCAGGGTAAGAGGTACTCGCTGTATAACTACGGAATGACTATTCAGCAGGGTAAGAGGTACTCACTGTATAACTACAGAATGACTATTCAGCAGGGTAAGAGGTACTCACTGTATAACTACGGAATGACTATTCAGCAGGGTAAGAGGTACTCGCTGTGTAACTACGGAATGACTATTCAGCAGGGTAAGAGGTACTCACTGTGTAACTACGGAATTAATATTCAGCAGGGTAAGAGGTACTCGCTGTGTAACTACGGAATGACTATTCAGCAGGGTAAGAGGTACTCGCTGTATAACTACGGAATGACTATTCAGCAGGGTAAGAGGTACTCACTGTATAACTACGGAATGACTATTCAGCAGGGTAAGAGGTACTCGCTGTATAACTACGGCATGACTATTCAGCAGGGTAAGAGGTACTCACTGTATGACTACAGAATGACTATTCAGCAGGGTAAGAGGTACTCACTGTGTAACTACGGAATGACTATTCAGCAGGGTAAGAGGTACTCACTGTATAACTACTCTATCAGTAAAATAACATTGGGCATTACAATGTTACCAGTTACATATCTCAATCATTGACATCCATCATAGCCCTTCAACTAAAGGTGAAGTTTACTCTCCAACACATCAGGTCAACATCTGAATAACTGGAACGGGAACCAGTAAATTAAACACAGAAATAGTTTGACAACATGACTATTGTGATTCACCTGTTCCAGGCCCTCAGTAGATATGCTTTCTCACATATTTCTCAAATCTAAAGCCTTTGGATTCGGGACAATGCTGGATCTAAAGATCCACAAAGATCTAGCGGTCCCTGTGGATTTCCCCTTGAAATACAAAGGATTATATCTGATACAAGGTGGGGATACAGACCATTTGACCAGCCTGCTCCATACTGCTCTTTAAGTCTTTATTGTCATCTGTTTGATTTGGCACCAAGGGCTGGACTTTGCCCCATGTGGGAAAATACATGGGGGCAGGTGTGAAAATCTGCACTACCAGAAGTGGGATGGGGGGAGGAGCAGTCAGAAGGCAGGTAGGCAGCCAATTGAGGTAACTTAATTAATCTTAATTGGCCATTTCCAGAAGCCAACTGAATCCAGCTACAACATCAGGCACTAAACCAGCTGCCTTAAGGTGGCAGCCTGGCTGCTGAGCAGGGCTCAAATACTCCTGGCAGGTTTTGAGGTTTTCCCCACCTGCCTGTGAGATGCTGCAGCCTAAACTGCCCTGTGGAGGGGTTCCCATCACAACGCTTGCCTGGCTGCTGAGGCCATTCTGTCATTAAAAAATTTGAAGGTTGCAGCGAGGGTGTCTCATGTTGGAGACACTTCCCCTCCCCCAGCTAAACTGCAAACTGCCTCTCCCGAGCAAGAGGGCCTTCTATTGGCATTCCAGCTTCAGGAGCCCATTCACTATCCTTAACTGGATAACGAGATCACCCTCTGGTCACGACTCGAGCAATTCAGGAAAAATCATTATTGGGTAATTGTTTCCCACTGAGCATGGGATTCTAACTCCCATTTGATGTTGACATGGGGGTTCCATGGGGGAGTCCAAAACTCTGACCCAATTTGAAAGGATCTCCAGGTGTCTAGCACAGCATTAGAGGCCAATCACATTGAAGAAGTCTCACAACACCAGGTTAAAGTTCAACAGGTTTATTTGGTATCACAAGCTTTCGGAGCGCTGCTCCTTGAAGAAGCAGCGCTCCAAAAGCTTGAGATACCAAATAAACCTGTTGGACTTTAACCTGGTGTTGTGAGACCACTTACTGTGCCCACGCCAGTCCAATGCTGGCATCTCCACATCAAGTATTTTCAGAAGCAACAAATAAAGTTTGTTTATGAATTAGGCAGTGGCTCAGGCAGTACAGCGGGCAGAAAATGTTATACAAATACTGAATGCATCCTTTTTGAATTGGAATGTCAGTGCTTATCTTAAATTTCATAAGCAGCCGGGACGCCCAGATCTGGATTATGCATCCAGGGTTTGGAACCCATACTTTCAGAGAGATATACAGCTTATAGAAAGAGTGCAAGGACATGTTACCAGGATAATGGAAGGCATGAGGGGAATACTGTGTGAGGAGCGTTTAAGAATTCTTGGATTACAATCTTTAAGAAGACTGATTTTTCTTTTTTTTTATAAAAACCCTACAGTACAGAAAGAGGCCATTCGGCCCATCGAGTCTGCACCGACCACAATCCCACCCAGGCCCTACCCCCATATCCCCACATATTTTACCCACTAATCTAAGCATCCCAGGACACTAAGGGGCAATTTTAGCATGGCCAATCAACCTAACCCGCACATCTTTGGACTGTGGGAGGAAACCAGAGCACCCGGAGGAAACCCACGCAGACACAAGGAGAATGTGCAAACTCCACACAGACAGTGACCCAAGCCAGGAATCAAACCCAGGTCCCTGGAGCTGTGAAGCAGCAGTGCTAACCACTGTGCCACCGTGCCGCCGGTACTTTTAGTTCGGCTTAGTTCAACTTTTAGTTGAAGTTTATAAATTGATACTTGGCCAAACTGTCTCTAAGCCTGAAAAGCTCTTTCCTCGCAATTACAGTATCTTGTGTGGTCATTGGTATAAACTACACAAATTTGGTCCAAGTCTTGATATTCACATTTATTTTTCATAAAGAACTGTTGATATTTTGAATGCTTTGGCTGATTTTGTTGTCAATGCTGACCATGTAGTGACTTTTAGAAAACCTTTCAAAACAGAGGGCGTGACCTTATGAAAAAAATTCTAAGGCTTCACCTCCACTCAGGTCCCACCTCCTTGGCACTGCCCCAGCACAGTTATGGTGCCTGGTGGGTAGTGCCAGGGTGCCCAGTGCTCAATGGGCAGTGCCAGAGTGCCAACTGGATAGTGTCATGTGGCTTAGTGCACACTGCCAGGCTGGCAGTGTCCCAAGGGCACTGACCCTGACCACCCAGGGAGCTTCAATGGCCTCTGATCCCCCAACAAGGCCATCATGAGTGGTCTCCGCTGTTGGAGACCAGCTGTGATTCTTGCCAGTATGAAACTCGACCGACTAGGGGTAAAGTATAACTGAGCCCGGATGATAATGCTTAAGACTCACTAATGGCATGTAAAGCATGCCATTAATATCTAAATCAGCACCATGCCCTTTTGCTAGCAAAGAAGGACCGGTAAGATTCTGTGAGCTGAGAAAACAGGTGTGAAGCCAATCTTACAGCAAACTTACAACCTCACCTCACCAAGCAATGGGTGTGATGAGGTCGTAAGATCACACCCATAGGGTGGGATTTTCCTCCTCCTTCACGGTGTGTTTCGTGGCAGCAGGAGGCCGGTGCTCACGGGCGGTGGGATCTTATGGTCCTGCCTTTGTCAATGGGGATTGCCGTTGCCAGGAAACCTGTGGCATGGATCCATTGTTGGTGGGACCGCAAGATCCTGTCGGTGTAAACGGCAGCAAGATGTCGTCGATTGCGTAATTTCTATGTACGTATGGACTGGTGTTGTTTCTCTTGTTTTGAATAATGTGCTTTGCCCTGCATGGTAATAATGATAAATAAACAAACAAACCTAGAAGTAAAAAGCATGGAATCCCTTTGCTGCATTACAGATAGCTATTTTACAAATCAGTGATTGGAACATACACAGGGGGATTAAGGTAGAAACTAAAATATCACAAACAAACTTTAAATATAATCTTAAAATGTGAATTTTATAATAGTGAAGGAATTTCACATTCAACAAATATAAAATTACTCTTTTGGGGTCAGTGAGGCTGTTTAGCATCAATCATGAACTTAGTTTGCTGTTAAAATCCCAGTCACACTTTAATGGGGCATAACTGTTTCCAAGGTTATCGCAGCAAGACTAATAAGGTAGGTGTGGGAATTCTTGTCAATGTAGTGATTTCTAATTGATTGCATTCACGGGTGGACCTCAATAGCTCACCCTCTCGAGAAGGGTAGAATCACTGACAGCAGCTACTGGATTTCCGTGTTTAACTGCACATATGTGAACTCCAGAATTTGTTGCCACTTTCGGAGGAGCAATGATGGTCATCATTCATAGAAAATCATAGAAACCCTACAGTGCAGAAACAGGCCATTCGGCCCATCGACCCTGCACCGACAACAATCCCACCCAGACCCTACCCCTGTGACACCACGTATTTACTCTGCTAGTCTTTTCTTTGACACTAAGGGGCAATTTAGCATGGCCCATCAACCTAACCTGCACACCTTTGGATTGTGGGAGGAAACCGGAGCACCCAGAGGAAACCCACGCAGACACGGGGAGAACGTGCAAACTCTGCACAGATATTCACCCAAGGCCAGAATTGAACCCAGGTCCCTGGCGCTGTGAGGTAGCAGTGCTAACCATTGTGCCACCATGCCGCCAATAGATATTATCGCAAAATCCAGGCCAGATAGATACTGGGATTGTGGGTCTTAACAGAAAGTTAATGAGTAACTCTGGTGTAAAAATGAATCACAAATGTTTGCAGATATGTCCAAATTTCTCCTGCCAATCATCTTCATATTTACAACACTATTAGAGCCACTAAATTCAGTTTGCCATACTAGCAGACATCTACTATATTCTTATCAAAGAATGGTTACAGCACAGAAGGGGGGCATTCGGTCCATTGGGGGTCTGTGCTGGGTCTCTGCCAGAACAATTCAGCAAGTTTCGGACTGCCACCCTTTCCCCATTGCCCTGCAAATGTTCTGTCTTCAGGTGTTTATCCACTTCCCTTTAGAAATAAAACTACCTCTCGGGCATTGCATTCCGAATCCTATTCCTAAAAATGTCTTTCTATAAGATCATAAGAAATAGGAACAGGAGTAGGCCATTGATTGCGTGGGTTTCCTCCAGGTGCTCTGGTTTCCTCCTACAATCCAAAGATGCGCAGGTTAGATTGATTGGCCATGCTAAATGGCTCCTTAGTGTCAGGGAAGATTAGCAGGGTAAATATGTGGGGTTATAGGGATAGGGCCTGGCTGGGATTGTTGTCAGCGCAGGCTCGATGGCCGCCCGAATGGCCTGTTTCTGCACTGTAGGGTGAATATTGGGAGGATGTTTCCATTCGTGGGAGAATGTTGGACCAGAGGGCATAGTCTCAGAATGAGGGGTTGCTCATTTAAGATGGATTTGAGGAAAAACTTCTTCTCTCAGAGAATTCTTTACCCCAGGAAGCTGTGAAGACTGAGTCCTTGAACATTTTCAAGGCTGTGAATGATAGATTTTTAATCCATGTCTAACCCCTCCTAAGAATCTTGCATGTTTCAATCATATCACCCCTCATTCTTCTGAACTCCAACCTATTTTGGCAGTCTGTCCATAACTGAGCTGGTCCTATTTTACACCCTCATGTTGCAATTTTTTCTAGAAATTTCTGGAAGCTGCCCTGATGGTTCAACCAGTTTATCCAGTGAGTAGCTGATCCAACCTTTGATCCATCCCAAGTCCGCATTGAGTTTTGTCAGCCCATGCAATGACTAAGATATTACAATAGGTTTTGGGCTACTGAGGGGAAAATCATTTCAGCTTAATATCCAGTGCCCCATGCTGGGAATATATTTAACTGGATGTCACTTGAGGACAGCAGCCTCTCATGATCCACATGACCAAAGTGATCTACTGACACTCCCTATATGAAAGGTCCCAAATAAATAATGGTGACTTGAGAGAGTTGCTGTGCCTCAACCAACAACCTCAGAATTCACATCCGAGGAGAAAATGGGCAGCACAGTGGATGGCACCGCTGCCTCAAAGCGCCAGGGATCCAGGTTCGATTCTGGACTTGGGTCACTGCCTGTGTAGAGTTTGTATGTTCTCCCCGTGTCTGCATGGATTTCCTCAGGGTGCTCTTGTTTCCTCCGACACTCCAAAGATGTGCAGGTTAGGTGAATTAACCATGGTAAATACGCAGGGTTATGGGTAACAGTGGGGGTAGGCCTGGATAAGATGGTAATCCGGTGCAGTCTCGATAGGCCAAATCTCCTCCTCCTGCACTGTAGGAATTCTATGGGAATGGGGAAAAGTAAAGATAGTTGTGATTTAAGTTTGGATTCAGAAATAAAGCCACAGAATACAGAAGTGAATATGCTTTGCTAAATATTTATAAAACACTGGTTACAACACAGCTGGAGTAGAATCGGCAAGCAGATGCCACAGATTTAAGGCGATTGCCAATGGAACTGGTGGCTTAGCTCTCGTTCCATGAGACAAAAAGGAATGTGAACAGTGAGTTGTTACAATCTGGAATGCACTGCCTGAGAGCGTAGTGAAACCAGATTCAATAACAACTTCCAGAGTGGATATTAGATAAGTATCTAAAGGAGGAAATGTTGACAGGGCTTTCGGGAATGAGCAGGGGAATAGAACGAATTGGATAGATCTTTCAACGCAATGGGTGGAATGGTTTCCTACGTGATTTGTCATTCGCTGATTCTATGTTGCATCACATTCTTATAACAGTTGCATGAAAGTAAACAGCATTTCTCCTTTGCAGAACTGCAATATCTCCGAGCATCTCTTCCAAGGACCTGTAGAACCTGCGCATTTTATAGAAATGGACACCAGTTTTATTCACACCCTAATAACTTTAGTGTCCACTGTACATTGTGCAGGTGATTATTCTGACTATGGCGGGATACCAGTTTTGTTTGGCGACGAGAGGGGAGATCCCACAGTGTTGTCACTCAGAGGAAGAATCACTTCCGACTACTTCAGATCCTTTGGTGTTGAAGATTGTCCTTTGGAATGTGACTGTCTGAACCACTGGCCCACCGCGATGTATTGCGATAACAGGGCACTGTTGCACATGCCATTGACATTGCCATTTAGAACTCAGTATTTGTACCTCCAAGGCAATTGTATCAAACACCTTCCTGAAGGGGTCCTCAAGAACATGACTGCCCTAAAATGGGTGATCTTGGACAGAAACAGAATTCGAAGTAAAAATATTGGAAAAGGCGTGTTCGGCAGTCTTAACCAACTCGAGAATCTGTACATGAATTACAATAACTTGATAGATATACCAGCACCATTGCCCAGCAGCTTAAGGGAGCTGAGACTTGCACACAACAGAATTACAAAGCTCTCCCAAGAATCATTTGAAAACCTGAAGAATTTAGTGACGTTGCTTCTTCCTCGCAACCGACTGACTACGATCAACGGAGGGGATTTGAAAGGTAAAATTAATTTGTTTAACATTAATTTATCACAGCACTTGTTTAACTTTATTTATTAGTGTGACAATTAGGCTAACATTAACACTGCAATGAAGTTATTGTGAAAATCCCCTAGTCACCACACTTCTGTTCGGGTACAATCTCAAGCCAAAGAGACGATCCTTTAAAACAGAGATGAGGAGGAATTTCTTCAGCCAGAGAGTGGTGAATCTGTGGAACTCTTTGCCGCACTAGACTGTGCAGGCCAGGTCATTGAGTGTTTTTAAGACAGAGTTTTTAAGACAGAGTTCTTGATTAATAAGGGGATTGGGGATTATGGGGAAAAGGCAGGAAAATGGAGATGAGAAAGGTATCAGGCATGATTGAATGGCGAAGCAGACTCGATAGGAGCCTAATTCTGCTCCTATGTCTTATGGGTACACTGAGGGAGAATTTTGGATCTTGGGAGGAAACCAGAGAATCCAGAGGAAACCCATGCAGACATGGGGAGAACGTGCCAACTCCCCACAGACAATGACCCAAGCCAAGCCCTTGGCTCTGTGAGGCAGCATTGCTAACCATTGCACCACCTTGCCATTCCCACACTTAATTGCTTACTTCATGCTTAAAAAGCTTTAGAAATTATCTTCATGAGCGAATGGATTTTTCCAACAAACTTGCTCTTAGAATTGTTCTCATTAAAAATGGACTCTCCCCTTGCTATGGATTAATTCAAATGAATTAGATAAGCAATACATCTTAAACAGAATACAATGCAAGCAGCCTGTATTTCTCTAACAAGAGGATGCTGGAAAATCTCAGCAGATCTGGCAGCACCCGTAGGCGGAGAGAAAGCAGAGCCAATACCCCGAGACTCTTTGGCTATTCATCAGAATCTTTATCAGATCCGAAAGCACAACCCAGAGGGCATTTAAGATGGACTAGGGCACAGAGACACACATGGAGTTGTTTGGGTAGATGACAAAAAGCTTGATCAAAGAGGTATGTAGCAGAGAGGCTTAGTGATGGAATTCTAGGTGGAGCGATTAAAATCAGGAATGATCAAAAGGCTAGACTTAGAGGAGTTTGGAGACCTTGGAGGATGGTGGGGACGGAACAGATCGGGAGGGGCAAAGCCAGGGAGGAATTTGAAAACAAAGATGAGCATTTTAAAATGGACGCCTCACTTAACTGAAAGGCAGCAGAGGTCAGCCAGCGCAGGGGTAATGATAGAAACCCTACAGTGCAGAAGGAGGCCATTCGGCCCATCGAGTCTGCACCGACCACAATCCCACCCTGGCCCTACCCCCACATATTTACCCACTAATCCCTCTCACATCTTAGGACTCTAAGGGGCAATTTTTAACCTGGCCAATCAACCTAACCTGCACACCTTTGGACTGTGGGAGGAAACCGGAGCACCTGGAGGAAACCCACGCAGACACGAGGAGAATGTGCAAACTCCACACAGACAGTGACCCAAGCTGGGAATCGAACCCGGGACCCTGGAGCTGTGAAGCAGCAGTGCTAACCACTGTGCTACCGTGCCGCCGGGTAATGGGTGATCAGGATTGGTGTGATCCAGGATATGGGCAGTGAGTTTTAGGTGACCTCAAAGTTACAGAAGGTAGAAGCTGGAAAGCCAAGACTACATTCTGCACTCTCTTGTTTCCTTCTCAATGAATGGTATGCTTTATCTGTATAGTGCACAAGAAACAATACTTTTCACTGTATGTTAATACATGTGACAATAATAAATCAAATCAAATCAAATAATCATTTCAGCACCTGGGATTTCAAAAATGCTATAATCAAGCACCAAACTACTTCACAGGGATCTGAGATAGCACACAAATTTAAAGTTAGTCACCATCACTGCAAACCCAAATGCAAATAAACGTAAAAAGTGGCAGCATCAGGGCGGCACGGTGGCACAGTGGTTAGCACTGCTGCTTCACAGTGTCAGAAACCCGGGTTCAATTCCGGCCTCGGGTCACTGTCTGTGTGGAGTTTGCACATTCTCCCGGTGTCTGCGTGGGTTTCCTCCGGGTGCTCCGGTTTCCACCCACAGTGCAAAGATGTGCGGGTTAGGTGGATTGGCCATGTTAAATTGCCCCTTAGTGTCAGGGGGACTAGCTAGGATAAATGCATGAGGTTATGGGGATGGGGCTTGGGTGGGATTGTGGTCAGTGCAGATTCGATGGGCCGAATGACTTCCTTCTGCACTGTAGGGATTCTATGATTCCATGATTAGGGCTGGGAGCAAGGTGAGCTGATTGAGTAGAGAGTGGGAGAGGACAGAATAGAATTGCAGTCACAGCAAGAAACACTAGTAAAATCTTTTATGATGCAGACAGGGGCTTGGAACTGTAGCAGCAAAAGTAAAAGAATAAAGTGGTTGAATTCAGCTGAACATAAATGCGGCATTTAAATATTCTGAAATGCCATGAGGCCTTGTTAACACAGTTGATCATGATCCAACTATGCTACCATTACATTTGCTGCAGCACAGGACAGGTTTGGATTTCTTCAATGCTCTATTTTGACACTATAACTAATTTTCTATCTGCGAATCTTGTGCACTTTGAATCAGCCTTTTCCAATCTACCTGTTTATTCTTTGCTGCTCGGCCTCTTTCCAATCACTAACTTATTCTAGAAGGTTCTTTGTTGGACTCTGCTTGACTAGGTTATTCTTGGCTTTCTGTTCTATCAGAGAACTAATTCAACGCATACCAGGGTATTCTGCATTCTTGGCAAGTAAGCACCAACCAAGGAGCTTTTGCTTCTCAATTTGGCTTACGAACAGCAGTTTTGTTCTTTTTCTGACTTTCTTGCTTTCACACATTGTGTGTACAGCTGATGTTGAGCATTTTGAAGAGAGAATTTATGTCAATCATGGCAGGATTTTCTACGTAGACTTTACCATTGTCCAGAATTCAGTTGCCATATGGCCCAGTGGATAAACTGTTGCTGTTGTCTGGTCTGATCTTTATTTTGCAGTACGCTTTGCTATTTTGCAAACTTTATTTGGTTTGTCAAAATGCGGTACCCATTTTGCCATCTTTAGCTGTTGAATTTCTTCCAATATAGTACTTGCTGCATATGGTATATATACAATAGATGGAGATCTATGTTGCACCTCTCTAAGCCTACTGCTGAAATTAATAGCATCCGCTCCAACAGTCATGACTTCCTTTCTCCAGAGTTATTTTTAGTCCAACTCGTTATCCAATTTGTTAATGACGTCTGTTTTTCCTTATATTTCTGGCAATTATACAAAACAACATAAAATCGATCTCACCTAGTGGTTTCTTCCCATAATTTCTCTTTGCTTACACACAACATGTCGCCTCTGACCACTCAAAATGTCAGACACATCACTGCTTTAATTTTAATCACCCTTTGACCTAATTTCCAAATGAACAAATTATTCCATTCCAATATAGAGTTCTTTAATGATACTTTCCTTTCCAAGGAAACCTCTATTAGTGTGAAATTACTACAGCATAAATCCTCCTAGATTATGAAAGTGTTCTAAAAAAATGATGTTAATAAGGAAGTTGATATGTTGTTTGTTCTTAGTTTTGCTAAGTTCTGAAAAAAAAGCTCAGTGACAAGACTGAGTTGATTACTGAATAATGAGACAGATTACAAGCAAGTGCGTCACTTTAGACTACTGGGAACAGACTGGAGCTAAGGAAAAATAATATTTAGACTTAGATGGCTTTTCCAGCATGTTAATATAATTAGGATTACAGATCATTGTCCAAATGGAGCCTATTGATGAACAATATTTGCCTGTTTCCTTTTCAATTCTCCTATTTTTGTTTTCTTCCTCCCCTTTCTGAAGGGCATGGCCTGTGCTAGATCATAGTTTCAACAGCAGCAGTAGCTCTCCGTATCTTGTCCAAATGACCACTCTATATGTCGAAGACTAGACAGTGGGTGGGATTTACCAGCCTCACAGCCGCTAATTTCTCTGTGGCTGGAGGCGGTGTGCCGTTCGCCGGTGGCGGGATTCTCTGATTCTGCTGCTGTCAAAGGATTTCAAATTGAAACCACCCCATGCCGCCAGGACAGGCCGGTACAGTGGCACAATGGGTAGCCCTGCTGCCTCACAGCACCAGTGACCCGGGTTCAATTCCGGCTTCAGGTCAGTGTCTGTGTGGATTTTGCATGTTCTCCGCCTGTCTGCATGGGTTTCCTCCGGGTGCTGCAGTTTCCTCCCATGCTCCAAAGATGTGCGGGTTAGGTTGATTAGCCATGCTAAATTGCCCCTTACTATCAGGGTTTTAGGAGGGTAAATGTGTGGGGTTACGTGGATAGGGCCTGGGTGGGATTGTTGGCAGTGCAGTCTTGATGGGCTGAATGGCCTCCTTCTGTACTGTAGGGATTCTATGAAACCCGTGAGTGGGGGTGTGTTGCCACTTAGTAATCACTGGCTACCCAAGATTGGAGGCTCTAGTGATTTGAACCTCTGCTCATCACATCCATCCACAAAGACTTGTAATAAATGTCATCAGTAGTGGGAGCCATTGGTGATTTTGTTTTGACAGTGTGGCTAGAATTTTACCGCCTCGTCTGCCCGAGGCTCGTAAGATCCCGCCCGAGGCCAATGGAGAATGCCGTTCTGCGAGCCTTGCCCGCCCCGTTTCTGGAGGAGGCAAGGCAGTAAAATTCGGCCTGTGCCTCCGTCATATTACTCTTGTTCGAGTCACAAAGTTATAGGTTCAAACGCCACTCTAGGACTTGGGTTAGGTAATCTAATCTGACGCTTCAGTGCAGTACAGAGGAAATGTTGCATTGTCAGAGGTGCTATCGCTTGGATAAGAACTATCTAGGTGGATGTAGAATATCCTACAATATCATTTGAAGAAGTGCAGGGAGCTTTCTACTGATGTTTGATCTGACATTTATCCTTCTACCAATAAGAAAAATCAACTTTGTCTTTTGTCCCAATTGTTGTTTGTGAAAGCTTTTGGCGTCGTCATTGGCTGCCCAAATATTTACGTAACAATGGTGGCTTCCCTTGAATGGAAGTTATTAATCCAGTTAAATCTATAGTACTTTGGGATGTCTGCAAGTGTGATAAGGTGATCTATTTATGCAAGCTTTTTTCTTTCATTCCTTCCTCGCCCAGTGATACAGTGACAGAGGTTTTCAGCATTCCAGCTGTTGCTCAATTGAAATTGGCTAAACAAGGGATAGAATATTCTCGGTCTGTGTAGTTTAACACCAAACTTTTAGCCGCAGGGAACTAGATACTTGATTGACATTTCTAAAAGCAAGGCACATGATTTAAGGCAAGATAGCAGTTGAGGGAAATCCCATCATTACTTCGTATTTACCATTGGTATCCTACATTTTCTTTTACTTCTGGAGATTCACTTCTTTTCAGAAGGTAATTAGATTAGGGCTTCCTCCACATCTCAAAAGATTTTATCTATTGAATGGATGGGCCTTACAAGGAGTGAAGGTCCCAATTCTAATTATAGGCTTGTGCAAATGACCATGGTAGGCTTCAGAGCAACAGGATTGGGAATGGGACATTGCCCAGGATTCCCACAACAGATTCTTATCCAGCAAGCCTTGATGGAAATGTATGTGCACGCATCATCAAGTGGAGACAGAACTGGGTTCAAGTGTGCTTTCCTCCATTTTCAAACAACTTAATAAAATTTATTCATATGAGCGAGCTGCCACGAAGTGCCTGACATTTATCGGGCTGTAATAAAAATAGAAAATGCTGGAAAAACTCAGCTGGTCCAACAGCATCCGTGGAAAGAGGAACAGTTCCCATTCCAATGCAATTCTTCTTCAGAACTGAAAGGAGGCAGAAATGTGGCCGGAATTTTCCGGTCTTGCACGCCCCGCTACCATTAACAGGGAACAGAGAACTTGGCACTTAGCCAAAACTCCATTCACTGCAGCGGGACTGGAGAATCCCAGCCACGGGCAAGGTCAGAGAATTTGACCCAATGAGTTTTATGCTGTTGAAAAAGAGGGGGTGGTCATGTGCTGCTAAAGCGAAGGCCAGGGATAGGTTAGCGGCTAGAAGAGAGTAAATTACTAAGACGCCAAGGAACAAAATGCAAAGAGAATGGGAATGGTATTAGGAAAGGAACAAAACATTAGGTCTAAAATAAGTGTCAATTGCAGAATGAACACCAATATGGTGTGAAAGTGAAGCATTGAGAACTCCAGGTGCTATTCTTCCAACTTGCACTGGGATATTGCAGCAGACCATGGACAGAAATATGATAATTAGAACAATGTGACACATTGAAATGGTAAATGACCAGGAGGTTGAGGTCATGCTCGCCGACACGAGCAAAGGTGTTCTGAAAAGCAGTCACCCAGTTTGCATTTGGTCTCCCCAGTGTATGGGGTGGTGGGGGTGGGGGTTCATTTTGAGCAGCAAATACAGTAGGCTGGATTGAAGGAAGGACAAATAAATCACTGTTTCATGGGACTACGTCCAGGTCAGGTGTGGAGGAGAGTCAGTAAAAAAGAGAATTGTTAGGAAACCAAGGGTAGTTTTAAGGGATTTATATTTGTATTGACATTGTTTTAAGTGGGGTTAATTTAATGTTTCTATGGATGGAAGGGTAAAACCTAAAGTTAGATTGTTGCTGGACAAAGGTGTTTGTATGTGTGGGGGTTGGTTAGGTTCAAAATGTGTTCCTATTGTCCTTAGAAAGGGCTACGGTATGAAGAGTAAATAGAGATAGCAGTCATTGCTTTGCAATTGGAGACAATTTTAAGGGGAGAAAACTTTTGAGTTTTAGTTTTAGCTAGATATATTGCAGATAGGAGACAGGACACCGGGGAGTGAATATCTCTCAACTCTGCCAGAAGAAATGCTGGACAGAATGGGAGCTGCAAAGAGGCAAACTTCCCAAAGAACCAGTTACAGTCCAGATAACCAGGGGATTAGGACAACAAGAATGTCTTAAGGCAACTGATGTTAAGAGAACAGAAACCAAGGCATTGTTTAGAAGAAGTCAAGGAAGGGTAAACAAAGTGTTCTGAATTCAAGAGACAATTGCACTAACAAGATTTAAAGTGGGGCAACAGGCTTCAGAAGTAAATCAAGTGTTTGATGCCATTTTACTGGAGTCTGGGAATTGAGAGTTAAAGCAATTGTCAACAGTCTGTACAACAATCAAGACATAGGAATACTAAAGGGGTTGGTGTATAAATGGAGCAGAAGCTTTGTTTAAAGTATCATTTGGAAAACCTGGACTGGAGTTTGGAAAGCAAACCATTAAAGGAATGCATTATTGTGAGAGGAAATTTTAAAATGTGTTTTTGGGAATGGAGCTTGGAAATTTTCATGTGACAACCATCTGAGGGGATTCTGAGGAGAAATCCACAAACATTCACTTGGGGTAGAGAACAGTATATTTGGGACAGTGTATTTGAACACAGTCATCCTGTGTGTTTAAAGGGACTTTATGTTAATGAGACAATTGTAGTTTAAGATGTACTTTGTAATCTGTGTTAACCCTAAAACCAGGACGGGGTGGCATGGTGAAACAGTGGTTAGCACTGCTGTCTCACAAGTTCAATTCTGGCCTTGGGTGACTATCTATGTGGAGTTTGCACGTTCCCTCCGTGTCTATGTAGGTTTCCTCCGGGTGCTCCGATTTTCTCCCACAGTTTAAAGATGTGTAATATATTTATTTTTCTACCATTACAGGATTGAAGTCAGTTATTCATCTGGATCTGAGTTATAATCAGCTGTCTGTGTTCCCCAAGAATCTTCCGGTTACAATCCAGCAACTCTATTGTACCAACAACCTTTTTGAAACCCTTCCAGAGGATTGTTTTTCACAGTTTCAACAACTCCTTTACTTGCGATTGAGCCACAACAAGCTTACCAACAAGGGTCTAGCTCCAAACAGTTTCAACCTCTCCACCTTGATTGAACTGGGTCTGTCCCATAATAACTTCAACTCCATTCCACACGTCCATAAAAACCTTCAATACCTCTACATGGAAGCCAATCAAATCAATGGTAAGAAACTTACACACGGTTCAAAATTCCTTTGCATTTCCTTACACCACCATTTTGAGAGAAGTTCAGCGAAGACTCTGTTGTCTCAGTATATTAAATGTAAAAATCCTCATTCGTGTCCTTCTGTTGCTGCAATTCTGCAATTTTATTCTGGGCCTGTTTGTCTGATCAACATAGCAAGGTATTTGCTACCTTCGAATCATTGTGTAGAAGAGACCATTCGACCTATCGAGTCTGCACCAACTCTCTGACAGGGTATCTTATCCAGGCCCACTCCCCCCGTCCTATCCACGTAAGCCCACAAATTTACCACGAACCTATACATCTTGGGACAATAAGGGGCAATTTAGCATGGCCAAGCCACCTAACCTGCTTTGGACTGTGGGAGGAAACCACAGCACCCAAGGAAACCCATGCAGGGGAATGTGGAAACTCCACAATGGCAGTCACCCAAGGCCGGAATTGAACGCGGATCCCTGGAGCTGTGAGGCAGCAGTGCTAACCACTGTGCCACCATGCCGCCCTTAATCCTATTGTCTGGAATCCTCCCCATAATCATCCACCTTTCCAATTCTAATCTTGACCTTTTAAAAATCTTTCCAACCCCCCATTTGTTTGGAATAAAGTCTCAAATCTCCCCCTCTATCGTTCACTGTCTATTTTTTTACTCCGTGTTAATCACCTAAAATGGAATTCAGGAGAAACCTCTTTATGCAGGGAATGGTTAGAAAGCGGACTTTGCTACCACAAGGAATACTTCAAGTGAAGAGTCTAGATGGATTTAAGGAAAAAATGGGATAAACACGAGGAGAGAAGAATAGCAGCAAAAGGGCTAGATGAACAAGAGTGGGATAGTTCAGTCGGACAGCATGGTCAGTGCAAGCTGGAGGGCTGAAGGGTCTGTTCCTGTGCTGTAATTTTCTTTACTCTCTTTGTTATTTGAGCTTTGTGAAGCGCATAAACACTGGTGGGTGTGATGACGGACCCTTTAAGGGCAACACAGCAGAGTGTGGGTCACCTGGCATGGGTGACCAATCAAGACTCAGAGTGTGGAATCACCCAATGGTGAGGAAAGCTCCGAAGCAGGGGCATTTTGGAGAATTGACTACAGTATAATTCTTATTAATAAATACCTTTTGTGTTCACAGAATGAAGTCTGTGGAAGTGCATCTCTACATCAGGCCATATTGGGCCAAATAGCCTGTTGCATTGTTGTAAATAATATGCATTATCTTGGTTCATCCCTGAGTACTCCAGATCCCAAAACCAATTTCTACAAAAAAACAAACCCTTCCACAAAGTTGGAAGATATCAGAGAAGATTTTGGCGATTTGGTAGAGGTATCCAAAATCATGAGGGAGCTGGACAGAGTAGATAGGGAGAAACTATTTCCCTTACCCATAGAGTCGAGAAATAGAGGACACTGATATAAGATGATCGGCGGAAAAATTACCAGTGGCATGAAGTATACCTACTTTAAGCATCATGGTTAGGGAATGGAATGCACTGTCTGAGTGTGTGGTGGAGGCAGATTCAATTGCTGTTTTCAAGACAGTTGAATAGGAACCTAAAGAGAAAGAAAGTTCCAGGACTACGGGGATACGGCGGGGTGTGGGACTGGACAAGTTGACTTGCAGAAAACCTGGCACAGACACGATGGGCTGAATGGCCTCCTTCTGTGTTGCAACCATTCTAGGCTCGGATCTAGAATTCTAATTCAAATTACTTTTATCAAGGATTAAAATAAGGTGCTCGGATGAAATAAGCCTGAGTCACTTTTGACGCTTACGATGCTAAGCTGCCTGATATAGGATCAATGGCATGAGGGAAACTATTTTGTTCTCAGTGAATGAGGCTCTGACAGGATGTGTGCGCTCATAAAATTCCTCCCTTTTTATAGTCGCAGCTCGAGCAAGGAGATTTCTTGCTATGGAAAGAATAATCAAAACTCAGAGAACCCATCACCACAAAAAACTGAGTCTGTCTTCATCTTACTGCAGTTCCACAGAGCCACATTGTCCTGAACAAGCGAATACAATTATTCACTCTTTGTAGCTTCCGGTTCAGTCTATACGAAAGCTTCCTGGAAGCACTGAATGAAGTCAGTTTTTAAAATATTGAGGTGTGCAACAGTTGCCAACTTTACTCTGGATGTTATACTTTACTGGACTCCCGACCATCCCAGCTCTGACAAAGGGTCATCCAGATTCAAAACATTAGCTCTATTCTCTCTCCACAGAGGCAGTCAAACCTGCTGAGATTTTCCAGCATTTTCTGTTTTTGTTTCAGATTCCAGCTTCCACAGTATTTTGCTTTGACCTTTTGATTTGTTACTCCCAGCAACAAGCCAGTTTCTATATGGAGGCTGTGCCCAGATTTTACTCACTCATAAGTCTGACTTATGGGTGGATAAGGGCTGACAATGGGCACAAGTCCATATAATTTTGATTATTTTTGCACCCAAATCTCCAATCAATGACAGGGAGTTTGATAATTCTTCGATCTGAAATGTTACACATTTCTTCCTCCACCCAGGATCTGTCCCAAAAAAATGTTTCCAGTATTTACAATTTTTATTTTAGGTCTCCAGTATCCATTACATTTTGCTTTTCTTTTAATATTTCTATAGTGAACAAGAAATCATTCAAAAATAATATTCTATAAAATGGATGTTGTGTTTTCCACATGAGAGGAGTGAAAATAAAACAGAAACTGAGAAACTGGGATAATATGACAAAACAGTACAGGAACAACACAGAGACATCGCATGTTACTATTTATCATAGAATCCCTACAGTACAGAAGGAGGCCATTTGACCCATCGAGTCTGTACCAACCACAATCCCACCCAGGTCCTATTCCCGTAATCTTCATTCACCTTGCTAATCCTCCTGACATTAGGGGCAATTTAGCATGGCCAATCTTTCTCACACGCACATCTTTGGACTGTAGGAGGAAACCGGAACACCCGGAGGAAACCCACGCAGACACAGGGAGAAAGTGCAAACTCCACATAGACAGTGAGCCGAGGCTGGAATTGAACCCGGATCCCTGGCGCTGTGAGGCAGCAGTGCTAACCACTGTGCCACCATGCCACCCCCTATTTAAGAGGGTTAAATTAGTTAGAACCAAGTCTGACAAATTGGATTGAACTTCTTGAGGAGATGACTAGGTGTGTGGGCAGTGCAGTTGACGTCGTGTACATGGACTTCATTAAGTTTTCGACAAGATCCCACATGGGGACTGATCATGGGATCCAGAGCAATGTGGCAAATTGATCCAAATTTGGATCGCAGCAGGAGACAGAGGGTGATGGTGGAAGGTTGTTTTATGTGACTGGTAGTCTGTGTCTAGTGGTGTTCCGCAGGGATCGGTGCTGGGTCCCTTGCTGCTTGTGGTGTACATTAATGATCTGGACATGAATGTGGGAGGTGTGATAAGTAAGCTCACACATGACATGAAAATTGGTGATGTGGTAAATAGCCAGGTAGAAAGCCTTAGATTACAGAATGATATAGAGCTGGTCAGATGGGCAGAACAGCGACAAATGGAACTTAATGCAGAAAAGTTTGAACTGATGCATTTTGGGAGGGGCTAACAAGGCAAGGGAATACACAATGAATGGTAGGACGCTAGGAAGTATAAAGAACCAGAGGGACCTTGGGGTGCATGTCAAAAGATCCCTGAATGCAGCAGGACAGGTAAATAAGATGATTAAGAAGATTTATGGGAAACTTGCCTTTATTAGCCGAGGCATAGAATGTAAGAGCAAGGAGATATGACAGAGTTGTATAAAACACTTGTTAAGCCACAACTGGAGTGCTGTGTGAAGTACTAGTCACCACACCTTGGGAAAGATATGATTGCACTAGAAAGGGTGCGGAGGAGATTCACTTGGATGTTGCTTGGGCTGGAGTGTTTCAGTGTGCAGAAAGGTTGGCTAGGCTGGGGTTGTTTTCCTTAGAGCAGGGAAGATTGAGTGAGGACCATGATCGAGGTGTACAAAATGGTGAAGGACCTGGATAGGAAGGAAGTTTTCCTTTTAGTAGGTGAGTCAATAACCAGGAGGCATAAATTTAAATTAAAGGACAGGAGATTAAGAAGATGGCATTTGAAGAAAAACCTTTTTACTCAGAGAGTGGTGGGAATCTGGAACTCATTGCCTGGAAGGGTGGTAGAGGCAGAAACCCTCAGAATATTTAGGAAGCGTTTGGATGAGAGCTTGAACCACCACAGCATGCAAGGCTACGGGAAAAGTGTTGGAAAGTGGGATTGGAATTGATAGCTGTTTGATGGCTGACGCAGACACGATGGGCTGAAAGGCCTCTTTTTTACTCTAATGTTGCCTATGGCAAAGACAATTGGACTTTGCCATCAAAGGCGGCCCTGATATCAACAACAGTGCAGTCAGGAAAATGCCATATTTTTGGTTCTGCCAGGGCAGGCTGTCTCTTCACTGGGTCATAGGTGGTCAGAGCACTCAGCCAGGTTGTGGGGATGGACTTTATATAATCACTGGCTCCAGTGGCTCTTCAGCTGCCATCAGTGAACACTTGATCAGTACAACATAAAGTCACAAACCATTAATCTGGAGTCGAGGAAACTGCTGTATTGTATCGTGCAGGGAATTGCACAGTGCCAGCAGCCATTAGGATCGATTCCAGAACCATTTCAAACAGATCGGCAATAGAGTAACACAGCACCAAGTCTCTTCAGGCAGCTCTAACACTTCCAACTGGCTTCCAATAAAGATAAAGGGGAAACCTTATGTTGGAAATGTGAAATGAAAACTGAAGGTGCTGCGAATGCAAAGCACATCAGTCAGTACAGGAAAGAAGAATGAAATTGCACAGTGTTTTCACTACTGCAGGTTAGCACTGCTGCCTCACAGCGCCAGGGACCCGGGTTCAAATCCAGCCTTGAGTGACTGCCTGTGTGGAATTTGCTCATTCTCCCCGTATCTGCATTGGTTTCTTCCGGGCGCTCTGATTTCCTCCCAAAGATATGCAGGTTCGGCGGATTGGCTATGTTAAATTGCCCCTTAGTGTCAGGGAGGTTAGCAGGGTAAATGTGTGGGGTTATGGGGAAGGGACCTAGGTGGGATTGTTGTCGGTGCAGGCATGATGGGCTGAATGGCCTGCTTCTGCACTGTAGGGATTCTATGATTCTATGTCCCAAAGTGCTTCACAGACAGTGAATAACTTCTGCAATAAGAAAAAGCCAATTTTCATAGAACAGATCCCATAAACATCAATTAGATAAATAGCCACATAATCTGGAATCTGTGGGGAGGCTGTGACAAAGTGGGATTGTCACTGGACTTGTAACTCAGAGGTCAGGGTCGAATTCCACCATGGCAGATGGTGAAATTTGAATCCAAAGAAACCATTGTCAATTGTTGTAAAAGTCCATCTGGTTCATTCATGTCCTTCAGGGATGGACTGCCTTGGTCTGGCCTACATGAGACTCCAGATCCACAGTAATGAGATTGACTCTTGAATGCCCCCTGAAATGGCAGACCAAGGGCAATTAGGGATGGGCAATAAATGGTGGCCCAGCCAGCGATGCCCACAATCCGTAAATGAATAAAAAATAGTAATGGCAGTGGAATAAACTCTTCTGAAGAAGTCACACAGACTCGAAATGTTAACTGTTTTTCTCTCCACAGATGCTGCCAGACCTGTTGAGTTTTTCCAGTATTTTCTGCTTTTATTTGGGGACTAACATGTTGGTTTAAGAGCTCATCATAAAGGTGGCACCACTGAGTGTGCTGCTATCCCTCAATAATGCATTGAAGATGAATGTGCAGACTTCTAACTTGAAGGGTAGAGGTAAACAAAGATTATTCATGTTTTAGCTGGAACTTGTCATTCCTGTTTCGAATTTCAATTGAGCGAGCATTGCTTTGAAATTTCAAAAGTAAATGCAAAGATTTGAGTTTCCCAACTCTGAGCCAGGGTGCCAGGGGAGGCACGGTGGCACAGTTGTTAGCACTGCCATCTCACAGCACCAGGGAACTGGGTTTAATTCCAGCCTTGGGTGACTGTTTGGAGTTTGCATCTTCTCCCAGTATCTGCGTGGGTTTCCTCCGGGCACTCCGGTTTCCTCCCACAGTCCAAAGATGTGCAGGTTAGGCGGATTGGCCGTGCTAAATTGCCCCTTAGTGTCCCAAGATGTGTAGTTTAGGGGGATTAGCAGCGTAAATACATGGGGTTATGCTAATAGGGCCTGGGTTGGATGCTCTGTCTGAGAGTCAGTAAGACTTGATGGCCTGAACTCTACCCGCTCGCCCCGGAATCGGCACAGGCGAGGATCCCACAACGGAAATCTCCTTTGACCTCAAGCAGGATCTTACGGTCTTGCCCGAGCATTGGAAAATCCTGCCGAATGGACCAAATGGCCTCCTTCTGCACTGTACGGATTATATGATTCTATGATAGAAACATGGAAACATAAAAACTAGATGCAGGAGTAGGCCATTCGGCCATTCAAGCCTGCACCACCATTCAATCTGATCATGGTTGATCATGCACCTTCAGTATCGCACTGCCGATGATCTAGACATGAGGCACCTCGCCCATTGTCAGTGCGTGCCAGAAAATCACACGATTTCTACTCCTGCCCTCCATCCATTTGGATGATGAAGGGATGGCAACATAGCCTCAATTTTCTATCGCTGCTGATAGTGGACGAGTTACCGAAATGTGGAGGAAGATTCAGAAAATCGCAACTAAAGTGTAAAAGATTTGGGCACATTCTCCCGGTTCTTCAAGCTGACGGGATCTTCTGGCCCTGCCGATGGTGCACGCTCACCACGGGTTTCCCAGTGACGTGGAATCAATCGGAAATCCCATTGATTGCAGCAGGACTAGAAGATCCTGCCACTGGCAATGGTGCAAACTCCCACTGCTGAGAAAAATACCGCAGAGAGCCAGAGGAGCCCGGCAGGGGAAATGTAAAATGACAGAAATAAAAGTGTGGCACAGAAGCAAAAGGCTACCAAGACAAACAACATTTCTTCAATCACATTTTTGTCAGAAGGTTTTTTTAAATAAGTTTATTTGTTTATTGAAAATTCATAGACATGCCAGTTGCTCCTTTCCCTGTTGTTAGCTCCTTCTCTAAGCCTTTATCCCCAAACCTAATGGCCGGGATTCTCCCAAAAAAAACCCGAAACAGCTGGGAAAACGGGATTATGATTGGATTGTGTCCTTATCTGAGGAAGGATATCCTTGCTATAGAAGGAGTGCAGAGAAGTTTTACCAGACTCATTCTTGGGTTGGCAGGTCTATCACATGAGGAGACACTAAATCGGTTAGGATTATATTCACTGGAGTTTAGAAGAATGAGAGTGGATCAAAGAGAAATTTATAAAATTCTAACAGGGTTAGACAGGGTAGATTCAAAAAGAATGTTCCCGATGGTGGAGGAGTCCAGAACTAAGTGCCATAGTTTGAGGATAAGGGGTAAACCTTTTAGAACTGAGGTGAGGAGAAATTTCTTCGCCAAGTGGGTGGCGAATGTGTAGAATTCACTACCACCAAATGTAGTTGAGGTCAAAATGTTAGCTGCTTTCAAGAAAAAATTAGATATAGTTCTTGGAGCTAACGGGATCGGGGATATGGGAAGAAGGGGGGATCGGATATTGAATTCGATGATCAGCCATGATCAAGATGAATGGCGGAGCAGGCTCGAAGGGCTGACTAGCCAACTCTTGCTTCTAGTTTCTATGTTAAGATGCTTACCCCACACCTCCCACCCCCACACCCTCCGTGGTGTGTTTTCCGGTGGTGTAGACAGCTCACCATTGGCTGCTGGTGAGATCTTCTGGTCCCGCCACTGTCAACATTGCTTTGTGTGGCTCGACCATCCCATTGCTGGGGAACCTGCCACAGGGAGTTATCTCCAATCTCGCCAGTGAGAATCCCTCCCAAAGAAAATAAATATTTAAAACATTAGAGTGCAAAGAAGATTTATTAGAATGATATCAGGAATGAGGAATTTTAGATACAAGGGATAATGAGAGAAATTGGGCTTATTCTCCTTGGAACAGAGAAGGTTAAGTGGTGACCATACTGAGGTGTTCAAAATGATGAACAACTTTGACAGGGTAAAGAAGGATATTCTGTTTTCACTTGTTGGGATGTCAGTGACAAGGGCTCACAATATCAAGATCGTCAGCAAGAGAGTGAGGAGTGAGATGAGGAGAAACTTCTTTACTCAGGGAGTTGTGGGGGTTCGGAATGCGCTGCCTGGGAGAGAGGTGGAGGCGGATTCCATCGGAGGCTTCAAAAAAGAGCTGGATGAATATTTGAAAGTAATGAATTTAAAGGGTTATGGAGATAGGGCTGGAGAATGGGACGAGCTGGACAGCTCTTTCAGGAGCCAGTGCAGACATGAAGGGCCGAATGGCCTCCTTCTGCACTGTAAAGTTCTATCATTCTATGGTTCTATATCTTTTTGTAAGAAAATAGCATGGGAAAAATAAATACCTGAAAATAAAGATAAAATCTTAATGCACATTTTAGTTAATATTCCAGTAACTCTATAATCTCAATTTTCTGATTCTCTGTTAGATTTCCACATGTGAAGGTTACATTTGTCGAACTACACAATGTTATTTAAATTGTTTTTTCATTGGATGCAGATTTTTTGGGGTTTCTTACTAATTCTGGAGAAAAGCAGTCTGAGACTCTCAATTTGGATTTGACACTTGTGGCATTTAACTCTGCTGTCAAATTATACTGAGTTTAAATAATGTTCAGAAGATTATATAGGATTACAACACCCATTGTATGGAATTATGTAGGATTACACTACATATTACTACACAGAAACGGGCCAGTCAGCACAATACATTCATGCCAGTGTTGACGCTGCAATGGAGCTTCCTCCCATTTTCCTCATCAAACTCTATCATACTAACTCTCTATTCCCTTCTCCCTCATGTGTTTGTCTAACTTCCCCTTAAATGAATCCATACTATTCTCTTCAATCACTCCCCGTGGTGGAGAGTTCCACATTTTCACCATTCTGTGGTTACTTCTGAATTCCCCATTGGATTTCTTGGTTGACTATCTTGTACTGAATGTCTCTAGTTATGCTCTTCACCACAAGAGGAAACATTCTCTGTGTGTTCACTCCATCAAACCTTTCATAATTTTAAATACCACTATTAGGTCATCCCTCGAACTTTTGTCATGATCCATTGTACCTTTCCCCCTAACCTTCGAGACACTCTGTAAAATTACTTGCCAGATATTTATCCGTTTCAATGGTTTTGCTGTCTAAATATTTAGATTTTAACCCCCAGCATGGATTCTTTGATTTGATTTTGATTTGACTTGATTTATTATTGTCACATGTATTAGTATACAGTGAAAAGTATTGTTTCTTGAGCGCTATACCGATAAAGCATACCGTTCATAGAGAAGCAAATGAGAGAGTGCAGAATGTAGTGTTACAGTCATAGCTAGGGTGTACAGAAAGATCAATTTAATGCGAGGTAGGTCCATTCAAAAGTCTGATAGCAGTAGGGAAGAAGCTGTTCTTGAGTCGGTTGGTACGTGACCTCAGACTTTCGTATCTTTTTCCCGATGGAAGAAGGTGGAAGGGAGAATACCCGGGTTGCGTGGGGTTGCTAATTATGGTGGCTGCTTTGCCGAGGCAGCGGGAAGTGTAGACAGAGTCAATGGATGGGAGGCTGGTTTGTGTGATGGATTGGGCTACATTCATGACGTTCACCCTCCTGGTTGGGAGAATTTGTATTTGTCTAGTCCTGTTAGAGTTTTATAGATTTATATGAGATCCCCCTCATTCTCTTAAACTCCAGCAAATATAATCCTAACTGACTCAATCTCTCCCTATGTGTCAGTCCTATTATCCCAAGAATCAGCATGATAAACCTTTGCTGTACTCCCACTATAGCAAGAACATCCTTCCTCAGATAAGATGACCAAAACTGCATATAATATTCCAGGTGTGGTCTCACCAAGGCCTGTATAATTGCAGCAAGACATCCCTGTTCCTGTACTCAAATCCTCTCACTATAAAGACCAACATACCATTTGCCCTCTTTACCGAATGTTGCACCCGATGCTTACTTTCAGCAACTTGTGTACAAGGACACCCAGGTCTCATACATTACCCTCTCTCAATCTATAGATATTCAAATAATAATCCACCTTCCAGTTTTTGCTACCAAAGTGAATAATCTCACATTTATCCACATTACACTGCTTCTGTCATATATTTGCCCACTCACTCAACTTCTCCAAATCACACTGAAACAGCTCTGCATCCTTCTCACAACTCACCCTCCCACTTAGCTTTGTGCCATCTGCAAATTTGGAGATATTACATTGAGTTCCCTCATCTGAATCATTAATATACATTATGAATAGCTAGTGTTCTAGCACTGATATCTGTGGTCCTTTGTTGAAAATCTTCTGAAAGTCTAAATATATCACATCCACTGGCTCCCCTCATCAAGTACACTAGTTACATCCTCAAATAATTCATAAATCCATGTTGACTCTGTCCGATCCTGCCAGTGTTTTCCACATGCTCTGCTACTGAATCTCTTATAATGGACTCCAGCATTTTCCCCATTACCAACATAGGGCTGACTGGTCTATTTTTCTGTTTTCTCTCTAACTCTCTTTTTAAATAGTGGGGTTATATTTGTACCCTCCAATCTGTAGGGTTGGAGGGTACAAATACAAAGATTTCTAGAATCTTGAAAGATGATCACCAATGCATTCACCATTTCTTGGGCTACTTCCTTAAGTAGTCTGCGATGTAGATTATCAGTCCTGGGGATTTATCAGCCTTCAATCCCATCAATTTCCCCCACACCATTTCCCCACTAATACTGATTTCCTTCAGTTCCTCCCTCTCACTAACCCCTGTTAATATCTCATCCAAAAGATGGTGCCTGTGACAGTGCAGCACTCCTTCAATACTGCACTGAAGTATTAGCCTAGATTCCGGCAGGACTGGGGCTTGAACCACAACCTTATGACTCTGAGGTGAGAGAGGAAGAGGTACAGACAATTCAGACCAACTGGTCGATGTGAGGACCATAGAAAAGTTACGTTATATTTTACACAAGCTTCCTCCCAAACTAATTTATCTCATCCCATCGGAAAGACATTTTAATCCTTTTTCCCTCATTTCTTTGCCAGCTTTCTCTAAAGGCCATCTGTGCTATTTCCCTCAACTATTCCACGGTAGCAGATTCTGCAAACTCAAGATGTTTCTTTTCAATTCTTTATTGGATTGATAAGTGACTGCCTTAGATTTACAACCCTTCAAATGAAAGATTCTTTCATTCTAAGAGTTAAGTACAACTAAGGAAATGCTGCTTGATTTTATATGTTACAACTCGACACAAGATAATTGGCACAAAATAAATACACTGGAGCACTCATTATCAAGGATCGAGGTCATGAACAAGGATGGAAATACATACTGCCCCTTTAATCATTTAAAGCAACTGTTACAAAAATCAAACCATTTGGATTCAATTCCATTAAAGCGCTATGTGTAAACACTAAAAATCCTAGGACTATAGCTAACAATATGCTGACTCTCCAGTATTGTTAAACATTTCATGATTTTTAAAATTCATTCGTGGGACATGGGCGTCGCTGGCTGGCCACATTTATTGCCCTAGTTGCCCGAGGGGAGTTGAGAGTCAACCACATTACTGTGGCTCTGGAGTCACCTGTAGGCCAGAATAGGTAAGGACGGCAGATTTCCATCCCTAAAGCATATTACTGAATCAGATGTTTTTTTTCGACAATCAGCAATGGTTTCATAGTCATCAGTAGATTCTTAATTCCAGATATTTTTTATTGAATTCAAATTCCACCATCTGCCGTGCGGTATTCGAATCTGGGTCCCCAGAACATTAGCTGAGTTTCTGGATTAATAGTCCAGCCATAATACCACTAGGCCATGATGTTACTAGGTCAGTCTCACATTGTGGAATAGTTCAGATGTTTCCTTGAAGTAACTTGACCTGTGTCCAAACAATGTTGCCCACAAATTGACAAGATATGCTTGGAAAGAATGATTCCCCCAAGAACCAGTTCTCTTCCCTCAGAAACTTTACAAATGAGTGTTCAATTTATATTTCAACAGAAGTATTTTTCCTCTACCCTGACTCATGCTGCAGAGTCTTTGACTGTCAGTTTTTAAACTGAAGATGGTGGGAAGGTCATCAGTTGGCTAGAATTCGCCGACAAAATCATCAAGTCTTGGCCCTCTCTCAATATCTGTGACCCTCATCTCTCTCCCATCACACTCTCTCTCCTCTAGTCTCTCAGCACTGTTGCTGTCAAAGCTCGGCTGCTAATGGACAAGAAGAAATAACTTGCATTTGCATAGTACCTTTCACAACCTCAGCAAATCACAAAGAACTTTACGACCAACGAAGTGCATTTGAGTTGCAGTCACCATTGTGATGCAGGGAACAAAACAGCAAATCTGTGCATGGAGCAATATCCCACAAACGGCAATATGTTAACAACATGTATGTTTTCCGGTGTTGGTGAGGGATAAGTATTAGCCAGGAAACCAGGCTCTCCTTTGAGTAGTACCACGGAATCATTTATTTCCTCCTAAGAGGGTTGATGGTGCCTCAATTTAATTATCTTTCCTAGCCCCAGTGCTACCTCCGGCACTAATGCTTCCCTCTGTCTACAACAGATGATGTTCTCACAAGCATAATAGTTTCCACCTACAATAGATACAGAAGTGGAATCATTGTCGGAAAATCATAGAGGGGTGTGAGAGGAATAGGGTAATACTGGTAGGGGATTTCAACTTTGCCAATATTAACTGGAATCATCTGAGTGTGAAAGGATTAGATGGGGTGGAATTTTTAAAGTGCATCCTGGAGAGCTTTGTGTGCCAGTATGTAGATAATCCTACTAGGGATAGGGCAGTGCCAGACCAAATCTTCGGGAATGAAGCCTGGCAAGTGGTCAAAGTGTTGGTGGAGGGGCATTTTGGGAATAGTGACCATAACTCTGTAAATTTCAAAGTCATGATAGAAAGGGATAAGAATAGTCCAGAAATCAAAAGAGGGATTTTGTGGCCCCGCTCACCCCGAAACCGTAAACTCCCACCCGAGGTCAACGGACGTTTCCATTGTCCGCCCCTCACTTGCTCCGATTTCATGGCGGGCAGGGTGGTAAAATTCCAGCCTCAGTGTCTGAATTGGGGGAAGGCTAAGTTCAATATCATTAGACAGTATGCAGCAAGTGTTGAATTGGGAGCTGCCTCTTGCAGGTAAATTTGCATTTGGACAGTGGGAGTCTTTTAAAGGTGAAATCTGAGAGTGAAGGGCAAGGGTGACAAGTCCAGGGAACCCTGGATGTCAAGGAATATCGAGGGTTTGATTTTTAAAAAAGGAAGCATATGGTAACTATGGAGCACTTGAGGCGTGTACGGGAGTGCTAAAAAATAAATTAGGAGGGAAAACATTTGGGTGGTATGGTGGCACAGTGGTTAGCACTGCTGCTTCACAGCGCCAGGGACCCAGATTCAATTCCAGCTTCGGGTCACTGTCTGCGTGGAGTTTGCACATTCTCCCTGTGACTGTGTGGGTTTCCTCCGGGTGTTCTAGTTTCCTCCCACAGTCCAAAGATGTGCAGGTTAAGTTGATTGCCTATGTTAGATTGACCCTAATGTCAGGAGGGTTAGCAGGGTAAATATGTGGGGTTACGGGAATAGGGCCTGGGTGGGATTGTGGTTAGTGCAGACGCGATGGGCCGAATGGCATTGTAGGGGTTCCATGAAAGAGACTCCACGAAATATAATTGTCAAATAACATTAAGGAAAATCACTAGGCATTGTATAAGTGTATTAAGAGTAAGAGGATGAACAGAGAAAAAGTGGGGCCCATTAAGACCAAAAGGATAGTCTCTGCATGGAGCCAGAGGATGTGGGTGAGGTCTTAAGTTAATATTTTTCATCTGTAATTACCAGAGAGATCAAAGGTTTTCAATGCAATTGCAAGGTTTCAAAGGATTCAGCTTGCTAGGAAGGCTCAAATGTGTTAAATTAAAACTATGTGAATACACTGGAGCTGAGTGCGCAGCTGTGAAAATGGAACCCCGCCCCCAATGAAATTGACATCTCTTCTCTGTCAGCAGACGTCAAAGGAGTCTGCTCACATCTGCAGCTTCTGACAGAGAGAAAGGGAACTCTCTGTAGCAGAATGGAGTGCTGCAATGATTTTAAATCCTGCCAGGTGACCCGGGGGCAATGGATTTCAAAGTGACCAGGACACATCAAATCTTTCACAGCTGATAGGTAGGAATGAAGACATTGATCACAGGGCTGCCTGAAATCGCCATGCCAGGGGTGATCATTAGGTCTGTCAAGTCTAGAGGGGGCAGTCTAGCCGCAAGACCCCGATAAATGGGTCTTTTTTCAATTGGTGGGTGGTGACTAGTGGGGTACCACAGGGATCTGTGCCAGAACACCAACTATTCACATTATATATTAATGATTTGAAAGAGGGAATTAAATGCATTGTCTCCAAATTTGCAGATGATACAAAGTTAGGTGGGAGGGTGAGCTGTAAGGCGAATGTAGAGATATTTCAGTGTGATTTGGACAGGCTGAGTGACTGGGCATATGCATGGCTGATGCAGTATAATGTGGATAAATATGAGGTTATCCACTTCAGTAGCAAAAATAAGAAGGCAAATTATTATTTGAACGGGTGTAAATTGAGAGAGGTGGATACTCAGCAAGACCTTGGTGACCTTGTGCATCAGTTGCTGAAAGTAAGTGTGTAGGTACAGCAGGCAGTAAAGATGGCAAATGGTATATTGGCCTTCATAGCAAGAGGATTTGTATAAAGGAAAGGAATGTTTGGATTTGCGAGAATGGACTCATTTGCACCTTTCAGGAGGGTGACTCCCACATGACAGGCGCTGTCAGCACCAGTGGGAAAAAGTTTCATTTTCCTGCTGGCATGGGAACTTTGTCGGGTGAATTGCACCCATTAGTTTCTGTGGCTCTTTTATTGCAATTAAGCATAGTTGTAATTTCTATCCTTTGTGTGTGTGTGTGTGTATATGTGTGTGTGTTTCTGTGTGTGTTTGTGTGTGCACATGTGAGTGTGTGTGTGTACATGTATTTGTGCGTGTATGTGCGTGCACGTGTGAGCATGCATGTGTGTGCGCTTGCGCATGTGTGTGTATGTCTGCGTGCATGCACATGTGTGTCTGTGCATGTGTGTCTGTGCCAATGTGTGTGCGCGCACATGACCTCATCCCAGTCTGCCCCAAGTTCGGCCGTATACAAACTAACTGACCGCAGTAATCATCACACAAACTGGGAGTTTGGGGAAACTCACCACAATCTACTTTAAAGATAATTCAAAAACACTTCTGCCTCTGGACAGATAGGGAAAGGACAAAGAAGTTCAGTTTCTCTCTCTCCTGTCTGCAATATCGTGCTTATGGATTTCTGTAGAAATAAGGTCAAAAAACCAGCAAAAAAAATGGAAAAAGCAGGAAAAACTCAACAGGTCTGGCAGCATCTGTGGAGAGAGAAATTGAGTTAATGGGCCCTATTTTACCATTTTGATTCAAGTCCTGGGCAGACTTGAAACTGGGAGTGTTTCAGAACTGACTTTTAGACACATTCTAAGAAGCCCCCATACACACTCTGCCTGTAAAAATATCAGCGCGTTCTGAATCGCGGTGCACAAGCCTGTGGGTGGGGCTTAACGCACCCGAAACCCTGCAGGTCCAATTGGCAGAAGAATTCGCAGAAAAATGATAGAATGCTGTTCCTCTGCCACATCCCTCCCGGGCCAGATAATGCCTCCCCCTGGCCCCTAGAGACATTGACCCACCCCATAACATTACTGACCCCCTTATCCCCCCCACACCCCTGCCACCCAGACCAATCACAGGCCCCTCCCCCTTCCTCCCCATCGATCTCAAACAGAGTGGCAGCGGACCCCCCCTTCCCACCCACTGATCACAGGCAAAGTGGCAATGGACCCACCCTTCCCCCTCACTGATCACAGACTGAGTAGCAGCAGCCTCCCTTCCCCCCCCCCCCTTCACTGATCACAGGCAGAGTAACAACGGTTTCCTTCTTCCCTCCACTTATCACAGGCAGAGTGGCAGCGGACCCCCCCTTTCTTCCCCTACTTTCAAGCAGACCCACCTCCCCCCCCTCACCGATCTCAAGCAGAGAGCCATCGGACCCACCTTCCCCCCCACACCGATCTCAAGCAGAGAGCCAGTGGACACTTGACACTTACCTCCTCACTAACTCTCACTGATGGAGCGCCCAAATCGGACTTATATGGAGCATGGCTATTTCGTGCTGATTCCGGATGGGCGAACGCAGTGATAAAGAGGGAAGTGCCGGTAAGGTTGGGCTTGCAGCCCATTAAGTCAATTTAAATGCATGCAACTTTACCAAGTTTTCATGCCCGAAAATGGGCGCAACACGATGGTAAAATCAGGCCCAATGTTTCAAGTCCATATGGCTCCTCTTCAACCCTTATAAAGCAATTTTTGTTCATCGTAATCCCTCCTGTGTTCTTTCATTCAGAGTTCAATGTAACCAGTTTTTGTCGCAAAGTTAGCCCGGAAGATTATTCCCAGTTGAGGATTCTCCGCTTGGATGGAAACCATTTAACCTACAGCCAAATTCCCAGTGATTGGATGTGGTGTTTAAGAGCAATTACTGAAATAATTGTATAGACGGACTTCAAAACACCAAGGACCTGGTCGCAAATGTAACTGTCTACATGTAACATGGAGTATTGTAAGAATTCTTAGTGTATTCTTGATATTGTGAATGTTTGCATATAACTGACCTGATCCTCATATTGTCTCCACAGATTACAAATTACAATAAAGGAAATGTCAGGTTTTGTTCCTATTCAAAAGGCAACCTGCTTACATAATGAGGTAACCTCCCAAAAGTTACAGCCCGTGTAATTAGAGCCCATGTAAATCCAGAGGAGTGACAAATAAGATTATAAATAAAACCAGAGAATGTAGTCCTGGATCCCACTAGCAAAGTTAAGTGCCCTTTTCTCTTTAAGCAGCTGACTGATTTGCTGCACAATTATAGCATTATATTTTCTGCATTTACTTCGGAGTTCATGTACTTATATTCTGAGGCAGGTAACCTTGGTCCAAGCCAATCCGAACTGACTAACTTCACATCACCAACACTTGTAACTTTCCAAAAGCTGACTCGCCATTTGGACTGGGCATGGGTTTTGTGAGCCGTTCAGTTTATGACAAGTTTACATTATGTGCCAATGGAAGGATTTTCCCTTCTCCCAGAAGCAGCATAGTCGTTTTTGGAAGTGAATGAACTGAAATAAACATCTGTATCAGATCCCCAAATTTATTTTGGGTTGGATGGCTCTTTCTTGGATGTGTGATATTCACATAAAATGGTGATGTGGAGATGCCGGCGTTAGACTGGGGTGGGCACAGAAAGGAGTCTCACAACACCAGGTTAAAGTCCAACAGGTTTCTTTGGTATCATGAGCTTTCGGAGCACTGCTGCTTCATCAGGCGAATGGAATCGTAGAATTCCTGCAGTGCAGATAGAGGCCATTTGGCCCATCATGCCTGCACCGACAACAATCCCACCCAAGCCCTATCCCCGTAACTCCATGTATTTACCCTGATAATTCCCCTAACACTAAGGGTCAATTTAGCATGGCCAATCAACCTAACCCACACATTTTTGGACTTTCCGACCTCGCTGGGATTTTCCGGTCCCGCTGCAGTGAATGGAGATTTAGCTGAGTGCCAAATTCCCCATTCTCACTGGCAGCGGCAGCGGGGTGTGCGAGACTGGAGAATTCCGGCATGCATTTTTGGCTTATGTTGTATTGTCAAAAATAATAGAATTGTCGGCCATAGAATGAGGATGAGTGACCAGTTGTGTCTGTGTTATGTCTTTGAAAGGGCTACCCAATTAGTTCCACTTCCCTGCTCTTTTCACGATATACAATTCTCTTTTGAAAGTTACTATTGAAACTGTTACTATTATCTAATTAGGTAATGCATCCATTACTCAGAAATGTTGGTCTTCAACAATCATTAGGAATTTATCAATCAATTGATGCAGATCTTTCCCCCATCCATGTTTGGTCCAAACTCACGGAATGCCTTGGGTTTTTCATGACTGGTGACATTTAGAAATTATAGGAGCTTTAAATCACATAAAGCATTAAGTATTACTCCCCTATTGTTCAACTTGTCTGGCTTTTAACGTCACTACATGCAATTGCTGAATGTAATTCACTAAACAAAGACTGAGGTTAAAAGTTAATGAAAATAATGAATGCAGAAAATACTCAGCAAGCCATGGTTTGAAACATTGGCCGCAACTCTGCCACCCTGCCCACCATGGAATCGGCACTGCCAGGCTCCAACAACGGAAATCTCTGTTGACCTCAGGTGGGAATTTCCGGTCTCGCCCAAGTGAAGCTGTAAAACCCGCCCATTGGGCGGAGATTTCCGTTGTTGGAGCCTGGCAGTGCCGATTCCATGGTGGGCAGGGTGGCAGAGTTGCGGCCAATGTTTCAAACCATGGCTTGCTGAGTATTTTCTGCATTCATTATTTTCATTAACTTCTAACCTCAGGATTTTACGGCCTCACTCATCCTGAAACCATAAAATCCCACCCGAGGTCAACAGAGCTTTCCATGGTCCACCCCTCGCCTGCTCCGATTCCCGTGGGTGGGCGGGGTGATAAAATTCCTGTCATTAACTCTGTTTCTCTCTAGATGCTGGCTGATCTGCTGGATATTTCCTGTATTTTCTGCTTTTATTGCTTATTTCCAGCCCGGGAAGTATTTTATATTAGGAGTTAACTTTTTCTTTATGCATTCATGGGACATGGGTGTCGCTGGCTGGCCAGCATTTATTGCCCATCCCTAATTGCCCTTGCCCAGTGGCTTGCTAGGCCATTTATAGAGTCATAGAGGTTTACAGCATGGAAACAGGCCCTTTGGCCCAACTTGTCCATACCACCCTTTTTTTTAAACCCCGAAACTAGTCCCAATTGCCTGCATTTGGCCCATATCCCTCTGCATCCATCTTACCCATGTAACTGTCTAAGTGCTTTTTAAAAGACAAAATTTCAAAGGGCAGTTGAGAGTCAACCACATTGCTGTGGCTCTGGAGTCATATGTAGCCAAACCAGGTAAGGATGGCAGATTGCCTTCCCTAAAAGATATTAGTGAACCAGATTGTTTCTTCCGACAATCAACAATGGTTTCATGGTCATCAGTAATTCTTAATTCCACATAATATTTATTGAATTCAAATTCCACCATCTGCTGTGGTGGGATTCAAACCTGGGCCTCCAGAATATTAGCTGAATTTCTGGATTAATAGCCTAGCGACAATACCACTAGGCCGTGGCCTCCCCTCCCTTAACTGTTATGTGATGAGCAAAATTTACCAATTGGATGGTGCTTGAAAATTTGTGGCTTCAGGTTACAATAAAAACTAAATCACAATTTTATTTTTATGTTGATGCTTTGAAGTGTGATGTTTGACATATGACAGATATTCCAGGGAGATTATTTATGGGGTTGCACTTAAGCTATCCAGAAATATGTTGTGAATATATGGCTCGTATTTCAAAAGCCCAAATGCTCTAATGCTATGACTTCTGACTAACTTGTGTCCATATTTGTAACCAAGGCTTCGAACTTAGATTTGCAACAGCAATAAAAACTATTATCATCCTGATTCAAGTATTTGTGTGAGTGATTTGTACAATGAGTTGGGACATACATAAAGCAGGTAAAGGTAACATAATCCCAGATGGTACCTTTATTCTCCCTTTTAAGAGGGAGATCTGACTGGGGTGAATTATCCCAAGGATAACTACAAAGGGCAGCACGGTGGCACAGTGATTAGCACTGCTGCCTCACCGTGCCAGGGACCCAGGTTCAATTCCCAGCTTCAGGTCACTATGTGTGGAGTTTGCACATTCTTCCCGTGTCTGCATGGGTTTCCTCCGGGTGCACCGGTTTCCTCCCACACTCCAAAGATGTGCACGTTAGGTGGATTGGCCATGCTGGATTGTCCCTTAGTGTCAGGGGGACTAGCTAGGGTAAATGCATGGGGTTATGGGGATAGGGCCTGGGTGGGATTGTGGTTGTTGCAGACTCGATGGGCCGAATGGCCTCTTTCTGCACTGTTGGATTCTATGGTTCTATGATCACCACAGCTCAGGCAAGGGACAAAGTTGGGAAGGTGGGGCCTTCATGAATAACCTCAGCCAATGCGGGAATTGAACCCACACGATTGGCCTCACTCTGCATCATGAACCAGCCACCCGGCTAACTGAGCTAAACCAAGCACACCACCTTTAATAATCAAGTCTTTTGTTCTCTAGTTCTCACTCAAAGCAGGTTACAGACAGCGAGATTCTTCAGGGTCTTTTTTCAGTGTCGAGGTAATAAGTCCAAGCGCAATTATACCACTGAATGATGGCTATTGACTGGCAGAAGCACAATTCATTTATTCCCCTTGGTTGTAAGGATGTTCTTTGAAAAATTCAGTCAACAAAATAAAGAATGCATTTCAAATGCCAGCCTTGGCAGAGCTTTAACCTGTCAACATTCTTTTAGTCGTTTGGTCGGCAGAATGTTGCATTCTGTTTCAGAAGCTCATGGCACAGCACAACCTTTGAAGTGCCTTTTGTCAAAACAAACCAAGGCTTTTAAAAAAATAGTAATCTTGGAGGAAGGTGCTCAGATTTTTTACCCTCTTCCACCATAACTTTGACAGGAACAGTGGGATCGGCGCCAAACCTCTGCCAATAGAGGGAAGGAGCCCAAGTTTTGCCCACGTGTTATTGATACATGTCAAAATGTGAAATGTTGTTGCTTTGGAACAAAATACTTCCTTATTTTAGGAATCTGGTACAAAACAGAAGCTAATTCTTATGCCGTAGGCCAAATGCAGAACACATTTCCTTTCTGCTGTGGCTTAAGCAAAATCTCAGAAAAGATACTTCCAACTATACTGGTGACATTTCTATTTTCCACACCAGATATTCCGGAGATTAAAATTGAAATGCCGACCCAATTTCAGCTAGAAATCTTATGACCCATAAGAGAAAGAAACTTGCTTCAGTCTTCAGCGCCGTTACGACAGCCACAAAGGCCATGGGGGATTATCAATCGATCTCCCTGTGGGCTTCATGGAATATGAGCTGCCTTGGGTGGAGGCTCGCCCAATAGGAAGCATGGGGGTTTTTAAGCCTGTAACTATAGCTGGACCGGAGGTATCGATTCCGAGATGAAGACTACTTAACTGTAGTGCTAATGGGGTTAGCACTGCTGCCTCACAGCGTCAGGGACCCAAGTTTAATTCCGGCCTTGGGTCACTGTGTGGAGTTTGCACATTCTCCCCATGTCTGCGTGGGTTTCCTCTGGATGCTCCGGTTTCCTCCCACAGTCCAAAGATGTGCAGGTTCGGTGGATTGGCCATGCTAAATTCCCCTTCAGTGTCAGGGGGACTAGCAGGGTAAATACGTGACGCTACAGGGATAGGGCCTGGGTTGGATTGTTGCCGGTGCAGGCTTGATGGGCCGAAAGGCCTCCTTCTGCACTGTACGGGATTCTATGATTCTATGTTGATATGGGTAATAAAATCTTGCTTTAATTTGGTGAATGTTTCCATTCACCATCTGTCAAATTCACTATTTTGATTCGAACGCCTACATCAATAATGTTCAAATGTTTAGATGGTCCTAAAAATGAGGCACAGCGAATAATTCTAAGGATTCATTAAGTGACAAGAGATGTTGATAAGCTGCTGCAATTCGATTCAATTCCAGTTGCTACACTTTTACATTTGAAGCAATACATTTTTTATTAGAAGCTTTTGGATGTCTGATGAGCAGAGGGATTTGACATTATGACATTAAGATTGGCACATAACTTGACAAGATGATTTTTACAAGTGTTACTATAATACTGTCTTTCTGAAAAGTGATAAAGAATACAAAAGTTGAGATGTAATGATGGCTCTATAGGGCGGCACGGTGGCACAGTGGTTAGCACTACTGCCTCCCAGTGCCAGAGACCTGGGTTCAATTCCAGCCTTGGGTGACTGTCTGTGTGGAGTCTGCACGTTCTCCCTGTGCCTGCCTGGGTTCCCACCAAGTGCTCTGGTTTCCTCCCGCAGTCCAAAGATGTGCAGGTTAGGTGGACTGGCCATGTTAAATTGCCCCTTACTGTCCAAAGGTGTGTAGGCTAGGTAGAATAGCCATGGCAAATGTGTGGGGTTATGCAGACAGGGTGGAGGAGAAAGCTTGGATGCTCCTTGTGCACTGTTGGGATTCAATGAAAACCTTACCAAACCACACGTTTGGCTCCACTTGACAAGAAGAATTTTGAAAGAAGGTTTGATGAAGGCAGCCAAGAATGCTGTCTGCTTTAAGGATGACTGGGATTGGGGTGTTGAAAATGGGGCTTTTATTCTTAAAACAGATAGCATGTAAAGATGGCTGGATAGTAAAGTTTCAGCTTAGAAATAGAACAGGACAGGTATAAACTGTTTCCGCAGGTCAAGGAGAGTGGGTAGAATATTAAGCCTGAAAGATTTATAACACTTGTCCCCGAGAAGGTCAAATGTAGAAAGGGTCCAAAGCTTCAAGTTTTTAGGTGTCCACATCACCAACAACCTGTCCTCATCCCGCCATGCCGACACTATAGTTTGTGGTGAACCATAGATGGTTACCACTATGGGTACTGAACCATAGATGGTTAGCACTATGGGTACTTGTACATATGTTACTGTTGTCACTGTTGGGGTTAGAGTTGGGGTGTTCTACCTGTTGGTATTGTTCTGTGGTACACTCCGGTTGGCTCCGCCTACCTGTAGGAGTATAAAGGTCACTGCACTGCCGGGTGACCCTTTAGTCTGGGATTGTATTGTTATATAGTATGCTCCATTCTTGTTACTAATAAAAGCCTTTATTTCCCGGGTACGACCCAGCCTCCCGAGTGATTTAATCGCGCATCATAGTTAAGAAAGCCCACCAACGCCTCTACTTTCTCAGAAGACTAAGGAAATTTGGCATGTCAGCTATGACTCTCACCAACCTTTACAGATGCGCCACAGAAAGCATTCTCTCTGATTGTATCACAGCTTGGTATGTCTCCTGCTCTGCCCAAAACCGCAAGGAACTACAAAAGGCCGCAGCCCAATCCATCACTCAAACCAACCTTCCATCCATTGAATCTGTCTACACTTGCCGCTGCCTCGGCAAAGCAGCCAGCATAATCAAGGACCCCACGCACCGCGGACATTTTCTTTTCCACCTTCTTCCTTCGGGAAAATTCTGAGGTCACATACCAACCGACTCAAGAACAGCTTCTTCCCTGCTGCCATCAGACTTTTGAATGAACTTACCTTGCATTAAGTTGATCTTTCTCTACATCCTAGCTATGACTGTAACACGACATTCAGCGCTCTCTCATTTCCTTCTCTATGAACGGTATGTTTTGTCTGTATAGCATGCAAGAAACAATACTTTTCATTATATGTTAATACATGTGACAATAATAAATCAAATCAAATCAAAATGGAAAATTACCGCTCCTGTTGAAGCAGATGTTGGATGTGATGGTACTGTGTTTTTAAGAAATGTATTCCAATCATGTTTCTCTACAGGATGTTTTGTTGGCACCGTGTTGCCTGTAGCTAGTGTCTTTTATTGTTACTGAAGCAGTATAATTGATATCATGTTGATTTTAATCTGAACTAATGCAGTATTCTGCAGTTGTAATGGTCCCTTGGGATTGCTGAGTTGAGCTTGATGGGGGTGATTGACAAGTCAGGGCATGTGGCTAGGGACAGCTATTTTACACAGAGCATTTCAGTTTTAATTTCATCTTCAGAAGCAGCTTGAAGCTGAGAACAACAGCAGTTTTTTCCCCTCTCTGGAGCCTGAAGATTGGAAGTCACCAAAGATTAAATTTACCTGTTTTGAGGATATATCCTTCCCTAAAATTGCTGGCTTGGATTTCTGTCGATATGTGCTACAAAGCTGAAAGTCCAGCATCATGTGAGCATACTTGCTTTTGTGCTAAGTCTGTGGGATGGTGCTTTAACTTGGAACAACAGAGACAGTTAACTATTAGGAGTTTAAATCTTGGAATTGGTAAAAGTTATGCTAATTCTTTTTGTTTTATTTTAACTGTGTTCTTAAATAAACTTTGTTTGATAAAAGCTTCCTCGTGGATCACTTGAATCATACGTGGAGTGAAACACCTTATGCTCACCCGTGCCAAAATCAAATGTACAAATTAGGGTCTAGGTTAGCTTCACAAAACACTTTGGAGTCTTTGGCCTGGGTCTTAACATGGAACAGTCAGCAAATCATAAAAACTGTGACTTATTTATCGTTAATCTGTATGGCAAATTGTGTGAAACATTTGTTTCCAGATGAAAATCTTGGCACACAAAAGGATCTGTTTTGCCAACTAGTAATTTGTCTGAATAGGAGGTATCTTTGAGTGCTCCAGTTATAAGATTGGAAGTTCAAAGAGTCCAGCTGCCTGGTGTTTCATCTGGGTCACAGAAGTGAAAATGTTAAGTTGACTTTTTGAATAGAATGACTCCTTGTAAAGATCTTTCAAATACCAGCTTTGGAGGCTTCCATATTCCAGACTGCTTAGCTCCCAACGACAGACCGTATAACAGATTAGGTAATAACAAAGGAATGTGGCTAAAATATAAATAATTCCAAATTTGCCACAAGTATATTTTGAAATGTTATATGGTGAAAATTCTCTCATGTATTAACTATAAATGTCAATATTGACTCAAGTGGTAGCATTCTTACCCTGAGTCATGCCCGCAAGCTGGCTCACAATCAAGATTGATGTGATGTTAAACCACATCCCTATTTTCAGTCTATTCTTCAAACAGCCTGGCCAATGTTTTATCCCTTAACCTTTTATTGTGAGGATTATCTCATTACCATGAAACTGACTGCAGTTTCCCCACGTATAAGTACTTCATTGACTGTAAAACATCTGGAGCCATCCTGTAATTAGTCATATTTTAAAAGCAAGTTCCTTCTTTTAGAACGAATTATTAGTAAATGTTGAGCTATTTGTTAGGTGCTCCGAGGGGAGAATTAATAAACAACAGATCTACCCTTGAGATAATTTGTTTCACTGAACATTTCTTTTCAAACTCTGAGTTTAAAATAATGGCAAACATCCCAAATATTCCCAAGACAAACATTGCCCATATTTTTTGATCCCCTATTCAAGAGAAAGCTAGTCTTGGACAAACATGTCAAAGGCGGGAAGATCCCATAACGTTCAGAGGTGAACGATTTTCCTGGCAGCCTTGTTAAATTCCTGTCCAGAAATTCCTCCCCAGGATCAGGATACGGGCTGCTTTTTCCATTAATGATGTAATGTTTATCAGGGTATTTAGTAATGTCTGTCTGATCCTATCGAAATCCATTGGAAAAAAATGTCCTTGGCCTTTACCAACCTGCTCCAGATATTTCCTTGAGCTTTATTTAGCAACTCAGCTTTTCCAGTTTTGAAATTTAGCATTACCTTTTGCAAGGCTAGGGTCTGGGACACACTATTGTCCCTATATGGAATTATAGTCTACCTCAGGCTCCCGTTTCCCTTTAGGGAGGTCCCACACCTTGTAAAGTTAGTTCAGGTTGTCCAGCATTTTATACCTTTCTTAGAAAAGCATACATACACAACAGAGGAGTGCGGAGAAGAATAATCAGCACATCGTGTAGCTATTGAGTGGGTGGCACAGTGGTTAGCACTGCTGCCTCATGTGCCAGGGACTCGGGTTCAATTCCATCCTCAGGTGACTATCTGTGTGGAGTGTGCACGTTTTCCCTATGTTTGCGTGGGTTTCCTCCCACAATCCAATGATGTGCTGGTTAGGATGATTGGCCATGCTAAATTGACCCTTAGTGTCATAGGTCAAGCAGGTCAAATGCATGGGGTTACGGGGAGAAGGCCTGGGTGGGATTGTTGTCGGTGCGGTCTTGATGCACTGTAGGGATTCTATGAACAGAATTTTACCACCTTGCCCGCCCCAAAATCGAAGCGGGCGAGGCTCGCAGAATGGCATTCTCCATTGGCCTCAGGTGGGATCTTAACTGCCTTGGGCAGGCGAGATGGTAAAATTCCGGCATATGATTCTCTGAAAGGTTAGGAAAGCTCCAGAAAAAAGAGTTTGCGGGAAGGGATTATTTTAACCTCTTGATATTTTCTGTGTTTTCAGAGTAAAGATAAATTAAGAATATTCCTTCATTTCAGGATGCGAACCAAATGAAACAATTTTACATGGTTCATAATCAATTGGAAGCCATCGTCCAAATGAAATAATAAGCAAGAATCAGAAAGGATGGTGTAATTCAGATGGATAAATTTCATGGACTGAGTGGTCTGAATGATCTTGATTTTACATTTATTATGTAACTCTGGCCTGCATTTTTCAGGTGGCAAGGTCTCCAGCCATACGAAGAGTCAGCGGGCTACACATCTCTGGCAGCTCTGAGTGCAGTAAGAAGTTTAACAACACCAGGTTAAAGTCCAACAGGTTTATTTGGTAGCAAAAGCCACACAAGCTTTCGGAGCCCCAAGCCCCTTCTTCACACCTGAAGAAGGGGCTTGGGGCTCCGAAAGCTTGTGTGGCTTTTGCTACCAAATAAACCTGTTGGACTTTAACCTGGTGTTGTTAAACTTCTTACTGTGTTTACCTCAGTCCAACGCCGGTATCTCCACATCAGCTTTGAGTGCCCCACAGCTATACACTGAAGTATGCATTAAATAGCTACAGGCAGAACTTCCATCCCTCACCCTGCAAGAATCTGACTGGCCGGCAGTTCTCCAGTCGTTGCAGCGACAGCGTTGCAATGGACAGAAGAAGAAATGCAGGAGGACTCCTGAGACTAAGACTAGGCAATGGAGGCCCAGGTAAGTTCAGAGGATGCCAAGGCTGGAATAAAGGGATGGCCTGGGAGTTGCAATTTATTATTGAACCATTTCAGGATATATATAAGTGGAATTTGAGCATACTACTACATCTCCTCATTGTCCTAGATCTAATAGCCTAGTTGAATGGATGATTAGCACAGTGAAATTCGTGATTCACAGATATTTAGACAAACCAAGTAAGATCTGCACATTGCAATGTTACATCTGTGAGTGACACCTTTACATGTATCTATTCCATCACAAGCAAAACTCATGTTTGGCAGACCAGTGAGTATCAATTACTTACTCTTCACTATTCTATTTGCTCAGAAACTAGAGAACAAAACTAAAAGTACAAACGAAGACGTGTACAATAAAAATTCAGGCATAGGATTTCCAAGCTTAGCATTGGGACAACAGATTCATATCCAGCGTCTCACTAAAGGTACATGACAACTAGCCAAGGTGACAAGGATTTGTTCAGAACCAAGAACCTATGAAGTCATTACACACAAAGGTGTAAGGTTAAGGGTAACTGAGGGCAAATCAAATCAATTCCAGCTCCACAACCACAGTACAGTTCCATTGCATCTGGGGCAAGATCACTACTGCAATCAGGAACAACATACAGGAATGCCAAACTCACAGATCACTGTGAGTAATTAAGGAAACCTCCAAACAAGGTTACAATTACAAGATGCGCGCATACCAGAAGAATACTCCGATGCTTTAGAGACTCATTAATTCATCAGTTCTATACCCTTATGTAATGGTAACTTGGCATGAACATGTATTGTAAGTAGTTATACTTATTAGGAAGGTGAAAAAGTATACTTAAAAATAAAGGGGGATGCTGTAATATGTCTTTCAGGGATAACAACATGACATCACTGGAAGGGAAATGTGTTACTGATGCAGTCTTAGTTTCACTTTTGCTTTGAGCAGAGCACACGCACATAGCGCACTGATGTCTTCAAGCTTTATACCTGTGTATAACTGTTACCATGTGCTTTGTGTTAATAAATGAACCCACACCATGTTTAATAGAATCCTTTGTGAGTGATTGGTGCCATAGATCATTTTAATAAGGATGATGACATCAACCCAGATTGTGTCTTGAAGTGATAATCATGATAATGGAATTTAATAAAGAGAATTTGGGGCTGTGGGGAGAGTCGGCGGAAGTGGAATTGCTGTAATCCTTTTGACTGTTAATTACAGCCCATTCCATTTTCAGAAACATTGCTCCCATTTAATTATTAAACCGATTAGGCAAGTGTGTTAGAATCTTTTAATTTTCTATGATATATGTGCATTTATCTTTTAAATGCGTCTCTTGAGTCTCTTCCCTAGATCATGCTTTTATTGAATTCATGCTTGCAATAATTGCGAGTTTCTTAGATTTTGCAAAATTAATTATTCTGCTTGATACATTGGGCCATCCTTAGGCAACAAGATCTACAGCTTTGTCAGACCACCACTGAGATTGAGAAATTATGTAAGAATGAAAGTCCCTTGAGATTAAAAACAGTGCATGTTTACGCAAATAAACCAAGGCAGTTCCAATCCCTGTTCCTTTCAACTGGGATGGGGTTCAATTCTTTTAAAATTGGAACTAAAAATACAAAAAGCTGGAAATACTCAAAAGCTCTGGTGGCGTCTGGGGAAGGAGAAACAGAGTGAGTTTTTTTGGTCATGACCTTTCAACTGAACCCATTTAAAATTGGCTTTAGTATTCCCAGAATAGAGCAGGAAGGATCAGCTAGGATTCTATGCTTTCCTACGCACTATCCAGTGATTCATGAGAGATATTAGAGGAGGACAGGGAATGATCTTGAATGCGAGGCCCATCACAGTGATTAGACTCTCAAAAGGTCAGTCAACACTGGGACATCTGCAATTTTGAGTTGAAACGCAATAGGGATCAGAATTACCTCATCAGATTGCAATTTTGACTTTGTTAAAATAGACCCCTGCCTGCTCAGGGCCGATACTTGGCATGCAGTTATAAACTGGTGATTTAAAATGGCAGTGAGACAGTGAGAATGGTGCAAAATAGGTATGGGCAAGCCTTTCAACATGTGATTATAATGCTTTGCCCATTTGCCCAACCCACTCCCAGCTGGCATTCTTACTATACACCTTTGTTAAGTTCATTACTCATTCATGGGACATGGGAATGGTTGGCTGGGCCAGCATTTATTGCCCATCCCTTCTTGCCCTTGAACTGAGTGGCTTGCTAGGCCATTTCAGAAGGGCAATTGAGAGTCAACCACATTGCTGTGTCACTGGGGTGGCACAGTAGCACAGTGGTTAGCACTGCTGCTTCACAGTGCCAGGGACCCGGGTTCGATTCTCAGCTTGGGTCACTGTATGTGTGGAGTTTGCACATTCTCCCCGTGTCTGCGTGGGTTTCCTCCGGGCGCTCCGGTTTCCTCCCACATTCTGAAACACATGCTGGTTAGGTGCATTGACCCGAACAGATGCCGGGCAGTGGTGACTAGGGGAATTTCACAGTAACTTCATTGCAGTGTTAACGTAAGCCTTACTTGTGATTAATAAATAAACTTTAAACTTTTGGTGTCACATGTAGGCCGGGCCAGTTAAGGTTCTGGAATTATAGTTTAGCGAAAATACCACTAGGCCGTCACCTCCCTTATATTTTTTACTTGGTTTGACATCAGCAATAAGACAGAATTGGGCTTGATATTTCCTGTAATGTTTCGACTGTCCTTCCAAAGACACATCAATGCAATTTACTGCTCAGTTGCCACTTATGAGATTTCCACACATTACTGCAGCTAAACTCCATTCCTCGTGATAGCACGAGATGCAGATGACTTCATGGCTGTGCACTCCCTGCGCTCAAAACAACATACTTAATATTTCTGCACTAACTTCAATCCACACATGGTGATAAAACATTTTCTGATTTTAATTAATACTTGCAGATTACTTCAAAAACATTGTGAAGCATAAGGCACTGAGGAAAGTGCAGATGGAGCCAAGTAAATTGAAACTAAAATTGAATATGTGTTGGAGACCACCCAGGAGAATACATTAAACATTCAGCCTTTCAGTGTGTTTCTACTTGCATCGTTTAACCCTTCCATCAACACAAGTCCACTCTTGGATCTGAATGCCAATGGTCTCCAGCTGCAAGACCCGACATGTGTGATGAAATTAGTAAATGGACTAATGTCCGTAGTGGCTATGGATGGCAATTGTGATTCAATGTATTCCGGGAGGTTTCATCACATGACTTGCCCCCACCCTCCGGCCATTAGTCGGCCAATGCATCCATCCTTCCGACACCAATCGGAAAGCTAAAAGACTCATTACCCAATTGGATGATGACTGTCAGCCAAGCAGCCTTTTTCCCACTTTCAATATTGTTGTATCAGGTCAAGTTGTTCGCGAGAAATGTTCAAAGAAAATGTAAAACTAAAACATGGTGGGATTCTCCCATTCTGAGTCTAAGGACAGAGCTTTCCGGTCCCGCCCGCCACAGGAATCATAGTGGGCGGGACATGGACCATGTAAAGGTCCGTTGACCTTGGGTGGGATTTTCTGGCTTTCGGGCGAGGATGGCCGGTGTGAATATGGGAGTGAATTGCACTGGCAGCGGTGTTCACAAGCCACCCTGCCTATTCAAATGTGCTAGCCCATTCCCCATGGGAAACACGCGGATCGTCCGACTCCAGGGGCGGCTGATTCGCTGGAGTCAGGAATCACCTCAATTAGCAACAGAGGGAGGAGCTTAAAAGCGTTCCCTGCACATCCCACTGGCAAATCATCAGGGAAAGCGGCAGGAAATAGGATAGCCCCACGCTTACTCGCCATTTATTAGATGCCATCAAGGAGATGAGGGTCACCCTGTTCCCTAGGGAGAGCAGGAGACTACCTGCTAACGTGGTGGCAGAAGCCTGGGAGCCGGTTGCTGAGACTGTCAGCAGCAGCAGTCTGACCTGGAGGACAGCCGTTCAGTGCAGGAAGAAAATTAATGACCTCCTCAGAGCTGCAATAGAATCATAAAACCATATCATCCCTACAGTCCAGAAAGAGGCCATTCAGCCCATCAAGCCTGCACCGACAACAGTCCCACCAAGGCCCCATCCCCATAACCCCACGTATTTACCCTGCTAACCCTCCTGACACAAAGGGGCAATTTAGCATGGCCAATCAAACGAACCCCCGACCCTCACTGCAGCCATGTTACAATAAGCACTTCAACCAGTTGATCTACCAGCACCTCCCTCAGAGCCCCCCATTTCCCCCACCCTCAATGATCCTCATCATAACCACCCTCTCCGCCCAACACCCATCATTATTCCTCACAGGCTTGCCCCAGATCCCACACTTGGCACTGATGTTAAGCCCCACAAACCCACCCGGCCACCCTCTCAAAATCTCCCTTCTTTCTCCCCAAAAGATGAGACAGCACAAAACAGGAGGGAGTGGGAGAAGATGAGCAGGGGTATACCTGCACTGAGGGTCCTTACCCCCTTCAAAGAAAGGGCCCTGGAGATTGCAGGGGTGGGGGAGGGGATGATCAGTCACCAACTGTGAGGTCGGGATGCCCTGAGCAAGTGAGAGTCTGCAACACCTTTATCCAGATAACATAACTCAATTGAGTCTAACATTCTCCACACCAGTGAGGTTTCCAAAAGCTGACCCATGCCCTTTCTCTCCTAGGATCACTGCCTGATGAGGCCGGGCCACCTGCGGTCACACCCCCTCACCCAACCTTTCAGACAAGGGGCGACACTCTCGGCACTGCCTTCACCCTGCACCATCCACCAGCACAGAGACGCCTAACTCGGTGGGAAATGTTGATGGTCAGGCTGCTGGGGCACTTTCTGGTGAGAACCACAAGCTGTTGCTGCACATCGGGTGGAGGTAGGAACTTCCAGGCGAGCCGACGTTCCGAGGTCTGCTGGCTCCCAGGAATCAGCTGCCCCCAAGACAGTCGTCGACCCTCTGGGAAAGCTCATCCCAGCACTGCTGCAGATGCAGAAGGAAAGCCATGCTCTTCTTGGTGGGGGGTACGGAACCTCCCTACAACTGCAAGCCCATGTGGAGGAGCCCAGCAGGCTTCTGTCACAGGAGATGGTATCAGCAATGTGTGCAACCCAGGCTAACACTGCAAGGGTGGGGCCACAGTGGAGAGGCTGGGGCAAGAGATCCAAGCAGTGCCCAATGACACCTAAGGCCTGGCTCTTTCTGTGCTGTCCATTACTGAGGATCAGGATGCTCAGCATTGTTATGGGCAAGTCAAAGGCCCAGGTGAACATTGCAGTAGTGCACAAGAACTTGGCCCAGTTACACTGGACCATGGCTGAGGGCATCACTCACATTGCTCAGGCTATGGAGGAGGGTCAGTCCTACTAATGACATAGGGATGAAGGTAATTTTATAATTATCAGTCCTCGCTCTGGGCTGGAGGCTGATCGGGCCTGCTGGCGCAGGTCAGGTGAATCGTGATTGCCTTGATGCCCATCGGGAATCTTGTTTTTTTGGCCAATGCCCCCTTCCGCCAGGGCACTGGGATTCCCACCACCTATTTGAGAAGGTCAGTGAATCACCCCCACAATCTTCTTTAGTGTCCCTATGATATTTCTTCAAGGTTACGCGCAGTGATCTCCTTGGAATTCTGGGAAATGCCAATCCTGAAGGGTTGGCAACCCTATTAGTGGCCCAGATTTGTAGATCTACTGCTCTGGAATTAGGAATTTACTGATGACCATGAAACCATTGTCGATTGTCCCATCTCATTCACTAATGTGCTTTAGGGAAGGAAATCTGCCATCCATACCTGGTCTGGCCTACATGTAGCTCCAGAGCTGCAAAAATGTTGTTGACTCTCAACTGCCCTCTGAAATGGCTAAGCAAGCCACGCAGTTCAAGAGTGACCAGGGATGGGCAATAAATGCTGACCAGCCAGCAACATCCATGTCCCATGAATGAATTTTAAAAAACTTACCTCCAAAATGGCTGAGGACAGGTGATTTACCAGGGTTAAGGTCATCGATAATCTTTGGGTAGGTTGCTGGCTATATGGCTACTGCTGTTGGTTTGGCCACTTTTGGATGGAGAGGAGGGAAGTAGCTTTGGGTCAGTTGCAGTTTCACATAGCAAGTCCCTGCTGTGATAGAAGCACGCTGCAACAATTAATTTGTTCACAGTAAAGACCTGCAAACAGCATTGACCAGATAATCTACTTTGCTGGCTTCGGGATAAACAGTGGCCTTAGGGATAAACACCTACCCTTCTTCGAAAAGATTCACAGGAACTCCACAGCTGCCCATGAAACATAAAAGATAGCAGCAGGAGAGGCCATTTAGCCTTTTGAGCCTGCTCCGCCATTCATCACGATCATGGCTGATCGTCCAACTCAATAGCCTCATCCTGCTTTCTCCCCACCCTTTGATCCCGTTCGCCCCAAGTGCTATATTTAACCGCCTCTTGAGTACATTCAATGTTTTGGCATCAACTACTTCCTGTGGTAATGAATTCCACAGGCTCACCACTCATTGGGTGAAGAAATGTCTCCTCATCTCTGCCCTAAATGGTCTGCCCCGAATCCCCAGACTGTGACCCCTGGTTTAGACACACCTACCATCAGGGACATCCTTCTTGCATCCACCATGTCTAGTCCTGTTAGAATTTTAAAAGTCACGATGAGATTCCCCCCTAATTCGCCTGAACTCCAGCGAAAACAATCCGAACCTAGCCAATCTCTCCTCATACATCAGTCCAGCCATCCCTGAAATCAGCCTGGTAAACCTTCACTGCACTCCCTCAAGAGCAAGAACAGCCTTCCTCAGAAAAGGAGATCTAAACTGCACACAATACTTGGCCTGGCAGGTCTTTGATTTAATGTCTCATTTGAGAGACAGCACCTTTGACAGTGCAGCATTCCCTCAGTACTGCACTGGAAATGGGGTGTGAACTTGTGACCCCTGACTGAGGCAAAGGCTGATGCCACTCATGAATAATGGAACATTATGAGCATGTTAAATATTCATCCATTAATATCACCGATGGTCATTTCTAATCTATATTATGTTTGCACTGCTGGTCTCGCATTTGTAATACAAACAGAGAATGACAGATACGAATTAATTTTGACTGTCAGGTCTTTAGCTGTCTGATCTGTCTCATTAATTCCTCTCTGTTGCTGTCATCTGTCCCTCACAGTAGCAGTCTACAAGATGCTCAGGTCATTCAGCGGAAAATATGATTACAGCTCATCAAACGAGTAAAATATGATTATTGTTGCTTTTAGTTCATTAAAGCCCCAAAGCTGCTTCAAGATGTATTTATGTAGATTGGGTTGTTTTCTCCAGACTGCTCCACAGAAATGGAAAACAAGCCATTAGCAATGATTGAAAAATTAAGCAAGTGGAGACAACAAAATCCAAATTTGCTATGCGCCCTGACGTAAAAGTCAAATTTCTGAGACCGATAGAAATAGAAATCATCATAGAAACCCTACAGTGCAGAAGGAGGCCATTCGGCCCATCGAGTCTGCACCGACCACAATCCCACCCAGGCCCTACCCCCACATATTTACCCTCTCAGGGGCAATTTTTAACCTGGCCAATCAACCTAACCCGCACATCTTTGGACTGTGGGAGGAAACCAGAGCACCTGGAGGAAACCCACGCAGACACGAGGAGAATGTGCAAACTCCACACAGACAGTGACCCGAGCCAGGAATCGAACCCGGGATCCTGGAGCTGTGAAGCAGCAGTGCTAACCACTGTGCTACCGATCTTGAGACAAAAGCCATGCGGCCGAATCCTCTACGTTTCTATAGCACTTGGGGCAAATGGGATCAAAGGTTATAGGGGAAAAGCAGGATTAGGCTATTGAGTTGGATGATCAGCCACGATCTTAATGAATGGCGGAGCAGGCTCGAAGGGCCAAATGGCTTCCTCCTGCTCCTATCTTCTATGAATTTTCCCATTCCACCCACCACGGGAATCGTAGCGGGCAAAGGGTGGACCATGGAAAGGTCCATTGACCTTGGGCGGGATTTTCCAGTTTCGGGGTGAGCTCGGCCAGAAATCCTTGCCATGGGGTCAACTTTTACACAGATCATGTTTTTGAGGGGTTGATGTGTGCTTGATTTGAGCCCAAGTAATTTTTTTTTAAGAGACGATCATAATGGAAGAAATTAAAAGGTAATAACACTAAGGTGGCACAGTGGTTAGCACTGTTGCCTTACAGCGCCAGGGACCCGGGCTCATTTTGCAGCCTGTATCACTGTCTTTGTGGAGTCCGCACATTCTCCCCGTGTCTGCGTGGGTTTAACTCCGGGTGCTCCGGTTTCCTCCCACAGTCGGAAAGATGTGCTGGTTAGGTGCATTGGCCATGCTAAATTCTCCCTCAGTGTACCCGAACAGGCGCCGGAGTGTGCCAACTCAGGGATTTTCACAGGAACTTCATTGCATTGTTAATGTAAGCCTACTTGTGACAATAAAGAAAACGAAAGAATTTGTACAATGAATTATTCATAACGTGATTGTTTTAATAACTTGAAGAAGTAAAAATCAAAGGTTGCGAGTATAAATGTTTTAAATGTTTATTTACCAGGATTCATTTTCATTCGCATTCATATATTTACAGTGAAATAGAATCATTAATAACTTCAGGATTATACTTTGGCTCTCAAAAGTTTGGGTTTTGACCCCTGAAAAAACTAGGGTTGAGTTTTACATCAGATATATGAACAATAATTTTTTAATGCCAAAAGCTATGTCGTCAATTTTTACAAGGTATTGATTTTTACACAATGGTAATAGTACAATGGTAATAGTATCAGGGCAGGACCTACTCAATTAATGGTAGGGCATTGGGGAGATCGAGCAGTACAGGTTCATAGCTCCTTGAAAGTGGAGTCACAAGTGGACAGGGTGGTGAAGAAGACACTCGGCATGCTTTGTTTCATTGGTCAGAACATTGAATACAGGGGTTGGAACATCTTGTTGAAGTTGTACAAGGCACTGGTAAGGCCACACTTGGAATACAGTCCTGGTCATCCAATTATAGAAAGGATATTATTAAGCCAGAAAGAGTGCAGAAAATATTTACTAGGATGCTCCTGGGACTTGATGGTTTGAGTTTTAAGGAGAGGCTGGATAGGCTGGGGTGTTTTTTCCCTGGAGCGTAGGAGGCTTAGGGGTGATCTTATAGAGGTTGATAAAATAGTGAGGGGCGTAGATGAGGTAGATAGTCAACATCTTTTCCCAAAGGTAGGGGAGTCTAAAACTAGAGGGCATAGGTTTAAGGTGAGAAGGGAGAGATACAGGGGGCAATTCGTTTACAGAGAGGATGGTGAGTGCCTGGAACAAGCTGCCAGAGGCAGTAGTCGAGGCGGGTACAATTTTGTCTTTTAAAAAGCATTTAGACAGTTAAATGTGTAAGATGGGTATAGAGGGATGTGGGCCAAACACGGGCAATTGGGACTGCTTAATGGTAAAAACTGGGTGGCATGGACGAATTGGGCCAAAGGGCCTGTTTCCATGCTGTAAACTTCTATAACCCTATGACTCTAAATTGGGTCAGCACGGTGGCACAGTGGATAGCATTGCTGCCTCACAGTGCCAGGGACCCGGGTTCGATTCTGGCCTTGGGTGACCGTCTGTGTGGAGTTTGCATGTTCTCCTTGTGTCTACCTTAGTTTCCTCCAGATGCTCTGGTTTCCTCTCATGGTCCAAAGATGTGCAGGTTAGGAGGATTGGACGTGCTAAATTGCCCACTAGTGTCCAAAAATATTTAGGTTAGGTGGGTTAACCATGGTAAACTGTGTGGGGTTACTACGATAGGGTGGAGGGGAGGGCCTGGGTGAGATGTTCTTTTGGAGACTTGGTGCAGACTCGATGGGCTTTCGAACAGCTTTGCTCTGTAATTCTGTGCTTGCCACTGCTTGTTGGTCCATTGCCTGTTGCTGATGGGCAATTTGAAGACTGCCAGCCACAATGTTGTGTTACAGCAGTATTAATGCTGGCTTGAAATTAGTCCAAGTGCGAGCGATATAAGGTTCATAAGCCTCACTACATCAGCCGATCAATATCTTCTCACTCTCTTTCTTCATCAGAGAGATAGGCTGGTCAGTCAAATACTTTTGGATCCTATAGGCATAAACCCGGTGTAACTCCCTGGCTAATCCTCAGAGAGGTTAGATAGGACAGCATCAGTGCTGAAACCTAAGGACACTATTGAAATAACTCGTGGCAACACCGAGACATAATGCAATGACCTGATATCAGTAATAAAAAGCAAAGGCCAATATGTGGGCCGCACTGTCTGTGTGGAGTTTGCATGTTCTCCCCGTGTCTGCGTGGGTTTCCTCCAGTGCTCCAGTTTCTTCCCACATTCCAAAGAAGTAGAGGTTCGGTGGATTGGCCATGCTAAATTGCTCCTTAGTGTCAGGGAGATTAACAGTGTAAATACTTGGGGTTATGGGGATAGGGCTTGGGTGGGATTGTTGTTAGTTCAGGCTCGATGGGTCAAATGGCCTTTTTCTGCATTCTATGGAAGTCTATGAAGTATGACAGGCCCATTTCAGCACCAATTTTTTATGAGCATTGAGACCTCAAAAGCCAATCAGTTGCTGGCACCATTCTATGAGACAAGGGCTTTAATTACACTTTGTTTTACGTCTTGATGAGCCTAGTCCCTGTCTGACACTCATATCCTCAATGCCACATATGCTTCTCCATCACATTATTCACCACTCACACCAGATACGCAGCAGGGTAGAATAATCCATGAAAGATTTACACGAGACGACATGAATTTGGCGCTCAAACTCACCTTTCTGCTTTCTTTTAATTTCTATTCGGAGATTGGGAAAATTATTTGCCATGGAGCTTTAAGCAGAACGCCACATCTCAGCAAGCGTGCATGTACACACCTCACATTTTAAATTTGTACCAAATTGTGTTACGATGCAGGAATCCTCATGAGGTGCTTAAACCCTCGAAAGCTGGCAGCTTATTTTCTGCCGGCGACAGAGATATGCTGTGACAGTTGGTTGTGTCTCGTGTCGTAATGAGAACACACAGCAATAAACTGCAACATAAGTGTTGCAGACTCTCAGGGTGGGCATTTTTATTTCATTGCTATTTTATATCCACAGGTTTGTCTCTTCAAAAATCACTGCAAATTGATTTTCTGGACGAATAGACAGTTTAGTGGCAGATGTTGGAGTAATAGACTTTGGTCCAGGGTACAGACTTCAGCACATTGTGGAGTATTGCTTGGACTACCAATAAGCCTCCTTCAGTGATGGTCTGCCGCTTGAAGGTGAGAGCAATGATTTCTGCTGAACAGAAAGTAATACAGAAATAGAAACAGAAAATACTGGATAAACTCAGTGGGTCTGGCAACATCAGTGGAGAGAGAAACACAGTTAAAGTTTTGAGTCTTCTTCAGTGTTGAAGAGGGATGGAGATGTGATGGATTTTATAGTAGGAGGGGGGTGGAGAAGGTGGAGCAGAATAGAAGGTCAGGGATAGGTCGGAACTGAGGAGAGATTGACAAAGATGTCATGGACACAAGATAAAAGGAGTGTTAATGGTAGCATTAAAGACAATTAGAAAGGGGGAACAAGTTCAAAGTAAGAGGGGAAAGGTTCAGTAGAGATGGGCGGAGGGAAGTTTTTTACACAGAGGGTGGTGGGGGCCTGGAATGCACTGCCAACTGAGGTGGTTGAGGCAGATATGTTACTGAGATTTAAGACTTATCTGGATATACACATGAACAGGTGGGGAATAGAGGGAACAGGCGGCTGGCCTAGATAAGACAACATGATCAGTTCAGGCTTGATGGGCCGAAGGGCCTATTCCTGTGCTGTACTGTTCTTTGTTTCTTTGACTAAAGAAGGTGGCATAAAGGAAAGATGGAATATGTTAATAGGACAACAAAGGTCAGTGCTCAGTGAAAGCAAAACCAAAGAACAAGTGACAGATGGCCCTGTGTGGGTGGTGGGGGGTGCGTTGGGGTGGTGGGGGTTGAGGGAAAGATGAGTTTCATGGTGGCATTATACTGGGGTTGGCGTAAATGACAGAGGATGATCCTTTGAATGTGGAAGCTGGTGGTGTGAAAAGTGAGGACAAGGGGGACCCTATCACGGTTCTTAGAGAGAGGGGAAGGGGTGAGGGCAGAGATGCAGGGAATAGGTCAGGCGTGGTTGAGAGCCCTGTCAACCACAGTGAGGGGGAGGGGGAATGGTGGGATTTCTCAGTTGAGGATAAAGGCAGACATGTCAGAAACACTATTTTTGGACGGGCATCATCGGAACGGATGCGATGGAGGCAGAGAAACTGGGAGAATGGGATGGATCCTTACAGGAAACAATGTTAGGAGTTGTAGCTGAAGTAGCAGTTGATGGGCTTGTAATGAATATTGGTGGTCATACTCTCACAGGAAGTGGAGTCAAAGAGGTCAAGGAAGGGAAAGGAAGTGTTTTAAAAATCATTTACAGGATGTGGGTGTCACTAGCCAGGCCAGAATTTATTGCCCATCTTTAATTACCCTTGAGAAGGTGCTGGAGAACTGCCATCTTGAACTGCCGCAGTCCCTGAGATGTAGGTATGCGCATAGTACAGTTAGGGAGGGAGTTCTAAGATTCTGATCCAGTGACAGTGAACGAACAGTGATATATTGCCAAGTCAAGATGGTGAGTGACTTGGAAGGGAAACTGCAGGTGGTGGTTTTCCCAGGAATCAGCTGTTCGTGTCTTTTATTTATTTTCTTTAGTGACAAACAAGACTTACCTTAACATTGCAATGAAGCCACTGTGAAATTCCCCTCATCGCCACTCTCTGGTGCCTGCCCAGGTCAATGCACCTAACCAGCACATCTTTCAGACTGGGGAGGAAATCAGAGCACCCGGAGGAAACCCACGCAGACACGATGCAAACTCCATACAGACAGTGACCCAAGCCGGAAATCGAACCTGGGTCCCTGGCATTCTAGACAGTAGCAGTCATGGGTTTGGAAGGTACCGCATAAGGAGCATTGGTGAGTTCCTGCAGTGCATCTTATAGATGGTACACATATTCTTTCATGGTGGAAGGGTTGAATGTTTATAGAAGGGGTACCAATGAAGTGGGCTGCTTTGTCCTGGATGGTGTCAAGCTACTTGAATGTTGTTGGTGCTGCACTCATCCAGGCAAGTGGGGAGTATTCCATCACACTCCTGACTTGTGCCTTTTAGACAGTGGACAGGCTTTGGGGAGTCAAGAGGTGAGTTACCCACCATAGGCCTTTGACCTGCTTTTGTAGCCACAGTATATATATGGCTATAGTTCAGTTTCTGGTCAAAGGTAACCCTCACGATGTTGATAGTGAGGATTCAGTAATGGTATTGCTATTGAATGTCAAGGGGCGATGGTTAGCTCTTCCCTTGTTGGAGATGGTCATTGCCTGGCCATTGTGTCTCCCGAATTTTACTTGCCACTTGTCAATTCAAGCCTGGATATTGCCCAGATTTTGTTACACAGGACATGGACTGCTTCAGTATCTCATGAGTCACAAATGGTGCTAAGCATTGTGCAGTCATCAGTGAACATCCCTACTTTTGACCTTATGATGGAGGGAAGCCCATTGATGAAACAGCTGAAGATAGTTGGGCCTAGGGCACTAACCTGAGGAACTCCTGCAGTGATGACTTAGAGCTGAGATGATTGACCTCCAACAACCGCAACCATCTTCCTTTATGCCAGATATGACTCCAACCAGTGGAGGCTTTTCTTCCTGATTCCCGTTGACTCCAGTTTTGCTAGGGCTCCTTGATGCCGTACAGTCAAATACTGCCTTGTTGTCAAGGGACGTTTTTCTCATCTCACGTCTGGTGTTCAGTTCTTTTGTCCATGTTTGAACCAAGGCTGTAATAAGGTCAGGACCTGTGACCCTAGCAGAAACCAAACTGAGCAACTGTGAGCAGATTATCAATGAATAAGTGCCACTCAATAGCACTGTTGATGACCCCTTCCATAACTTTACTGATGATTGAGAGTAGACTGATGGGACAGTAATTGGCTGGGTTGAATTTGTCCTGTTTTTTAAACAGGACATACCGGAACAATTTCCCACATTGCTGGGTAGATGCCAGTGTTGTAGCTGTATTGGAACAGCTTGGTTTGAGATGCAGCAAGTTCTGGAGCAAAAGTCTTTAGTACTAGTGGCAGAATATTGTCAGGGCCCATAACCTTTGCAGTATCCAGTGCCTTCAGCCATGTCTTCATATCACGTGGAGTGAATCGGATTGGCTGAAGACTAACATTTGTGATTCTGCGGACCTCCAGAGGAGATGGACCATCAAAGTGTAGGAGGTGGACCATGTGATGGTGAGAGAGGGATGGAAATTGGAAACAAAATCAATACATTTTGTCTGGTCCAGACGAGAGCATGAAGCAACACAGATATAGTCATCAATGTAATGGAAAAAGAGTTGTGGGAGAGGTTCTGAGTAGGATTAGAATAAGGAATGTTCCACATACCCCACAAAGAGATAGGCACAACTGGGGCCTATGTAATACTTCAGTGTACGTGTTCGTGTAAGGCTACAAAATCCTCATTAAGCATCTTACTTTCTTCTCATTCAATTACAGCTCAAGAAGTTCAAGAGTTTGAAGCTATTAAAGCTAGCTAATGCAAGAAATGACTCTAGGGTGTGAAATCATCCATTCCAATGCATTGGGTGTTATTAAACATCATTATGCACTTTTTAAATCACTTGATCTGTTCTTTCAAACCCATGGTATTTATCAGAAACTCGATAGTAAATAACACAGACGGTCACATACTGTAAGTGCTAATGAACGTATCAGCTGGAGACATTATAACACATTACTTCCCTAGAAGAACTGAAGCTGCTACTTATAGGTGCAGCTGCGAACCTATCAAATCATCTGGTGCCTTCTAGATCAACTCAGCTTATGCTCATATGAAACTATTTAGGTGGATTGCATTAACTAGATGGGGCATGTTATGTTCAGCTGCAGCCAAACTGACAAAACTATTGCCAGACATAAATTGCAAGAGTCAATTTTTTAAGTAAGTCTTCTAAAGCAAGACCCATCAAGAAAACAGGATTGTCAGCTGCTGATTGACATCTCGTACTTTCCAGAGAGATGCTTTGAGAATTCTAATCTTCAGGCTCATTCTTCCCCTTGATTCTAACTATTGATCAAAGCATTAATGATCTGTAATTTGAAGGTGGAATTTTGTGCTCTGGAAAACTAAGTGCGGTGGTGGGGAAGATAAGCAATGTGTTTCCCACCATGCAGCAATGCGGGATATCCCACCACATAGGGGATGGCGATGGCCGAGTGGTATTATAAAGTAAAGTTTATTTATTAGTCACAAGTAGACTTGCATTAACACTGCAATCAAGTTACTGTGAAAACCCCCTAGTCGCCACACTCCGGGACCTGAGGGAAAATTTAGCATGGCCAATGCACCTAACCAGCACGTCTTTCGGACTGTGGGAGGAAATCGGAAGAAACCGACATAGACACGGGGAGAACGTGCAGACTCCACACAGGTAGTGACCCAAGTCGGGAATTGAACCCGGGTCCCTGGTGTTATGAGGCAGCAGTGCTAACCATCGTGCCGCCCATTAGATTTCAATCGCTAGATCATTAATCCAGAAACTCAGCTAATGTTCCGGGGACTCAGGTTCAAATCCCACCAGGGCAGATGGTGGAATTTGAATTCAATAAAAGATACTGGAATTAAGAATCTACTGATTAAGAATCTACCATTGTTGATTGTTGGAAAAATCTATCTGGTTGACTGATGTATTTTAGGGAAGGAAATCTGTCGTCCATACCTGGTCTGGCCTACATGTGACTCCGGAGCCACAGCAGTGTGGTTGTCTCTCAGCTGCCCTCCAAGGGCATCTAGAGATGGGTAATTAATGATGGCGAACCAGCGATGCACATATTCCATGAATGAATATTAAAAAAACAATTTGTGCTCAAAAGCTTATTAGTTGTGCATCGGTGAGCAGCTCTCCAAATGTCAGGCATTGATTCATACGTCCCGCTGTCACTTAATGGGGTTAAAGGCCCTGGCACCATATTTAAATGCCACCTGTACATAAACATTCACTCTCTGCAGCTCGACTGTGTTCACTATGGACCCTGAGATGGCCCGAGGACAAAGAACATTTAGCCCTGAGGTTTAGCCTGAAGGCTTTAATGAGAGGTGACTGCCAATACTGGGATGTCCTTGACCTGAGTATTTTTTCCAGGAGGTCCACCGACTTCAACTCGCCAGAGGGGAGACAGTCGCAAAGGAAGTCTGTGCCGCAGGTAATCCTATTGTGCAGAAAGAGGATGAATGATCTCATCCGCACTGCCAGGATTAGTCAACCTGCAGCTCAAAGGGTTGCACTCACCAAGGTTCTCACACAATATTAGTGAGGCAGATATCAGCATCAAATGTCTCACAGAGGGTTTAACATCACCAGCGTCTCTGCTATGTTGCATAAACAGCATCACAGGTGGCATGTATACCTCCCAAACTCTCCCCCATCCCTTCTCATCATATCCATCCATCTGTCTCCATGCAGGCCATGTTTGTTCACAACAGGAAGAAGGGATTCCAGACAAGAGGAGGAACAACTGACATTCTGGAGCTCAGTCTCTTTGGAAAGGATGTTGCTGAGTTGACAGGGGAATCATAAAACCATAGAATCCCTACGATGCTGAAGGAGGCCACTTGGCCCATCTATCCTGCACTGACAGCAATCCCACCTAGGCTTTATCCCCATAACCCAATGTATTTACCCTGCTAATCCCCCACTGAGGGGCAATTTAGCATGGCCAATCAACCCAACACACACATCTTTGGAGTGTGGGAGGAAACCGGAGCACCCAGAGGAAACTCACGCAGACACGGGGAGAATGTGCAAACTCCACACAGACAGTGACCCAAGACCTGAATTGAACCCGGTCCCTGGTGCTGTGAGACAATAACCACCATGCTGCCCTGGGATCGTTCCTGTGGTGAAGACAAAATCAGCCTCTCCCAGCAAGCCAATAGGGATGGGCCCTGTATGAGTTGATCACATCCTGACGTTCACAGTGAGTGACATGTTGCATTCAGCCTACTCATGAAATCAATCTATCTTCTCTCTCTCTTACAGGCATCAGCCTCCCAGACTGAGCAGCAGAGCTAACATAAGCCTGCTACCCCAAGCCATCTCAGAGAGATTGTTGAGCACAGTTCAGATGAAGACCTGACAGTGCTTTCACCTGTATCCTCCACCAGCTCAGAGACACACCACAGTGGGTCATTGATCTAGATTATGCTCAGCGTCACCCTCTGGAGAAAACCTCACTGACATATCCACATCAGTTGGAGGTAGTGACAGCCCAGGTCTCTGGAGGACTGCTGGAGAACAGGCACCTGCTGAGCTCAAGTCAGAAGATGAGCCTCTAGAAGAAGCCATATCACACACGCTGGAGATGCAACAACAGATGGCAGAACATCAGGCCAAGTTACAAGAAGCAGTCAACAGACTGGAGTGAAGGATGGAGGAGTCTGTCTGATGTCATGGCTCCAACACGTGAGTGCCTTGTTTCTCCATGAGAACGGTGGTGGCCATCTTGGAGACCATGGTCATTGGGTTCTTCTGGATTTGCACTCAGGCCTGCAATCCATCACACCAGGCATAGGTGGGATCCATCAGTGGGTAGGCGAGTGGAGGGCGGTGGGGCGGGGGTGGGGGGGGGAGTGCGAAATGGGGCACCTTCTCTTCAAAGATTCATGCAAGGGCCCTTGTGCCCCACAAGGTGAAGAATCATCAGTTGGACAGCTGAGGCTATCCACCCAGGGGACCCCGAGTGTCCACCCAGCACAATCCCTTCTACCTATGAGCCCATCACCTCCAGTTCCACAGGGCCAGAGGTATGCCCCAGCCTCAGAACAGGAGACCCAAAGCAGGCAGGGCCCTCAAGGCCTCAACCCTCCAGAGAATACCCACCAAAATCATCACAGACAATATGGTATGACAGTCAGCAGGCTGCCTCCACTCTAATGTCATGTATGCAACAAGACATAACAGTAATGTTAGAAAAAGTAAGGAATTGCGATATCACTTTGGGGGCACGAGCATGCACTCACTGTATATATAATGTACCTTTGTAAATACATCTCCTGTACATGACAATGGTCTCATGATTTAAATGTGTCACTCATATGATTCCATGTGCCCTTTTATTGTGAGGGTGACCCATGCTCTCAGTCCGTGGTGGCCGTCCTTTGTGAGTCTCAGTTTCACTGATGTTTAGCGGACACATGTTAGTGACTTCCTCCTTGTGTAATGTCAGCGAGATGCGTCAAACTCTTTCTTGAGAGTGTTTGCACATTAAGTTTGGAACCTTTAGGTCTTACAACACACTATAGAGTTATGTGTGCTCATGTGCCTTGGAGGATATGTTATTTAATCAACTGAGAGCTGTCTTTATCGTTTGTGTGAAAGTACATGACTTGAAGCCAATATGGTTTCCACAACCACTTGTGCATTTCTGTGGCCACATAAAGAGTCTCATTCAGGTGGCCATGACTGCATCATGTGCAGTTAACGTAGGGTTTGTGCTAGTGTGCTGCCTTTCATTCCCCACAGCGACTATGTACAGCTTTGGTTACAGACCTTTCCAGTCATGAGGGTATTGCGATTCTGGGGCTGCAGCTTCAAGGTTGATCATCCTGATTGAAACATTGGCTCTATTCTCTGTCCTTTGATGATACTGTGCCTTTAAGAAGTGTATTTTAATCATGTTCTTTTGCAGCATTTTATTGGTGCCATGATGTGTGCAACCCGTGTCCTATAATTGGGGCAGCACGGTAGCACAGTGGTTAGCACTGCTGCTTCACAGCTCCAGGGACCTGGGTTCGATTCCCGGCTTGGGTCACTGTCTGTGTGGAGTTTGCACATTCTCCTCGTGTCTGCGTGGGTTTCCTCCGGGTGCTCCGGTTTCCTCCCACAGTCCGAAGATGTGCAGGTTAGGTTGATTGGCCAGGTTAAAAATTGCCCCTTAGAGTCCTGAGATGTGTAGGTTAGAGGGATTAGCGGGTAAATATGTGGGGGTAGGGCCTGGGTGGGATTGTGGTCGGTGCAGACTCGATGGGCCGAATGGCCTCCTTCTGCACTGTAGAGTTTCTATGACTTCTATGAATTGCTACTGAAGCAATAGAATGGACATTGTGCTGATTTTAATCTGGCCTAATGCAGTGTTCTGTGGTTTAATGGTCCTTAAGGGATTGCTGAGTGGAACTTGATTTGTGCATGATTAAAGGTCAGGTGCTATGCCTGGGGACAGTTTTTTTTTTCACAGAAAAGTCCAGTTTTTAGTTTTGGTTTGCAGTTGCTGCCGGGAGCTGGTGGAAGAAAGCAATGTCTTTGTCTCTGTCTTTAAGCTTTTTGGAAAGTTTCAGGACTGGAAAGCCTCAGAGAATTCATCCAACATTCAAATGGCCAATTCACAGCAGGTGTTACAAAGCTGAAAACCCAGCATCATGATTGTTTCTGTGCCAAGTCTGAAGAAGGGTGTATGTCCATGGGATGGTGTTTGACTTGGAACAACAGAGATAGCTAGCTGTTAAAGTTTATACTGTGTTATGTTTAAATCTTATAATTGATATAAATTATGCTAATTTCTTTTTGTTATGTTTTAACTGCGTTCTTAAATAAAGTTTGTTTGATAAAAGCTTCCTACTGGGTCACTTGAATCATACCTGGAGTGGTATACCTTATGCTCACCCATGCCAAATTCAAATGTAAAGATTTCAGACCTTGGCTATCTTTCATAAAACACCTTGGAGTTTCTGGCCTGCGTCTTAACACTCCACAGATGCTGTCAGACCTGCTGAGATTTTCCAGCATTTTCTGTTTTTGTTTCAGATTCCAACATCCGCAGTAATTTGCCTTTATCTAAAGAATCTGGAGCCATTCTCTGTCATGACTGTGGTGCCCTCTCTTTAACACAGTACCACAGAAGAGGGTTACCTTCGTGAGGGCGCAATGGGAACTGAGAGTGAGTGATCAAAAAGATAAAGGGACATTTAACAGACTTAATTAAAATTCTGAAGCATTTTATTTCAGTCGAGTTAAACTGTCTCCAGTGGCAGGAGGGCGGATAATTAGATGATACAGATTTAAGATTACTGGCAAAAAGCCAAGGAGGTATGTGGGAAAGATGATTTTTTAAGCAGCGAATTATATGGAATACACCGCCTGAAGCAGTGGTGGAAGTGGATAAGTAACTTACAAAAGATAATTGGATATAAACTTGACAGGGAAAAGTATTACAGGACAATAGTGAGAGAGCAGGGAAGTGGGATCAATTGGATAGCTGGCACCGCCATGATGGGTTGGATGGCCTCCATCTGAGCTGTAAGATTCGAGGAATTGAATTACTGATCAATAGCTTTTTAATTTTAGGGGGGTGTGATGACCTAGTGGTATTGTCACTAGACTATTAATCCAGAAACTCAGCTAATGGTCTGGGGACCCGGGTTCAAACCCCACCACGGCAGATGGTGAAATTTGAATTCAAAAAAAGATCTGGAATTAAGAATCTATTGATGGCCATGAAACTTTGTCGATTGTCGGAAAAATCAATCTGGTTCACTAATGTCCTTTAGGGAAAGAAATCTGCCGTCCTTACCTGGCCTGGCCTACATGTGACTCGAGAGCCACAGCAATGTGGCAGACTCTCAACTGCCCTCTGAACAAGAACAACTATGGATTGGCAATAAATGCTGACCAGCCAGCGATGATCATGTCCCACAAATGAAGACAATAAATCACATTTCCCAATGAATTAAATTATTTACACTGTTGTGTGTACATAATTACATAATTCTGCAATGCGATTTGAATGACGCAGATTTCTTTTTTAACTGGTGAGTCTTCCAATAATTTTGAATGAAAAATAGTTCCTGGGATAGCACTTTCATAGGTAGATGGTAGGGTTTGAATTCAGTAAAAAATATCTGGAATTAAGAATTTACTGATGACCATGAAATCATTGTCGATTGTCGGAAAAACCCATCTGGTTGACTAATGTCCTTTAGGGAAGGAAAGCTACTGTCCTTATCTGGTCTGGCCTACATGTGACTCCAGAGCCACAGCAATGTAGTTGACTCTCAACTGCCCTCAGGCAACTAGGGATGGACAATAGATGCTGGGCAGCCAGTAACACCCAAATCCCATGAGTGAATTAATAAAAGTGGTTCCAAAAATGATATTCTCTTGTTCTTCCTGGAATGTTTCAGATGCTGGATGAGTTGTGGTTCAAGGCTGGGAGATGGATCCTATTGAGTAGCCAGAGGCAAGTTGCTGCTTACCTTTCTGAATTGCAAGCAGCGTGATCCGGGTCATTCCTTATTTACTTCTGTGCTGTATCAGCGCAATGTATTTTCTAATGACGACCAGATTACTTTTAACAAAAGTATGTGCGAATGGATGAATGTACAAATGGCCTGATGATTTACCTGCATTCTCTTTAAAACAGTGTTTCTATTTTTGTGTATTAAGTAACCAGAGCTTAACCCCTGCCAATCCACAGCCCATGTCACGCCACCTTGGAGCAGTGGGCACAGATTGGTTCACTTCATCAATTGTCTCCAGGAGGCTGTTTCAAATCCACTGGTGGTTCTTTGCAAGGTTGAAAGGTCAGAGGCCACGATGTTGCCCTTCTTACAATAGAAAAATAAGTCCATCCTTAAAACCTATTGTTATTAGGAAAGCCAGAGCAGTTTCCTGCGGCATTAAAACTCTTCTCATCCGTTTGTGTTTTATTTTTCTCTGCCGAGCTGTGTGATCGCAGTTGGGACCGGGGTGATGGTAATATGAGGAAAGTGTTCTCGAGAGAAAATTGTCAACAGCTGTAAATTTTTAATTTGTGACCATGGCAACGTAGGTGGAAATGCTCCACAGCTTTCAAAACAACAGCAAATACTGCTGAGTCTTCAGTTCATGCACAACGCTGCTGATTGGCATGCAAGAGGCAGGTCATGAGTATTTTAAGCAGATATCCCACTCTGTGCTCCCCCCATCCCAGTCCACTTGACTGCTGCTCAAGTTACCTGACCTGCAGAGAGGAGGGACAATCTGTGTTACACATTGCAAGGAACAGGTCTGGTTAAAGTCCTGAATTGGGACTCAACACATGAAACTCGATGCTGAGAATAATGAGCTAAGCCATTTGCTTTTGGTGCACAGTATTTTTGCTTCATTATATCAATAGTTCCATTATTACCGAGCTGCTTCATCTGAAAATGTATAACGTTAGTCGCTCTTACTGCCTCTTTCGCTCCTTTCGAGTTGGCATCTGCCTACAGCTCCCAACAGTTGCCCTGCTGGTTTCTGAACCCAACTGGGATTCTCTTGTGAACCAATGACTCCTTCAGTTGGCCATTCGAACCTCATTTTTCTAAGGCTCCAGTTGCTTTGTATGGGCCTTGCTGGCAGTGAATGTAGATGGAAAAATCAATCCCCACTACTTCACATGCCTGATTCACCGAATACCTAACTTCGAACCATAGAATTCCTACAGTGCAGAAGAGACCATTTGGCCCATCGAGTCTGCACCGACTCTCTGACAAAATACCTTTCCCAGGTCCTCTCCCCGACCCTATCCACATCACCGCTCACATTTCCCATGGTTAATCCCAGGTGCCAGGGTGGCACTGCCAGTCTGGCACTGCCCAAGGGGTACCCCCGCCTTGCACTTGGCCTCCCCAGGGGGCCTCAATGGCCTCCAGCTCCACCAGCAAGGCCAACATGACGGTTCCCCATTCATGGGGAGCAGGGGTTTTCTTTCCTTGCCAGAGAGAACCTCTCCCGGCGAGGCCATAAAGGCAATCGAGCCCGGATGATTGAGCGCCGGGCTTGCTAAACACATTGAAATTAAGATTTGAATAAATTTCAATAAATTAACCAACCTCTCGCCCATTTCTGGTGAGAGGCTGACCGTGCTGGAAATCTGGGTGCCGTAAAATCACGACAGGCATATAAACATAAGAACGTAAGAACTTGGAGCAGGAGTAGGCCATCTGGCTCCTTGAGCGTGGTCCGCCATTCAATAAGATCATGGCTGATCTTTTTGTGGACTCAGCTCCACTTACCCGCCCACTCACCATAACCCTTAATTCCTTTACTGTTCAAAAATGTATCTATCCTTGCCTTAAAAATATTCAATGAGGTAGCCTCAACTGCTTCACTGGGCAGGGAATTCCACAGATTCACAACCTTTTGTGTGAAGAAGTTCCTCCTCAGTTCAGTCCTAAATCAGCCCCCCCTCATTTTGAGGCTATTCCCCCTAGTTCTAATTTCACCCGCCAGTGGAAACAACTTCCCTGCTTCTATCTTATCTATTCCCTTCATAATCTTATATGTTTCCATAAGATCTCCCCTCATTCTTCTGAATTTCAATGAGTATAACCCCAGTCTACTCAGTCTCTGCTCATAAGCCAACCCTCTCAACTCCGGAATCAACCTAGTGAATCTCCTCTGCACCCCCTCCAGTGCCAGTATATCCTTTCTCAAGTAAGGAGATCAAAACTGTACACAGTACTCCAGGTGTGGCCTCACCAGCACCTTATACAGCTGCAACATAACCTCGCTGGCTTTAAACTCCATCCCTCTAGCAATGAAGGACAAAATTCCATTTGCCTTCTTAATTACCTGCTGCACCTGCAAACCAACTCCTTGTGATTCTTGCACAAGGACACCCAGGTCCCTTTGCACAGCAGCATCCTGCAATTTTTTACCATTTAAATAATAGTCCATTTTGCTGTTATTCCTACTAAAATGGATGACCTCATATTTACCAACATTGTACTCCATCTGCCAGACCCTCGCCCCACTCATTTAGACTATCTACATCTCTTTGCAAACTTTCAGCGTCCTCTGGACACTTTGCTCTGCCACTCATCTTAGTGTCATCTGCGAATTTTGACATGCTACACTTGTCCCCAACTCCAAATCATCTACGTAAATCATAAACAATTGCGGTCCCAACACTGGTCCCTGAGGCATACCACTAGTCACTGATTGCCAACCAGGAAAACACCCACTTACCCCCACTCTTTGCTTTCTGTTAGTTAACTGATCCTCTATCCTTGCTAATACATTACCCGTAACACCGTGCACCTTTATCTTATGCAGCAGTCTTTGGTGCGGCACCTTGTCAAATGCCTTCTGGAAACCCAGATATACCACATCCACAGGTTCCCCATTGTCCACTGCGCATGTAATGTTCTCAAAGAATTCCACCAAATTAGTCAAATATGACTTGCCCTTCATGAATCCATGTTGCGTCTTACCAATGGGACAATATATATCCACTAAACCAGTGCTATTCACGCTAGCCGCTTTACGCCCGATTTTACGCCATTTTCCTACCGCAAAATGGGTGTAAAGCAGCTGTTAAATTCCGCCCATAACCTTTAATTATATTATAATTTATTGAAATGTATTGAATGTCATTCCCATCCTTTCTAGGTGGGAATCTTCTGACATCATCGGCAATGGGTGGAAGGATTGGAAAACAAGATCTTGCCGGCGAGAATCTCCTTTTCCGATCCTTTCTAGATTTTATGGCCACATCGCCATTTACGCTCATGGTGAACGAAGGCAGAAAATCGACCCCAGCTCTTTGGCTAATGGGAAGATCTCTTGTCCTTAGCAGATTGGGCCTATATGTGACTCCAGGCCCACAGATAATGTTGTTGACTCCCCTCTGAAATGCTCTATCAAGCACTGTAGCAATCAGGGACGGGCAACAAATGCTGGCCTTGCCAGTGAGGCCCACAAGTCCTGAGAGAATGAAAGAAAGGGGGAATCTGCACCTTGAGATGCAAACAGACCAGGCCACCATCTGAATTTCTTTGGTGCACACCATAAGAAACGGGAATAAGAATTCCCAAAGAATACCCGCACACACCAGCCCCAGAACATGAATTGGACTGTCATCCTTCAGTTGCCACAGGAGATTCATTCCTCTTCTGTGTCTCTATCCTATCCACATAAAGGCGGAATTAAATATCCATATTGATTTATGGTGTTCATAGCAGTAACTTGCTTTGATCCTTTATTCCCAAGCTCCCTCTTAATGAAGCTATGTGCTCCTGGCATGAGGAGAACTAAATGATTTTTGATAGGTTGAATTGATTGCTGCAATCCTCTTGGGAATTTCTTGGCCTTAAACATCTATGATTGGGTCATGAGGTAGAGATGCCGGTGTTGGACTGGAGTGGGCAGAGTAACAAGTCTCACACCACCAGGTTAGAGTCCAACAGGTTTATTTGGAATCAAGAGCTTTTGGAGCACTGCTCCTTCATCAGGTGAGTCGAGATAGATTCACCAACACGACATACATAGACAAAGACACAATTGCAAGATAATTACAGATTGGAATGTGAAGAATGGTTGGAATGCAAGTCTTTACATGTAAACTTACAGGTAAAATATAGACTTGATTACCTTGTTACCAAGGACACACTGGCATTACTGTGTCCAGTCATTCTGTGAGCATAGCAACTAATGACATGGCAGCCTGAGGACAGGAGATGGAGGGCGTTCTGTGAGCATCCAGACTTAGTGATTGATGGGCATGATTATCTCAGCGGCAATTTGTGACAAAATCTAATGAGAGCAGGGAGGCACAAAATGAGGTTTAATAAACTGACAGAGGTGGGTGATTATTTACACCTGTGCTCAGTATCAACAAGTGCATAACAACACCCGGGCCTGCACTGTGTAACTGCACTTCCTTAACCTGTCATGATGTTTAGGTGTATGCCCAGGATCCATAGCAGAGGTGGAGGCGGCCTGCTGGTTGCCATGTCCTGTTGGTTGAGATTACCTTAGTAGACGACGTCTGGAGGGCTGAGACCTGGAGGGCCCTGGACTTATTACGGGCTGCACAGCTGTGATGGTGCCACCTTCTTCGGCGTGCAGGGCTGGAGTTGATTCGGTCACAGGAGGGAGTCAGATGGGCTGGACTCTTCCAGAGTCTCCTTGTGGAAGGCCTCAGGCTGTGCACTACCCTCGCAACGTTGATCTGGCTGCCTTTGAGTGTCAGAAAAATCTGCTCGGATAGAAAGAGTTGAGGCTCCTCCATTCGACCTTGCAATCTGAGGAGTGAAGTTGACATCCCTTCCTGATCTTCCCGACTGTGCCTTTCAAGCTCCAACATCTGAGGTACAACCGGATCCAGAGGCTCATCATCTGACTGGGCCTCCAGAGAGTCCGGGCCTCCAGCAATCCTTCCAGCGCCCGGCACCACGGGACATCCCTACCTCTGCCTGCTGTGGATCAGATAGAGTGAGGTGTGGCATGGTGGCACAGTGGTTAGCATTGCTGATTCACAGCACCAGGGACCTGCGTTCGATTCCCGGCTTGGGTCACTGTCTGTGTGGAGTTTGCACATTCTCCCCGTGTCTGCGTGGGTTTCCTCCGGGTGCTCCGGTTTCCTCCCACAGTCCAAAGGTGTGCGGGTTCGGTGGATTGGCCATGCTAAATTGCCCCTTAGTGTTAGGTGGACTAGCTAGGGTAGATGCATGGTGTTGTGGGGATAGGGCCTGGGTGGGATTGTGGTCGATGCAGACCTGATGGGCCAAATGGCCATTGTACAGGTGCTCACCAGTTTGTGGCGCTGAACCATTTCTACTGCTAAATTCCACTGAGGTGCGTGTCTCTGTGCTGGTGGAGGGTACAGGTAAAAACTGTGATGCATCTTCACTATGTACATCCAGGAATTGATTGGAGCTACTGTCTGACTGGTGTCTGGAGCCTGGCTGGTGGAGGCAGTGGGCTGCTCCCCTGATGTGCCTGCAAGAGAAGGGAGATGAAATTAGTGTATGACAGGATCATAAGGATAGAAGAGAAAGTGACTGATTTGAGGTTGGTGAGATGGATGATGGGTGTTGTGGGTCCTCATTTGGCTTTTTGGTGCCCACCTTGCCTTCAGCGTAGAAGCGGTCCTCTTCCTCCCCAGCCAGCAGGAGGACTCTCTTCTCAAATGGCGAGAGAATCTTTAACTTAGTCATTCCTCAATCCATCTGGGATCTCTCCCTTTTATTGCGACCCAGCTTGTCCTACAAGAGGGCAGATGGGGAGAGAGCAAGCAGGCTGCATGCCATGTCAGATGGTAAGGATGCTTGGCATGTGTGGTTGATGAGTCAGAGCTGGCGGAGGATGAGGAGACGAGCCGCAGGGCAAATGAGTAAGTGCCTGGCAGCGTGAGTAATGGTACACATTCATTTGGCATTGAGTGAGTCCCTGTGGATATGTAATGGGTGTGTGAATGGTGACATATGAGAAGACTGATTTACTCTGGATGAATGGCAGAGGGCATTCATCCTCTTCCTGCACTGGATGCCCATCCACTTCTGCAGGGAGCTGGCACTTATCAGCACTGCCACTGCTTCCCATGCAGGGTTGGTGATCCAGTTGGAGGGTCTCCTCCCTGTTTGCGGGTACAGGATATAACATCCCTCTCCCACAACATCTAACATTACTTTAATCTTCACTTGTCCATTTTTAGAAGCTTAGAAAACTGCTGAGCAGGACGGAAATTGGATAAATATTTAATTAGTGGCACAGGACTATTTCATATCACATCTGTTTCATGCTAAAATTAAATACACAATGTCAGCCTCTTAATATATTAAATACATCATTCTAAAAATGTTGCGGGCTGATTCTAATTGTCTAATTAGGATATTGCATAATGCTGATTTAAACAAAGAATCCCACCCCAAACTTTTCCACCCACCAACAAACCAGCTGCGTGTTCCCAATATTTGCTGTTTATTTTGGGTTTCCAACGTTTCCGGCTTTTCTTCATATCCCATTGGAATATTCATGCTTTGAATATTCCCTTCCTTAAAAGCAGTTGTTGAGAAAAGAGAGGAAATGTAACATGTGGACTTGCGAATCAATAAGCCTCGCTGCTGGGCCAAGGTCAAATAATTAAGTTATTTACACTGCTGTGTGTACTAATTACATAATTCTACAATGCCTCAGGCACCCGATGGACTGCAAATAGGGAAAGTTTGAGAGAGCCATTTCCCTGTGATTTGAATGGTGCAGATTTCTTTCTTTTAACTGGTGAGTCTTCCAATAATTTTGAATGAAAAATAATTCCTGGGATAGCATCTTCATAGGTGGGTGGTGGGATTTGAATTTGGTAAGAAATATCTGGAATTAAGAATTTACTGATGAGTATGAAACCATTGTCGATTGTCGGAAAAAACCCATCTAGTTTGTTAATATCTTTTAGGGAAAGAAATCTGCCGTCCTTGCCTGGTCTGGCCGACATGCGATCAAAGAGTCACACCAATGTGGTTGACTCTCAATTGCCCTCGGGGCAACTGAGGATGGGCAATAAATGCTGGCCAGCCAGCGACACCCATGTCCCATGAATGAATTTTTAAAAAATCTAATTTCCCAATGCCTCCAGGTTCTAGCGCTATATGAGCACAAGAAACTTTTTAAAACTATGAATTACCCATAAAGTCTAACCTTTCCACAGACTGCAGACATTGGGTGTAATTTTCCCTGAATTTGGCAAAGGCAGGAAAAGCAGCGTGACGTTGTCAACGGTGATGGTGGGTTTTCACGTCATTTGTACGGCACTTAGAGAAATAATTTTGTGCCAGTGGGATTCACACGGGTTTGCTGATATAAGGCAAATATAAGGTGATGGCGGGATTCGCCCATCCCGCCATCATCTCAGCACGTTAATGATCGGAATGATACGTTTAAAGTTTGCCCCAGTGCTCACCAGCCACTTCTCCTTGGTCGCTGGTGACTGATGGCTGCAAGAAAGCTTGCCCACAGGTTTTCAGAACCCTTCCTTCAGCGGAGGGGTGACATAACATCCTGTACCCCCGCACAGGGAGGAGACCATCGAGTCGGGACAACAAGCCAGCACAGGAGGTGATGGTAATGGTAGTCAGGGTCAACTCCCTGCAGAGGAGAGCAGGGATCCAATGTTACCAAAGGATGAATGATCTCCGTTCTCCCAGGGTAAGTCACTCCTCTCATCACTCTCGGCTCATGCACTCTCACACCCATTACACATACACAGGGGGGTCACTCACTGCCCAGCTCAAGGGACACAGCCACTCGCTCTCCCATGCGAATCTTCATCTCCCTCTGTGTCCTCATCACCTCACTGCTCCCACCCACCATCTACACATCCTCACTATCTGCCCTGATACGTGTCCTGCTTACACTCCCCCCATTTATTTTCATGCAGGACAAGTTGGCTCACAAAACGAGGGAGAGATCCCAGGCGAGTGGTGGGATGTCCAAGTTGGAAGACCTCACGGGCTTCAAGGAAAGAATCCTCCTTTTTTTTCTTTACAGCATGGAAACAGGCCCTTCAGCCCAACATGTCCATGCCGCCCTTTTTTTTATGAGGATTGCTGGAAGCCAGAAATCTGCTGAATCCTAGTCAAATCACGAGCCTCTGGACTCGGTCATGTCTCAGTTGCTGGAGCTCCAAAGGCAAATTCGGGAATATCAGGAAGGGTTGTCAGCTACACTCCTCGGATTGAAAGGCAGAATGGAGGAGTCCAAACACCTTCGATCTGAGCTGATAGTGCTGACACTCCATCACAATGAAATCAACACAGCAAGGGTGACAGCTTCCATGGAGGTCTTGGTGAACAATTTATTCTGCACTGTGGAAGGATATGCACATCTATGTTGCAGGACATGCACTCCGTGGTGCAGGATATGCACTCCATGGTGCAGGATATGCACTCCATGGTGCAGGATATGCACTCCATGGTGCAGGATATGCACTCCGTGGTGCAGGATATAAATATCCATGTATCCAATGGTGCACTGTTTGCCAATCATTGTCAGGATTGTCTCTCAAGGGCCACATTGACATGATGTGGAGATGCCGGCGTTGGACTGGGGTAAACACAGTAAAAAGTCTCACAACACCAGGTTAAAGTCCAACAGGTTTATTTGGTAGCAAAATCCACTAGCTTTCGGAGCGCTGCTCTTTCGTCAGGTAAGTGGGAGTTCTGTTCACAAACAGGGCATATAAAGACACAAACTCAATTTACAAAATAATGGTTGGAATGCGAGTCTTTACCATTCCAACCATTATTTTGTAAATTGAGTTTGTGTCTTTATATGCCCTGTTTGTGAACAGAGCTCCCACTTACCTGACGAAGGAGCAGCGCTTCGAAAGCTAGTGGATTTTGCTACCAAATAAACCTGTTGGACTTTAACCTGGTGTTGTGACACCACATTGACGACCAATCCTTCAGACACTTGCTGAATGGGCAATATCCCATACCGCCCTTTCCCCACAGAATGTGACTGAGTGTGCACAGCTTTGGCCATTCTACTGCATTCTGAGCTCTCCTCTCTGGCACAGGCAATGTCCCAAACTTCATTCGAAGGCATTGTGCTGAATCTAATCTATAGGAGGCACTTGTCAAAACGTACCTCAGCACATGGCCAATGGTTTGGGGCACTTTCCTTGGGCAGTGTGCCCTTGCCAGCTGTCTAAGTGGATGTATTTTTCTTGTCCAGTCAACCAATGGTGCAGGGAGACCATAGAAATCACTGATTATGAAGTTCAGCACGCCAAGTTAAATGGTGAGCAGCAAGCAGTAGCACTTCACACACATCAGTGGTGACTTAGTGGGCATAATTGGGTTAGCAGTTAGACACCAGACATGTTAACTGATTTGTAGCTAAATGATCTCAGCTACAATGACATGATTATTATTGACAAGGTTTCTCATTAGACTTGCCCTTGTCAGTAATGAGCCTGTAAAACCTCTCCCCTGACAACATTTGAGTGGATCTGCCAGCCCATGATGACTGGTCACCCACTAACTGCACTGGCCCTGGCTTCTTTTCCCTTTGGGAGAGCCTTCCAAAAAGACCATGGCCCAGGAGGAGAAGAATGCCTCAACAACGGTGATTTTCACACTTGCCTGTCTTTCCCCTGCTGGCCTGGAGTCATCTCCCTCGTGGCCTTCAACATTTACCCTGGCCTCCTGCAAGTTTATGGCTCTTTGCCATAGAATTATTGATCATCATAGAATCCTTACAGTGCAGAAGAAGGCCATTCGGCCCATTGAGCCCGTACCGACAACAATCCCACCCATGCCCTATGTCCATAACCCAACGTATTTACCCTGCCCAGTTCCCCTGATATCAAGGGGCAACTTAGCATGGCCAATCAAAGTAACCCACACATCTTTGGAGTGTGGGAACAAACTGGAGCACCTGAAGGAAACACACGCAGACACAGGGAGAATGTGCAAACTCCACAGTGTCCCAAGGCTGGAATTAAACCCAGATCCCTGGCACTGTGAGGCAACAGTGTTAACTACTGTGCCACCAAGCGTGACATGACCCTTGAGCATTACCCTTCAGTCATTCCCCCTTGACCTCGAGTCTTCCACCTTCCCACCTGTGTCTTTCACGTCACCATTATTTTGGGCCTCAGTACCTCTGAGTCATGCCCCTGTAGCCTTGGCTCATGGCTTCACAATCCCAAAGCCTTTGTCAGCATTCCTGAGGCTTTGCCCATTTTCCTGAGGCTTCGCCCATTCCCCCGAAGCATTTCCCTGAGGCCTTTGCCCATTCCTCCAAGGCCTTTGCCCCCTCCCTGGAGCCTTTGCCCATTCCCTCAAGGCCTTTGCCCAGTCCCCCGAGGTCTTTGCCCATTCCTTCAAGGCCCTTACCTTCTGCCTGAAGCCTTTGCCGATATTACCAAGGACTTTGCCCATAATTCATGGTTTTAGTTGGTATCCCAGAGTCTTTTGCCACTATCCCTCCTCCCCCCACCGCTCCAGTGATGCTGCTCCATGAGTGCTGCCCTCACCTTTGAACTCCCCTTGCTGGCCAGGTGCACACTGCTTGAAAGTATCGTCGTGACATTATGTTGCTATGGGGGAGTTTTTGATGGGGGATGATTCCTCTGTAAAGGGCCCGATAATGAGAAGGAAATGAGATGGGCTGAGTTGCTTGGTGGGAAACTCAACCCACCGTGGACCGGGGGAGGAACGATTATCATCCCACCGGCGCAAAATGTGATTCGGCCTTCTCGTGAGATTTTCTGTTCCCGGCGCCAAAATTGCCCAACGTAACTGGAAGCGGAGAAATCCCAGTCATTTTATACTTCCCTGAACTAAGTCTCCTTGGAGAGAGTTATGTGTGTTTATGTATCCAGACCCCAATCAATCAAAATGTCAAAAATATTCACCCAACCTCACATCTCCATCAGGCGATCTTAGCTTAAGGCCCTTCCACCACAATTAGAATTGTTAAAAGCAAATTACTGCAGATGCTGGAATCTGAAACCAAAAGAGAAAATGCTGGAAAATCTCAGCAGCTTTGACAATCGAGCAGCACGGTGGCACAGTGGTTAGCACTGCTGCCTCACAGCATCAGGGACCTGGGTTCGATTCCCAGCTTGGGTCAGTGTGTGGAGTTTGCATGTTGTCTGCGTGGGGGTGCTCTGGTTTCCTCCCACAGTCTGAAAGATGAGCTGGTTAGGTGGATTGACCCGAACAGGTGCTGGTGTGTGGTGACTAGGGGATTTTCACAATAACTTCATTGCAGTATTAATGCAAGCCTACTTGTGACTAATAAATAAACTTCAAAGGGTCATCTGGATTCGAAACACCAGTTTGTTTCTTTCCTTACAGATGCTGCCAGACCTGCTGAGATTTTCCAGCATTTTCTCTTTTGGTGACAAGTAGAATTGTTTTTCTCCCCTCTTTTTGTTGGTCACTCTGTTCTTCATAGCACCTTTCTTGGGCAACTACAGGTTAATAAACCAACTTTTAGGAGTCACTCTACTCTCTCCAGATTATACTAAGTAAATCAGAAGATTGCTTGCAACAAAATAATTGGATAAGAACTCCTCCGAAAGAAAATTCTGTTGACACCAATTCAGCCCAACAGGTCATGGTCATGATAGGGTCAAGACCGGTTGGGATAGCATTTTGTGGTTTAATATTGGATGTCTTCAAAGGAGAACACATTGTTCTACATTTACAATACATTTAAAAAACACATTCTTCTCGGAAGATGCAGAACAGGAAATGGTGTCTCAACAGACAATAAAACATTTGGGAAAGATTTCCTGTGTTTACTATTTGTAATAAAACCTTAATGCCTGTGTAACGATTTCACCAGAAATGGCAAGTGGAGAAAATCAGCCCGTATTTTAAGTTGCATAACCCCTGTCACTGCATTTTTCACATTCTGTATGATCTGGTCCTGTTGTTATGATCCCAGCTGATGTTATTCCTGGAATGGAAGCTCCCAAAATGCAACCCCAGTTCAATAGGCTGTAATGTTTCCTTTTGCTTTGAGATATGGATGAACAGGGTCATAGGACTGCCAATTGACTTTTCAAAAAAAAACATTTATTAAACATGAAAAGATTGATTATAATACAATACTCCTTCACCCAACCTACATCTTCACAAATATGCACAGATTTTTACTAGTGTTCTCGATAAGTACACAGTCCCTATAAACCAACAGACCAATTGTGGTCAGATGCACCACACTCTGAAACCAAGTGACAGTCTCACCTAATACAACTTCTGTGGATTTCACATCAAATTCCCCCAGATGATTATCACACTAATAACCAAATGATCTCACTGGAAATCTGGCTTCATAAAAATGTTTCCAAGCTCCACCCTCGAAAAGACACACCTGGAATCTTCTCCCAGACAATGATTTATTTCAGGTGACTTCAGCATGGATCCACTTCCAGGATTTCAATCTCTCCTTTCAGTATTCCTCTGCTTTGGATTGCCATGTTCCCATTTTTAGAAATCTGTCATGAAGCGTGCCAGTGTGATGTCACGTCGCCAAGGGTGGGTATTCTTGCATGGGGGAATCTTGTTGCGGGAAGACCTGCTAATGATATTTAAATGAAAGTAAATGGGATTCCTGACATCGCATGGTGGGAACCCTGTTACATCACTGGCAGGGGGCATGGATGATCGATCTGGAAAATCCTACCTGTGCAAATCATGCTTGCAGCCTCTTGTGGTATTTTGTGCCCTCATCGCTATTTATGTGAGGGCAAACAAGGGTGCAAAATCCCGGTGAGTGTTTCTCGTTTTGTGGACAAATGTGGCAGCCATCTTGTTCACACAGAATAGCCTCACTGGATTCTCCCACAATGTTGACGAATGTGTTCAGCAAGGAAATCAATGTTGATCCACCAGAAGGAACGCTTCACTTGTAGGCAACAAAATAAGACAAAACTTACTTCAACTTATAAATCAAAGAGAAAGGTTTGATAAAGAAACTTCATTACCCCAACACTTGAGGGCTCACCCTGGGCCATTCCAATCTTCCACAAACCCCAGCAGCTTCTTATTTATACTGGGCCATCTGGTCAGCTGATCACCACATCATTTTGTCATTGGCTACATAGATTGCTGGGTCAGCTGACCCTTACAGCATGTTACCATTGGTCACACTACAACAGATCCAATGTTATCATTGGTTACATTTTAACAATCCACTGTTCACCATGTAGGTTGGTGCTGTCACACATGCAATGTTAAACCAAATCTTGATTTGTAGATCTGATTGTGAATATTACGTATGAAGTTGGCGAGGTGGGTGAAGGCACTGGCTTTACAATATGCTCACTTGTCCTGTACACTGACTCTTTTTCTCCTCAAAAGTTGAGATTGCTTGATGACAGCTCGAGACTGTTGTATGTTGGCTGAGTAATGATTACTGAGACATTGATATGTCTAAACAATAAATAGTTTATTAGACATAACTGAACCGCTTCCTGAAAGTGAACAGATATACATGACTCGGTGTTAATTTGCAGAAGCTAGGAACATTGGACGGAATTTTCCAGCCACGCTCGCCTCAAGGCCAGAAAATCCCGCCAAGGTCAACGGATCTTTGCACGATCTGTGTCCCGCCCGCCACAGGAATTGTAGCTGGGAGGGTGGGAAAATCCCACTCATTGTCTCTATTGACTTTTGGTCATGTGTGTGATGCTCATTACACAGTCCCACACATTAACTCTTACTACCCTAATACTACAGATAATTCTCCATTTGGATCTGACTGGGGTTGTTTATCCACCCCCCTCCACCCGCTACCTCCCCACCTCTCCCCCCCCCCCCCCCCCCGCCCAAGCATATAGTGGGGTCAAACTTACAAGCTCTGAGATTGGCTAACAGAGTGCTTTTGTATCTGAGTCTGGGATGTCCCATGGTGCAGATCCTCAAGTTCAGTAGGCTTTGCAAATATGATAAAGGACCAGTCAATCTTTTTCTTCCCCAAATTAAACTGATTATTTTGACCATTTCTGTAGGATTTGTGGTGACAGAGCTCACACATTGTATCTCCCACTGGGACACCTTGTGCACTGATCCTGCAGCGACATTTTTGGACATCGTTTTACTCTTGACAGTCCAGTCCAAGCTGAAGATCATTAAAACCTTGATCAATAATTACTAGTATTTATGCAGCGTTCAGGGATCAGTTTAGTCACCAACAACCACAGCATTGAACTCGTGACCTCCTCAGGTCTGTAAGGCTCTGCATCATGCTGGGTGGTGTGTCTGGTTGCTAGGCAATCAGGACTGAGCAAGGTCAAGTTTGAACTCTGGGAAAAGTTCAAGAGAGAACCATTAGTCCAGAAACACATCCAAGAGCTTGTGCAATTTCAAACAGAATGCCTTCGATGTTGACCTGTTTTGTGGACAGTTTCTGGCGTTCTTTGAATGCTCCTTGGCTTCGCTGTCAGGAAGTGGTCAGCTCAAGTACAAGTGAAAACATAGATTTCTCTTCAGGTTTGCGGCTATCAAGGAACCACAGTAATCTCTGAAGCTTAATAACCAATGAGCAGCCCACCCAAATAAAAGTCTGCTTTTAATCCTTTCTTAATGCGCTACTTAGATATCGTACACACACAAATTCTTGTTCGTTCATGTGTATATTTATCAGCCAACCAAGAATGAGCAGAATTCCCGTGTGATATATTTTAACTTGCATGAGTGTTTCCAGATGTAAAGTATATAACTCCTCACTGTCAGAATGCTGATGCATTTGAGTGACATTGTACCAGATTAGAAATGAGTAGCTTGCAATCAAGCGAGAGATAGGTTTTAGAATACAGCCTTTCATTGTGCTGAACTTAAAGAGTGATTTTAAATCATCGACCAAGAGTCATAGGGATGGGAACTGCAATGAGCAGCAAAACAGCATGAGGCCTGGGAAATTTTAACTTCTGTGGCTCATCTGTGTGTCAGCCAAAAAGTGGTGGGCTGGGCAATGGGCAGCAGGAGGACACCACTAACAGGTAAATGGCTCACAGTAAGGTCGGAGGGATTTGGGTGAAAGGGAGAGAGAAACCCAGGACATAGAAGACCCAAAGTTTCAATGTGCATCCCCGAACTCACAAGGAACATAAAGGAAGAAACAGAATTCTGGCCCTCTTCAGACCCATTGGTTCGTCTTGCTGCCCGATTGAACTGGTGAGGAAGACAAAATGTGCAAATATCTGGTGAAAATTGAACCCAATGCTAGCTTTATCAGAGCTCTAACTGCAAATTTAAAAGACATTGCAGTCTCCCTCTTGACTGCACAGAAGCACATTAAGATTGCTACTTGAGGAAAGACTTCATAGAGTCATAGAATCCCCATAGTGCAGAAGGAGGCCATTTGGCCCATCAAGTCTGCACTGACCCTCCAGCAGAGCATCCCACCCAGGTCCACCGGTACCCCATCCTCATAATCCCACATATTTAGAACAAAGAACAATGAAGCACAGGAACAGGCCCTTTGGCCTACCAAGTCTGTGCCGACACTGACGCCTCTCTAATCTAATACTTTCTTGCCTCTACGTGGTCCATATTCCCTATTCACTGCCTATTCATGTATCTATCCAGATGCCTCCTGAATGTTGTTATAGAATCTGCTTCCACTACCTTCTCCGGCAGCATGTTCCAGGCATTCCTCACTTTCTGTGCGAACAACTTGCCCCTTGCCTCACTTTTAAGATTTCCCCCTCTCACATTCAACCTATGCCCCTGAGTAATTGGCACTTCGACCCTGGGAAAAAGACTCAGACTATCCACTCTATCCAAGCCTGTCATAATCTTGTAAACCTCTATCAAGTCCCCCCTCATCCTCCGACGCTCCAATGAAAACAATCCAAGTTTGTTCAATCTTTCTTCATAGTCCATATCCTCCAAACCAGGCAACATCCTGGTAAATCTCTTCTGCACCCTTTCCAATGCATCAACATCCTTCTGGTAGTGTGGCAACCAGAATTGTACACAATCCTCCAAATGCAGCCTAACCAAAGTTTTATACAGCTGCAACATGATTTTCCAATTCTTATGCCTTCTTGACCACTTTGCTCACCTGAGTTGCCACCTTCAGGGAACTGTGAATCTGCCTGCCTGGATACCCTCTGTATACTAATATTTCTAATGTCTCTACCATTTACTGTATACTTTCCTTCTGCAGTAGACCTTCCAAATTGCATCACCTCACACTTGTCCATGTTAAATTCCATCTGCTATCTTTCGGCCCAGGTCTCCAGCTGATTTATATCCTGTTGTATCCTCTGACAATCCTCTTCACTATCTGCTACTCCCCCAATTTTTGTATCATCTGCAAATTTACTAATCAGACCATCTACATTTTCCTCCAAATCATTAATACATATTACAAACAACAGAGGCCCCAGCAGTGATCCTTGTGGAACACCGCTTGTCACAGACCTTTAGTTAGAAAAGTACCCTTCCACTGCTACTCTCTGCTTTCTATGCCCAAGCTAGTTTTGTATCCATCTTACCAGCTCACTTTATATCCCATATGACTTCACCTTCTGTATCAGCCTGCCATGAGGAACCTTATCGAAGGCTTTACTAAAGTCCATGTACACAACATCCACTGCCCTGCCCTGGTCAATTTTTCTTATCACTTCCTCAAAGAACTCAATCAGGTTTGTGAGACACCTCCCCTCCACAAAACCATGTTACCTATCGCTAGTAAGCCTATTCTCTTGCAGATGTGAGTACATCCTGTTCCTAAGAAGCTTCTCCAATAATTTCCCACCACTGATGTAAGGCTCACAGGCCTGTAATTTCCCAGATTGTCTCTTCTGCCCTTCTTAAACAGAGGCAAAATGTTAGCTATTCACCAATCCTCTGGTACCTCGCCCATGGCTAAAGAGATTACAAAGATTTTGGCCAAAGCCTCAGCAATTTCTTCCCTTGCCTCTCTCAGTATCGTGGGATAGGCCCTATCTGGCCCTGGGGACTTGTTCACCTTAATGTTTTTGAAAACCTCCAATGTCTTCTCCCTTTTTATCTCAATATGTCCTAGAATGTCCTAGATGGATAGGTTAGAGGGATTAGCGGGTAAATATGTCGGGATATGGGGGTAGGGCCTGGGTGGGATTGTGGTCGGTGTAGACTCGATGGGCCGAATGGCCTCTTTCTACACTGTAGGGTTTCTATGATTCTATGATTCCTCCTTTTTGCACTCACCATCCATCATATTCTTCTCCTTTGTGAATAATGATGCAAAGTATCTGTTAAGGACCTCACCGACCTCATTTGGCTCCACACACAAATTTCCTCCACTGTCCTTGAGTGGACTTACCCTTTCCTTAGCTACGCTTTTCCGCCTTATTTATACATAAAAAGCTTTGGGATTCTCCTTAATCCTGCCTGCCAAGGACATTTCATGGCCCCTTTTTGCCCTTCTAAGTCACTGTTTGACCTCTTTCCTGCTATCTTTGTGTTCCTCAAGAGCCTTTTCCATTTTCAATTTCCTGAAATTTATGTGTGTCTCCTTCTTCTTTTTCACTAAGCTCACAATCTCTCTTGTCATCCAGAGTTCCCAAATCTTGTCATCTTTATCTTTAATTTTTGTCCTTGTCCTGAATTGTTAACAACTGACTTTGAAAAAACTCCCACATATCGGCTGTGGATTTCCCCTCAAACACCGCCCACAATCTACATTCCCTAGCTCCTGCCTAATGATGTCATACTTAGCCTTTCCCCAGTTTAGCACTTTCACTCTGGGACTATTTCTATCCTTTCCTACAAGTATCTTGAAACTTATAGAATTGTGATTACTGTTCCCAAAATGGTCTCCCACTGAGACATCAATCATCTGTCCAGGCTCGTTTTCCAGACCAGGTCTAAGATACCCCTTCCCAAGTTGGACTATCTACATATTGCCTCAAGAAGCACTCTTGGACACACTGAACAAACTCTGTCCCGTCCAAGCCATGGCACTAAAGGAATCCGAGTCTATGTTGGGGAAGTTAAAATCACCCATCACAACAACCCTGTTGTTTTTACATCTTAAGAAGTTTAACAACACCAGGTTAAAGTCCAACAGGTTTATTTGGTAGCAAAAGCCACACAAGCTTTCGAGGCTCTAAGCCCCTTCTTCAGGTGAGTGGGAATTCTGTTCACAAACAGAATTGTTTTTACATCTTCCCATAATCTGTTGACATATCAGTTCCTCCACTTCACGCTGGCTGTTGGGAGGTCTGTAGTACAACCCCAACAGTGTGATTGCACCGCTCCTGTTCCTGAGTTCCACCCATTTGGCCTCACTGCATGATCCCACCAAGGATCTGTATAGCTGTGACATTCTCCCTAATCAGTAAAGCAATACCCTCACCCTTTTTATCTCGCTTGAAGCATCTAAACTCTGGAATGCTAAGATGCCAGTCCTGCCCTCCTTTCATCCAAGTCTCTGTAATTGTCACAACATCGTAATTCCATGTAGTAATCCAAGCTTTAAGTTCATCCGTTTTACCTGTCATATTCCTTGCGTTAAACTGAACACCCCTTAGACCATATGTCCTGTCATGTTTTGTTCACTATCACTGCTTTATTTCTCTTTGCCTTACTGGACCCATTCAGTGAGTCTTCCACAGTCTCTGTACTCCCTGACTTACTGGATCCCAATAATCTCCCTAACCTCCGCATCTTGGGATACGAAGAGGCAAGTTATCATGGTCAATCCACCTAACCCGCACATCTTTGGACTGTGGGAGGAAACCCACCTAGACATGGGAAACACAGACAGTCACCCAAGACCAGAATCGAACCCGGATCCTTGGTGCTGTGAGGCTGCAGTGCTAACCACTGTGCCACTGCACTGCTCTTGTGGCAAGTAAACAGACTGACCATTTTAACTTCTCGCTTGCTTAGTTTCTGCTTATAGGGCTGGGTTAAAATGAGAAATTACACATAACTAACCCCCAAAGTTGCAGCTAACCACATAATACATTTCCTTTGAGTGTTCTTTCTTCCAAAAACAGGGAAGATCTTCTTGTCCAAAATGGTGAATAAATCAATTGCGCCTTTTTGAAAATGACATATCTTGGATGATGGAGCTACCTCAGTCACTCGATAGCTTTGGCCAACACTGCTCTCGCCAGAGGCATATGCTGCTGTTGCAACAGACATCCAAGACTGCCTTGGTTATATCCTAAACTAAATGAAAATGTATTCTTGCCAATACATCTATCATGTGGAAAGATTGAGAATTTGGATCGCTGTGAAATCATCACTTCTGAGCTTATGTTGAAGGGAAGGTCGATGTTGAGAAAGGCAAATTATTGCAGATGATGCAATCTGAAACAAAAACAGAAAATTCAAAAAAACCTCATCAAGTCTGACAGCATCTGTGGAGAGAAAACAGAGTCAATGATTTTGAGTCTGGATGATCCTTTTTCAGGACTTAAGATAGTTGGGCCTGAGAGATTCTGGCACCAAGGTCCTGGTGTTGAGCTGATTGGCCTCCAATAACCACAACTATGGGTCCTATTTTATCATTTTGATTCTAAGTGCAGGGTGGACTTGAAAGTGGGAGTGTTTCAGATCCGACTTTTAGATCCGTTCTGAAGTGCACTCTGCCTGAAAAAATATCAGCGATTCCGAATCGCGCTGCACAAACCTGTGGATGGGGCTTAACGCCACCGAAATACTGTAGCTCCGATCGGCGCCTCCAACTCCAAAAAAAGATAGAATGCGGCTCCCCACCACATCGCTCCCGGGCTGGATAATGTGTCCCCCATGGCCCCCACAGGCATTGCCCCACCCCACCTAATGTTACTGGCCCCCTTATCCCCCCCACCTCCTCCGCCACCCAGACCAATCGTGGGCCCCTCTCCCCCTTCTCGCTCACTGATCTCAAGAAGAGTGGCAGCGGAAACCCCCCTTCCCCCTCACTGATCTCAGGCAGAGTGGCAGCGGACCCCCCCCCCACCCCCCCACCCCCCCCCCCACCCCCCACCCCACCCTTCCCCCTCGCTGATTGTGGTGAACCATTGTTGGTTCCCACTAGGTAGTGCTGAGCCATGGTCTGGCCAATACTATGAGTCTGTATATATGTTACTGTTGGGGTTAGGGTTGGGCTGTTCTACCTGTTAATATAGTTGTTATGGTACACCCCAGTGAGCTCCGCCTCCTGGGAGAGGTATAAAGGTCACTGCTCTGCCTGGTGACCCTTTAGTCTGGGATCGTGTACTGTATATGGTAGCTCTGTTATTGTTGGCAATAAAAGCCTTTATTTCCCAAGTACATCACGCCTCTCGTGTGTTATATCGTGCATCACTGATCTCAAGCAGAGAGCCGTCGGACACTCGGCATTTACCTCCCTAACTGGCGTGCCCAAATCGGACTTTTGTAGAGCATCTCTGTTTTGTGCCAATTCTGGGTGGGCGAACACGGAGATAAAGGGGGAAGTGCCGGTAAGATTGGGCGTGCAGCCCATTAAGTCAATTTAAATGCATATGGCCGTTGCTCCCGTTTCGGGCGCGTTCCCGATCGTGGCCATTTTCGCACCTTGGTGAAGAGGGAACCGGCGCAGAGGCGGGTGCGGATCGTGCTTCCCGCCTCATGCCCAACTTTACCACATTTTCGCACCCGAAAACGGGCAGAACTTGATGGTAAAATCGAGCCCTGTCTTCTTTGTGGTAGAGTATGACGCCAACCATTGGATCATTTTCCCCATGAATTCCATTGACTTAAATTGTACTCGGGTTCCTCGATGCCGCACTTGGTCAAATGCTGCCTTATTTTCAGGGGCAGAACTCTCACCTCAACTCCAGAATGCAATCCATATTTGCATCACAGCTTTAATGAGGTCTGGAGCTGAGTGGCCCTGGCAAAACCCAAACTGGGCATCTGTGAGCAGATTATTACTGTGTAAGCAACGCTTGAAAACATTATCGATTACATATTCTATCACTTTGCTGATGATCAAGAGTAGAATGATGGGATGATAATTGGCCACATTAGATTTGTCCTGCTTTCAGTGAACAGGACAAATCTGGGCAGTTCTCCACATTGTCTGATAGATGCTAGTGTTGTGGCTGTAATGGAACAGCTTGTCAACAGCCAGCTAATCCTTGAGCATAAATCTTTTGTACCAAAGCTGGAGTGTTGTCCAGGCCAAAATCTTTACTGGATTCAGGCACACAGCCCTTGATCGAATTGCTGTGATTAATTGAGATTAATTGCTGTGCCGCTGGATCCCTCAGGAAGGGGCCAAATTTAGTCTATCCACTTAGCCCTTCTGCCTGGCTACAGACATTTGGCTGGAATGTTACGGCCATATACGCCGGTGGGATTTTCCCATCCCGCTGCAGTGAACGGAGATTTTGGCTCGGTTCCAAATTCTCCGACCACGCTGCAGCAGGAGCGGGGTGTTAACTGCCGGTAAGATCGCGCCCTGTAGCTTTATTCTGCTGCAATGACATTCATTCAATGACAGCTTAGTGGGTCATGACCTACTGCTAGTTGTCTAATCACCCACCACCACTCACAATTCGATATGGAAAAACATTAGAGCTTTGATCTGATCCATTGGTTGTAAAATTGCACAGGTCTGTCTGTAGGATGCTGCTCCTGTTAATTGGTATCATGTATTCCTGTGTTGTAGCTTCAGCAGGTTAACACTTCATTTGAAGGTACTATAGATATTGTTTCTCTCCTGCACTCCTCATTAAACCACCGATAATCCTGGTTTATCGATAAATGTAGAATGAGGGAGTTTCTGGGCCCTCAGATTACAGGTGGGGATGAAATATGAAATAATAACCTACAATACCTCATAGATACTCAGATCTGAGCTGCTAGTTCTGGAACATAGAACTGTACAGCACTTGAACAGGCCCTTCGGCCCACTACGTTGTGCTGAAATGACGCCAAATTAAACTAATTAATTCTGCCTGGCCTTGATCCATATCCCTCTATTCCTTGCATATTTATGTGCTTATCTAAAAGCCCCTTAACTGCCCCTATCGTATCTGCCTGCATCACCATCTGGCAGCATGTTCCAGCCAACTACCACTCTGGTAAAAAAACTTGGTCCTCACATCTCCTTTGAGCTTTCCCCCTCTCACCTTAAGTGCATGCCCCCTAATATTATACATTGCAACTCTGGGGAAAAGATTCTGACTGTCCACCCTAACTATGCCTCTCATAATGTTACAGACTTCTATCAGGTCTCCCCTCAGCCTCCACCGCTCCAGAGAAAACAACCCTCATTTGTCCAGCCTCTCCTTATAGCTCATAGCCTCTCATCCAGGCAGCATCCTGGTAAACCTCTTCTGCACACTCTCCAAAGCCCCATCCTTCTGTAATGTGGCGACCAGAATTAAACACAATAAGTGCGACCCAACTAAAGTTTTATAAAGCTGCAACATGACATCCTGACTCATGTACTCAATGCCCCAAGCAATAAAGGCAAGCACGCCATACACCTTCTTTTCCACCCTATCTACTTGTGTGGCCACCTTCAGGGAGCTATGGACTTGAACCCCAAGATCCCTCTGTACATCAATGCTGTTCAGGGTCCTGCCATTGACTGTATACTTTACGCTTGACATTTGATCTCCCAAAGTGCAGCACCTCGCGCTTGCCCAGATTAAACTCCATCTGCCATTTCTCCACCATACCTGCAAATGATCGATGTCATGCTGCATCCTTTGACAACCTTCTACACTATCAACAACTCCACCTATCTTTGTGTCATCTGATTCTGTTCTGATTCTATCCCATTGAGCACAATGTTAGTGCCACACAACACAAAGGAAGACATTCTCAGAGTGAAGATGGGTCTTCATCTCCATGAGTACTGTGCTGATATCAATCATAGAATCCCTACAATGCAAGAGGCCATTCAGCCCATTGAGCCTGCATGGACAACAATCACACCCAGAGCCTATCTCCCATGTATTTACCCTGCTAATCCCCCAACACTAAGGGGCAATTTAGCATGGCCAATCCACCTAACCTGCACATCTTTGGATTGTGGGAGGAAACCGGAGCATCTGAAGGAAACCCACGCAGACATGGGAAAACCTGCAAACTCTACACAGACAGTCATCCAAGGCGGGAGTTGAACCTGGGTCTCTGGCACTGTGAGGCAGCAATGCCAACCACTGTGTCACCGTGCCTCCCCCTACTCACTGAATATTGTCACAGTCAGTTGGAATTGCAACAGGTAGATTGGTGAGAACAAGGTCAAAATAGACTTCTCCATCATGCTGGTTTTCACACCTTTTGATACCATGAGCCCAATCTGACTGTTATGCCCTTCAGGATTCAACATGCTTTCAGTAATGATGTTGCTGTGCTACTGTCACTGATGAGCGATGGTGGGGAGGGGTGGTTGGGAGGCTAGCTAGCCCAGAGATTTCAGTCCCGGGTCCACTAATGGCATTTAAAGTACATTAAAATGAGAGTCTGCATACATTATTGGCGTGGAGCTGACAGCGCCGGAAATCCAGCTGTTGGAGATGTGCGGAGGCCATGGCCTCCAGCAGGGAGCCCGCAAAATTGCCTCTACTAGAATCTCCTGGCCCCCTGTGCTACAAAAGCAGTACAGCAGACTGGGAGAATCGCCCCCATGATTCTACAGGCATGACTATCTCACACTGTTGCTTCACTAGACTGTGGGACAGCTGTCATAATTTTGGCCCAAGACCCCAGTGAGCAGGACTCGGCAGGGTTGGCTAGGCTGGGTGTTTTTCTGTCATGTCTATTGCCTCGATTGAAGACAGATGGTCCATTCAATGTTAGGTGCCATTTTGTAATAGTATGATACCACTGAATGACTAGTTTGGCCATTTCAGAAAGAGTTTAAAAGCCGACAGCATTGCTCAATGTCTGGAGTCACAATGAGTCAGACCAGGTAAGGAAGTAGATTTCCTTCCCAAAAGGGCATTACTGAATCACAGGCGTTTTTCTTTAACAACAATCCAGTAGTTTCATAGTCGTCATTACTGACACCAGCTTTTTATTCCACATTTAATTAACTGAATTTAAATTTTCCAACCATCATTTTGGGATTTGAACTCTTAATTCTGGATCATTAATTCAGGGTTTACACATTACACATCCAATATAACCACCATGCTGCCTCTATACGTCTGTCCCTCTCCAAGTGGTATACCATTCTAATTTAGAAATATAAGAACTTTCCTTCAAGGACAAAACTTTGGAACACTCCCAAGTTAACAGCACTGTGGCGGTTCTTTATCTACATGACTGCATCTGTTCAAGATGGTGTCTCACCCCCATCTTCTCATTGGCAGTTTTGGATGAGCACTAAATACTGTCCTTTCCAGAGATGTCCACATTGCATCAACACATCTTCAAGAAAGGAGACAAGACCAACTGCGATATGGGAGAGTTTCTCTGCTGTCCACCACAGAGAAGGTCATTGCAAGAGTCCTTCTCAATCACCACCTCCACATGGCTAAGAGCTCCTACCAGAGTGACAATGTGGATTCCACCCATGAAGAGGCACAGTAAGTAGTCTCACAACACCAGGTTAAATTCCAACAGGTTTATTTGGTAACACGAGCTTTCGGAGCGCTGCTCCTTCATCAGGTGAGTCCCATGAAGAGGCACAGTGGACATGATCTTGATCTTGAGCAGCAGCAACATCTATTTATAGCCTTCTCTGCCCTAACAAAGGCCTTTGATTCTATCAACCAGGAGGGACTGTGGAGCATCAACCTCAGATTTGGCTGCCTGCAGAAAATTGTCTCTGTCCTCTGCCTGCTGCATGATGACAAGCAAGATGGTATCCATACCAATGGATCTGCCACAGACTCAATACGAGTGCAAATTGGGGCTAAGAGAGGATGGGTCATCACACAAACACTCCTTTCCATCTTTCTTACCACAACACTCCATCCCATCTCCATGAAGCTACTCGCCAGAGTGGATGAGCAGGAAACTATCATCCTATGACCCCCTCCATTCCAAAACTAAGATCCCCCCAATCTCTGTCACGGAACTGCAGTACATTGATGATGCTTGAGTATGTGTACTCTCTGAGGCGGAGCTCCAAACTATTGTTGACACAGACAAAGAAGCACGCGAAAAAATAGGCCTGAGGCTGAATGTCTGGAAGACAAAGGTACAGCCTGCTCCCTGTGACAATACTGCCCTGCTCAACTACCAAGATCCATGGTGAACCAATGGACAACGTTGATCATTTCTCATAACTTGGGAGACTCCTTTCAGCAAGGGCAGACATGAAACTCAATATTGCCTCCAATGTGCCAGCGCAGCCATTGGCCGTGTGAGGAAAAGACTGGTTTATGCACTGCACCAAGATCATGGTCTATAGGGCTACAGTGTTATCAGCTTCCACCACCCCCCCCCCCCCCCCCCCCGCCCCACCTTCTCCGTCCCGGAGAAACATCACAGTGATGCACCTTCAAAATCCTGCAAATTTAGTGACAAGATAGGCCCTCCAATATCAGTGGCCACTCTCAGGCCATTATCCCCATGTGCGTGTACTGGTTATGGTTAATCAACTACATTGGGTGAATCACATCATTCGAATGCTGAACATAAGACTCTCAGAACATTCTCTCTACTCCAACCTTCATCATACCAAGCAGTTATCAGGAGGGCAGAGGAAACATTTCAGGGGCGTCCTCAAAGCCTCTCTCAAAAAATGCAATATCCCTGCCACTTGGTGGGAATCTTTTGCTTGAAACTACCCAAACTGGAGAAGAAGCACGGCGAAGTTGCCAACCATTTTGAACATCGCCAACTGGGGAGGTGAAAGCCAAGCACAAAAAACAGCAGGGACCCACCAAAATTCGAGCAACCCGCTCACCTACATCATCAAACACTACCTGCCCCACCTGCGGCAGAGTGCAGATCCAGCACTGGACTTTTTAGTCACCTCATATCCTCCATAACCTCATAGTGGAAGAAAATCATCCACAGTCCCATGGAATTTCCTCAGCAGAAGGAGGATGAACGCATAAAAAAATTAGGCTGAAAGCCGCTAAGAAGAGAAGCCTGTTATTTATGATGGATCAGCCACAAATATCTACCTTATCATCATATCTGAATTTTGTCTGTCTCCAAATAAACTACTTATTGGTCATGACTTTTTCCCACATTTTACTTGATCTGACCTTGACCTGACTGTAAATATCATACCAAAGGGTTTCAGGCAAAAGCTGGCCCCCGTGTCTGAAATCTAATGCTGGAGGCCTGCTTATATGCATGGGGTTATTTCGATAGGGCCTAGGTGGGATGCTCCATAGAGAGTCGGCGCAGACTCAATGTGTTGAATGGCCTGCTTCCGTACTGTAGGGATTCTCTGATGATTATCCTTCTGAAACATCATCATCTTTGTCCACTATGGATACTGCCTCCTTGATTAAAAGCCTCCCTTTTAATTAGCTCTTATAACTAACTCACTTATCATTTAATTGTTAATAATGGACTTTTTATATTGAGCATATGTCTCAGAAATGTGTACTTAAAATATATTCTGATATCATTCATAATTAATATCACTTGCTTCTATGTTTTCATAAGCTGGTTTTAAACATTTTTATGGAGAAATATGAGATTTTTAAAAGTTGCCTTTTCCAGCTTACTACATGGCCACAGCATCTGCTTTTTGTATCAGGAGTCTGATAACGTTCAGCTCTGACATATAGAGGCCTACTCGCCTTTCATGATGCACTGATTTAAGTTATAAGAATGCCTTCTTAATAGATAATGAGGACAGAACCAGGCTGTATTGTCATTAATGTGAGTTATCCTCTTCTCTAAAATGTCTTTGCGAATGACTAAGGCAATTAGGCTTATCTCTATTTCCAAAAAAGAAAAAAGGTTGAGTGATGCCAGACAGATGATATGGGAATATTGCCTGTTTCTAGTCAGAAGCTAGTCTTGCCTGTGTATTTGTTTGAAGACCATTAGATAAAAATGGCCATCTGTTAATCTGTATCTATGTTCTCAATTCTAAAGTACAATCCTAAATATATATGATTTCTACCTATTTATTTGGGTATTTCCTTTATAGAATAATGCGTGGCTTGAAGGGGAACTTGCACTAATGGGGTTCCATAAGTCTGCTGCATTTGTCCATCTTGGTGGATGAGGTTGCTTCAAGTTTAAGTTTAGTTATTAGTGTCAGAAGTAAGCTTATATTAACGCTGCAATGAAGTTACTGTGAAAATCCCCGAGTCACCACACTCTGGCACCTGCTCGGGTACACTGAGGGAGAATTTAGCACGACCAATGCACCTAACCAGCACGTCTTTCAGATCATGGAAGGAAACCGGAGCACCCGGAGGAAACCCATGCAGACACAGGGAGAGCGTGCAGACTTCGCACAGACAGATGCCCAAGGCGGGAATTGAACTCCAGTCCCTGGCGCTGTGAGGCAACAGTGCTAACCATTGTGCCACTGTGCTGCCCGGTTTGGAAGATACTCTCAGAGGGAGTGCTGCACTGTCAGATGTGCCGTTGTTCTGATGCAACATTAAACTGAGGCCCTACTTGCCCTGTCAGGTGGATGTAAAAGATCCCATGGAACTATTTGAAGAAGAAGAGCAGGGGAGTTATTCCCTTGCCCTGGCAAATATGTATCCATCCACCAGAAACAGATTATTGCTTGTGGGAGTTTAGTGTGCGCAAATATGCGCACATTTCTTAAAATGACAACAATGAATGCATCTCAAAAGCACTTCAGCAAATACAAGACACTTGAGGCATCCAGTGATTGCAGAAGTTCTTATATTTGATTTGATTTATTACTGTCACATGCATTAGTATACAGTGAAAAGTATTGTTTCTTGCGCGCTATACAGCCAAAGCATACCGTACATAGAGAAGGAAAGGAGAGGATGCAGAAAGTAGTATTACATTTATAGCTAGGGTATAGAGAAAGATCAACTTAATATGAGGTAGGTCCATTCATAAGTCTCATGGCAGCAGGGAAGAAGCTGTCTTGAGTCGGTTGGTGCGTGACCTCAGACTTTTGTATCTTTTTCCCTACGGAAGAAGGTGGAAGAGAGTATATCTGAGGTGCATGGGGTCCTTAATTATGCTGGCTACAGTTCTGAGGCAGCAGGAACTGTAGGCAGAGTTAATAGATGGGAGGCTGGTTTGCACGATGGACTGGGCTTCATTCATGACCCCATATATTTATATAAATGCAAGTTTTTAAACATTTTTATCTGAGAAACATTTTTAGTTCCTAAAAAGATGCAAGTATAGGATGGTGTGTGTTGAAACACCATGTATGTCAAAATCATTACTTCTCTTGTGACAGGATGACTGACAGGTCTATTGGTGTCCCACAGACAGCAACAACCCTGCTGACATTTGACCATTTTACACAATTCTCCATATGCTCTACCGAAATGTGCTGAACTGCAAAAAAGTTCATATGAAAACACTATTTTGATGGACCTCAATGGAAAAATAAATTCCATGGACTTATCTGTTTCAATGCTGTTTCGGGAGAAGTTCTAATGAAAAAAACGTCCTGTGAAGTGTAGAATTTTTATTCTCATTTTATACTATTTGGTCGGTTGGGCCATTGTGCTGTAAATCAGGCAGGATGTGAGAGAAGGATTGAAGAAGGAGGTAATAGATACTTTTAAAGTGAGGCCTGTAATGAGTAACAGATGAAATCAGCTTAACTAAAAGCAATTCAATCCGCCAGCAAAAAACATGATAGCTGAATTAAATCAAACTGAATTATGAACTGGGAAATGTGCATTGTGTAATTTTCCTGTGACAAATTCAGACACTGAGATCCAAGGTAGAAAATAGTTTGGTTCAGTGACCATCAGAGAACAACCTGCAGGTAGGATATTCTAGACTAGTACCTTAGCTGCTGAAATTCCATCGAGTTAACCAAGCTTCAAAATGAACTCTGTGATGACTGCCAATTCTCGTCCTGCAGTGCTTATGCATTTTAGTCGTAGAAGATTCGATTTTCTTTTTCTTGGGAGCCTTCTAGCCCTTTCACATTAGCTCACACACCCTCTGGATGTCCCTTGCCTTCACATAGTATTTTACTGCCAGTATCAGTTGCCCTAGATTGCAAAGCTGGAATTCATTGAACAGCAATTATGACCAGCATGCTCAAATTAATGCTCACTCATCATGATGGAGTAAATCCAAGGACAACAGTGTTGTTCAAATATGCAGCACTCAGACAGAGGAGTTTGAAGGCAGCAGCACATACAGCATGTAAGGGCTTTTCTGAAATGCCTCCAAGGTTATTTTAACAGTGTGGGGAAGAAGAAACAGTAACACGTTGGGTGTCAGTAGTGAGAAGGGATAGATCATAGAATCCCTACAGTGCAGAAGAAGACCATTTGGCCCATCGAGTCTGCACTGACTGTCTGACAGCGTGTCTTACCCAGGCCCTCTCGCCCACCCTACACATTTACCATGACTAATCCCCCTAATCTACACATCTTGGGACACTAAGGGGTAATTTAGCATGGCCAATCCATCTAACCTGCACACCTTTGGAGTGTGGGAGGAAACCGGAGCATCCAGAGGAAACCCACGCAGACAAGGGGAGAATGTGCAAACTCCACACAGACAGTAACCCAAGGCCGGAATTGAACCCGGGTCTCTGGTGCTGTGAGGCAGCAGTGCTAACCACTGTGCCAACTTGCCGCCCTATAAATTTTTCTCTAAGATTTCAGAGGTATTGTAGAAGGGATTAAAATGCATTTTGAACCCTTCAATATTTCTCTGGTTGTTCAGTTGGATGTCTAAAAGCAGAGGTTTTTGGGTCCTGATTCTCGGATAATTAAAACACTTGGGAATTTGAGGTAACGTCACTTTGAATATTTGATAGATATCCATAAATTATTAAACTGTGGCATATTTTTCAAGTCTTTTTTACTGGATTCAATATAAGAACTATGATATTTTTCATCTTTCTATAATCATTAATGTTGCAATGTAGTTATCCACTTTAAAGTGTATTGCATGTTAAACAGTTCTTTAATAAACATTTAAATAAGTTAGCAAAGTATAAAGTCTCTTGTAAGCAGTTTTAAGAACCCATCTTAACAGTGGCAGATACAATTTTTTGAAGAACAAACCCCAGACCCTTATAATATCCGGGACATTGTAACTTGGCCAATAATTATTTAACATGCTATCTTCTTCCTTAGGGAAAAGATGGTTTACTTTCTCAGATTCAAAATTAGTGTTTCTGGGAAGTGGCTCTTTAGAACTCAAGTGTGTGCTGACTGTTAGGTGATAGCTCCTATTCTGGAGTAGCCCCAGAAACAGGGATACAATAATGATCCGCATCAATCCTGCTGTTCCTCCAAGGTCACTGGGTCAGAATCCTGGAGCTCCCAGGAGGGTACCTACACCACAGGTACTGCAGCCATTCAAGAAGACAGCTCACCATTGCCTTCTCAAGGGCAATCACTGATAAGCAATAAATACTGGCCTACCCAGTGATGCTCACATCTCAAGAGTGAATCGAAAGAAAGTACTGCACTACAGTGTCAGCCAAGGTTTTGGTTGAAGTTCAGAGACTTTTGTTATTACGGCAACTGTTTTATACAGAGCAGGATCTCACAAACAGCAAAAGGGATGATTGACGGGAACCCTCTCATTGAGACTGTTTTCACTCTGTTTGGGGAAGTTTTGGTTGATGGCAACTTGTGCTTTTCTTTAAATAGAACCACTGAACAGGAAGATATGGCCTGAGATTGAATTCTCACCCAAATGTCAATCCCTCCAACAATATAGCATTCAAAATAGGACAGAAATGTCAGAATCCCATCCTCGATTAGACTTGAATTTACAGCCTCCTGAGTTAGAGTGCTGTCAACTGAACCAGGATGATATTACTTTAGAGAATTCATTTTCATATTGCAGACGGTGCTTGATGTTATGCTCTGCTCTGCTGATTTGTCCAGCTTTTCTGCTTGGTTGTTTGGTGTGCTATCAAAGTAAAAATTCCTGATTAAATCATTGGGGATGAAATTGGCCCATATCATAGAATCCCTACAGTGCAGAAGGAGGCCATTTGGCACACCGACTCTCTGACAGAGTGACTTATCCAGGCATCTACCCAGCCTTATCCCTGTAACCCCGCATATTCACCATGGCTAACCCATCTAACCTATACATATTGGGAGAACAAGTGATAATTTAGCATGGGCAATGCACCTGTACTCCTTTCACTGTGGGAGAAAACTGGAGTACTCGGGGGAAACCCACGGAGACATAGGGAGAATGTGCAAATTCCACACAGACAGTCACCCAAGGCCAGAATCGAACCCGGGTGCCTGGCGTTGTGAGGCAGCAGTGCTAACCACTGTGCCACCGTGCCGCCCTAAGTTTTATAAGTTATGTGACAGGCTCAAAGAGAATCAAACAGGCCTTTTACACCATGATTGCTTTTCATTTTCATTGGAAACTATTTCACTCATTGTTCGACATTGCTAGCATAAACCAAAGAGCATCGAGGATGGGATTATCCAATCTCGTTCACCCTGCCACCACTGGCAGTGAGCATGGACAATTTGGCGCTCAGCCAAAGCTCCATTCACTGCAGCGGGAGCAGAGAATCCCAGCTGTGGATAAGGTCAGAGAATCTCAGCCATGGACAAGGTCAGAGAATCTCAGCCATGGACAAGATCGGAGAACCCCATCCTAAATCTTAGCAGTCTGCAAAAAGTTTCATTGCCCTGCTGTTAGTTGGCCCAAATGGTCCACCATTGTACACAGCTCTGCCAGATATTCCAGTCATTTCTATTTACCACAATGAAAGTAGTCTCGCTTTAACATGTGGGGCGGCACTGTAGCACAGTGGTTAGCACTGCTGCTTCACAGCTCCAGGGACCTGGGTTCGATTCCCGGCTTGGGTCACAGTCTGTGTGGAGTTTGCACATTCTCCTCGTGTTTGCGTGGGTTTCCTCCGGGTGCTCCGGTTTCCTCCCACAGTCCAAAAATGTGCGGGTTAGGTTGATTGGCTGTGCTAAAAATTGTCCTTAGTGTCCCGAAATGCGTAGGTTAGAGGGATTAGTGGGTAAATATGTAAGGATATGGGGGTAGGGCCTGGGTGGGGTGGTGGTTGGTGCAGACTCGATGGGTCGAATGGCCTCTTTCTATACTGTAGGGTTTCTATGTTTCTATGTTAACATCACAGAAATTTGCTTCTCCATTGAAAAAGGAAAATAGATGACGAATCAATCTTTAAGACCCTTGGTCATCTTCCAAGATTCTGGAACAGTTCCTGCAGATTGGAGGGTAGCTAATGTAACCCCAATATTTAAAAAGGGAGGTAGAGAGAATACAGGGAATTATAGATCAATCAGCCTAATGTCGGTAATGGGGAAAGTTCTAGAATCCATTATCAAAGATTTTATAGCAAAACACTTGGAAAACAATAATAGAATCAGTTAGAGTCAGCATGAATCTATGAAAGGGAAATCAGAGGTGGCACGGTACCATAGCGGTTAGCACTGCTGCCTCTCAGCACCAGGGACCCGGGTTCGACTCCAGCCATGTATGACTGTCTTTGTGGAGTTTACACGTTCTCTCCCAGTCTGCGTGGGATTCCTCCAAGTGCTCTGGTTTCCTCTCACAGTCCAAAAATGTGCAGGTTAGGTTGATTGGCCATGCTAAAATTCCCCCTTGGTATACCAAGATGTGTAGGTTAGGGAGGGTTAGCAAGGTAAATGCATGGGGTTGGTGATAAGGTCAGGGTGAGATGATCCATCGGAGAGTCAGTGTAAATTTGATGGGCTGAATGGCCTGCTTCTGCACAGTAAGGTCTCTATGATTCTATACTTGACAAATCTACTGGAATTCTTTGAGGATGTAACTAATAGAGTTGATGAGGGGGAGCCAGTGGATGTGGTTTATTTGGATTTATAGAAGGCTTTTGACAAAACCCCACGTAAGAGATTAGTTTGTAAAATTAAAACGTATGGGGTTGGGGGTAATGCATTGAGATGGATAGAAAACTGGTTGGCAGACAGGAAACAAAGAGTAGAAATAAACAGGTCTTTTTCCAAATGGCAGGCAGTGACTAGTGGGGTACTGCAGGGATCAGTGCTAGGACTCCTGCTGTTCACTATATATATAATATATATATCTATATATATGAATGATTTAGATGAGGGAACTAAATATAGTATCTCCAAATTTGCAGATGACACAAAGCTGGGTGGGTGGGTGAGATGTGAGGAGGATACAAAGATCCTTCAGTGTGGTTTGGACAAGATGTGTGAGTGGCAAATTAATCTCAGATGCAGTATAATTTGGATAAATGTGAAGTTATCTAATTTGATAGCAAAAACGGGAAGGGAATGGCCTTCATAGTGAGGGGATTTGAGTGCAGGCACAGGGATGTCTTGCTGCAATTATACAGGGCCTTGGTGAGATCACACCTGGAATATTGTGTATTGTCTCTTTATCTGAGGAATGATGTTCTTGCTCTAGAGGAAGTGCAGAGAAGGTTCACCAGACTGACTCCCGGGATGGCAGGACTGACGTATGAGGAGAGATTGAGTTGGTTAGGATTGTATTTGCTGAAGTTCAGAAGAATGGCGGGGGAGGGGGGGGGGGGGGTGGGTGGGCGGTGGCTGATCAGGCTATTGAGTTGGATGATCAGCCAGGGTCATAATGAATGGTGGAGCAGGCTCAGAGAGCCAAATGGCCTCCTCTTGCTCCTATTTTCTATGATTCTATGTCCAACATTCACCAACCTGCAACTGCTGTTGCAATAAACTTCAAATCAAGGTGAGGGCGCCTTTGGTTGTAGCCCTCCATCACCATTTAAAAGGCAGCAGTGCAACGAGGTGTGGGTCATTATGCTCAAAGGGATGCTTTCACACTGAGAATTTCATGTCAGCCACTGACCTTCTGAAGCCAGATAAAAATCTGTCAGATTCACATTTAATGTTGCTGTGTGCCCAATGTACGTTTAAAAAAATAATGAAACTTTGGAGCTTTCCTCCAGAGGAATCTTCACTGAGGAAGGCGGGAAGGACACAATGTTATTATTAATGTGGAGCCAGGAAATGCATTCCTCTACATACACTGACACTAAGTTGCGGCGCCTTATCATTTTGAATCACTGGTTGGAGTTCCAAAGATCTTAAATTGGTTGACTCCAGATGTTGACAGAAACTGATGTTGGCAGAACCCGATGTACAAGAACAAAATAAAAACTTGCTGCCAAATATCAAAAGTATCAAAACAACAAAAAAGCTGAGGAAAAGTGAACCTTTTTGTTTTGTGCCCAATCAGAAAATGTGCAGGAATGTCTATAATAGCTTGATAACTTCTGTTGATAAGTACTTTTCAAGAACTCACCAGAAAGGCAGACATTCTGCAGTTTATAACTCTGCAGCATTCGCTAGGAATGCACATAAACCATCCACATTGTAAAATAAAGAGGTTTAGTCTTCTGAAATGTCTCCCTGCCCAGAAAGAAAGCCTCGGAGACTATTTTCAACTTTCCCTTAATAAGTCTCCACGGAATTGTGTATCCCTCACCCAGACTCTTTCGGGACATAGGTAACTGCCAGAAAGACTCTTGGTGAAATGATGCATAAATATTGGAAAGAATGTGGGGAATGCAATGATGAAAGAATGCATTTATTTCAATGAAGTAAACGTTATTAAATATGGCAAGTTGTGCAGGAGGATTTTGGGGGGTGTGGATTCAGTCTTAAGGAGTTGGCTGAGAGATAAAGGATGTATTGTTGCTCCGATGGAGTCTGAGGGACTCGAAACAAACTGAAACATAACAAAAACATACAGCACTATCAGTCGAGGCACTGCATTTAGGAAGAAGCAGACAGATTCTGGAGGGTTGTGGTAAGCATGCATTTTGCTACAAGTTTAATGTTCGACAATGTTGGTCTAAATGTTCGAGATAAAAGCTCTCTAAATGTTTCTAGGATCAAATGTTAGCCGTTTTCTGATTGTTACTGACATTTTTGATGGAATTTATTAAGAAAACATCAGCGATTTCTGGAGATGTTTAGTTCAGTAAGTTTGAATAATCCAACTTCTCTCAATCCATATTTGTCAGTGTGAATACATTTTCTTAACAAAACATTTTTTACTTCTAGTTTGATGGATTGGAACAAAACTTTAAAGTATTTTGCTTAAACTTGAATAAACATTAAGATACTTTTCTTATTGAAGTTGAACCTTCATTGTGATGGATATATAGAGCTTGGCATTCAGTTTTGCTAAACATATGAAGTACACATTGTAAGTGAAGACTTTTTTGTGTAGCAGAATTTATTGTAATTAATTCCTAACAAGCTTGCCATTTGACTTGAGCAGGGGCCAAATACTCAGGAATATTACACTTCACACTCAGACACATGAATGTGTTTATACATTACATGCCCTGTTCAATTTACATGTTTTCTTGCTGTTTTACATCGAACTTTAGTAGCTAGCTTATAGTTTTCACCCATCAAAAGAATCATATTCATTACTTCAGTTCTGTTACTTTTCCCTTGCCAAAAACTTGCAGTAATTAATTTTCAAGCAGACTTCCTGTTTTTCTTCTGAAAGTAGCACTCAAGTCAATTGGATCTGAGATTTGAACTGCGTGTCTTATTTACTTTTACTTAACTCGCTCTTCCCTCGCACTTAAAAGTTGTGGTTGTTAGCTGCCACCTAAAGCACTTGAGTGTCCCAGCTCCACACACCTGCACAGTGATACCATCAGCGATCCGTCAATTGACAAAAAAACAAATTAGGTTGCAGCAGATTTCTGAAGTGCCTCAGACGATCGAATAGGTCTGAGTCATCAAAACTTGTGGAAACTACAGCACAAAATAAACTTAGATTGTTAGAGAGCAAGTAAGAGAGATGTTAGACCTCTAATATATTCTGATTCATCTGTGATGTCCCACGAGTTTTAGCCTAATTTTGTGTTGTGAACAACTGCAGACTCAGCTGCATGACAGTCTGTTGCGTGAAGCTGACTTGACTGAACAATGTTATTTCATCCTCGACATTTCCTCAGGGAACACTGATTTTGTTGCTTTTCTCAGTTTAGGACGACTGATTGAATTCCTTTATGATTCTTTGAAAGGATTGTTTTATTTAACAGTTTGTAACCCTGCAGTTTTCTTTTCCTCTTCCTCTCCTATCAGCTTCACTCCAATTCTCCAGCTATAAATGCACCACAACACCTTGTGGGCAACCATTTCCTAAGAGTCCGCAGTCCTTTGAACCTTCAGGCGGCTTATTGGGCCCTATTTTACCATTTTGATTCTAAGTGCTGGGCGGATTTAAAACTGGGAGTGTTTCAGATCCGAGTTCTAGACCCGTTTTCAGGCGCCCCCATACGCACCCTGCCTGCAAATATATCAACAATTCCGAATTGCGCTGCAGAAACCTCTGGACGGGGCTTAACACGTCCGAAACACTGCAGCTCCGATCGGTGCCTCCAACCGCGCACTCGCAGAAAAAAATGACAGAATGCAGCTCCCATGCCACATCGTTCCCTGGCCGAGTAATGCCTCCCCATGGCCCCCACAGACATTGCCCCACCCCAACAACATTACTGACCTCCTTATCCCCCTACCCTCTGCCAACGAGACCAATCGTGGGCCCCTCCCCCCACCGATCTCAGGCAGAATGGCAGCGGACCCCACCTTCCCCCTCACTGATCTCAGACAAAGTGGCAGCGGACCCCACTTCCCCCTGACTGATCTCAGGCAGAATAGCAGCAGAACCCCCCTCCCCCATCAGCGATCCCAAGCAGCGAGCCGTCGGACCCATCCCCCCTCTCCCCCTGCCCCCCCCCCCCCCACCGCCCCCCCCCCCCCCCCCCCCCCCCCCCACGCCCCACACCCCCACCCTGCACTGATCTTGGATGCTTGGCACTTACCTCCTCACTAACTGGAGCACCTGGATTCAGCGCCTATTCTGGATGAGTGAACGCAGTGGTAAAGGGGGAAGTGTCGGTAAGGTTGGGCGTGCAGCCCATTAAGCCAATTTAAAGGCATGCAAATGGCCATCACACCTGTTTCGGGTGCGGTCCCAATCGCGGACATTTTCGGGCCTTGGTAAAGGGGAAACCAGTGCAGAGATGGGCGCGGACCGCGCTACTCACCTCACGCCGACTTTATCAAGTTTTCGCTCCCGAAAACAGACGCAACTTGATGGTAAAATCGGGCCCATTGCCTTCAGCAAAGGAGTGGAACTTCTAACTTCCCCCCTCCTCCAAACCCCACACCTTCATAAGATGCATGATTGAAGTCTGATACAGGATAACAAAAATGTGTGGGTTAGGTTGATTGGCCGTGCTAAAAATTGTCCTTAGTGTCCTGAAATGTGTAGGTTAGAGGGATTAGTGGGTAAATATGTAGGGATATGGGGGTAGGGCCTGGGTGGGATTGTGGTCAGTGCAGACTCGATGGGCCGAATGGCCTCTTTCTGTACTGTAGGGTTTCTATGTTTCTATGTAACAAGTGAGCATTTGATTAGGATAAGGACCGCTCGTGCACATGTGACTGGGATATACATTCATTAGTGCACATGTGGCTTAGGTACACATTCATTAGTGCACGCGTGACTTCGATACACACTCACTCATGCATGTGTGACTTAGGTACACATTCACTCATGCATGTGTGACTTGGATATATGTTCATTGGTGAATATGTGACTGGGATACATGTCTCCTGGTGCATGTGTGACAAGAATACAACTGGAATTCTCTGGCCATTCCTACCGGGATTCTCCGGCCCCGCCGGCAGCAGACCCCCGCCCATGGGTTTCCTGCTGGCATGGGGTGGTGTCAATGGGAATTCCCATTGACAGCAGTGGAACTAGAGAATCCTGCTGCTAGCAAACAACGCACTATCTCCCGCCGGCAGGAAACCCGCGGCTGGGAGGCCAGAGGATTTTGCCTTACATGCCTACTGGTGGACATGTGAGTGGGATATAGGTCTAGTGGTGCAGCTGTGAGCTTAAATAGCTGGCTGGCTATTTCCCACAGCAGCTTCACAGACATAGGTCTACACATCTGCATTGTCCATCAGAGGTAGCAGGATAATAACCAGAAGCAAGAACCCTGGGCAATATGGTTTGATTCACATACTCAAGGTAATCAATGTCAAGTTCAGAACACAACCACACATAGCCTAACCCAGAAATGCTAATTCGACACAGAATGAGTAAACCAGGGTGGAGATTTCCAGCCACACCCACTGCCAGCATCACCTGGTCTCACCGAAAGTCAATTAACTTCCTACAGGTGGATTTGTGAGCATTTCTTCAACCTGGTTCAGCATAAGTTTCACACGTTAGCACCAAATGCATCATGTGTGAAACTCATGGACAATGAATTCCAGAGGTGAGGTGAGAGTAACTGCCTTTGACATTTAGGTAATATTTGACTGAGTATAGCATGAAGGAGCCCCAGCAAAACTGAAGTCAATGGGAATCAGGGGAAAGCTTAACATAAAGCAAGGTGGTTGTCATCTCAACATCAGCGCATCATTACAGAAGTTTCTCAGAGTGATTTCCTAGACCAAACCATTTTCACCTACTCCATCAATGACATTCATCAGTGAAGTAGAAATTTCCATTGATAATTGCACAACATTCAATACCACTTGTAGCTCTTCAGACACTGTGTGTCATAAACAGGAAGACCTGAACAATGTTCAGACTTGGGTTGATAAGTGTCAAGTAATATTCCTGCCACACAAGTTTCAGGCAATGATCACCACCAACAAGAGAGAATCTAACTATCTCCTCTTGAAATGAAACTAAGTAGCATTACCATTTCTGAATCCCCCTGTATCAATATTCTTGGCATTACCATTGATTAATAGCCTAACTGGACTAGCCAATAAATATGTGGCTACAAGAACAGGTCAGAGGCTGGGAATTCTGAGCAACTCATCTCCTGGTTCCCCAAACCATGCCCACCATCTATAGGCACATGGTAAGGGCTATTTTAGAATACTCTCCATTTGCCAAGATGAGAGCTCCAATAATATTCAAGGAACTCAACACCATCCAAGACAAAACAGCCCACTTGATTGACACCCCATCCACCACCTTCAACATTTACTCCTTCCATCACTGACACTCAGTGGTAGCAGTGTGCACCATCTGCAAGATACGCTGCCACAACTCACCAAGGCTCCTTCAACAGCACCTTTCAAATGGAGGATTTCAATCACAAAGAAGAACAAAAGCAACAGGCGCATGGAAACACCTTCACCTGCAAATTCCCCTCCAATCCACACAGCATTCTGACTTGAAACTATACCACTGTTGCTTCACTATTGCGGGGTCAAAAGCCCTTCCTACCTACACTTTTGGTGTCCCTACGCCACATGGACTGTAGCAGCCAGAGGGGGGAAAAAACAATTTAGACCAGTGTTTTTACTTTCCCTGTTTTACTGGTGTTTCATTTTAAAGTATACAAGACCAGTTCAGGCCAGTATTCTTATTTCTCTGTTTTACTGTTTTTCTTTTCCTTCTGGGCAGTTCAAAAAAATGGCTCACCATCCCCTTCTCAAGGGCAGTTATAGATGGATAATACATGTTGGCCGAGTCAACCATGCCCAGATTTCATGAACAAACATAGAAAGAAAATGATCTCCTCCAAGGTGGCTTCCAAATTGTTACTTTCCCAAACGAGTCATTAATGAGCAACGTCTGAGCAAGATAGAGTTAACCAGTTTAATGGAATAAGAATCACATCCAAGAATCTTCACTGCTTGCAACACTTTTTTTTAATATAAAAGCCCTTTGAAAATCTATGAGTTTTTCTTTCAAAGGAACAAGAAGGAAAATGCTAAATGAAGAAATGATATATTTTGGCATAGAAATGTGATAAAGTAAGATTACTTCCATAATATATATCTGCAGGAGTTATAAACAATGTTGCACCATTAATAAGATCTTCTACGTGAAAATGGAAAGTTTTGTGACAGGTTACATTGCACTGAAAGAGCTTGCCAATCAACTTCAGTGAATTTCTTTCTGCTGGGTAATGCTTACTTATTCCCTAATCAGGCTGTGTTCGCGCATGATTGCATCTTTAATCCCTTCATTTATTCTGTTATTTATAAATGTAGAGCTTGATTTTGAACTTTTTTTCATTCACTGTGTGTGTCTGAAAGCCCTGCCAATGATTATGCCATCTTTATGTCGTGACTTAGACATTGTCCAGCTTCTCATTGTTTCCATTGATCCAGAAAGGTTGAGATCAGAAACGTTTGACAAGTTCTATAAAGAAGTATTCCATAAACATTGCAATCCGTATTGTTTGTGGCAAAAGACCCAAAGGATCAAAGCTACACCCTCTGATTGAAGCCATACGACATATTTGATTCATTGGGTCTGGGGTGTCAGTGGCAAGATCAGCACCCATGCCCGTCCCGGTACAACTGAGTGACTTGGAAGCCATATTGAGGACAATTAGGAGTCAACAATTGGAATCACACGCAGACCAGCTTGGGTAAGGATGTCAGAATTCCTTCCCTAATGGAAATTGGGCTCAATTTAATGCCTTCACCCCTCGGCAGATCTGAAAGCAGGGGTGGCTCACACGTACATGACCAGCTCTTTGCCTTCCTGCCTCATCCCAACTTGTTTCCCAAATTACATATGGCAGTAGCAGCATGGGCAGGCTACTCACTCTTGGGCCTACTGAAGCCCTTAATTGGCCCATTGATGGCTATTAAAATGGTTCATCCTTATCCCACCACTCTTTTACCTGCGGTAGGGGAAGACTTAGGTCAAGTGGTTAGCCTGACAGGCTTTACTGGATAATCTGGTGTTGGGCAAAAGTGAGTAGGGGGAGGTGGGTGGATGGGGGGGAGATTACCTCTTTTGGGGCATCTCTCTGTGTCCCTTGGGGACATCCCCTACCTTCCCAAGGTCATACCCCCTCTCCATTTTAACTCTACCTCCCCTTGGCCTCTCACACGAAGCCCTTCCCACCTACCTGCCAGGCAGGGCCTAGCAACACCCTGGGCCTACCTCAAGTCCAGCTTCCATAACTGCCCCTTCTTCAGCCAAGGGCTTGCTTCAGCCATGTTTTGGATCTGGAGCTAGGGGAGATGGAGCAACAGGGCTGAAATCATTGTATAACACTTTGGCATTGAATGTTGACTGAGGCCTAGTGTGCTGATTTAAGATTTAGGACAATTAGGGGATGTGGAGCAATGGCGACTGCTCAAACCTGGTGCTCACAAAGCTGCCAGCAAATCCAGCTGATAGATCATCCAGATGTTGGGGGAGGGGTGAAATTCTCGACCTGAAGTAATTAACACCACGCCAAGTGTAATATGGCTATGGGGCAGCTGGCTATTCAGTGGGCAGGCTCCTGACCGATGTTTTAGTCAGGGATGGGTGAGGGAATTTAGCACCCTGTAAAATCTAGGCTGTTAGTTTTTACAGCATTCCTGTGGATCTGTGGTCACCATTACTGATGCTAACTTTGTTAAAAATTCTAGATTAATTCACTTCACTGAATTTATAATCTCCAGCTGCTGCTGTGGGATTTGAGCTCATATCCAGTCTCTGAATTACTATGAGGATAACATAACTACTATACTACTGTACCTTCACTTTTATTTCCCACCTCAACCTGACAGTTCTTACAGTCTAGTTACTTGTGAATCACAACCTGTCGATTTTCCTTCTGAATGCTGGAATATGCTTTGTTTTTTAATCGAAAATGTGGACTCAAAGGATTTTAGACAAAGTTATGGGGCACAATGGTTAGCATTGCTGCCTCAAAGCTCCAGGGACCCGAGTTCAATCCCGGCCTCGGGCGACTGACTGTCTGAAGTTTGCACATTCTCCCTGTGTCTGCATCGGTTTCCTCCAGGTGTTCCGTTTTTTTCCCACACTCCAAAGATGTGCTGGTTAGGTGGATTGGCCATGCTAAATTGCCCCTCAGTATCCCAAGATATGCAGATTAGATTGATTAGCCATGGTAAATGTGTGGGGTTTCAGTGATATGGTGGGGTAAAGGGCCTGGGTAAGATACTCTGTCAGAGAGAGTCAATGAACACTTGATGGGCTGAATGACCTCCTCCTGCACTGCAGGGATTCCATGATTCTATATCTCTTATTTTCAGAGCTATTTGAAGGAATATCGAGTCAAGAGATTTCAGGAAAAAAAAGTGTTTGAGTGCAGGAGTTCAATCATAGAATCATAGAAACCCTACAGTGCAGAAAGAGGCCATTCAGCCCATCGAGTCTGCACCGACCACAATCCCACCCAGGCTCTATCCCCATATCCCCACATATTTACTCGCTAATCCCTCTAACCTATGCATCCCGGGACACTAAGGGGCAATTTAGCATGGCCAATTAACCTAACCCGCACATCTTTGGACTGTGGGAGGAAACCGGAGCACCCGGAGGAAACCCACGCAGACACAGGAAGAATGTGCAAACTCCACACAGACAGTGACCCAAGCCGGGAATCGAACCCAGATCCCTGGAGCTGTGAAGCAGCAGTGCTAACCACTGTGCTACCGTGCTGACCAAATGGAGACAAAGGTGGCAGGCAAACTTACCAAACACATTTTAAGTCCCGAGGAAGCATGAAAATGGGAGAAATTTGCATTGTCTTTTGGGCGACTTAAAAATCGAATCTTAGTTTCCTGACTGTGGCAAGAAAATCTTGACGAACTGGAAATCCACCAGAAAGGGGAGTAGATGCGGCCTAAATCACCTGAAAGCTAGCTGATAGCAGCAGAGGGTGCCATTGCGCATGTGCAGGTTCCTATGCTCTGAGAGCACAATGACCTGTCAGTGCCTCTGCTGCTATCAGCCGGCTTTCATGGCCCAGCAATCCCACATGCCCTGTTACCATGGGAAACTGCGGCTGAATGCCACCAACTCCCCCAGAATGATCGTGACATCACCCTGCCCAGAATGATCACGACCCCCACCCAGAATGATCACGAGCCACCCCTCGTGGGACAATCGCGAACCCCACCCGGAACAATCGTGACCCGCCCCGGACGGATCGCAGCTGAAATGACCAGCCTCACCCCCCACCCCCACCGGTTGCTGTTCAGTAATGCATAGTGGTCTTCTCCCAACCCCACCAGATGGCCTGCCCTGGTCTGGACTCACCCCCTCATTTGCCCCACCCCTCAGGCCCCACCCCTTGGCATTGCCCGGTGCCCAGTGTGCCAGGCTTGCACTGGCAGGGTGCTATGCTGGCAGTGCCTAAGGGGAACCTCCCTGCTCCCAAGCTCCAGGGGAGGGCCTCAATGGCCTTCAGTTCTACCGGCGAAGCCATCACGTCTGGTCCCCGTTGATGGGGGACCATATGTGATCCTCGCAGGAGAGAACCTTACCCAGTGAGGCCAAGAGGCAAGTGACCCCGGAAGATTCTGTCCCGGCCTCGCTAATTCCATTCAATTTGGTTTTTAAATTTAAGTACTGCAATCAGCTGGGCACAAGGCTAATTGTACCTGATTTGCGGTGCTGGTAAGACCATGAGAGGCCCGAAATCGTATTGGATCCTGACTCTGGGCTCTCTTGTGATCTTGCTGGCTTGCCCCAGCCATCGGCCGGCAGAGCACAATGATAAGGTCACCCCCCCAAAGAATAAATAGTAAGAGCTGCCCTTTTATAAAACTGATTCATTGTCGTTGCTTTTTCACGAACCATTTTTTGATCGCTATTCAAAATGGCTCAGCACGTCTCAAACTAAGATTTGGAAGCTATGCCAGTGCAAATATAAACCATTGATACACTCCAGATCCAACTTCCCAGCTCTGCTATCAGAAGGTTCTCTTTGTTGCCAAGGGCTTCAGTCATGTTTTGGATTCTGGACATGGAGCAACAAGGCTGAAATCATTGGATAACAATTTGCATTGGATGTTGACTGAGACCTAGTGAGCTGATTTGAGATTTGGGACAATTACGAGGTGGTTTGAATCCTATTTTATCATATAAAATAACTGATGACTTCATACCGAGCATTTGGCGAGTATATATATGTCAAACCATCTTCATCTCTTCATTTTGTTTGGCACATGGTGAACTTGGCAATGAAACCCGATTACTGTAGTTTATAAAATAAATGCAAAGCTTGCTTTCTTAAGATCCCAGGGGTGCTATTTAAAGAAGAATAGGGGGATGTCCTGGCTAATATTTGTCCCTCGATCAAAATCAGTAAAATAGATTATCTGGTCATTATACTATTACTATTGCGGGACCTGCTGTACACATATTGGCAATGGCATTTCCCTGTATCAGGTCTGACTAAACTTCAAAACAAAAGCACGTAATTGGTTCCAAAACATTTTGGGAAGTTCTGAGGTAGTGAAACACACTATATAGACATTAGCTCTCCACATACCCAGAAGGAAAACATAGTTCAGACCAGTATTTCTTTTTTCCTTCTGAGAATAGCATTCGTTCACTGCGGTTTGCTCTTGGTAGATACATAATAGACAGATCTGAAGACATCAGCTAACATTCCTGCATTTTTTTTCTGCTTTATATTCTTCCATTGTGGAAGTATGCACACTATCCAAGCTAGTCGCTCACGTACTGCAATCTTCAAGTCTTTGTCTGAATCATAGGGAGATATTTAATGGAGACATTGGGGGGGATCTCAGGCACCCCGCTGGAGAGCTGGCAAGAACCTCTTTCAGTGAAAGCCCCATCGAATTTAGTGCCACTCAGGCACTTAAATAGACAGCCTTAACTGGCATCAAGGACCCCCAGAGCCAGAAGTAACAACTGCTGAGAGCTGCTGGCCAATCAGAGCCTTGCAGTTCCACTGAACTGCAGTGCCATTGGGAGATGTTGGCTACTGACATGATAACACCCAGTCTAGGCCGAGGATTGGTGCTGCATCCCAGGTCACAACTGAGAGCAGGATGGGGGTCATGGAAAATCAGTAAAACTACAAAATGAAGGGTCCCATTATAAGCTTTCCAAATGCATACTTTAAAATGGAATTTTAATATTACTGGTGATTTTTCATGGGATTGGAATATTTTGAATTTTTTTTATTTTTGGATGGGGTGGGAGGTTGGTGTTGGCAGTAAGGGCAAGGGAACAAAGAGATCTAGGGGTACATGTTCATAGCTCCTTGAAAGTGGAGTCACAGGTGGACAGAGTGGTGAAGAAAGCATTCGGCACGCTTGATTTCATCCATCAGAACATTGAATACAGGAGTTGGAATGTCTTGTTGAAGTTGTGCAAGACATTGGTAAGGCCACACTTGGAATACTGTGTGCAATTCTGGTCACCCTATTATAGAAAGGATATTATTAAACTAGAAAGAGTGCAGAAAAGATTTACTAGGATGTTACCGGGACTTGCTGGATTGAGTTATAAGGAGAGGCTGGATAGACTGGGACTTTTTTCTCTGGAGCGTAGGAGGCTGAGGGGTGACCTTATAGAGGTCTATAAAATAATGAGGGGCACAGATCAGCTTGATAGTCAATATCTTTTCCCAAAGGTAGGGGAGTCTAAAGCTAGAGGGCATAGGTTTAAAGTGAGAGGGGAGAGATACAAAAGTGTCCAGAGGGGAATTCTTTCACACAGAGGGTGGTGAGTGTCTGGAACAAGTTGCCAGAGGTAGTAGTGGAGGCGGGTATAATTTTGTCTTTTAAAAAGCATTTAGATAGTTACATGGGTACGATGGGTATAGAGGGATATGGGCCAAATGTGGGCAATTGGGATTAGCTTAGGGTTTTTTTCAAAAAAGGGCGGCATGGACAAGTTGGGCCGAAGGGCCTGTTTCCATGCTGTAATCCTCTATGACTCTAAGGGGGAGGGAGGGGGCGGCTCTTTGCAGCTCATCCCCCTTCCTAGCTGTTCCTAATGCCAGTCCCTTGATCAGAGATAGAATGCCTTTTAACAATAGATCCATCTCTCCCAGCAAAGGTTGGCTTGTCATGCTCCCCATACAGCGAGCATCATCTCCACCCCATCTACACCCCTGCTGGTGGGATGAGGCCCTTAAATGAACATTAATTGCCCACTTGCAGGTCTCAATTGGTTGGGGTGGGAAGCCCAACCACAGGCTATCCCACTACGGACTTATTCAGAGTGGGGGTGGAGGTGGCAGTGTCCACACGCGCTACCCTCCTGATGCACGACAATCGAGCACAAGACACAAGGCTTCGGTAATTGAAGGCTTTTATTGTCTAACAATGGAACTATTTGAACACGAGTACACCATTCCAGACTGGAGGGGTCCCGCCCGAGCAGATGGTCTTATACCTCTCCCAGGAGGCGGGGCCCGACTGGGATGTGCCACAACAGCAACCACCACAGGTGTATTAATCCCACAGTGTCAACACCCTAGCCCAACAACAACATTAGAACAACCCCACAGTGTGAACACCCTAGCCCAACAACAACATTAGAATAACCCCACAGTGGTAACCAACAATGGTTCACCACATTCACCCCTCCTTTGAGAACAAAGGCCGGCGGGGTGCGAAAACAGACTATATATATATTTAAAAAATCAACAATCTACAAGTCCAGACGGTCTGGAGGACCGCACCGTCGTTGTGACCTCCTCAATACCGGCTGTGACACCGGAGCAGGTGCTTGCGGTGGCGTTCTCTCCAAAACAGCGTCCGGCTGTCCCCTCGAGGACTCACGGGCCGGTTGACCCTGATGAAGCGGTAGTACAGGGGATCCCGGTACCTTCTGCGATGGCGCCGATCTCCGAGTCTCAGGCAAGCTGTACAGTGGAGTATAACTGTTATGCACTGGTCCCGGTGCTGACCGCGCCACGTCCGGGGGAGAAATAAGAGATAGGGGATTCGTGACTGGGGGTATGGGAGCGACAGGAGTTGCTACGTCCCCTGCGGGCGCCAGGTCTCGGATCGAGACTGTGTCCTCTCGCCCGTCAGGATATGCCACATAGGCATACTGAGGGTTGGCGTGGAGGAGGTGGACCGGTTCGACCAAGGGGTCGGACTTGCGGGCCCTTACATGTCGCCGCAGAAGGACGGGTCCTGGGTACGTCAACCAGGCTGGTAAAGATATCCCCGAGGACGACTTCCGAGGGAATGAGAACATCCTCTCGTGGGGAGTAGCATTGGTTGCCGTACACAGGAGGGAGCGAATGGAGTGAAGCGCATTTGGGAGGACCTCCTGCCAATGGGAGACTGGAAGGCCTTTGGACTTCAGCGCCAATAGGACAGCCTTCCAGACTGTAGCATTCTCTCTTTCCACCTGTCCATTGCCCCTAGGGTTGTAACTCGTGGTCCTACTAGAGGCAATCCCGTATGAGAGCAGGAATTGCCTCAAGTCGTTACTCATGAACGACGAGCCCTTGTCGCTATGTATATAGCTGGGGTACCCGAACAGGGTAAAAAGATCACGGAATGCCTTGATCACCGTGGCAGTCGACGCGTCCGCACAGGGGACAACAAACGGGAACCGGGAGTACTCGTCTATGATGTTAAGAAAGTACACGTTCCGGTCTGTTGAGGGAAGGGGGCCCTTAAAATCCACACTCAGCCTCTCGAAGGGGCGAGTGGCCTTGACCAAATGTGCCCGGTCAGGTCGGTAAAAGTGCGGTTTGCATTCCGCGCAAATCCGACAGCTCCTTGTCACTGACCTGACATCCTCCACCGAGTAGGGCAGATTGCGGGCTTTGATGAAGTGGTAGAGCCGAGTGACCCCAGGATGGCACAGGTCATTATGGAGGGCGTTCAAGCGGTCCTCCTGCATAGTAGCGCATGTTCCGCGCGAGAGGGCATCCGAGGGCTCATTGAGTTTCCCTGGACGATACATAATATCGTAATTATAGGTGGAGAGCTCAATTCTCCACCGCAAGATCTTGTCATTCTTGATCTTGCCCCTCTGCGTATTATTGAACATAAACGCCATGGACCGCTGGTCTGTGATCAGGGTGAACCGCTTCCCCGCCAGGTAATGGCGCCAGTGTCTGACGGCCTCCACAATAGCCTGAGCCTCCTTTTCCACCGCTGAATGCCGAATTTCGGGACCTTGAAGGGTGCGGGAAAAAAACGCGACGGGCCTGCCTGTCTGGTTTAGTGTGGCGGCCAGGGCGAAATCAGATGCATCACTTTCCACCTGAAAAGGGATGGATTCATCCACCGCGTGCATCGTGGCTTTCGCAATGTCGCTTTTCAATGCCTTGAAGGCCAATTGGGCCTCTGGCGTGAGTGGAAAAGTCGTGGACGTAATAAGCGGACGGGCTTTGTCCGCGTAGTTGGGGACCCACTGCGCATAATAGGAGAAGAAGCCTAGGCATCTCCTCAGTGCTTTTGCGCTAGTGGGCAAGGGAAGTTCAGCAAGGGGGCGCATACGGTCGGGATCAGGGCCAATTACCCCGTTTTCCACTACGTATCCCAGGATGGCTAACCGGCGCGTACGGAATACACACTTCTCCCTGTTGTAGGTCAGATTCAGGCGAGATGCAGTGCGCAAAAAGTTCTGGAGATTTGTGTCATGGTCCTGCTGATCATGGCCGCAGATGGTGACATTATCCAGGTACGGGAAGGTAGCCTGCAGCCCGTTCTGGTCCACCATTCGATCCATAGCACGCTGGAAGACCGAGACCCCATTGGTGACACCAAATAGAACCCTAAGAAACTGATACAGACGACCATCCACCTCAAAAGCCGTGTAATGTCGGTCCTCTGGGCGGATGGGGAGTTGGTGGTAGGCGGACTTAAGGTCTATGGTGGAGAACACCCGATACTGCGCAATCTGATTGACCATATCAGATATGCGCGGGAGAGGATACGCATCCAGCTGCGTATAACGGTTAATGGTCTGACTATAGTCAATGACCATCCGGGGTTTGTTCCCGCTCTTAACCACCATGACCTGTGCTCTCCACGGACTAACGCTGGGCTGTATGATCCCTTCTTTGAGGAGCCGCTGAACCTCAGATCTGATGAAGATCCGATCTTCAGCGCTGTAACGCCTACCTTTAGTAGCGATGGGCTTGCAGCCTGGTACCAGATTCTTAAATAAAGAGGGTGTGGTGATCTTTAGTGTGGAAAGATTGCATGCAGGGCGCTTTGGACAATTTGGAGGCTGCGGCTGGTCCCCTACTGTCAGCGAAGGGAGTGGCCCACCGTACTGTAGGATCACACTCCTCATGTGGACCATAAAGTTTAGTCCGAGGAGAATTGGCGCGCAAAGATGCGGCAACACAAGGAGCCTGTATCGCTCGTAAATTGTGCCCTGCACTTTCAGAGTTACCACACAACGTCCTTGGATCGGTACAGACCGGGACCGTGATGCCATAGAAATTGTCTGTTTGGCAGGTAGAACCCGGAGTCCACACCTCTTTACAGTGTCAGGGTGAATAAAGCTCTCAGTGCTCCCGCTGTCAAACAGACAATAAACAGTACGACCATTTACCTTAATGTTCATCATTGAACAGTCAAGCCTGTGGTGCTTAGCCTGGTCCAGGGTGATCGACGCCACCGTTGGCCCTTGGACGTCACTGCAGGCAGCCGAGGTTGATGTTGAGGACCCCTGCTGGTCGCTCCTGGTCGTCGTCGACCAAAATGGCCGCCCCCATGAATCGCACATGGTTGAGGGCGCCAAGCGTAGCGACTCCTGGTGGTCATCCTCCTCCGACTCCGCCAACCACAATGGCGTCGTCCTGGGCTCGCACGTGGACGGACCTCGTGGGTACTGCGACGTCGATGGAGATGATCTCCGTTCTGGAGGGTCACAGGCTACACTGCCGTTCTTGGGCTTCGATCTGCAGACTTTCGCGTAGTGCCCCTTTTTACCGCATTGATTACAGACCACCGCTTTAGCAGGACACTTTTGCCGTGGATGCTTGGCTCCTCCGCAGAAATAGCACCGCGGGCCGCCTGGGGCTGCCGCCGCCGTCGGGTCGATATGGGAGCGCGAGCCCGTGGGGCAAGGAGGGATTTGTGACTGCTCCTGCCACGTTGTCTCCACGTGGTCCTCCGGATACAGGGCCAAGCTCTTCGACGCCGCCTCCAGCATTTCAGCCATCTCCATAGCTTGGGTCAGGTTGAGATTCCCCTTCTCCAACAGCTTGAGCCGGATGTACGAAGACCCTACCCCTGCCACAAACGCATCTCGGGCGAGGTCGTACATGTACTGCTCAGCCGACACAGCTTTGCAGTCACAGCCCCTGGCAAGCTGCAAGAGCTCAATGGCGTAATCCTCCATGGTTTCGCCCGACTGCCGACGCCGTGTAGCGAGGAGGTAACGAGCATGGATCTCGTTGGGAGGTCTCGTGTAGCGCTTTTTCAAAAGCTCGAGGGCCCTCGGGTAAGTGGTGGCCGCACGAATCGCGAGGTAGACAGTGTCGCTTACCCTCGCATGGAGGACCTGGAGTCTGTCGTTATCCGTGGTGACTGCTGCAGAGGCTGCCAGGTAGTCCTCGAAACACTTCAGCCAGTGGTCAAAGGTGTTAGAGGCGCCGACCGCACGTGGATCCAGCGTCAGACGCTCTGGCTTTAGCATTTGTTCCATACTCTCCTTTCCGTCGAGAGTTTCGTGTTAGACAATAAAATTGATGCACGACAATCGAGCACAAGACACAAGGCTTCGGTAATTGAAGGCTTTTATTGTCTAACAATGGAACTATTTGAACACGAGTACACCATTCCAGACTGGAGGGGTCCCGCCCGAGCAGATGGTCTTATACCTCTCCCAGGAGGCGGGGCCCGACTGGGATGTGCCACAACAGCAACCACCACAGGTGTATTAATCCCACAGTGTAAACACCCTAGCCCAACAACAACATTAGAACAACCCCACAGTGGTAACCAACGATGGTTCACCACACCTCCCCACCTGATTAAATACACCCACCACCAAATTTATCACTGGGGAGGGAATTAAATGCCACCTCTGGGAGAATATTTAATGGAGGTGACCAGGATCTCATCTGCCTGCGAGAAAGACAGTGGGAGTTCCACATCAATTCTGTTAGGAAAGGTCTGTCAAATCAAGTACCACTCAAATACAGGTGTAGCAGGGGTATTTATCCCAGATAAAATCAAGAACCCCCAAGAGCAGAAGTCCCACCCTTTGGGAGCTTCCAGCCTGCAGCTCTACTGAACAGTAGCCCCACCATGGAAACAGTGACTACTAATGGTAGGGCACCTACCTGAGGCTGGTATTGTCACACAGATCTAGTATTGGGGCCTCGCAGCAAGGGCACTCTGTGCATACCCTGCTTTCTAATGCTGGGTCTGTTGCCCCCTCGGCTATGGCTTGTCGTGCTGCCCACATCCCCACATGGTGAGCCACCCAGCTGCCACTCAGTTAATTCCAGCCGCAATGGTTTGAGGCCCTTTAATGGGCATTAATTGGCCAGTTAAGGGCCTAAACTGACAGCCGGGCAAGAAGGATGTCCACAGGCCTTCCCCCACAAACTTAATCAGCATGAAAGCACAACATTCCTGCCTGATTAAGTGCCCTTCTACCATCAAACTTGCCATGGGGGAGGGCATTAATTCCTGTCATAGAGTTTCCAATAGCACTGGGGGCAAGTGCGGCTAATAGTGCTGATGGAAACCAGTGCGAAAGGGAGAGAATCTTGATTCTCCCTACCCAAATTTATTTGCCATAGTTATATCCATCTCTTCCTACTGTTCAAGTTTTTTAACTGACCCTTGATGTCACCCCGCCCTCCATCTGTTTGGATGCAAGTGTGCCACAGATGGAAAGAATAAAAAATATATATTTTCAACATTTTAATCAGCTGCTTCAATCCAAAAATTATTAAATTGAAGGGAAAGGATTTTGCAGGGTAGTGGGGATAAGCCAGAAGAAGTGGGGCTAATTAGACAGCTCTTTCCAAGAGCCAACACAGGTATGATAGGCCAAATGGCCTCTTTCTGTGGTGTCTCATTTGTTGTGACTATCTAGTTCTTGGTTCAAGTATTTTGAAATATAACTTTTACTTTTTGGAATTAAAATTAAACTCTAAAAAAATGAGAAAAATGCAATTAAAGCAGCTTGGAGTTTATGGAACTTACAAGGTTTGAGCCATGTACCTTTAAGAGGTTAACAGCTAGAAAATTAATATCACAATGCAGCAGGAGAAATGGGGCAAAACCTTATTGTGGTGTTGGAGGTCTCACCTACCAGAGAGAAAGCTGGAATGAGACCCGCGGTGCCTCTTTTGATGAAGGCCCACTGAACCACATGCCAAGTTGGCAAGGCCACCGGTGGGCCATCCCCTGGAATCAACACCCTGGGGGTGGGAGTCCTGCCTAATGATGATGAGAGGCAGCAGTTCTCATGTTCAGCTGCGCCACTGGGGAGGTTGTGGCTGCTGCCAGAAGGACAGTCCCCAAGTCCCAGGATCAGGGATCAACCCCAGCTCCAGGTAAGTATTGTGGAGATTGGGGTTTTCACAGGTTATAGGGAGAGGGGTCAGGGCTGGTAGAAGCACTCCCCCTTCCAGATTTCTGGTTCCTCAATCAGACACTGAGTGTCTTTGAGAGCCACCCTGAGGTGATAAGCTGGCCCCCCAAATTATCTTTATCTCCCCTGCCTGTTGTGCAGACTGCATGGTGAAAAACCCACCCATCACTGGGTTAATACCAGTGGCATGGAAGGAGTCCAATAAGTGATCATTAATTGGCTATTTAAGGGCCTCAACTGGCAGTGGGTGTGAGGGAAGATGGATGCAGGCAGGAAGGTCAATCATGAGTCTTCCGACCAGAACTTAATTCTGGTGGAGCAGGGAAAGGGGGCAGGGAACAGAAGCAGGAAGATTATCTTGGTTGAAAAAAGTGAGAGTATTTACAATGGTCCTCACAGAGTGTTATGGTAAAGAAGCAATAAGTAAGTTAGTTTAGAAGTATTAGAAAAGTAGCCAGAACAAAGGACTGAGGCATCCGCAGTCAAAAGAAGATAAATGAATATTTTACCTCTGAGGATAGCTCAGCTGAGGAGAATGCTCCAAAGGACTGTGACATACTTATGTGCAGTCCCCGCAGAAGTAAATAACTTTAAGATTCATGTGCCTTATAAGAGAATTATCGGGGGACATAAGAAGTCAACATGAGTGCACAGCACATATAGTTATCAACCACACACAAAGACAGAAGGTCTGACATCATCTGTGGAGAGAGAGTAGAGCCAATGTTTCGAATCTGGATCTAGACTCAAAATATTGGCTCTACTCTCTCTCCACGGATGCTGTCAGACGGACTGAGATTTTCCAGCATGTTTCTGTTTTTGTTTCAGATTCCAGCATCCGCAGTATTTGACGTTTAGCTTAGTTATGAACCATATTATTAAGCTAATAGTGCTTGTTTTGTTTATAGTCTTTTATAGACATCAAAGTTGCTTTTGTTAAAAGAAAAGAAATCTTGTGGTTCAGTTCTATTGGTCAAAACAAGCTAATCTGATTTCTTATTCATGATAATGGTCCCTAACTGGATTGTAACATATATAATTATATGACATCAAGATTTAAAGAATTAAGAATGTTTAAGGAATGTAATGAAATATAGATATATAAAAATGTATAAACGAGTCATTAGATGATGGTCAATCTATTATATTCTGGCTTTAAATATTGAATAAATGCATAGGTATATAATTAACGAATTGGTTTTTTATTCAAGTTGCCTCACCACAGTGTTTATGAGCCTACATGTAATTATGATAAAGAAAGCATTACATTATTTTACACATGGCATTCTGCAATATTTTTTCCACAGTAATCTTTAAAATTAACTTTCCCTCTTGAATTATTCAATGACATTTATTCAACTCAGTGTATTTTAATAGCATTTCCATGTTAAGTGCTCATAAAAAGTTGCAGCAGGGAGATTACTAATTTCCTTCAAAACCACTAATTTGGCTGAGGAAAAGCTCCATTATGATAAAATTCCGAATAAACATTCCACAAGTGATGGTAATGTTTTTCGCAAAGGAAGCTCCTCGGCACTGTTGTACGAATATTTCTATGGAACAGTAATGATATAGTCATTCCAATCTACTGCTCCATAACTTCCTGGCTCCCCAGAGTCAGATTTACGGGCTACCCCAAAGATGCTCTGGGGAGTCCCTCTTGGAATTAAGGGTTTACCCAGCAATTGTCCAGAAGTGCTAACTTCCCCTGGACAACTGCACTGGCTGGGAATCATCCGACAACATTGTTAAGTTCGGATGGTTCTGTTAGTTACTGTAAAGGAGTATGAAGAAATAAAGCTACTTCTAACTTCAGTGTAACTAGATTAAATATCCAGACCGAGGTCTGCACATGACACATACCTGACCCCCCATGAGATCCCCACTTGCATCCTCCTCCCGCCCAAAAAATGTACCCCTCCCATGTTATCCCCAGCTGTCACCCTCACAGGATTCCTCCCCAACCCCACCTACCCAAATGGACCCGTCCAAACCTGACTCGACACCGCCTCCCCACCCGTACCCCCCCGTCCCACGCCCTGACATGACCCAGCTCCCATCCCCCCGCCGATCTGGCCCACACCCCTCCCTCACTGACCCGATCTCCACTCCAACCCAAACCAGCCCTATCCTCCCGAACCCACTTGATCCCCACCCTCCCAATCCAACCTGCCTGACCGATTCCCACCCACCACCCCAGATCCAATCCAATCTTCCAGGGCAAGGAAGTGTCTAATTTAATTGAAAATCGTATTGCGCTTTTAATAACAAGTATAAAGTATAGTTGTAACAATTGTAAAAAAAATTTGCAATTCCAGAGCACTTTTCATGATGTTCAGATGTCCCAAGATGCTTTATGGACCAATGGAGTAATTTTCAGTTGTTGTCTTTGTTGCAATGTAGAAAATGGAGCATCAAGTTCCCACCAACAGTAGTGAAATAAATAACCTGTTAAGCTCTTTAAGGAATTGGCTGAGGGACAAATGTTGTCATTTATTCAGCAATAACACATATTATAAAATTTTCCAGTGATATCACAAATGGCTAGAGTCCATTTCTGTGCAGTGCAGCAAAAGCAGAAGATGCTGGAAAATCTCAGTAGGTCTGACAGCATCTGCGGAGAGAGACTAAATCCAATGTTTCAAGTCTGGATGACCTTTTGTCAGAGTTGAAGACAAAGAAAAGAAGATGAGATTTATACTGCGAGCATGGTGGGGCCGGGGGTGGGGTGGGTAGGGGGTGGTTTTGTAATTGATCGAGGTGTCACAGACAAAAAGACAAAGTGAATGTAAATGGTGATGATAAACGCTAGGAATGGTGCTAATAGTGTCCATTAATAGATCGGAATGTATAAATGGAAGAACAAAGGTGCAGAGTGTCAAAGGGCGAACCTGAGGCATGTGGCAGATGACCTCATTTCTCTCTGAAGTATTGGATATAATTAGTCTAACATGCAAAGATAAAAATTGACAGAAAATGAACAGAAGTAACATACTGCTGATGCAGTCAGTCTGGACACACTGTGCTAATAGACACAAACTTGGTGCGGCCAATTCCCTATCCTAATCTTCATGCTATTGACAGCAGCCTGGTAAAAATGCATGAAATTTGAATTCTTGTTTCAGCTGTCCTCTTATTGAGATATAGAATGTTTACTTCATAACTCATTATCTTGAGATGAACAGGCTGCCACTGACATTTTGGCTTCCCCCGCCACCGCCGCCATTACTTATTGAGTAAAGGCACCACCCAATGTAGACCCAAGCTGTACAGTCTTGTCAGTATTTTCTGTTTTAATTTCAGTTCTCCAGCATCTGCAGTGTCTAGTTAATGGTGCCTCTCTCCACCTTTGGATGGCACGGTGGCACAGTGGTTAGCAGGGCTGCCTCACAGCACCAGGAACCAGGTTCAATTTCTGGCTTGGGTCACTGTCTGTGTGGAATCTACACGTTCTCCACATGCCTGCGTGGGTTTCCTCCGGGTGTTCCGGTTTCCTCCCACAGTACAAAAGACATGCCGGTTAGGTACATTGGCCATGCTAAATTCTCCCTCAGTGTATCCGAACAGGCGCCGGAGTGTGGCAACTCGGAGATTTGCACAGTAACTTCAGTGCAGCGTTAATGTAAGCCTACTTGTGACTATAATAAATGAGCATTAAACTTTAAATCTTTTCTGACCTTGGCTCAACACAACTGGAGGATGCCAGCAGCAGTAAGCTGCCAAGGGGATGATAGAGAGTGCACCATGTTAACATAAATCCCATTTTTATTCTGTGTGTCGAATAACCTCAGCAGTTTCCAAAGGTCCTGAGTGATGCACCAGATGCTCTTATTTCTCCTCTGACCAAGAATGATACCGTTCTACAGAGAATGGAATCCTTCAGTGTAAACTGAACCCTTTAGTGCAGGACCAGGAGGAATTAATCAGTCTAAGTTAGTGAAGGAGTGAGATCATTTGGAAAGCAATATTAAAAAATCCGTCATCATGCCACAAGTGCTGAACTGTACCCAACGATTTGGATTTGGGAAAGCTTACTACCGCAATTCCTGCTCAATATGTTTTAGGCATGTGTGAGATGTCTGTGCCATGCTTCTTCAGTATTTTTGGGTTTTTTTTGCATATTTAGCAAGGCTTCTCAACTGTTTGAAAGCAAAGCTTGGTTATTATTGTGTACAATATTATTGTGTACCAGCACTCCATGTGTTAGGCTCCCCACTCCACCAGTTTAACATGCATGTTAATCCCAATGAAAACAAACTCCTCTGTTAAAATCTCAGAGAGAAGGGATTAATAAAAACTTATTTGTTTTCATTGGTAATATCAGAGAGTAATTTATAATCTTAAAAAAGAATTCCATCCTGTGGCACGAGGGAACAAGACATCAGAGCAATATACTCCATTGTGAATCTGGTCTTTGTTGGGGCACTATGGTTGGAGTTCCACTCTGCACTGAACTGTGGTGCACCTGAACTTGGAGTGATTGATCCTTCACAGGGCGTCTGGAATGGAAAGTGTTTCCTACTGCAAAGTCATTTAAAGAAAAGAAAATCAATCTCTTACATTGAACAGAACCTGCTATAGATAGGTTCCCCCCCCCACCCCCCCTTATAGTAAGACCATAGTGAGGGTGGCACGGTGGCACAGTGGTTAGCACTCCTGTCCCACAGTGCCAGGGACCTGGATTCAATTCCAGCCTCGGGTCACTGTCTGTGTGGAGTCTGTACATTCTCCCTGTGTCTACGTGGGTTGCCCCCGGGGGCTCCGGTTTCCCCCCACAGTCCAAAGATGTGCAGGTTTAGCCATGCTAAATTGACCGTAGTGTCAGGGGATTAGTAGGGTAAATATGTGGGTTACGGGAATAGACCTGGGTGGAATTGTAGTTGGTGCAGACTCGATGGGCCAAATGGCCTCCTTCTGTACTGTAGAGATCCTATGATTTTATGAGACTGACTATAAAAATGTACGTGGGCTGATTGCGTTCTTTAATTCTGGCATTGAAAGGAATGGGCTAATACTCGGCTACTCGGCTACATTATGGCACGGTGGTACACTGGGGGGTGGCATGGTGGCACACAGGGGGAGTGGCACAGTGGTAAGTACTGCTGCCTCACAGCCCCAGGAACCTGGTGGGCCTGGGTAAAATGCTCTGCCAGAGCAGACTCAATGGGTCAAATGGTCTCCTTCTGCACTGTAGGGATTCTATGGTTCTATTTGAATGTACAGCCAAAGAACATGAAGTCTGCAATTTTTTTTTGAGGATGCTGTGGAACAGCAGCATTTGTATCTTTGTCCCTTTGAATTCACCAATGAGATGCCTTATCTTTGCTGGTTGACCCTGGAGAGTGGTCCAGGAGAACATAATGCTTGTTTTCTTCGAGGATCAGACTACTCGAGCATTGTTAGAGCCTACTAACTTGCTTGAAAGTAAGTCAATATCCACACTTCACTCTCATAAGGAAATCTTTCCACCAAAATTATCCTTCAGCATAGAAGCCGAGGCCAAATCTTCAGAACTTCTCCAGCTTCAGAATTCCAAACAAGAATTTTGTCTGGATTTGGATTCATTCCACTGCTGAAAATGGCATTGTATTTTTTCTTACACTGACACATTCTTCACATTGCCTACGGCTGAGTAGGGTCCCACTGAAGAGAGTGTGGTGATGTTACCTCAGCCTACAGAATGTGGTGTCAAGAAATCATATCTTTATCATTTCCAACAATGTCTGTAGAAATTTCACCATCCTTCCTCTTGTCATCCAGATTTGTTTGAATCTCAGATATTGGGCGGAATTCTTTGGCCTCTCACGCCCCGCCGCAGCAGCCTGAGAGGATGGACAATTTGGCACTCATCCAGATCTCTGTTCACTGCAGCGGGATGGGAGATCCCACTGGAGTGAACGGCTGGAGAATGCCCCCCATTGTATACTTTCTTTGTCCTCGATGCAACTGTGAGCAATTCTTTGTTGAAAGTACTTTGCACAGAGTTTTTTTGTCCTGGCCCACCATAGGAATCACAGTGGGTGGGATAGGACCATGCAAAGGTCCGTTGACCTCAAGCAGGATTTTCCAATCTTGGGGCAATTGCGGTCGGAAAATCCCACCCTATGTCTTCTCAGGTCTCTCCCCAGTGTGCTAAAAGGGAGCCTAAGATTCCTGAGCGAATGCTAGTCTATCCTTTTCCCATTCAAGAGACTGCAAGTGTTGATACCCTTCAACCCTCTTTCTTTCCCTCTTTCTTGGTTCAATTGTTCATTGAAAAGCTTCCATGTTCTTTACACCAGTTGCCATGGAGTTCATATCCTAGATGCCAGAATCTTGGAAAGCTGCTGTCCCACCCCACCAATGATGAGGCCCTCCAGGGAACAAATGAGAGCCCACATGTATCCACAACATCCTCCCAGACAGCTGAGAACACTGTAGGGGATTGACTCCTACAACTATGACTTGACGGTGGTGGGGGTGTGGAGTTGGAGCTGGACGGAATCTGTAACTCTAAAGGATGCTACAGAAGTTTGAGAAAGTAGTAATGTCATTAGTTTAATATTGGTATTAAAGCAGTTGACATTACAGTTAGAGGGAGGTGTAGTATAATGGGTTAATAGTCATGGTAATGAGTTAATGATGAGTTTTCAAGAAGCAGTTGGATATAGCATTTGAGGTGAAGGGGATCAAAGGATATAGGGGGAAAACAGGATCAGGCTATTAAGTTGGATGACCAGCCATGATCATAATGAATGCTGGAGCAGGCTCAAAGGGCCGAATGGCCTCCACCTCCTCTTATTTTCTATGTAACAGTGGCATCAGCAATCATGTGTTACTGATGGAAGCAGATGGAATAGTCTGTCCTCAAGAGAGATGCCATGAAACCTATCTTGTATATTATATTAACAAAGTAGTTTTGAAACAACCAGCTTGGGTTAGACTAGAGTTACTCATGGTAAGAGGGAAAGCTTTCCTGTTTAGGTTAGGCCAAAAGAACAACCCACAAAACATTATGCACAATCCTTCTGCGACCATCAAACCCTGGAATGGAACTTGAACTCAAGGCCTCCAGGCTAAAAAGCAAGAGTGCTACTAATTCAGCTAACCCTAACTCTAACTCTAACCCTAACCCTAACCTCTTTTTGTAAGTTTTGTAAGGCATAGTTCAGGCTCTAGTTTTCAATTGTATCTCTGCTTTTAGCTAATCGTCGTGTTGGATACAAAATATTTCTAGCAACTGTGATTTCTTTTGCAGGAACAAGTTTAACTGGATCATGACTCATTTCGGATACATACTTTCCATTTGTCTTATTCTGACCACGGTTGTCCATTGCCAGCAGCGTCAACCCAAACCCAGGCGTCCGAAGCCCTCAAAGCCCCCTAAGCTTCCCAAGCCTCCCAAGCCACCCAAACCTCCAAAGCCCGGAAAAGCAGTGGCCATTGATCCTACAGAACCAAGTCATGTTACAACACTTCCACCACCTCTACCGCCAGGTCCAATGTCAATGTTCCCGGACTGCCCTAGAGAGTGTAACTGTCCTCCTGACTTTCCCAATGCACTCTACTGCGACAGCCGCAATCTAAGAATTGTCCCCATCATTCCATCCAGGATCCATTATGTCTATCTCCAAAATAACTTCATAGAGAGTCTCCCTGAACGGGCTTTTAGGAACGCGACTGAAATCAAATGGATCAATTTGGACAACAACAGAATTTCCAACCAAAAGCTTGATAAGGAGGTTTTTAACATTATGAGCAAGCTTCTCTTTTTGTACATGGATAGAAATAAGTTGAATGGAGTTCCACCAAATCTCCCACCTAGCCTGGAGCAACTTCGTCTGTCTAGAAATCAAATCTCCAAAATCCCGTCGGGCACCTTTAGCAAGATGGAGAACCTCACCTTGCTTGACCTCCACCACAACAAGCTATCTGATGGCGTCTTCAACAAAAATACATTCAAAGGTCTCAAAAACCTAATGCAGCTCAATTTAGCTCACAATTCCTTGAAGAAAATGCCTCCGACTGTCCCTCAGCATATCTTCCAACTTTTCTTGGATAAGAATCAAATCAAGGAAATACCTGATAACTATTTCAAGGGTTTAAACCATTTGGCCTTTTTAAGGCTGAATTTCAACCAGTTAACAGACCAAGGTATCCCCAATGGTCTTTTTAATGTATCAACTCTCCTGGATCTCCACCTGTCCAACAACAAACTCAATTCTATACCGATGTTTAATACGAAGCTGGAACACCTGCATCTCAGCTACAACCACATTGAAAGTAAGTTCTCATATTTTGTCTGCAGGTTCCATTTTTTACTGTTGCATTTTATCATAGAGTACAGTAATCTGTACTGTATAATACGACACGATGGCACAGTGGTTAGCACTGCTGCCCCACAGCACCAGGGACCTGGGTTTGATCCCTGGCTTGGATCACTGTCTGTGTGGAGTTTGCATGTTCTCCCCGTGTCTGTGTGGGTTTCCTCTGGGTGCTCCGGTTTCCTCCTACAGTCCAAAAGACATGCAGGTTAGGTGCATTGGCCAGGATAAATTCTCCCTCAGTGTACCCGAACAGGCGCCAGAGTGGGTGACTAGAGGATTTTCACAGTAACTTCATTGCAGTGTTAATGTAAGCCTACTTGTGGCACTAATAAATAAACTTTGAAACTGATCTATTCTGAATTAGGAAGAATTTACTTTCAGATATCTGTGAAACTATCGACAACAAACCTTTAATTATCTAGAGCGTCAAAGACATTGCGTGGGATTCTCTATCTCGTTCGCCCTGCATCCCTGCTGCCAGTGAAAATGGAGAATTTGGCGCTCAGCCAAATCTCCATTCACTCCACCAGAGAATTCCAAATGCGGGCAAAGTCAGAGGTTTCTGGCAACTGCCTTTTAGCTGTTAATTCCAATTGGCTGATTATTCAAATTATATGACCACTAAATTACCATCTTAATGACTGATTTATACCTAGTAAGTCAATTATTTTAATGCAAGATGGAAATGATAAGGAGTTGACAAGTTGCTTTTGTTGATGTTGATTCATTATTGCACAAGATTGCCGACAATATCACAGGACAGCCATGTGTTCCGGCTGTTCCTTCATTCATGAGAAAGCTACATAACAGCCATTTTTACAGTATTGGTTAACGACACTGCATATCTTGCTCAAACATCCCTCAAATCCTGTATTTACCTTGAAATTCAAACCCCCCTTCATTGAGGTCCTAAAATATTATCTAAGAAGTCAGACATCCATATAAGGTATCTTCAATTTATATGTGTAGATATAAATCTGAACACTTTTCAATTTATGTTCAGAATGCTTTTGAATTTATGTATACAAAGCATTCGAATTAATATATTAACCTCTGTGTCATTAGGGTGACCATTCATCTGGTTTTGCGCTGGACAGTCCAGTTTCTAGCCACTGTTCAGTATCTGATAGCTTTGTGTCTGGTATTTCATTCCTTTATATACTTACTTAAGCATAGCACTGGCAGCGGCCTGTTCTCATTTCTTTCCCCATCTGCAGTAGGCTCAAAGCAACTTGGCCACAGAAAACAGATAGAGTTTTTCCCATTTCCCAGATTCCACACATTGACTGAGATTTTCCAGCCTGAGTTTTCCAGCAGGGGAGGCAGGTCATCATTGACCAGTAGGTTCCATGTGCGGTGTCACTAACCAACACTGTAGGCATGGATGAGTTACATTGCTTTCTCACGAATGAAGAAACAGCCAAAACTCATGGCTTGACTGTGATGTTGTCAGAGGGCCATTGCCTTCGAAAAGGAAGATCCTGTTGGCAGCCAATAGCGAGCGCCACCGCCATTGGAAAACCCGCTATGGGGTGAGTGGGGGTTTGCTGGAAAATCCTGGCCAATATCTCTCAAGCTGCGATGGATCCTTATGTGTAATGATATCATCCCCTAGTGTGATGATGTTGTCCTGTAGATGATGATGGTAATGCCACCCACTCACCTGTGTGATGACATCATCTCTGTGCGTCACAATGACATTTGGTATTTGTGACCATTGGCAGCAGGCACTCTCTGAGTCATTGAATTAATCAACTGAAGACAATTCAAGTTCAAAGGGGTCAGAGGGTAAGGAGAATTTGTGCAGGGCATGCAGACATAATTCAGTCTGCATTTTCAGAATTCTGTCCTTCTTTTCATATTGTAATTTCACAAGGTTTAAAGCAATTTTGGAACAAACGAAGCACATTGGATTATAGGATGGAGTGGGATTTCATAGAATAGAATCACAGAATCCCTAGTGTGGAAGGCCCATCGAGTCTGCACTGCTTCTCCAAGGGCATTTCCCCCTATCACTGTTACCCCACATATTTACCCCGCTAATCCCCCTAACCTACACATTTTGGGATACTAAGGGGCAATATAACATGGCCAATCCACCTAATCTGCACATATTTAGACTCTGGGAGGAAACTGGAGCACCCAAAGGAAACCCACGCAGACACGGGGAGAACGTGCAAACTCCACACAGTCACCCAAGGTTGGAATTGAACCCATATCCCTGGCACTGTGAGGCTAATCTCTGTGCCACCAGTTTACAGGGTAGAACAAGCCATCCGGCCCAACCAGTCAATGCCAGTCTTTATGCTTCACTTGAGCCTCCTTCTATTTCTCCTCCTCTAAATCAATCACTATAGCCCAAAATTCCCTTTCCTTCATATATTTGTCTTGCTTCTCTTACATGCATCCACATTGGTTGCTTCAACCACTCGCTGTGTTAGTGTGTTCCAACTTCTCACTATCTCTTTGGGAACATAAATCTTGTTGAATATTGATGGCCTCTGGTTATGGTCTCCCCCACAAGAGAAAATATTATCCACTCCATCAAAATCTCTCATAGTTTCAAGTCCTGCATATGATGTCACCCCTCAGCTTTCTTTTTTTAAGAGAAAAGAGACCCAAATTGTCAATCCTTTCCTGACATGCATAGTTGGTTGTCACACGAATGTTCCTCTGCACTGCATGGATGAGAAGCTGGGAGGTACAAAACTGAGGTACATTACACTGCCACCAATGGAAGGATGGTGTAATTACAGCATGACTGATTGACATAGACAACTGCCCCCATAAAAGTGGATTTGATTTGACTTGATTTGATTTATTAATGTCACATGTATTGATGTACAGTGAAAAGTATTGTTTCTATCATGCTATACTGACAAAACACACTGTTCATAGGAGAGAAGGAAAGGAGAGAATGCAGAATGTAGTGTTACAGTCATAGCTAAGGTGTAGAGAAAGGTCAACGGAATATAAGATAAGTCTATTCCTCTTTTGGTCAACTGAGTATAAGGTAAGTCCATTGGAGTTTAAAAGATTTAGAGTAGAGTTTTAAAAGCATAGAGTGAGAGTAAAAGATAGAATTATTCTAGGGATAGCTTGCAAAAGCCGCCTTTTTCCAGCACCATCTTGAACCTAAGAGACACAGGAATTTATGGAAAAGATTGATTCAGGAAGCACATGTGGACCAGAATTTTACTGTCCCGCCCGCCACGTGAATCGGAGTAGGTGAGGGGTGGACCATGGAAAGGTCCGTTGACTTTGGGCAGGATTCGGGATGAGCAAGGCTGTAAAATTCCATGCATGGTTTTCAGAATATATTATCCACCCTATCAAAATCTCTCATAATTTTGAGTCCTGTATATGATGTCACCTTCCCCCCCCAGCTTTTTTTTTAAGAGAAAAGAGACCTAACTTGCTAATTCTTTCCTTACGTGTATTATTGGCAGTCACATGTTTCTCTACACTGCAGGATGAGGAGCTGGGAGGTACAAATCTCAGGTGTCACACTGCCACCAATGGAAGGATGGTGTAATTACAGCGTGACTGGTTGACATAGACATATGTCCCCATAAAAATGGACACAGGAATTTATGGAAAAGGTTGTTGCAGGAAGCACATGTGGACATATGGTTTTTGAAATATAAATTAAATGTTAATATTAAAGTTACTTTTGTTTTCTTCCTTTCAGAAATCAATGGAACTGAAATCTGCCCATGTCCCCTCGATAACATTGCTTTACATGCGCATGACATGGAAATGATACCACGCCTTCGATATCTACGGTTGGATGGGAATGCGCTGGCGCCCCCAATACCAATGGACATAAGGATGTGTTTTAGACTTCTGCAGGCAATAGTGGTTTGAAAGCCAGATCCCTGCAAATTCTTTTTTCCCCCCCTCTTTAACCAGAGCCAATTTTTTAAAATAGGGCCGTCAGTCCAGCTTTCTTTCTGTCAGATTATTGCTATGATTGTGTTAAATGGTCAGGCACAGAGTACCTGCAGAAACAGCTTCTTCCCTTTCAGAATAGCATTATTTCCATTCGGACGCCAAAGGTCGGAACTGATCCAAGGGGGTCATCACGCCTGTGTTAAACATGCTATTGTGCACGCAACCTTCTGCCCCACAGGAGAAGTATCAAAAAGAAAGACAAGACCAACTGATCTATTCAGTCTGTCGCATATAGACATGGCTCAACCTTCATACATGCCAACCAATCCTGAAAGAGAACAGGAAAAAACAAGGTTAATTAAACGTTAGTAATATTTAGAAAGAGAAAGCATTGTAACTGTTACGAATCTTGAACCTACAGAACACAGCTAGAAATTCACTGTGATTTCCTTTCTGATTCTCAAGTTCTCCAATCATAGCGTGTATTGGGTCTGAGTAATATTTTTAAGTACTCTTGCGGTGTTAAGACTATGCACAAACAATGACCTATTTTCTCCTGCTGTGGTGCAGACCACAAGAATCCATAAGCACCATGTCTTTCTCATCTGGTTTCTGTTTCTGGTAGAAGCTCAGTTGCCACTTTCTCTGTGAGGTCGCTGTGTAATGCTCTGCTAATCAATGCTGGAAATGTTTCAATCCATTCCTGCTTTTCTCTTTCTAATTTGTTGCCTATTTGGCCTCACTTCTCAATTTAAAACAATTAAGGGATGAATGGGCTTCCATGTAAATTGAACGATCCAAGAGCTGGGCTGGGGCTAACAGCAGAATTCTATCTTGTTTGTAAGTCCACCAATGACATAGAATTTTAATGCAAGGCAATGAAGGTTTCAGAAGCAAAAATACATCATTAGCAGCTATCTGTGGTTTATTTGGTCCCACTAAAGGGTTTTGCCATTACAAATTGTTTACACTGTGTAGCTTTACCCTGCACACAGACTTAATATTTCACGCACAGCCAGTTACTGATCATCAGCCTACAGGCTGTTGAAATTGTGCTGACTTTGAAATGACTAAATAGTCATTTTTGTCCCTTCACAGCAGCTGGTTGCATTGATGTAAAACTAATAGACAGGATAATAGCAGACATAATTGTCACTTCCAAGATTCATTAGTAGGAGATCCAGAAAGGAAGGACGAAATTAGTGTTTGTAGCATAATTCAAACATGTTAAATTGGATCTATTTTGCATTCTGCTCGTTTGCTCCAATTTATTTAAAGTCTGTTTGTCCTCGTGCGGCTGAGTCCGTCAGCCTCCTGAGCCACATCCGTGATGGCGTGAGCACTACAGTGAGCAATGATCCCTAACCCTAACGCAATCTTCACAAACTACAAGATGTGAGGCTCATACTCCCTGGGGTCTACCAGCAAGCCAGTGGTGAGGGTATTTCACTTGTCTCTTGCTTTGCGCTGTGCATACTTTTCACAAACTCAAAAGTTTGCAGATTCAGGAAGAGAAATCTAGGTATAAAATGTATAGGTGAGTACAATAGAAGGAATAAAATAGGGAGCAGTTCCTTATTTGCATATACCTTTTCAATTATTCATGTCCAGTAATGAACAGCCCTGCATTCATCCTAAACTAAGAGGTACTATTGGAAGGTGCAGGGATCCAGAATAATGCTTCAGGATATGAGAAGAATGTACTTGTTTCAGCTTGCAAATATTATTATCTTCTTGAAACTAGAAAATATACATTTTGCATTAGCAGTGATACGTGTCTTCAATAAAACTGGTTTGATATAGGCTGGCTTAGATTTTGTGTCTACAAGCAAAGTTCCAGACTTTGCTCTGGTCTGGTTCAATTTATTAAAATGTAATTCTCAGAATATCATTGTTGATAGCAAGGCCGTTATTTATTGCCCATCATATCATTGCTCATGTGAAGGTTGTGGTGAGCCTTTTGGCAATCTAATAGGTGAGAGGATCTCCAAAATACTATTAAGCATGGAGCTCCAAGGTTCAAATCTGGTAACGATGAAGGAACAGAAATATATATGCCCAAGTTGAGATGGGATGTGATTTGGAGAGGGGGCTTGGAGTTTGTAGTGTTCCCATGCACCTGCTGCCTTGTATTTCAAGGTCGAAGAAGCTGGGGGTGCCAATTTTGGCAGTGGAGGCAGCCCGTCATTGGCCAGCGATGGGATCCTCCGCTCCTAACACTATCAACAGGTTTCCTGTTGTTGGCACCCTCTGTCACTGGGGAACCCATGGTAGAGGATCGCCATTGGTGGGAATCGAAAGATCCTGCCAGTGGGAAGGGCTAGAAACTACTGCCCTGTGGTGCATCCAAGGAAGTGTCGGCAGGTTTCTGCAGTGTGTCTTTTGTAGTAATTTTGTAGAGGTTGTAGTCCAAAGATGTGCCGGTTAGGTTGATTGGCTATGCTAAAATTGCCCCTGAGATGCATAGGTTAGAGGGATTAGTGGGTAAAATATGTAGGGGTATTGGGGTAGGGCCTGGGTGGGATTGTGGTCGGTGCAGACTCGATGGGCCGAATGGCCTTTTTCTGTACTGTAGGGTTTCTATAATTTCTATAATTTCTAGTATGCCAATGGTGGGAGTGAATATTTAAGGTGGTGAATGGGATGCAAGTTAAACAGACTGCTCTGTCCTGGATGATACTGAACTGCTTGCATGCTACTGTAGCTGCGCTCATCCAGATAAGTGAGGGGAAGTCCATAACAATCCTGATTGTGACTTGCTGATGGTGTAGTGGCTTTAGGGAATCCAGCAATGAAACATTCATTGTAAAATGCCTAGCTCCTGACCTGCTCTGGTGACCATGAACTTGTCAAGTTCAATTTCTGATCAATGGCAACCCATAACATATTAACGGTGAGGGGTTCAATGATGTTAATGCCAAGGAATTCACATGGACAGCCATTCATCCTGAATTAATATATTCCAAAGGTCTTTAAAGCTGCAATATTTTATAGCAGATAAGGTTTTATTTTCATGATGCCACATATGTCTGCCTCGCCGATACATCGTTAACAAATACATAGAGTATTAAACCTAAAGAGCTAAAAGTTTCAAAGCTAAAAGGTGCCTGGCAAATCTTCTGTTCACAAATATCCGTTCTCTGAGCTTTGCTTTATACAATGATAGATTACTGCCATTATCCTCTTTGTTTTGAAGTTTGTTTATTTTAAATGTATTTGTCAAATAGTGATTATATCTTTCAAAAATTTCACACTTCTTGCATGCATATTTTATTAAGCAATATTTGTAGCACTAAGTATAGCCAACATATTTTACTATAACAAATTGCAGCTTTAAGCCCCTCCCTCATAGATATTGATATGCAAATTGTGTGTTTGCTTTGTTTTATCCATTTATTTGCAGAGATCTGTAATTTACTGCAGTGCAGTTTAATGCATTTCTTGCACAAAAGCAAATAATGTCGGCATTGCTTACTCCACATTCAATAAAAATTAAATAAATGGAATTATGGTTCTTCAGCAAAAAACGGACATTGAGAGATTTTTTGACCTTTTAAAACTGCTTTTTTTGTTGTGGCCCATCGGGAAAATGATCAACAGGAGATAAATTGTAGAAGCATTTAAACATATGTGGCACAATGGTTAGCACTGCTGTCTTACAGCGCCAGGGACCCGGGTTCGGTTCCCGGCTTGGGTCTATGCCTGTGCCGAGTCTGCATGTTCTCCCCGTTTCTGCGTGGGTTTCCTCCGGGTGCTCCAGTTTCCTCCCACAGTCTGAATGACGTGCTGGTTAGGTGCATTGGCCATGCTAAAATTGTACCCGAATAGCCGGCAGGAGGAGTGTGGCGACTCGGGGATTTTCACAGTAACTTCATCGCAGTGTTAATGTAAGCCTACTTGTGACACTAATAAATAAACTTTAAATGGGATAAAACCCATGGAAAGTGAATTGGGAAACGGTTTCCTAATAACTGTAATTCTCAGCAACAGAGAGACTTCACCGCAGTATTTACATTTTAAACATTGAGCTGGAATTCTGAGTCAAAAACCAGAGAATGTTGCAAATATATATCACTTCAAGATTTTTAAATGGCTATATTGGTGTCAATTCCTAGACACAAATTAATAGCAGAGCATCTAAGTCGATAAATCAACTACCCTTAATGAAAAAATCTCATACAAAATCTATCAGAGACAAATGGATAAATCAGACAGAATCCAACAGGAACAAAGGACATCCTGGAGAATTCTTACTGGCTTGTAAAAGGATTTAACATTTTTCTGCAAGGTAGATTCTAACTCTGATAAGATTTTTTTTGTAAAGCTACTAATTGTTACAAATATGGAATTCTCCTTGACACATTTTGATGGATATTAGGCGTTGCTAGATCTGAAGAAAAAAGGCCAAAGTCCATCAAATTCATCTTCCAAGAACCTGTTGGAAGGTATTTGAGCACACAATGTCTGTTCAGGTGGAATGTGGGAGTTCAGGTGGAATGTGGGAGAGCTCACAATGCTATTTAAACAGTAATGGAATTCTCCAATGTACTGGTCAATATTCATCCATCAACCAATGTCACCAAAAGCAACTTAACTGATCACTTGAATTCAATAAAATGTATCTGGGATTAAGAATCTACTGATGACCATGAAACCATTGTTGATTGTGGGAAAAATCCATCTGGTGTCCTTTAGGGAAGGAAATCTGCCATACTCACCTGGTCTGGCCTACATGTGACTGCAGAGTCACAACAATGTGTTTGACTCTCAACTGCCCAAGCGCAACTAGGGAAGGGCAATAAATGCTGCCCAACGACGCCCCCGTTCCTTGAATAAAGAAAAAAAAAATCTCTCTTTGCTGCTTGTGGGATCTTGCTGCAAAAAAACAATTGTCACATTTTCTCAGATACAATGATTGCAAGTAGCAATGATTAATTGACTGTCGAACGATTTGGGATAGCATGAGGGCTTAAAACGGGGCATATTTAATTTAAGTTTTTTTTTTCTTCTTTTAACTGTCAGAAATTCACTTGGTAGTTCAAACAGTGATGATACTAATCAATGTTTGCACGTGTCACGCTTCCCAATCAAAAATCCTAACTTCCCTTGAACCCTGAACCCAAAAGGAATGACATTTTCCAATGCTTATAATTAAAGCTGTAATCTTTTTTAAGCTTGGGAAATGATTGAAGGATAATAATAGAGGTTTATGTTAAGATTCCAATCGCAGCTGTGGCAGATCGATGAAAGGGCTAGTGTACTCCTTGATTCAAAGAACTGTGCTGTCCTGAACATCAAGTAGTGAATGTTATTTCAATCCTTGAAATATTTTTAATAGTCACTTAAAATGGAGCTTATTGACTTGAAATTAAAAGCTTCAATTATGAAAGTAACTTGCAAACCCAAGCACTATTGGCATGATGCTTCAGAGCACTCATTAACATTATTTTTTTTTTTCTTATGTTTGAAGTAAGACTTTTTTTTCTGGTTGTCCTGCTGGGAAACGGAGCTGAATAATGTGGGATGGGAATCATGCCGAGCATTTTAGTGGTCGCCCATCAGCTGAATTTGGTCAGACTGGTCCAGTGAGAGTGGTCTTTCAGTCAGGACTGGAATCCTGAAACATGGGCTGCAGTGTTTGATCTACTGCCACACTCAGTTGGTACCTCTCTTCATTTCCAAACGGGTATAGTTTCCATCAGAAGTGAAAATGAAAGATCGCCTCAAGATTTTGGCAAACAGGAATGCGTTTCAATGAACTAAATCAGATGCAACCGTCAAGCACAGATCACCCAACGACCTATAACCTTGGATATCTCTTGTTCCCTGATGCGATGATTTATAAACCTAGATCCACTGGATTTCAGAGCAGTCGGCACAGAGAAGAACAGACATTCATCACTTTATAATGCTTCAGAAAGAAATATTCCTTGAGAATATGCATGACTTGGACACAGTTGGGTTTGCCTTTCCTTACCTTGTTGCTTTGTTGAGTCTTTTGTTCCGATGGGGTGCTATTTCAATACAGTGACTCAAGAGGGACCGCATATAATTTAATTAGAAATGGGTCTTACGGGTGTCACCCTATCGCAAACAAAACTGAATTGTTGGTAAGCATAAGTTGCACCTTGAATTTAATAAAAGCTACACTGAGTATGTATTGTCTCATAGTTATTATAGACCCAGTTTTGAATTCCAGTGCTCTAAGGAAGAACAGATGTTGCATGAATGTCAAGAAGAAAATTCTATTTCATAATATTTTTATTATTTCCATCCTTTCCTGAAAGCTCTGATTCAAGCTAAATGAACAATTTTATTTGGCATTATGTACATAACAAGTTCCAATAAACAGCAATGAGACAAATGATCAGTTATTCTTTGTTTCATTTGGTCGTATTGGTTTGATGTTTAAGTCAGGAAAACACCCTGGCTGAAATTTTCCAACTGTTCCTGCTGGCAGGATCTTCTGGTCCTGTCGATGGTGACAACCCCCCCCACCGCCCCATACCCTCACTGCGGGTTCCCCGATGGTGTAAGGTGTGAACAATGAGAAACCACATTGACAGTGTTGGGACCTGAAGGTCCTGCCGCTGCCCACTGGCGGGCTACCTCCGCAAAACAGGCCGAGGGGGGTAGAGGAGGGGGTGCGCTGCGGAAAACCCTCCCCCTGTTTTTTTTAAAATTGTAGTATATAAATCCTGGGCCAGGGTTCCTCCCCCCCACCATGGCAGATTTTCCCACAGTAGATGCGACAAGCCATTGGTTGCCAGTGGGATCTTCGGCTCCCACCAAATTCTGTGGGCTTTTGTATAGCTTGCCTGTCCTACCGCCAAGCAGCCCACCACGCAATCAACTTTGGTGTCGACTGGAAAATCCCACTGCTGGGAAGGGTCGGAATATCCTGCCTTCGGTCTGGCAAGTCACCTCCATTGTCTGGGTCATCTTCTCCTGGCACTCCTGCTCATGGTCTGAGTCCCTTGACCATGCTCCTCTGGCGGGGTCTCCTTTGGGAGGCACACTCAGTATCACCTCTCCCTCCTTCCCGTCCTCCATTGCATAGGACCCATAGGACTCTGACAAAAGCATCAATGAGCCCTGGATCCATTTATGCTTATGTCTTTTCTCTGAAATGAAACATTGAAGGCAAGAATGATCAAAGGGTCAAGAAAATGAAGCTTTGAGAATGAAACCTATGGGGAATATAAGTGTCCATAGCTTTACCTGCCTTACTTGCATGGTGGCTGATACAGCTTTGTCCCTGAGATACTGGCACACGCTCATTGAGGTGATCAAGGTGGCATTGCAGAAATGTGACATCTGGATCCCTGCATGGGATGATAAGGTATGAATGAGGCGAGTGACCCAAACTAGTTCTGTGCTCCAATCTCTGATGTGGCATAGTAATGACCAATCAGTGGATGCCCTTTGGCCTGTTATGGATGCCATTTTTGGTGAAATGTGACTCACCTTCATTAATGGAATGGCACATATGATTTCAAAATTGAATCCAAAGCTCCTTCACTATTGCCTGCATTCACAAAGTCTATATTCCTAAGTGTTCATCTTGAGAATACATTGACAGCGATGTGAAGTCATTCAATTCTGAGCATCCCTTTAACAGCGCTAATAAAGGCATTGCTTAAGCTTTCTTCCAAGAAGCTTTCCTCCTTTCTAAGCTGACTCCTGTTCGCTCTCGTAGCACAAACAAGTTAGAGGGTGCCCCCATAAGGGGCAGCTCAGCCTAGCCATGAACTCCTCCCACACTGCCTCCGGCCCCTCCCGATCAGATTCGCTGCAACTTTCATTTTGAAAGCGCCACTGCTGTGGTACAACAAAGTGGTGATTTGTCACCTTCATATCAAAATGGAATCCAACGCTCCCTCGATATCTTTACACTCGAACATCATGCTGTGAAGGTGGAGCGTCCCCCTGTTGTCCCCCAATAATACTGTTGTTCCCAGTCTTGTTATGGCGGACATTGATACCCACCCCACCCCGAGTCCATCCTCTGTGCCGTACCCATGTGGACTTCTACCCACTCCAACTCGAGGCTGTGTGTACGGTCACCAACCGAGGTGAATCCCCCCAGGAGAGCTTCACAAATGCCTGCCCTCTGTTATGTCTCCTATCTATAGGCTGCAGATGTCTCCAGTTATTGTCACCATTCCACCTGCAGTCCAGTACAGAGACAGACAAGCCCAGGATGTTGCGAAGTTGATTTTGTGAAGTTGGAATGTGATGTTGATAAAGATGTAAATCCAGAAACTCAGCTAGTGTTCTGGGGACCCATGTTCGAATCCCACTGCGGAAGATGGTGGAATTTGAATTCAATAAAAAATAATCTGGAATTAAGAATCTAATGATAACCATGAAACTATTGTCGATTGTTGTGAATATCCATCTGGTTTACTGAACTGCTTGCATACTACTGTAGCTGCACTCATTCAGATAAGTGAGGAGAAGTCCATAACAATCCTGATTGTGCCTTGCTGATGGTGTAGTGGCATCTGTTCAGGGCCAGCACAGTGGCTAGCACTGCTGCTTCACAATGCCAAGGACCTGGGTTTGATTCCCAACTTGGATTACTATCTGTGCAGAGTTTGCACATTCTCCCTGTGTCTCCGAATGCTCCAGTTTCTTCCCACACTCCAAAGATGTGCAGTTTAGGTTGATTGACCATGCTAAATTGCCACTTAGTGTTGGGGGACGAGTAGGGTAAATACATGGGGTTATGGGAATAGGGCCTGGGTGGGATTGTGGTCGGTGCAGACTCGATGGGCCGAATGGCCTCCTTCTGCACTGTAGATTCCATGATTCGAATGTCCTTGAGGGAAAGAAATCTGCCATCCTAATTCGATCTGGCCTACATGTGACTCCAGAGCCACAGCAATGTAGTTGACTCTCAACTGCCCTCTGAACAAGGGCAACTAAGGATGGGCAATAAATACAAAGAACAAAGAACAAAGAACAATACAGCACAGGAACAGGCCATTCGGCCCTCCAAGCCCGCGCCGCTCCCTGGTCCAAACTAGACCATTCTTTTGTATCCCTCCATTCCCACTCCGTTCATATGGCTGTCTAGATAAGTCTTAAACGTTCCCAGTGTGTCCGCCTCCACCACCTTGCCTGGCAGCACATTCCCTTCACCTGGCCAGCCAGAGAGGCTCATGTCCCAAGAATGAATTTTTAAAAAGTAATTTTCATACAGGTGACGAAAGATCGTGAGGCATGAGGAGATTCTGGCGAGCAACCGTTTTAATAAGCATTTGTGAGGTGTTAATGAATGCAAATAGTGTTCATATCACTAGGTGGCATGATAACCTACCCTCCATTAAACCGCCATTGAGAGAACTGAAAATTGTTTGGTTTCCAACTTTTTGCTGCCACTAGATTTGTCGCTCGCACCTGCCACGAAACCCGCAAGATGGGAAAATTCCGCATTTTAAGTTTGCAAGGATCTTTGCCACGCTGTCTGGCTTGGATTCTAGTGCAGCTGTGAAATGTGGCCCCCTGGAACACTTACATATTAAACATTAATTCCCAGCTAGGTAGCTCCAAGCTGCTTATAGATATTTACAGATAATCTGACAATATATAATGCACAGGTTCTTAACTGCCCTCTGAAATAGCCTTGTCTGTCACTGAGTTCAAGGGGCAATTCGGGATGGGCAATAACTGCTGGCTTTTCTAGTGACACTCAGATCCCCTGAAAGAATAAATAAAAATATCTAGAAGGCTGAATAATCTCGTTGACATGTGCACAACCCGTGTGGTGGGAGAGCTGCCACTGCCTCCCATGGGTAGAACAATTTGAGTCCTCAAAATGACACACTTGCTTTTTGAGGCTTATAAGGAACTTTTCTTTGTAATGTGTTTTCCCACTGGCATGTCTGCCATCATCTATCACTGTCCTGAATGAAGTAGCTCAGCCAAGTGTCAGAATATATGCTCCTACTGTGCACCAGTGTGTAAGTATTCTGTAGACTGCTTTTCATTTCTGAGTCTACATGGCAACATGTGTTAGAACTGGATGGAGAAGGAGAGAGGCAGAAGTATCTAGTTCAGAACACAAAGGGATACTATTTTATAACCCCTAATGTACATTATTATTTTGTATTGTACAACGAAGATACTCTCGTGTAGTGGCAATATTACTGTGCTCATAATCGAGAGAGCATGAGTACAAATCCCACTGATATCAGTAAAATTAACCAAGTACTATCAAAAATCCAACTGGCTCACCAAAGTCTTCCTTTCTGTAAGGAAAGCTGCTGTAGTTCCTTGTCTGTGATTCCAGTTCCAAACTAATGTACTTCAATCTCAACTGCACACCAAAGTGGCTCACTCAAATCAGTACTTTTTCAGGACAACCGGGGATTGGCAATAAGTGCATGCCTTGTCAGTGATACCCAAAGAACTAATCTTACAACTTGGATCTTGGGCAATATTCCCACTGCATTAAATGTAGGACACTCAGAATGTTTACTAAGGGAGGGAGCTGGTGTGGGAGGAATGTCTTTCTGGAACCAGAAGGAGAATTAATCATTTAAAAGCTTACTTGTGTGGTTTATGGAGTGGTTAGGACACTCAATGCCAAATACTAATGGGCAGAGCTTGCACATTCCAACAGTATCTTTAACACAGTGAAATTCACCAGAGCTTTATCAAACACCATTCATTGCTACTACAAAATCTCATCAGGAAATTGGATTGGCACTTCAGGGAATTAAAAAGGCAGGGTTATGGAGATAGAGTGTGGGAATGGGACCAACTGAGTGGATTGATCTACGGAGAGCTGGGATGCACAAGATGGGCAGATTGCCCTCCTTCTCTGCCAGAATGACGCTTTGGGCAGAATTTTACTCCAGGTTTTGGGACCATGCTCTTGGTGCAAAACGTGAGTCCTGAATATGTAGTTGTCAACAGTGGGACCCATAAATGGCTCCCTGTGGGCTCACCATCCAATTAAAGGCAGTGGGTGGGTTCCTGATACCGCTGGACTAATCAGAGGGCTGGCAAATCTGTAAGTTTTTCGGGCAACTCAGGCCTTTTTATGAGCTGGGAAAAGGACTTGAACCCTAAAGAACTGTGAAAGTGGCCACATTTGGCTGCAGGACTTGACCAAAAATTTCCCAGGGAGCTCAGCCAGCCTGTGTGTGTGTGTGTGTGTGTGTGTGAAGGGGCCCAGTCCAAAAATTGCAAGCAGCCAGAAACCAGATGGACTGCTGATTAGGTTATCAGCAACACAAAAGTGAACTGACGACATCACCAGACTAGGCCGGCAGCAAGACAATACACCTGGTCTGGACTCAATACAGGTGATAATGGCCTTGTCCCAGAGCGAGGAGAAGCCCATTTCCATAATGGGAAAACGATTAAACAATCTCCGATGGAACAATAAAGGACAGCAAGAGACCTATTACCTGGGATGGGATCATCTGGTCTCTATGGACTGTAAGATCGCAGCTACAGATAACACTAGCAAGCCTTTGTCTGTGGAACCGCCGGTTGGAAGGGGGCGGAGTTGGAGTTTTACAATATAAAAAGGATGGTCAGGCCGGCCATCTCCCCTCTCTCCACTCTCTTCTGTTCCTGGCTGCCTCTCGTTCATCTCCAGCACGCAGCCCGAAGCCCACTGAGCAATTTAAACTAGGATTGTGAGTATCCTCCGGTAATTCGCGAAGTTCCCGAGATCATCAATATGGATGAGGCTTTGGGGAAAGGGGGGGGGGACTTTTGCATGCACCTTTCATAGTTTAAGACACTGGTAAACTTGTGTAAAGTAAGCATTCTCGTTGTGTCCGTTTTTGTATTCCTTCCATAGCTATAGTCTGATAGAGCAAAAGGCATTGTGTGTTGTTTTCCTGGTGTTTGGTGATCTTGACCTTGATGCTTTAACAAATATATATATATATCTTTGACTTCCATTGGAGTCCATTTTGATCTTTTCAATTTCTCACCAACGATCTCTGACCAAGTCACAATATTAAATATCCCTTACCATAATTCCGGAGTCTAGAACTGAGGGTACCCTGGGCGCTTCGAAACTGCCCACTCAGGAAAGGCTGCCAGGTAGTGGATAGGCAGCAGTTTCCTTTTCTCTCTCTTGGGAGCGCTATTCTAGTGAAGTAGACGCAAGGTGGCCATTGTTCCATCGGCGAGAGAGAGAATCACTCGGGCATTGGTGGGGTTTGGGTAACGGAGAACCAAACCTAAAATAAGCCCAGTGGAGTTAAAAAGAGGGATCCCGCTACAAATCCAAAGCTTCAGCAGCAACATGGGGGAGAGGTGAACAATATTGGAACAATCAGGAGAGGCAGTGAGAGTAACTGCCCTTAACATCAAGCAGTATTTGACAAATGTGACACCAAGAAGCCTTGGCAAAACTTGAAGTCAATAAGCATCAGGGGGAACCATCTCCACTAGGTCGAGTCATACTAACATAAGGAAGATGGCTGTGATTGTTGGAGGTCATTTATCTCAGTCGCTGGAGACTTGCTACATTTGTAATCTAAATGCCAAAAGTCATGTGATTTGTGGCAGTCATCTGAATAGCTTGTTTGTGTCCAATTTCTTTTTAAATATTGACTGATTGTTCAAAGATTGTTCGCATCTTCAAGGCACAAATCAGGAGTGTGATAGAGTACTCTCCGCTTGCCTGGATTGTTTCTTCAGAAGGGATACTTCAAAATGCAGACAATAAAAATATAACAAAACTTACTCAAACTTATAATTCAAAGAAAGGGTTTAATAAAGAAATGTTAGTACTCCAAATTTAGAACCTCACCCTGGATCACTCCAAGCTCCTCCACAATTCCCAACAGATTCTTATTTATAGTGAGTCAGCTGGTCAGCTGGCCATCACATCATTCTGTAATTGGTTCCATGGTTTACTGGGTCAGCTGACCGTTACAGCTTGTAACCATTGGTCACATTACATCCAATATAAGGTTGTCACTGGTCACATTTTAACATGGATGAATACAGCTTAGACAACATTTAGAAAGTTTGACACTATTCAGGACAAAGCAGCCTGCCTAATTGACACCCTATCCACTAACTTAAACATTCGCTCCCTTCACTATTGACGTACAGTGGCAGCAGTGTACCATCTATAAGGTACACTGCAGCAACTCACCATGATTCCTTCTAATCCCCTTTCAAATCTGTGACCTCTACCACCTTGAAGGACAGGCGAAGCAGATGAATGGGAGCACCATCACTTGCAGGTGTACAACTTCCGTTCCAATTCACGCACCATCCTGACTTTGAACTATGTCACCAGTCCTTCACTGTTATTGGATCAAAATCCTAGAACTCCCTTCCTAACATCACTGTGGGTGTACCTACTGTTGTTTAATGGATTCATAGAATGCTGATGATTGATGTAGACCAGGGGTTCCTAAACTAGATTCTGCAGAACCCTGATGTTCCGTGGGAAACTTTCAAGGATTCCTCAATAGGTCCAACAGTTTTAAATTTTAAAACTACACCACATGATGGCAGTGGTTCAAGAAGGCAGTTCACCAACTCCATCTCAAGGACATTTAGGGGTGGGTAAGTCAGCGATGCCCACATCCCATGAATGAGTTAAAAAACAGACAGGAGATCTTGGGATGCCTCCGAGTAATTAGATGTCCTTCCATCTTGATCAATCAAAAGTGGTTGTTCCATTTTGTTGGTTACTGATAGGAGCACTAGTCAGCTTATCAGCAAATAATGAACTGAGAAGTCGGCCTCTGATTGGATGAGCAGGAAATACATTATTTTAAACTCACAGGCTACTGAGGGACTGGAGTCCTAGGGGCTGAGAGAGAGAGAGAGCGGAGGCTGAGAGGGGCTGTAGGGGGCTCAAGAGGGAGGAAGCAGGGGCTTGAGAGAGAGAGAAGGGCCAAGGCTGCAGATGCCCAGGAGATTCCGAGAGGGGCCTGGACAATGGGGACGCAAGAGGGGCCCAAAGAGTCTGAGAGGGATTGGGAATGAGGGGGCCTGAGAAAGATGTGTGTGAGAGGTGAGTATGTTTGTGTGTTAATTATAATAATGGTATACATATGAGACACAAAAGCATATTTCAAGTTTGCTTTTGTATGTTTGTACCTCTTGTGTAATAATAAACATTTTTTTGTAACTGAATTCTTCAAGATAATAAGAATGTTTCTCAGTGGTTCCTTCAATACTCTTGGAAGGTCAAAAGAGTTTTGTGGCTGGAAAAGTTTGGGAAACTCTGATGTAGACTATGATGTACTGGTGACATGGACTGTCATGTACTAGAGACTCTGCATAGCAGACAGGCAGCACTCAGAGAAGAGGTACCTACTCAGTAACCCACCCTGTGTATATTGTATGTCATTTAAATATGCTAGTTTTCAGTAACAACCCCAATCAGGCTAGAGTCCCTTTTCACGAGGTACGTCCATCAAACATCTACACCACATGATGGCAGTGGTTCGAGAAGGCAGTTCATCAATTCCATCTCAAGGACATTTAGGGCTGGGCAAGTCAGTGATGCCCACATTTAGAATGGCCAATCACCTAGCCTACATACCTTTGGACTGTGAGAAGAAACTGAAGCACCCGGACAGAGGTCAGAAGGGAAACCCCTCCCAGGAGCATCATTGGGGATGGAGGGGCTGTCTTTCCTGTCAGCGGACACCTCTTTAGGCCATGGTGACACTGGTTCTCATGGATCCCTGGCCTATTTCAGGAAGGCCACCTCATTGAAGCTGGTATTCTCCTCAGGTGAAAGGGCCTGCCTTGCTGTTCTATGACCCTTAACATGGCCTTTAATTATGAAAATCAGGTGCCCACCCCTATGGACTGGACAGCTAATCCACCTCCCAGCCCACCACTGGGAAACTCCCTGGTCAGGAAACTGCATCGTGGAGTCAACCCAACACAATTCGTTGCTATATTACTGGACATCCCCCCCCCCTCCCCCAAAACCCTCTCAGCCAACCATGGTCAGGTCAAATTCTGCCCGTTCACAGTCCAAAGGTATGTAGGCTAGGTGATTGGCCATTCTAAATTGCCCCTTAGTGTCACCCCTATGGAGTGGACAGTTAATCCACCTCCCAGCCCACCACTGGGAAACTCCCCGGTAATGGAGTCCATTGGTGGTTAAGGACTTCAAATTACATGTTAATCATACTACCAATTGTTTCCAGCAGGGATCTGGGACTCCTCACTGGAAACTCCCCCTCCCCTCAACAATCCCCCATCAACATGGCAAAGGCTAGAGCAGCTTTGGGAGTCAGCATTGAGACCTTCATTAGCTCCCGATCCTGCTCCCCCGCAGTGGTGAGGATGAAAGTTGCCTCCAATATCTAAGGCATGACCTCAAACTTGAAGCATTTATACAGAGCTAACTCTATTGCCCTTGTTAGCTTCTGCCCCAGCATTAAACGAAGTATTGCCTCATTTGGAACCTCAAAATGCCTTCATTTCTGTCCTCAAAAGCAGGAATGTCTCTATGCCTGGCATCAAGGCCTGGAATGCCAACATTCCGGAACTCTTCAATCCCAGTAACACCTCCCTCCTTGGCCTTAATCCCAGTCTTATCTCCGCTCCCTGCATCAGCCCGAAGAAAGTTTGAGTCTGCCTCTAACTTTCAGTCTGCAAGGTGTTCAGCTTTATGTCCTGGTCTATCCAAGCTCCAACTCCAACTTTGTCCAATTTGCTCCTTGTTATGTTCTGAATTAAAATAGACTATTCCCACTTCAAGGACCAGGAATGCCTTGGGAGATCAACTAATGAAAATAAACTAAATATAGTTTAAGAAAAAAAATCCTTGGATCTTACCAATTCATTGGCACACCCCGACCTTGGAAGATAGAGTACACACTGCAGACAGTCGAAGTTATCTTGGAAGGAGAGCACTGAACAGACAGGGTATTATATTCTTTGTCTGTTTTCCCAGGTTCATTCCAAACTGTCTTGCCCTGTGGTAAAACTCCCATAAAACATGGTGGCAGCCCAAATATTGAGTGGAGCAGTCTGCCAAGACAAGCTGGTGTTGATTTAGAAAGCCCACAAGGCTGCCCCTGTCACTACCAATGCCACCGGTCCATGTGGGCTGTGCATTCAGCCACAGCTCTAACCAACCTGTTGGCAGCACGCCTGCCCCTCAACCTTCCCGAGTTGCAGAATCCCCAGAAGCACCTCAGCTCCTTTTCGGAACAAACGGACGGTGAACGAACAATTCCTCCATTGTTGTTTTGAAAGGCAAGAGGCCAAACATTATTCTTTTCTTCAAACATCCTCAGCAGAAGAGTGAGGTTTTGAAAACGCTGTTATACTTCAGCTATTCCTATTCTCAATATCAAAGACAAGAAACAAAAGCAACCATTTCATGTTGAGATCATGTGGAGGGTATGTGCTGCTGCTGAAGCAAGTTTACAGATGTACCTGGAGCTCTGGCAACCTGCCAACTTCCCTCACTGACTCCAACTAACCTTTAACTGACTTACGGCATTTACACTTCGAGACTTTAAGAGGACATGTAGCGATATAGAAATGAACCAACGGCTGTCAGTTGGCTAACAATATACTGCAAACATTTTTCCATCATGCAATTAAAAATATAAGTGTCAGTTGAGGCTCGGTGATACCATTATGTCAGAATGTCATCGACACTCAAGTCTCACCCCAGACACCTGAACACAAGCTTCAAGCTAACATTTCAATGGGGGTAAACAGGGAGTGCTCAACTGTCTTTCAGACGAGACATTAACATAAGATTCACAGTTAAAGTGTCACTCCATGATATATTCTTGGTGTAAAGGTATTCTCCTCTATGTCCTGGCTAACATACATACCTTCTTCAATCAATGTTATTAAAACAGATGATTTTGATCATTTATCACATTGCTACTTGTTGTATGCAAATTTGTTGCCACATATTCTACATTGCAAGGGGATGGCCTAGTGGTATTGTCACTAGACTATTAATCCAGAAACTCAGCCAATGTTCTGGGGACCCGGGTTTGAATCCCACCATGGCAGGTGGTGGCATTTGAAATCAGCAAAAAATATCTGGAATTAAGAATCTACCGATGACCATGAAACGATTGTCGATTGTCAGAAAAACCCATCTGGTTCACTTTAGGGAAGGAAATCTGCCGTCCTTACCTGGTCTGGCCTACATATCACTCCAGAGCCAAAGCAATGTGGTTGACTTGAGCTGCCCTCAGGCAACTAGGGATGGGCAATAAATGCTGGCCAGCCAGCGACACCCATGTCCCACAAATGAATAAAAATAATTACAGCAATTCAAAAGTATGCCATTGGCTGTAAAGTGTCCCAGGATGTATTAGTATTGTGAAAGGTGCTATAAGCAAAGTAAATCATTTTTCTTTCTACATAACACTTTTATAGCTATCTCATCTTGCAGCAGATGCAGCAATGTGTACCATCTATAAGATGCTTTGCAGGATCCATAGACAGCACCTTTCAAACCCACAACTGCTATCGTCTAGGGCAGGTGACACATGGCAACATCCCCAACTGCAAGTTTCCATCCAAGCCACTCACCATCCAGCCTTGGAAACATATCGGCTGTTCCTTCACTGTCACTGGGTTAAAATCCTGGAACTCCCTCCCTAACAGCACTGTGCGTGTACCATCACCATGTGGACTGCAACATAAAACAGCTCACCACTACCATCATGTGGTGAACCATCGTTGGTTACCACTGTGGGGTTATTCCAATGCTGCTGTTGGGTTAGGGTGTTGACACTGTGGGGTTGTTATAATGTTGTTGTTGGGCTAGGGTGTTTACACTGTGGGATTAATATACCTGTGGTGGATGCTGTTATGGCACATCCCAGTCGGGCCCCGCCTCCTGGGAGAGGTATAAGACCCTCTGCTCAGGCGGGACCCCTCCAGTCTGGAATGGTGTACTCGTGTTCAAATAGTTCCATTGTTTGTCAATAAAAGCCTTCAATCGCTGAAGCCTTGTACCTCGTGCTTGATTGTCGCGCATCAATTTTATTGACAAACACAAAACTCTCGACAGTAAAGAGAGTATGGAGCAAATGCTGAAACCAGAGCGTCTGACGTTGGACCCACGTGCGGTCGGCGCCTCTAACACATTCGACCACTGGCTGAAGTGTTTCGAGGACTACCTGGCAGCCTCTGCAGCAGTTACTACGGACAACGACAGACTCCAGGTCCTCCATGCGAGGGTAAGCGACACGGTCTACCTCGCGATTCGTGCGGCCACCACTTACCCGAGGGCCATCGAGCTCTTGAAAAAGCGATACACGAGACCACCCAACGAGATTCACGCTCGTTACCTCCTCGCTACACGACGTCGGCAGTCGGGCGAAACCATGGAGGACTACGCCAATGAGCTCTTGCAGCTTGCCAGGGGCTGCGACTGCAAAGCTGTATTGGCTGAGCAGTACATGTACGACCTCGCCCGAGATGCGTTTGTGGCAGGGGTAGGGTCTTCGTACATCCGGCTCAAGCTGTTGGAGAAATGGAATCTCAACCTGACCCAAGCGATGGAGATGGCTGAGATGCTGGAGGCTGCGTCGAAAAGCTTGGCTCTGTACCCCGAAGACCACGTGGAGACAACGTGGCAGGAGCAGGCACAAATCCCTCCTCGCCCCACGGGCTCGCGCTCCCATATCGACCCGACGACGGCGGCAGCTCCAGGCGGCCCGTGGTGCTATTTTTGCGGAGGAAGCAAGCATCCACGGCAACAGTGTCCAGCTAAAATGGTGATCTGCAGTCAGTGCGGTAAAAAGGGGCACTACGCGAAAGTCTGCAGATCGAAGCCCAAGAACGGCAGTGCAGCCTGTGACCCTCCAGAACGGAGACTATCTCCATCGGCGTCGCAGTACCCACGAGGTCCGACCACGTGCGAACCCAGGACGACGCCATTGTGGCTGGCGGAGGAAGAGGATGACCACCAGGAGTCGCTACGCTTGGCGCCCTCACCCACGTGCGATTCATGGGGGCGGCCATCTTGGTCGACGACGACCAGGAGCGACCAGCAGGGGTCCTCAGCATCAACCTCGGCTGCTTGCAGTGACGTCCAAGGGCCAACGGTGGCGTCGATCACTCTGGACCAGACAAAGCATCACAGGCTTGACTGTTCAATGATGAACATCAAGGTAAATGGTCGTACTGCGTATTGTCTGTTTGACAGTGGGAGCACCGAGAGTTTTATTCACCCTGACACTGCAAAGAGGTGTGGACTCCGGGTTCTACCTGCCAAACAGACAATTTCTATGGCATCACGGTCCCGGTCTGTACCGATCCAAGGACGTTGTGTGGTAACTCTGGAGGTGCAGGGCACAATTTACGAGCGATACAGGCTCCTTGTGTTGCCGCATCTTTGCGCGCCAATTCTCCTCGGACTAAACTTTATGGTCCACATGAGGAGTGTGATCCTACAGTACGGTGGGCCACTCCCTTTGCTGGCAGTAGGGAATCAGCCGCAGCCTCCAAATTGTCCAAAGCGCCCCGCATGCAATCTTTCCACACTAAAGATCACCACACCCTCTTTATTTAAGAATCTGGTACCAGGCTGCAAGCCCATCGCTACTAAAAGTAGGCGTTACAGCGCTGAAGACCGGATCTTCATCAGATCTGAGGTTCAGCGGCTCCTCAAAGAAGGGATCATACAGCCCAGTGCCAGTCCGTGGAGAGCACAGGTCATGGTGGTTAAAAGCGGGAACAAACCCCGGATGGTCATCGACTACAGTCAGACCATTAATCGTTATACGCAGCTGGATGCGTATCCTCTCCCGCGCATATCTGATATGGTCAATCAGATTGCGCAGTACCGGGTGTTCTCCACCATAGACCTTAAGTCCGCCTACCACCAACTCCCCATCCGCCCAGAGGACCGACAATACACGGCTTTTGAGGCGGATGGTCGTCTGTATCAGTTCCTTAGGGTTCCATTTGGTGTCACCAATGGGGTCTCGGTCTTCCAGCGTGCTATGGACCGAATGGTGGACCAGAACGGGCTGCGGGCTACCTTCCCGTACCTGGATAATGTCACCATCTGTGGCCATGACCAGCAGGACCATGACACAAACCTCCAGAACTTTTTGCGCACTGCGTCTCGCCTGAATCTGACCTATAACAGGGAGAAGTGTGTATTCCGTACGCGCAGGTTAGCCATCCTGGGATACGTGGTGGAAAACGGGGTCATTGGCCCTGATCCAGACCGTATGCGCCCCCTTACTGAACTTCCCTTGCCCACCAGCGCAAAAGCACTGAGGAGATGCCTCGGCTTCTTCTTTTATTATGCGCAGTGGGTCCCCAACTACGCGGACAAAGCCCGTCCGCTCATCAAGTCCACGACTTTCCCACTCACGCCGGAGGCCCAATTGGCCTTCAAGGCTTTGAAAAGCGACATTGCGAAAGCCACGATGCATGCGGTGGATGAATCCATCCCTTTTCAGGTGGAAAGTGATGCATCTGATTTCGCCCTGGCCGCCACACTAAACCAGGCAGGCAGGCCCGTCGCGTTTTCTTCCCGCACCCTTCAAGGTCTCGAAATTCGGCACTCAGCGGTGGAGAAGGAGGCCCAGGCTATTGTGGAGGCCATCAGACACTGGCGCCATTACCTGGCGGGGAAGCGGTTCACCCTGATCACGGATCAGCGATCCGTGGCGTTTATGTTCAGTAATACGCAGAGGGGCAAGATCAAGAATGACAAGATCTTGCGGTGGAGAATTGAGCTCTCCACCTATAATTACGATATTATGTATCATCCAGGGAAACTCAATGAGCCCTCGGATGCCCTCTCGCACGGAACATGCGCTACCATGCAGGAGGACCGCTTGAACGCCCTCCATAATGACCTGTGCCATCCTGGGGTCACTCGGCTCTACCACTTCATAAAAGCCCGCAACCTGCCCTACTCGGTGGAGGATGTCAGGTCAGTAACGAGAAGCTGTCGGATTTGCGCGGAATGCAAACCGCACTTTTACCGACCTGACCGGGCACAATTGGTCAAGGCCACTCGCCCCTTCGAGAGGCTGAGTGTGGATTTTAAAGGCCCCCTTCCCTCAACGGACCGGAATGTGTATTTTCTCAATATCATAGATGAATACTCCCGGTTCCCGTTTGTTGCCCCCTGTGTGGACACGTCGACTGCCACGGTGATCAAGGCATTCCGTGATCTTTTTACCCTGTTCGGGTACCCCAGCTACATACATAGCGACAGGGGCTCGTCGTTCATGAGTAACGACTTGAGGCAATTCCTGCTCTCATACGGGATTGCCTCTAGTAGAACCATGAGTTACAACCCTAGGGGCAACGGACAGGTGGAGAGAGAGAATGCTACAGTCTGGAAGGCTGTCCTATTGGCGCTGAAGTCCAGGGGCCTTCCAGTCTCCCGTTGGCAGGAGGTCCTTCCAAATGCGCTTCATTCCATTCGCTCCCTCCTGTGTACGGCAACCAATGCTACTCCCCACGAGAGGATGTTCTCATTCCCTCGGAAGTCGTCCTCGGGGATATCTTTACCAGCCTGGTTGACGTACCCAGGACCCGTCCTTCTGCGGCGACATGTAAGGGCCCGCAAGTCCGACCCCTTGGTCGAACCGGTCCAACTCCTCCACGCCAACCCTCAGTATGCCTATGTGGCATATCCTGACGGCCGAGAGGACACAGTCTCGATTCGAGACCTGGCGCCCGCAGGGGACGTAGCAACTCCTGTCGTTCCCATACCCCCTGTCACGAATCCCCTATCACTTCTTTCTTCCCCGGACGTGGCGCGGTCAGCACCGGGACCAGTGCATAACAGTTATACTCCCATGTACAGCTTGCCTGAGACTCGGAGATCGGCGCCACCACAGAAGGTACCGGGATCCCCTGCACCACCGCTTCACCAGGGTCAACCGGCCCGTGAGTCCTCGAGGGGACAGCCGGACGCTGTTTTGGAGAGAACGCCACCGCAAGCACCTGCTCCGGTGTCACAACCAGTGTTGAGGAGATCACAGCGACGGTGCGGTCCTCCAGACCGTCTGGACTTGTAGATTTTTTTTGTATATATGTAATCTGTTTTTCGCACCCCGCCGGCCTTTGTTTTCAAAGGAGGGGTGAATGTGGTGAACCATCGTTGGTTACCACTGTGGGGTTATTCCAATGCTGCTGTTGGGTTAGGGTGTTGACACTGTGGGGTTGTTATAATGTTGTTGTTGGGCTAGGGTGTTTACACTGTGGGATTAATATACCTGTGGTGGATGCTGTTATGGCACATCCCGGTCGGGCCCCGCCTCCTGGGAGAGGTATAAGACCCTCTGCTCAGGCGGGACCCCTCCAGTCTGGAATGGTGTACTCGTGTTTAGATAGTTCCATTGTTTGTCAATAAAAGCCTTCAATCGCTGAAGCCTTGTACCTCGTGCTTGATTGTCACGCATCACATCACAAGGGCAAGGTCCGCTGATGGGGACCAAAAGTGTTCCTCACTGGTGAGGACATACACCGACGAGGCCATTAAGGTAAGTGAACCCGACCTCACTAATTATATCCACTAATTATATATCCCAGGCTCACTAATTATATTCAAATTCAAGTTTAAATATTCAAATCACTTCAGAAATCCAGGGCTAGTAAGATTGCGAGAGGTGAGAAACCAGGCACGACCCGCTTTTCGCCTCTCTCGTGATCTTAACGACTTGACCCACCTATCGACCGGCGGGACCAGCTGGTAAGACCGCCCCCAATAACTCCATGGAGGAGATCGGTCACAGTCTATAGTTGTTGAACTCAGTGTTGAGTCCTGAAAGCTGTAACGTGCCTAAATGAAAGATGAGGTACAACATTGTACATTTTATGGTACACAATGGAACTCTGATAACATCGCTCAGTATTTCAGTGGCATAGATGATCCATTAGCACACTTTGCAAAATGTCAATAGTTCTCCTCCTCCACTATAAAAACAGTCTAGCTTCTAGAAAGCTCAATGCAGCTAAGCTCCTCTTGTTATTAATTGAAACTTCCATTTTATTTCCTCGTTTAAAAATTCTGGGTTGATTGCGCTTCAATGTGATCCCACTTCAATGATATGGAACACAGTGGTTGTCGAGATTTGTCGTGAAAGTTAGCATCAAATGAAACAACACCAAGAAGATTACATGTCGTGTTTTTTTAGCTATGACTTTCTTGAGGTGACCAATGTGGTTAGAGGTTGGTCGAGCTTTGTTTATTACTTAGGCACGGTTTAAATCCTTTCGCTTAATTAAAAGTATGTAGTAAACTGATTGAAGGAGGTTTCGTGGTGCAGTAAGGTGTGTTCCTGCCTGAATTGTTAGCCCTGCATTCGAGTCTCACCCTGGGATTTAATGGCTGAAGGGGACATGATGCAATGACAATAATCTCTTCCTCAATGTCAGTAAAACGAAGGAGATCTTCATCGACTTCAGGAAATGTACTGGAAGACATGCCCCTGTCTACATCAATGGGGATGAAGTGGAAATGGTTGAGAGCTTCAGGTTTCCAGGTGTCCAGATCACCAACAATCTGCCCTGGTCCCTCCATACTGAAGCTATAGTTAAGAAAGCCCACCAATGCCTCTACTTTCTCAGGAGGCTAAGGAAATTTGGCGTGTCCACTGCGACTGTCACCAACTTTTACAGACACACCATAGATGTTTCTTCAGAAGGAACTCTTCAAATGCAGACAATAAATATATAACAAAACTACTCCAACTTATAAATCAAAGAAAGGGTTTAACAAAGAACATTTATTACTCCAAACTTGGGGCCTTGCCTTGGGTCAATACAAGTTTCCCCACAATTCCCAACAGGTTCTTATTTATAGTGAGTCAGCTGATCAGCTGACCATCACGTCATTCTGTAATTGGTTCCATGGTTTACTTGGTCAGCTGACTCTTACAGCTTGTTACCATTGGTCACATTATATCCAATACAAAATTGTCACTGGTTACATTCTAACAATTTCCAGATGTATCGCAGCTTGGTATGGCTCCTGCTCTGACCAAGACCCCAAGAAACTAATAAAGAGTTATGAACATAGCCCAGTCCATCACACAAACCAGTCTCCTATCTATTGACTCTGTCTACACTTCCTGCTGCCTCGGAAAAGCAGCCAACATAGTCAAGGATCCCACGCATCCCAGACATACTCTCTTCCACCTTCTTCCATTGGGAAAAAGATGCAAAAGTCTGAGATCACTGACGCAAGAACAGCTTCTTTCCCTGCTGCCATCAGACTTTTGAATGGACCTACCATATATTAAGTTGATCTTTCTCTACAACCTAGCTATGACTGTGACATTATATTCTGTACCCTCCCCTTTCCTTCTCCCCAATGTACTCTATGATTGTAAGCTTTGTCTGTAAAATGCGCAAGAAGCAATACTTTTTACTGTATACCAATACATGTGACAATAATAAATCAAATCATAATGTAACTAAAGAGGTTGAGTGGCAACAGGCTGGGCAACATGTCCCAGGATGTTCTAGCTAAGGGAAATGACATGAGTAGGTGACCTATTTGCCTCATGTGCCTGTAGACCCCGGAAGAGATGATGATAATGTTGATGAATACATTGGTTAACAAAAGAGATACATTTTAAGGAACGAACGACTGGCACCAGGTTAGGATACAAGACATTACAGAACATATATTGGTGGGTGCATCTGCTTAAATTCCAGTTCCCTGCCCCCACCCCCACAAAAGTTTTGACCTCTCTCTGATGTCTGTAATCATTGGTATTGTGGGGCCTAGCTGATTCTAGATCACAGTATCAGTGATGGGCGGCACAGTGTTTAACACTGCTGTCTCACAGTGCCAGGGACCCAGGTTCGATTCCTGGCTTGGGTCACTGTCTGTGCGGTGTCTGCACGTTCTCCCCATAATCTGTGTGGGTCTCCTCCAGGTGCTCCAGTTTCCTCCCACAGTCCAAAAGGCATGCTGATTAGGTGCATTGGCCATGCTAAATTCTCCCTCAATGTACCCAACCAGTGTGGCGACGAGGGGATTTTCACAGTAACTTAATTGCAATGTTAATGTAAGCCTACGTGTGACATTGATGCGCGTTATCACACACGAGGCTTGAGATGCTCAGGAAATAAAGGCTTTTATTTGCTGTTACAACGAAGCTACTAATTATATACACGATCCCAGACTGAGGGGTCCCAGACAGAGCAGTGACCTTTATACCTCTCCCAGGAGGCGGAGCCCGACTGGGATGTACCACAATAACTATAATACAAGGTGTAACAGCCCAACCCTAACCCCAACAGCAACAAGTAGAACAACCCATCCCTAACCCCAACAGCAACATATATATACATACTTGTAGTACTGGCCAGACCCTGGCTCAGTACTATCTAGTGGGAACCAACGATGGTTCACCACAGACACTAATAAATAAACTTTAAATAAAGGGCATATATAGTAAGCATAAGAATGGGTTCTTAGCAATGGCTGTCCATGGCTAGCTCTTAAACCATTTAGATGCTGAAAGGGTGAGTCTGAATGTTTTATTAATGTTCCTGATGCAGTTATTTATTTTTAAATAATTGAAGAATGTTCATTTATTCTAATCCTTGCTGAGACCCTAGTGAGTAAGCACAGCGCATTGCGATTGTATCCTTAACTCTCCCAGACTAGCTTCAGAACATCGGAATAGTGAACAAACCCATAATTTGGTTCTCCATTTCAATAATGTTCCATTCATCATCATGTTGATAGGGTGAAGTGAAGAAAATAGAGTGGGAGGTGGATTTTGTGCTGCATTAAACATTGGCACAGGCCGAACGCTTGTGTCTGCTACAAATTCCATGTAATTGTTTGGGACACAAATTAATAGTTACAAACACTCATGCTTATTAAAATTTCACAGCGATAAAATCTTGTCCAGATTATTGATGTGGAATTCCCTTCTTAATCAAGTAACTGCACATTGGATTCTGTTTCTTTACCCATTCCAGTAACGGCATTAATATCCCTTTATATTTCTCCTCACTCTCTCATCTGCAAATTCAGATGAACAAACTGGGAATCAAATTGTGTGCCTGCGCCCATCTGATTTTGGCTGAATGCACATCTTGCATTACTAATGAGCCAATTTCCACGCTTGAATGGTTTCCATGTGGTCAGTTTGATCTTATTCCCATTAATATATGTCACGTTCGGTGTGATACAGAGCCCCAACTGTAATTCTCTACCCCAGAAGAACAGCGGCACGGGGGCACAGTAGTTAGCACTGTTGCCTCACAGCACCAGGACTTGATTCCCGGCTTGGGTCACTGTCTGTGTGGAGTTCGCACGTCCTCCCCGTGTCTGCATGGGCTGCCTCCGGGTGCTCTGGTTTCCTCCCACACTCCAAATACATGCAGGTTGGGTTGATTGGCCATGCTAAATTGCCCCTTAGAATCCCAAGATTTGATTTATTATTGTCACATGTCTTAGTACACTGTGGAAAGTATTGTTTCTTGCATGCTATATAGACAAAGCATACCGTTCATAGAGAAGGGCAGGAGGGAGGGCAGAATGTAGTGTCACACTCATAGCTAGGGTGGAGAGAAAGATCAACTTAATGCAAGGTAGGTCCATTCAAAAGTCTGATGGCAGCAGGGAAGAAGCTATTTCTTGAGTCGGTTGGTGCATGAGCTCAGACTTTTGTATCTTTTTCCCAATGGAAGAAGATGGAAGAGAGTATGTCCAGGGTGTAGGTTAGGGGGATTAGGGGAATAAATATATTGGGTAACGAGGATAGGGCCTGGATAAGATCCCCTGTTGGAGAGTCGGTGCTGGCTCAATGGACTGAATGTCCTCCTTCTGCACTGTAGGGAGTCTATCATTCTATGAACAGTGGAGGCTGAGTCATTGACTATATTCAAAGCTGACTTAAACAGACTTTTGACTGACAAGACAGTCAGTATTTTTGACTAACCAAATAAACTAAATCAAATTAGCTGAAGGACAAATTAAAAGGGGCAGCCCCCAAAAAGAAGGGAACCGCCCAAAACTAAAAGCAATGTAGTAAGGAAACTTAAAACAGCAAACCAAAATGTGGTTAAAGGCATCAATAATGCACCCTAGTCCCTGTGGTGCCCAACAAGCACGGAAGGCCTCCACAGTGCCCTCCAACACCGCATGCTCCCTCTCCAGGGACACCCGGCCATGAATGTAGCCGAGGTAGAGAGGCAGATGGTTGGGTCGGATGACCCCCTCGGTCCCCGCTGCTTGGACCTGTTTATGGCAAGTTTGGCCAGGCCCAGGAGCAGGTTCACGAGGAAGTCCTCCGCCCACCCCCCCCAATCCTCCCCCCACACACCGGATGATGACAAGAGAGTCGGGACTATAAGGGATGGGCTGGCAGGAAAGTGGAGTTAAGCCCTCAAATGGGTCAACCATGATCTCATTGAATGGCAGAGTAGCTCGAGGGGTTGAATGGCCTACCCTTGCTCCTATATCTTTTGTTCCAGATGAGTGGTTAAGAATGGGGTTGATGGCTCTAAGATTATGAAGGTTTTTTCATTCATGGATGGCCTGAATGCACTAAAGAACGTCATGAGGACATGTACTTGCGGCTGGTGGCCATGGACGAATTAGAGATCTGGAGCTTGCTTCAGGGAGCAACCCAGAATTGACGCCAAATCTGGGCTCATTTTTCCCCACAAGGATGCTCCCAATCAGATGAGAAAACACTTGAACTTCAGACCGGCATAAAGCAGCATTAAGAATGAGGTCCCGGCAAGGAAACGCTACGAGCATATTTCTTCTTTAAGCTTCGACTCACTCAACCATCATTCATGCTGTTCAGGCACAGCATGTTCAGGAAGCTACAAAGAGGGATGTCTTTCAATTTTTAATGTGATATATTTTTGCCTTGATAAATGGATTAAAAGAAATGGAAAATTTAGCAGAGTTTTCTTTCAAAAAACTGCAACTAAAACATTAGGAAAATGACCTTGTTTCCTGCTGCACCTGACAATCTGAGAGAGGTACAATTGGAGAGAATTCTCACATTCTAGAGCTAGGATTATGACCCATTTGTATCAGAAAGACATGAAAGGTCAAGGGCACTTTTGAGGAAAGATGTAGTGGCATTGGAGGCAGTTCAGAGGAGGTTCACTGGATTGATTCCAGAGATGTGGGGTTTGTCGTATGAAGAGAGATTGAACAGTTTAGGCCTATACTCTCTGGAATTTAAAAGATTGAGGGGAGGTCAAATTGAGGTATTCAAGATGATAAAAGGTATGGATAAAGTAGACATGGAGCGGATGCTTCCTCTTGTGAGGCATTCTAGGATGAGAGGTCATAGTCTTAGGATAAGGGGTAGCAAATTTAAAACAGAGCTGAGGAGAAACTACTTCTCCCAATGGGTTGTGAATCTGTGGAATTCGCTACCCCAAAGTGCGGTGGATGCTGGGACAGTGAATAAATTTAAGGAGGAGTTAGACAGATTTTAAATTGGTAATGGGTTGAAGGGATATGGGGAGAAGGGAGGAAAATGGGGAGCATATCAGCCATGATTGAATGGCAGAGTGGATTCAATTGGCCTAATTCTGTTCCTGTATCTTATGAACTTGTGCATGTTGTTTTGTGCATAATTCAATTACCCCAGAGTTCTGTGATCTTTTGAACCATGTAATCTGTTTCAACCCAAATTACCTGACAGAGTCAGATACAAGCTTATGGTTCTTAAAGAACAATCGTGGACTGGGATCATTTCTGACCCTGACTGGCAGCTCGCTGAGTCATCCTGAGATCGTCTTGGATGCAGCTAATTAAGAGACCACCTTCATTTAAGGACAATGGGTGTGTTTCTGAGATTGCTGGCCCAATCAGAATGGATTGTCTCTCCAGAAGGGGTCTGCAAGCATACCTCCATACTGAGGTGTCTGCTGATGAACTGAGTCCAATTAAATAAAAAATGGCCAAAGCTGCAGGCCGATCCCATGAATGGGGAACCCCTCCCCATGGTGGACAGTGATCAACAGCTGTGACCCACAGAACCATAGGATCCCTACCATGCAGAAAGAGGCCTTTGGGCCCATTGGATCTGCACCAACTCTCCAAAAGAGCATCCCACCCAGACCCTCCCCTCCACTCTATCCCTGCAACCCTGAGCATTTCCTATGGCTAATCCCCCCTAACTTACACAGGGCGGCACAGTGGCATAGTGGTTAGCACTGCTGCCTCACAGTGCCAAGGACCCAGGGTCAATTCCTGGCAGTGCCGGATTTAGGCATAAGCTAAACTAGCTACAGCTCAGGGCCTCACAATCCGCAGGGGCCTCACAAAATTTCAGAATTTTTTTTGAAGTGTTTTAAAATTACACATGGCTTTTTATGTGTTCTGTAGTTTTTGAAATGGCTTGTGTAGCAAATTTTTATGTGTAGTTTTAAAATGGCAAAATGATAAATATGTAATCAGTAAATGCATTCATTTGAAAATAATTTGTATTTTTCACTTTTAATTAAATAATTAAAAGGCATAATTATGTTTTCAATTTTTTTGTGGCGACCCAAGGTCCTGTTTTGGTACGCACCTTTGTGAGACCTTTTGGTGTAACTTTTAACAAGGGGCCTCCAAGCTTTATATAGTTTAGGGCCTCACCAAGTCTAAATCCGGCACTGATTCCCGGCTTAGGTCGCTGTCTGTGTGGAGTTTGCACGTTCTCCCTGTGTCTGTCCGGGTTTCCTTCGGGTGGTCTGGTTTCCTCCCACAGTCCAAAGATGTGCGGGTTAGGTGGATTCGCCTTGCTAAATTGCCCCTTAGTGTCAGGGGGACTTGCTAGGGTAAATCTATGGGATTATGGGGATAGGGCCTGGGTGGGATTGCGTTTGATGCAGACTCGATGGGCTAAATGACTTCCTTCTGCACTGTAAGGATTCTATGGTTCTATGATTCTATGAGACATCTTGAGACACTAAGGGACAATTTAGCATGGTCAATCAACCTAACCCGCACATCTTTGGATGGAGGAAACTGGAACACCCGGAGGAAACTCACACAGACATAGGGAGAACGTGCAAGCTCCGCACAGACAGTCACCCAAGGCTGGAATTGAACCTGGGTCCCTGGCGCTGTGAGGCAGCAGTGCTAACCACTGTGTCACCATGCCGCCCAGTATGACTGTGTGACCCAGTGATGGCTGCAGCTCCAGTGGTGGATTTAAAACAGGAGGCTTCACTGACTTGCAAGGCCAGCCTCTGGCAACCTGTCTCCAGTCACCTCCTGGACTTGACCCTCAGCGAGGGGTCTTGTCTGCCACTGGCAAGCTAGCCCAATCAGCCCTTTTAATTGTGGGCTGCCAGGTGGGTAGCCACTGCCAGTGCTGAACTGCTGCCTCTGAGTAGATCAACCTCCTGTAGGATTTGGAAGTTTACACCCAGAGACATTTCACAGGACTTCAGCTTTTGAAATCAATCAATTTGTTTTCTATTTTGGAAAACACTGCATTGGCATTGCACTGATAGGCATAGGAGATCATAGCCTTTGATAGAATAGTGGCCTGACTCTTCTGTTCTGATGTGGATTTCTTGCAGGCAAATGATATCAATGGGGTGTTGAGCAACAAGGCCTTTGATGAGGCTTCATTTAGTTGCTAACAGGCCCTCATCATTGAGTTAGAAGATTCAGAGAATGGACCCGACTGTAATGTAATCTTGTGGGAGATGTTCATCATTCCATTAGCCTTGGGACTTTGGTTAGGATTCCTGTGTGGGCTCTTATCATGAAGATTCCTTTGAAATTTAGTCTACTAAAGGATCTGCTGATGACCATGAAACCATTGTCGGAAAAGCTCATCTGGTTCACTAATGTCCTTTAGGGAAGGAAATCTGGCCTACATGTGACCATGATGTGGAGATGCCGGTGTTGGACTGGGGTAAGCACAGTAAGAAGTCTCACAACACCAGGTTAAAGTCCGACAGGTTTATTTGGTAGCACAAGCCACTAGCTTTTGGAGCACTGCCCCTTCATCAGGTGAGTGGGATTTCAGTTAACAAACAAACAAGGCATATAAAGACACAAACTCAATTTACAAAATAATGGTTGGAATGTGAGTCTTTACAGGTAATCAAGTCTTAAAGATACAGACAATGTGAGTGGAGAGAGGGTTAAGCACAGGTTAAAGAGATGTGTATTGTCTCCAGCCAGGACAGTAAGTGAACTGTTTGTGAATTGAAATCCCACTCACCTGATAAAGGGGCAGCGGTCCGAAAGCTAATGGCTTGTGCTACCAAATAAACCTGTTGGACTTTAACCTGGTGTTGTGAGACTTCTTACTACATGTGACTCCAGAGCCACAGCAATGTGGTTGACTCTCAGCTGCCTTCCAACGGCAACTAGGCTTGAGCAATAAATGCTGGTCAGCCAGCGATGTTCATGTCCCAGGAATGAATAAAAAAATTAATCATTAATCTTTCACTAATTATCAATCTCACTCACAGACTCAAGTGTGGATTTGAACTTCCTGTGCAGACAATGGATTAATGCCGGAATTTTACTGCCTCGCCCGCCCGAGGTTTGTTAGATTCTGCCCAAGGCCAATGGAGAATGCTATTCCGCGAGCCTCGCCCGCCCCCGGAATCGGTAAAATTCCAGCAATCTTGACTGTGGACACTTAGGTTGACAATATCAGATGGGATGTCGCTGGGCAAAGTGCTGATCTTGATGGAAAGTACAGAGCAGTCAGCTAACTGAAAGACACCCACATGGTAGTTTTGTATTTGCAGCAACAGGGTTTCCATTAGCTCTGAAAGCTGTGGCTGAAATTACAGTGGCAAAAGAACTGATTACCAGAAGCTCCCTGTCTCTGTTTCTGTCACGCCTCCCACACAAACAAATGTAACTTAAATGCTGCCATCACGTCAGTGGCTTGTTGCGGGCAGCACACCTACCAGCAGCAATGCAAGATTGCTTGTCAAACGCACAATTGCACTTTTTTCCTTTGATCAGCTCATTCAAAGTATACAGTGCACACAAAGATCGCCTGCTCAAATACATATATTTAAACCAATGATGCTTCAATTCCATTCTTTAGCAACACAATGAGCACCATCTTCTCAAGGGAATAGTGGGCATGTTATCAAAAGGTGAATTCATTGAGATTAGTCATAGATCAAACCCTTGAAGCCCTTTTGATTTTTATCTTCTTTCAGTTTTGTTGTTCGTTGTGTACTAAAAGTTACCTTATTTCTTGTGATAAGAAGAGATATCCGTGCTTCTCAAAAAGTTTTGAGATCAATCATTGAGTTGTGACTTGAGTATTTGGCTTACTGACTTACTCTTACATCACTTAATGACCTCCAGGGGCATGTCCTTCACTGTTTCTGACCTCCTGAACCCTTTATGCCAGCTGTTTCTCTTCCTTCCACTTTGGCGAGCTTTTCACCCTTGCGACAAGTACCAAAGAATTGGTCTTTCCACGGTATCCTTGATGACCACGGGACATTCAAAACATGTCACGGCTCATGAACTAATACTGAAGGGCAGTCACTGCTGTAATGTCAGCAAACACGGCAGCCTAATTAGTTGCTGTCAGGCTCGAGTTCTGGGGGGAATTACAAGGATGGTCAGACCGATTTCTGGACTTGACCTTCCACGCCCAGTCCCTACAGTTCAGCCTCCCCCTGGAATGAACTGGTTGCCAATTTGAGATCTGGTTAACCCAGGTGTCTATCTCAAACAGATGTTCGACCTCTTTAACACGCCGATCAGGGGTTGAGCGCCAGATTTAGCACCCTGATGCAAAATTTGGCAAGAACTGGATGGAACATAACCCATGAGGAGGAACACAGAATGTGTTCTGTCCATTGGCAGTACTCCACTAACTGCAAATTGTTTTTTATGCCAAAATTAAAGAATAAAATCACCAAGCAAAAAAGAGCAAAAAAGTTTCAGTTTCAAAGATGTCAGATATGTAAATGCTTTTTCTTAAATATGACTATAATAGTCCTATCCCAATCTGTATGACCTCCTTTAACCCTCTCCCCAAGATGTCTGCGCCCCTTCAATTCTAGACTCTTGCCCACACCCTATTAATGGATCCACCATTGATGGCCATGCTTTTAGCTCCTTAAACCCTAAGCTCTAGAATACTCTCCCTAAATCTCTCTGTCACTCTACCTCTCTCCATTCCTATTAAGATACCCCTTAAAACCCACCTGTTTGACCAAACTTGTTTCATATGGTCCAATATCTCCCTGTGCAGCTTGGTAACAAATTTTATTTGACAGCACCCTTGTGCAATGGCTGATCATGTTTCACTGCATTGCTATAAATGCAAGTTACAAACCAACAAACATACAAACATGCAAAGTAGGAGCCCCTCGAACCCACTCCGCCATTCAGTAAGATCATGGCTGATCTAGTTGTAACTTCAACTCCACAATCCTGTCTACCCCCGATAATGTTTCACCCCGTTGTTAATCAAGAATCTATCTCGCTCTGTCTTAAAAATGTTCAAAGACTCTGCTTCCTTTTGAGGAAGAGAGTTCCAGAGATTAGCAACCCTCTGAGAGAAGAAATTTCTCCTCATCTCTGTCTTCAATGAATTATGCCTTATTTTTAATCAATGACCTCTAGTTCTAGATCCTCTGACAAGAGGAAACATCTTTTCCACATCCACTCTGCCAATACTCTTTCGGGTCTGAAAGGTTTCTATCATGTCACCTCTTGCTCTTCTAAGCTCTAGTGGATACAAATCTAATCGCTCCAACTTTTCCTCATAAGACAACTTGCCCATTTCTGGAATCAGTCCAATTAACCTTCTCCGAACTGCTTCTAATGCATATACATCTTTCTTTAAATAAGGAGACCAGTACTGTACATGGTACTCCAGATGTAGTCTTACCAATGACCTGTACAACTGAAGCATAACCTCCCTACTTTTGTAATCAATTCCATGCACAATGAATGATATCATTCCATTAGCTTTCCTAATTACTTGCTGTATCTGTATACAAGCCTTTTGTGATTCATGCACTAGGACACCCAGACCCCTCTACACCTTAGAACTTTGCAATCTCTCGCCATTTGTTGTTGCCTTGTTCATGTGCGGACCTGGCAGATATACTGTGAAAATACTGGTCTCATGTATGGCACTTTCATACCACACAGCTATACTGTATTCATGAAACATGAATGCAGTATAGGTGCATGGTATGAAAGTGCCATACATGAGACCAGTATTTTCACAGTATATAGACTTACTGCAGAGGCCTAAAAATCTGAGCTTCCAGAATCACTGAAAGAAGTCAAGTTTTAATATTAGTCACAAGTAGGCTTACATTAACACTGCAATGAAGTTACTGTGGAATTCCCCGAGTCGCCACACTCCAGCACCTGTTTGGGTACACTGAGGGAGAATTTAGCATGGCCAATGCACCTAACCAGCACATCTTTTGGACTGTGGGAGGAAACCAGAGCACCCGAAGGAAACCCATGCAGACACAGGGAGAACGTGTAGACTCCACACAGATAATGACCCAAGCCGGAATCGAACCCTAGCGTTGTGAGGCAGCAGTGCTAACCACTGTGCCACTGAACCCTGACCTCATGAATCCAGGGTTGTTCCAGTTTTGCTGCAGACACTCTGAACCTATTTTTAATGTACTTCAGTTATTGTCAGGGCAACATAGACTCAGCACATTACAGAACCAGGGCCTCTGCCTTAACAACACAACATTCACTTTGAGCAGAAAGGGGCAAATTTATTCACTTTTCAACTTGCACCTTGAGACAAAGAAATAAGAATAGGAATCTAATCTGTATGCAATGGGGGCTTATTAATAGTAACAACATGCCATATGTCAACAGCAATACTGGGACAACAATATTTGCATCTATCTCAGTATCAATATAATTAATACCTAATCATATGGTGGCCATATGCCCCAAGATCTTCTTTGAGTTTCTCCCATCAAGCTTGGAGTCACCAGAATGCCAATTTCTCATCCTTCTCCATCTCTATCCATTCTTGTCCACTGGATGTAACTCCAGATGGGATTTTGGTGAGTAGTGTAGGCCCTAACATGGGGGTTATGACCATTCACAGCTGCCATCACTTGGCATTGGCGGGTGATTTTACCCTTCCTGCCACTAATTCACCTCATTAATTCGGACTTGGGACTGGCAGCAATACATGTTGGCTTGCCTGTACCAGTGGCTGGCTTACCACAGGACCATAGGATATGGGACTCACTCTTTCCAACGTGTGAGGATGAGTCAACCCTGCCTGATTCGAACCACTAGAGACCACAGAATGACAGTCTCAACTCATATAACCAATGATAAACGAAGACACACAAGAGGCATAAAGGGGCAGCGCTATTGTGAAACTGTGGTAAAAGTTAGCTAAAAATATCTATGGAAAATTAGAACTCCACAAGTCAGAAATGTTATTATGCGATGACTCTGCTGCTTTAGCTGTGTAGAAATGCATAACCTTCTTGCTGACAGAGACATTCACTATCACGTACTGCATTATAACAGAGTAGGAGTAAATTGCATCTGGGAACACCAGGCTGGTTGTGTATGCACACGGTGGACAAAATTTAATCCAGTCCATCAAGGCAGGAAACATGGCAATGGGGCCAATTCAATCACTGGAGGGGCCAGGCATCAGTCTCCCAGTGGTGGGAAAACCTCCTGTGATTATGTTGGAGTTGGGAAGGGATCAATGCGAGAAACTCGCCTGCTGGCTCCCTTTAGACTTAAACTGAATAAATTAAAGTTAATAAAATGAGGGAGAAAGCAAAAAGGGCAGTCCCTTGAAGAGGAAGTGCCCGAAACAAAAAACAAATCAGAAATGAAACTTAAAACATGAAACTAGAATGTGACTAAAAGGGTCAATAATGCATCCCAGTCCCTGCGGTGCCCAATGGGCATGGAAGACCTCGATGGTGCTTGTGAATACCACATGCTCCCTTTCCAGGGACACAAGGCCGTGAATGTAGCCATGATAGAGGGACAGACAGTCACGCCAGATGATCCCCACAATCGCCTGTTGCCTGGAGCTGTTAATGATGGGTTTGACCAGGCCCAGGAGCAGGTTCACGAGGAGGTCCTCCTCCTTCCCTGCCACCCTTGACACCAGATGCCCGTGGATCAGAAGTGTGGTGTTGAAGTGCAAATTAATTGATTGATTGATTTATTATTGCCACGTGTATTTGTATAGGGTGAAAAATATTGTTTCTTGCGCGCTATACAGACAAAGCATACCGTATAGAGAAGGAAAGGAGAGAGTGCAGAATGTAGTGCTACAGTCATAGCTAAGGTGTAAAGAAAGATCAACTTAATGCGAGGCAGGTCCGTTCAAAAGTCTGATGGCAGCAGGGAAGAAGCTGTTCTTGAGTCGGTTGGTACGTGACCTCAGACTCTTGTATCTTTTCCCCAATGGGAAGAAGGTGGAAGAGAGAATGTCCAATGTGTGTGGGTCCTTGATTATGCTGCCTGCTTTTCTGGGGCAGCGGGAAGTGTAGACAGAATCAATGATGGGAGGCTTGTTTGAGTGATGGACTGGGCTTCTTTCAGACCCTTTGTAGTTTTTTGCAGTCTTGGACAGAGCAGGAGCCATACCAAGCTACAATACAACCAGAAAGAATGCTTTCTATGGTGCATCTGTAAAAGTTGGTGAGAGTCGTAGTGGACATGCTAGATTTCCTTAACCTCCTTGGAAAGTAGAGGCATTGGTGGGCCTCTGCAACAAAACAACAACAAAATATTTTTAAAATAACTAAACAGGGAGTACAGACTAAAACAACCTGTGTAAACATGGTCCACAGACTCCACAAGACTGCAAAAATGGCAGATTTCTTGTGAGTCCATGAACCGGTGTAACCATCAGTTGTGTGGGACTGCTGTCCACAACACCCTCCACTTAGGTCTCTGATGTTAAGGGGGAGGGAGGATCCCCCTATAGAGTGACTTCTACTGGAGACCGCCGCCACAGGTCAGCAACAAGTACGCCAAGGTGTGTGTCCAGGTGACGGTCAAGGGGAAAATCGCCTGCCTGGATAGGATTACTGAACCAATATGACACCAATTATCCCTGAATACAGCACAGTTTAGCAGTGCTTTATGGAGTAGATAGCAGCCAGATGGATTTTCCAAGCTTCCCGAAGGCCCTCCTGCTAACATTGTCAGGTTGGGGGATTGGGGGAATGGCGGTGGGGGGTGGGGAGGGAGCGGTGGGGGTTGTTGGGCCTCATTGTCAGGCACTCTAATTACAGAATTCAGCCTGGGGAAGTGGGCAATTCCTTGCTCCCCCTTTCCCATGACCCCATCCCGATAGTGGGGGAGTCCGGAACAAGAGGTCATAGTTTGAGGATAAGGGATAAACCTTTTAGGACTGAGGTGAGGAGAAATTTCTTCACCCAGAGAGTGGTGAATCCGTGGGATTCACTACCACAGAAAATAATTGAGATGAAAACTTTGTGTGATTTCAAGGAGTAATTAGATATATCTTATGCTGCAACTGTACAGGACCTTGGTGAGACCACATTTGGAATATTGTGTGCAGTTCTGGTCACCTCACTATAAGAAGGATGTGGAAGCGCTGGAAAGAGTGCAGAGGAGATTTACCAGGATGCTGCCTGGTTTGGAGGGTAGGTCTTATGAGGAAAGGTTGAGGGAGCTAGGGCTGTTCTCTCTGGAGCGGAGGAGGCTGAGGGGAGACTTAATAGAAGTTTATAAAATGATGAAGGGGATAGATAGAGTGAACGTTCAAAGACTATTTCCTCAGGTGGATGGAGCTATTACATGGGGGCATAACTATAGGGTTCATGGTGGGAGATATAGGAAGGATATCAGAGGTAGGTTGGGGTGTGGAATGGACTGCCTGCAGTGATAGTGGAGTCAGACACTTTAGGAACATTTAAGCGGTTATTGGATAGGCACATGGAGCACACCAGGATGATAGGGAGTGGGATAGCTTGATCTTGGTTTCAGATAAAGCTTGGCACAACATCGTGGGCCGAAGGGTCTGTTCTGTGCTGTACTGTTCCATGTTCTATGTTCTATATCACTTGGGGCTAAAGGGACCAAGGGATATGGGGGGAAGGTGGGATCAGGATATTGAATTTGCTGATCAGCCATGATCAAAATGAATGGTGGAGCAGGCTCGAATGGCCGAATGGCCTACTCTGCATCCAGTTTCTATGTTTCCTGTGACCCCCTTCCCATGACCACTTCCCACCCTCAGTTACCTCTGAGTCCAGTGATTGAGAGGTGATCCCTGGTGGAAACTGCGCAGGAGTGACCACTGCTCTGGGTGGCACTGCCAAGAGACCAGCTGGCCTCTGATTGGCAAGCAGGATTTGCAACACTGGTGTCCTATGTCCACTGGGGAGGACCTAATGTGGGCCAGTCAAGTGCCTGAGAGACATTAAACTTAGCCAGGCTCCCCCCGCTCAGAAACGATGCGGGTTCGCCACCACTTCTCCAAATGGGTGGGTGGGACCTGATTCAGGAACGTTAAACCCTGTGCTGTGTTACTGCAGCTCTAACCCTGCAGTAAACATGCATCTTTCCGATCATGCAGTTCAATATGTAGAATGCACCATCTGGTGGATTTTCTGTAGCATGACACAATGGAACTTCAGTGTATCTGGAGGTCTTGGTACAGACAACTCCAGGAGAAAAGTCCTGCTAAATTAACCCCGGAATGTGGCCTGTTTTTACTATTCACTCCCATATTGAGTACAGTACAAATGATCTCGCCGATAGTATTTAAGATATTGGTTTGATTGCTTAAACTCAGTGAACCAAACAGCATTATATTTATGTTTACGTACATAGTCACCATGGTTACTTTGTAATAGAGCTACCGTACTGCAGCACAAGAGTTTATTAAATACCAAGCTAAATTTCAATTTTGTGTAATTTATAAAATTCAGACAAGGATAATGAGATAATGTCACCGTGTTAGTTACACTTCACTGTGCATGTCTCCAATACCTCGCTGTGTCTGTCACTAAACTGCAATGTGATGAGCTATAGTCGACTGAAGACAGCTACCTGAAAGCAAATTCATATCAAATCATTGGGAGGCATTCAAAGGAGAGAGATTGAAGTTAAAGAACAAGTATGTGGCCTAAAGTAAAAGCGTGGGACAAAAACTCACAGCCCCCTGGATGTGAGGGTCTTAAAAGAGAGGATAAGGGTGGACAGTCCTGGGACATCAGTGCAGGAGTTCCTCAGGTTAGTGTCCTAGGTCCAACCATCTTCAGCTGTTTCATCAATGACCTCCCCACCCCTCATCAGATCAGACGTGGGGAAATTCACCGCTACTGCACAATGTTCAGTAGATTTCATGACTTCTATATGCAGCGAGACCTGGACAACATTATTGCCTGGATGAAGACAAAATACTGCGGATGCTGGAATCTGAAACAAAAACAGAAAATGCTGGAAAAACTCAGCAGGTCTGACAGCATCTGTGGAGAGAGAATAGAGGCAAAATTTTGAGTCAGGATGGCCCTTCCCCTTGGTCAGAATGTGTCTTTCCAGCATTTTCTGTTGTTGTTTGAAACATTATTGCCTGGACTGATCCAATGGCAAGTAACATTCGTGCTTTGCAAGTGCCAGGTAATGACCATCTCCAGCAAGAGAATCTAGCCACATCACCTTGGCATTCAATGGCAATAGCATGGTGGCATAGTGGCACAGTGGTTAGCACTGCTGCCTCATAGCGACCCAGGTTCAATTCCGGCCTTGGGTGGCTGTCTGTATGAAGTTTGCACGTTGTCCCCATGTCTGCATGAGTTTCCTTTGGGTGCTCCAGTTTCCTCCCACAGTCCGAAAGCCGTGCTGGTTAGGTGTATTGGCCATGCTAAATTCTCCCTCAGCATACCCGAACAGGTGTCAGAGTGTGGCGGCTAGGGGATTTTCACAGTAACCTCATTACAGTATTAGTGTAGGCCTACTTGTGACACTAATAAAAATAAACTAATGTAAATACACTGGCTACAAGAGCAGGTCAGAGGCTGGGAATTCTGCAGTGAATAATTCATCTCGTGAGGCCCCAAAGTTTATCCACCATCTGCAAGCACAAGTCAGAAGTGTGACGGAATACTCTCCACTTGCCTGGATGAGTGCAGCTCCAACAACACTCAAGAAGGTCAAAACCATCCAGAACAAAGTAGCCCGCTTGATTGGCATCTTATCCACAGCCATCAACATTCACTCCCTCCACGACTGACACACAGTGGCATCTACAAGATGCACTGCAGAACCGTGTACAGTTCTGAATAAAGAACAAAGAAAGGACAAAGAAAATTATAGCACAGGAACAGGCCTTTCGGCCTTCCAAGCCTGCACCGACCATGCTGCCCGACTTAACTAAAGCCCCCTACTTTTCCGGGGACCGTATCCCTCTATTCCCATCCTATTCATCTACTTGTCAAGACGCCCCTTAAAAGTCACTACCGTATCCGCTGCCACTACCACTCCCGGCAACGTGTTCCAGTCACCCACTACCCTCTGTGTAAAAAATCTGCCTCATACATCTCCTTTAAACCTTACCCCTCACACCTTAAACCTATGCCCCCTAGTAATTGACTCTTCCACCCTGGGAGAAAGCTTCTGACTATCCAGTCTGTCCATGCCTCTCATAATCTTGTAGACTTCTATCAGATCTCTCCTCAACCTCCGTCGCTCCAGTGAGAACAAACCAAGTTTCTCCAACCTCTCCTCATAGCTAATGCCCTCCATACCAGGCAACTTCCTGGTAAATCTTTTCTGTACCCTCTCCAAAGTCTCCACATCCTTCTGATAGTGTGGCGACCAGAATTGAACACTATATTCCAAGTGCGGCCTAACTACGGTTCTATAAAGCTGGTCACCCTATTATAGAAAAGATATTATTAAACTAGAAAGAGTGCAGAAAAGATTTACTAGGATGCTACCAGGACTTGATGGTTTGAGTTATAAGGAGAGGCTGGATAGACTGGGACTCTTTTCTCTGGAGTGTAGAAGGCTGAGGGGTGATCTTATAGATGTCTATAAAATAATGAGGGGCATAGATCAGCCAGATAGTCAATATCTTCTCCCAAAGGTAGGGGAGTCTAAAACTAGAGAGCATAAGTTTAAGGTGAGAGGAGAGAGATACAAAAGGGTGCAGAGGGGCAATTTTTTCACACAGAGGGTGGTGAGTGGCTGAAACAAGCTGCCAGAGATAGTAGTAAAGGTGGGTACAATTTTGTCTTTTAAAAAGCATTTAGACAGTTACATGGGTAAGATGGGCATAGAAGGATATGGACCAAATGCGGGCAATTGGGACTAGCTTCGGGGTTTGAAAAAAAGGGCGGCATGGACATGTTGGGCCGAAGGTCCTGTTTCCATGCTATAAACCTCTATGACCTCTATGACTCGAAGTCAGCAAGGCTCCTTCAACAACACCTTCCAAAACCCAAGCTCTACACCTAAAAGGACAGTAGATGTATGGGAGAACCACCCCCTGCAAGTTCCCCTCCAAATCACACAGAATTCTGATTGAAGTACATTGCTGTTGCTTTGCTGGGTCAAAATCCTGGAACTCTCTCACTAGCAGCACTGCGGGTGTACCTGCACCACATGGACTGCAGCGGTTCAAGAAGGTGGCTCAATACCACTCTCTGAAGGGAATTAAGGATGGGTAATGAATGTTGACTCAGCTAGAAATGCCCGCATCCCATGTATGAGTTAAAAAAAGACAATGAGAGAAAAAAACTGCAGGAAGTGGAATATAAAAAGTACAGAGTTGAAATTAAAAAGATAATTTGGAAAGCAAACAGAGAGTATGAAAATATTTCTGAGTAAAATTAAGGAAAACACAAAGATTTTTTGTAAATACATAAAGAACATAGAGAAATATATAAAGTTTTTAATGAATATTTAGACCAGGATTTTGTGTGGGACCTATTGCAGGCGGGTCAGAAAATGTGAGAGTTCTGCAAAACATCAATTGGCTTACGGCAATCTCAGCAGAACTGGAAAATCCCAGCTTTAGCGTCTGTTTGCACACAAAAGAGGGATGATACTGGCATTCCAATCAGAGAGGGGGAGTTTAAAATATTCAACAAAATGAGTGAGAGAGGAAGCGTTAAAGATTTTAAAAGTGACTAAACCCTTAGGCCTGGTTGAAATGTGGACTGCAGCGATTCAAGATGGCAGCTCACCACCACCTTCTCAAGGGCAACTAGGGATGGGCAATAAATGCTGGCCAGCCAGCCACACCCACGTCCCATGACAGAATAAAACAAATGTAGCCCAAGCTGAATCCCAAGGAGGGAAGAAAGAAAAGAAAAGCAGAGATTCTGAACATCATTTTCCAATCCTCTCTGGCTACAGAGAATTGGAGGACACCTTACGTTCCCACATTATTTCAAAAGGGAGAAAGGGATAGGTTGAGAAATTACAGACCAATCTCGATAGGGGGAAAATAATTGGAAGTATTTCTGAAGGACAGGATAAATCTTCATTAAGGAGACATGGATTCATCAAAAACAATCAGGATGGATTTGTTAAGGGAAGGTCATATCTGACTGGTATGATTGCATTTTTTGAAGTGGCAACCAAGGAGAGTCGATGAGGGTGACACAATTCATGTAGTATATCTGAATATTAGCAAGGCTTTTGATAACATACCACATGGCAAACTGGTGATGAAAGTAAAAGTCTATGGCAAAGTGGCAATTGGATCTAAAATTGGCTCAAAGGGATGAGCGTAAGTGTGTTTGCAGGAGAAAAGTCAAGGGACATTTTTGTGACTGGAAGGTTGTTTCCAGTGGGGTTCCACAGGGAATTGTACTAGGTCCTTAATAAGATCATAAGATATAGGAGCAGAATTAGGCCATTCGGCCCATCGAGTCCATTCCGCCATTCAATCATGGCTGTTACGATTCTCATCCCCATTCTCCTGCTGTATTCCCATAACCCTTGATCCCCTTGTTGATCAAGAACCTATCTATCTCTGTCTTAAAGACACTCAATGACCTGGCCTCCACAGCCCTCTGTAGTAATGAGTTTCACAGATTCACCACCCTCTGGCTGAAGAAATTCCTCCTCATCTCAGTCTTAAAGGGTCATACCTTCACTCTGAAGTTGTGCCCTCGAGTTCTATTCTCTCCCACTGGGAGACTTATATACTTGAATGATTTGGACTTGAAAGCAGAGGGTTTGATTAAGAGTTTGCAGATGACATGTGGTTGATAATAAAGAAGAAAGCTGCAGGAAATATTCAATCTTGTCAGGTGGGGCGAACAATGGCAAAAGAGTCCAGTCTGAAGAGAGCTGGAGTAATGCATTTGGGGAAGGTTAACAGGGCGAAGGAATACACATAATGCTAGGATACTCGGAAATGAGGGACTTTGGAGTCCATGTCCACAGATCACTGAAGGTAATTGGACAGGTGGATAAGGTGGTAAAGAAGACAGCTGGTATACTTCACTTTATTAGCCGAGACATAAAATACAGGGGCTGGATTTTATGGCTTCCCCCACCAGGTGTGTTATCAGCAGGAGTCAGGTTAAATATTTTGGGTGGATGGACCTTCTCACCCCAACCATGAGCTGACCCTCATAATACACGAGGTGAGTGGATGCCAAAATTATCAGCCCACCCACCATATTTAAATAAATAATTAAAGATCAATTAGTCTTGTCAGCAAGCCTATTGACTGGGATAATATGTTGCTCATAACGTAATACAGTTGGGGTGGGCAGCTGGCTGAGAGTGGACAGACCTTTTTTTATGGCCTAGATGAAAAATGGCAGGAAGGGAAAAGGGCACTTCATTCTGTATGCACCTGGAGGGTATGGGCAGCACAGTGGCACAGTGGTTAGCACTGCTGCCTCACAGCTCCAGGGGCCCAGGTTCGATTCCCGGCTTGGGTCACTGTCTGCGTGCAGTTTGCACATTCTCACCGTGTCTTTCCTTCAGGTGGGTTTCCTTCACCGTGGGTTTCCTTCAGGTATTCCGGTTTCCTCCCACAGTCCAAAGATATGTGGGGTAGGTGCATTGGCCATCCTAAATTGCCCCTTAGTGTCCTGGGATGTGTAGGTTAGAGGGATTAGTGGGGTAAATTTGTCGGGTTACAGGGATAGGGCCTAGGTGGGATTGTTGTCGGTGCAGACTCGATGGGCCAAATGGCCTCCTTCTGCACTGTAGGGTTTGTATGAAGCCATTCTAAATCTCCAAAATATCAACTCCAGCTTCCTCCCGCATCAGCTCCCTCCAAAACTAATCCCCACTGTCCCTCACCCTCTCCCTAGGCTTTCAGGCACACCTTACCCCAAAAGCCCAAGACTTACATTACTGCAGCAGCCATTGCTCTCCTTCGTGCTCATTCCTGGGGTACCCGCAGTGCCCGCTACTGAGTTCTGGCAATGCTAGGGCTGCTAGAGCTATTGGCGGGGAAGAGATTGTGGGGCAGGGTGGAGGGGGCATTGGTAAGGACATTTTGTGTCTTGGACCAATGTCCATCAGAAAGCTTGATTCTGCAAGGATTCAGGACAGACATTTAATTATGAAAAAAAAAGGCAGAAATATAAATTGTATGGCCTTGGCTTCTAGAAATAAATAGGAACATAGGATCGAGGAACAGGGGTAGGCCATTCAGCCCATCGAGCCTGCTCCACCATTCATTAAGATCAAAGCTGAGCTGGTTGTGGGTGTAAATTGCTTTGAAAAAACACTAGAAGTTTCTATTTTGTTTTAAATATCATTCAAACTTTAGCTTCAAATCTTCGGTTTTGCTTTTGATATTTGGCCCTAGATTTCACAACTGGTATTATGCATAGGTTATTACCTATACTCCTTTTTATTTATTCATTCATGGGATGTGTGTGCCACCGGCTGGGCCAGCATTTATTGCTCATCTCTAATTGCCCTTGAGGGGCAGGGAAGAGTCAACCACATTGCTGCGGCTCTGGAGTCACATGTAGGCCAGACTGGGTAATGACAGCAGGTTTCCTTCCCTAAAGTGAACCAGATGAGTTTTATTGTTATTGTTATTTATTTATTCGTGTCACAAGTATGATTACATTAACATTGCAATGAAGTTACTGTAAGAATCCCCTATTTCTTATTGAATTTAAATTTCACCATATGCAGTGGTGGGGGTCTCTGGTTTACTAGTCCACTAACAATACGCTATACCACCTCCTCCCTGTAGTGAGCATGTTGGTCACAGAATGATCTCCCTGTTTTCCGTAATTCTTTATTACCTACTGGAACTGGTTACCAATGTTCAGTAAATTTCCCGATGATTTTTCTCCAGGACTGCACACAGCAATGTCCCGGGGATTGATGCTCGATTTCTGGAGAGCCCAGGCCAATCCTGCAGAGTTGGCAGCCCTATCACTCACTCACTCACCAACCACCCAGCCGCTCACTCACTCACGCACCGACCCGCCCACCGACACGCCCAGCGACCCGCCCAGTGACCCGCCCACGAACTCACCCACCCATCCATTCATCCACTCACTTACCCACCCACCCAACTGCTCACTCATCCACTCGCCCACTGACCCGCCCACCAACCCGCCCATCGACTCACCCACCCATCGACTCCGCCACCCATCCATTCATCCACTCATTCACTCACCCACTCACTTACCCACCCACCCAACTGCTCACTCATCCACTCAACTACCGACCCGCCAGCCGAATACCCCACCGACTCACCCACCGACTCACCCGCCCACGGACCCATCCGCTTGTCCACCCACCCACTGACCCACCCGCCCACCGACCCACCCGCCCATCCACCCACCCACCCATCCACCGACTCACCCACCCACCGACTCACCCATCCACTGACTCACCCACCGACCCACTGACCCACCCACCGACTCGCCCACTGACTCTCCCACTGACCCACCCACCGATTCACCCACCCACTGACCCACCCACCGACTCACCCACTGACTCTCCCACTGACCCACCCACCGATTCACCCACCCACTGACCCACCCACCGACTCACCCACCCACCGACTCACCCACCGACCCACCCACCGACTCGCCCACTGACTCTCCCACTGACCCACCCACCGATTCACCCACCCACTCACTGACTCACCCACCAACTCACCCACCCACCCGCCCACCGACTCGCCCACCCACCCACTGGCTCATCCATTGACTCACTCACAAACCCATGACTCACCTATCAACTCACCCACCCACCCACTGACTCATCCATTCTCTCACACACTCACTCATCCTCTGACTGACTGGCTCACTCACTCGGCCTTCCAAGCACTCATTTATTCACTCAACGAAAGACTTGGATGTTTTGAAATATATCCGAATGCTGTAGTTACTGTTGTGAAAAGGGAGCTTTTCCACCCTGTCTTCTGTTTCTTCTTTGCCTGATGATTTTCTCCGGTGACGGATGCGCCAATGTTTCAGCCGGGAATGGAAGATGTGGCTGAGAAATGGTAAAGAGTTCGGGTCACAGAAATCTTGCAGGGCAGTGTCAATATGCTCAGCAACAAGACTGGAAGATTTCAGCCAACGACTGCAAACATTAATGATTATATTTTGCAATAATGTGAGGTGCTGATGTTAACGGTTCAAACATGAATACCCTGCAAGTCTGAATGGTGTAAAATCACCAATTATATTGGACAACACCCTGTGTTCTACAGATGACAGAAGTTAACAAAATTATGAGAGGCATGGACAGAATGAGTAGTTGGTGTAATTTTCCTCAAAATGTCAATTACTGGGGGACATAGGTTTAAGGTAAAAGAGGGAAAGTTTCAAATGAGAGGCAAGTTTTTTTTTACACAGAGGGAGCTAAGTGCCTGGAACGTACTGCGAGAGGAGGTTGTATGAGCAGACACAATAGCAACGGTTAAGAGACATCTTGACAGATACATGAACAGGTTGGGAATAGAGGGATACTGATGGTGTAAAAGCAAAGGTTTAGAGGGGCATCATGTGTCAGTGCAGGTGGGCCGAAGGGCCTGTTCCTGTGCTGTACTGTCCTTTGTTCTTTGTATGACAGTAGCAGCATTGTTCAGCTTTGCTTAAATGCTGAAGAATATGCCTTCGGAGCACGCAAGGACTGCCATTAAAATCCATCTGCCTCTGACAGAGAGCTACTCGCACAGCATGGTAATGGTTCATCAGTGCAGACATTAGGTCATTATCGACAGAAATCGCAACAACATCACAGCAGTCAGGGTTGACATGAACAGAGACACTCGGGGAGGGGAGGGTGGGGGGCCGCGGGGTGGGGGCTGCAGGTGCGCGACAGGTGGTTGACCCAGAAAGAAAGGAAAATGAACACAGCTCCCAGTCCCTGATCAAGCATTTCACACTGAAACAGGCTCAGGTTGAACAGATGGGGCTGTAATAAACCAATTAGTAACACATTACAGATTTGTCCACTTCCCTGGTATAAATCACCGCTGCAGTCTTGTGAGGCAAAGAAAACTTTGGTTTCCCACTTTCTTTATCAATTACCTGTGTCCACACTACCCAAAGGAATTACGCAGTGAAGCCTTCCCATAACATCTGCCAGAAATACAGACAGTGTTGCACCTGCTATGAAGGTTAAAGCTGCGTGCAGACAACTTTTTTGAGCCCATTGCAGATGGCACAATAGCGAAAGACGTGCTGGTTAGCTGCATTGGCCATGCTAAATTCTCCCTCAGTGTACCCGAACAGGTGCAGGAGTGTGCCGACTAGAGGATTTTCACAGTAACTACATTGCAGTGTTAATGTAAACCTACCTTGTGACCGTGGGCGGCACAGTAGCACAGTGGTTAGCACTGCTGCTTCACAGCTCCAGGGATCTGGGTTCGATTCCTGGCTTGGGTCACTGTCTGTGTGGAGTTTGCACGTTCTCCTCGTGTCTGCGTGGGTTTCATCCGGGTGCTCCGGTTTCCTCCCACAGTCTAAAGATGTGTGGGTTAGGTGGATTGGCCATGCTAAAATTGCCCCTTAGTGTCCTGAGATGCGTAGGTTAGAGGGATTAGCGGGTAATATGTGTGGGGATATGGGAGTAGGGCCTGGGTGGGATTGTGGTCAGTGCAGACTTGATGGGCCGAATGGCCTGTTTCTGCACTGTAGGGTTTCTATGATTTCTATGATAATAAATAAACTTTAAGCTTTAATTCCTGAGAAAAGAGATGGCCTTTTAACACAGGACTCCTGTCTGACTTTCCAGCGTTGCTGATACTCACTCAGACAGCTGGGGGACCGCTTAACATGACCCCTAACTGCTTCAGGAGAATTTTTATACAACCATTACTGTTGTTTCTCTTTCCTGTTTTCTTTTTGCCACTCCCAGCAGCTTACATGGCTTCAAGGGGGGTATTAGGATGTACCCAGTTGTGATGCAAGTAAGGATGGAGAATTCACCACCTAGCCAACTGCAGCGGGATCAGAAAATCCCACCGGTGTGAATGGGTGTAAGATTCTGCTCAATATCTCCTAATAGTTGGCTTTCTTGGGGGAGACATAGTTCACTTTCTCAGACCCAAACTAAGTGTCTGTGTGAAGTTACAAGTGAGGGTGATTGTTGAGAGAGTGCTCCCGATCTGGGATAGCCCCATTGGGGTGAGAATTATCATCTACTTCAAGCAGAGTAAGCAGTGTATATTCTCACAACCAGAAAATAAACACCTGCCAAATCCTTTCACCTTCAGCTTTAAGGTTTTACAGGTGGCAAAATAAATGTATTGGGCATACACATGGGGTTAAGATAGGAGATAAACAAACTTTAAAATATTTCTACTAAAAAATGTGGAATTTCTTAGCTTAATGGAGAAATTTGAAATGGAACCAACAGCAAAAAACAGCCAGTGAGGCTGTTTGGCAGTAATAATGAACTTGGTCCGCACACAAAGAAAAAAGAACAATACAGCACAGGAACAGGCCCTTCGGCCCTCCAAGCCTGCACCGATCATGTGTTCCTAACTAGACCATCCGTTTGTATCACCCTATTCCCAGTCTGTTCATGTGGCTATCTAGATAAGTCTTAAATGATCCTAGTGTGTCTGCCTCAACCACCTTGCTTGGTAGTGCATTCCAGGCCCCCACCACCCTCTGTGTAAAATACGTCCCCCGCTTATCTGTATTGAACCTTGCCTCGCCTCACCTTGAGCTTGTGACCCCTTGTGTTTGTCATTTCTGACCTGGGAAAAAGCTTCCAACTGTTCACCCTATCTATGCCCTTCATAATTTTCTAAACTTCTATTAGGTCGCCCCTCAACCTCCGTCTTTCCAGGGAGAACAACCCTAGTTTACTCAATCTCTCCTCATAGCTAATACCCTCTATACCAGGCAACATCCTGGTAAATCTTTTCTGCACTCTCTCCAAAGCCTCCACGTCCTTCTGGTAGTGTGGCGACCAGAACTGGATGCAGTATTCCAAATGTGGCCCAACCAACGTTCTATATAACTGCAACATCATATGCCAACTTTTATACTCTATGCCCTGTCCAATAAAGGCAAGCATGCCATATGCCTTCTTCACCACCTTTTCCACCTGTGCTGCCACCTTTAAAGATCTGTGGACTTGCACACCCAGATCCCTCTGTGTGTCTATACTCCTGATGGTTCTGCCATTTATTGTATAGCTCCCCTGTGCATTAGATCTACCAAAATGCATCAGTTCTCATTTATCTGGATTAAATTCCATCTTGTGGTGGAGATGCTGGCGTTGGACTGGGGTAAACACAGTAAGGAGTCTAACAACACCAGGTTAAAGTCCAACAGGTTTATTTGGTAGCAAACGCCACTAGCTTTCGGAGCGCTGCTCCTTCGTCAGGTGAGTGGGAGATCTGCCACTCACCTGACGAAGGAGCAGCGCTCCAAAAGCTAGTGGCATTGGCTACCAAATAAACCTGTTGGACTTTAACCTGGTGTTGTTAGACTCCTTACTTAAATTCCATCTGCCGTTTCTCCACCCAATTTTCCAGCCTATCTATATCCTGCTGTATTCTCTGACAATGTTCATCACTATCCGCAACTCCAGCAATCTTTGTGTCGTCCGCAAACTTACTAATCAGACCAGCTACATCTTCCTCCAAATCATTTATATATATCACAAACAGCAGAGGTCCCAGTACAGAGCCCTGCGGAACATCACTAGTCACAGACCTCCAATCAGAAAAAGACCCCTCCACTGCTACCCTCTGTCTTCTATGGCCAAGCCAGTTCTGTACCCATCTAGCTAGTTCACCTTTGATCCCGTGAGATTTAACCTTTTGCACAGTTACAACTCATTTAACAAGCTGTTAGTTTTGCCAGGGTTTTTATGGTGAAACTAACAGTGTAAGAGTGGAAGCACTCATCAGTTCAACAATTTCCAATTGATGGCCGTGGCAGGTGATGGGGGCCTCAGGAGAAGCATCGAGTCACAGATAGCAACTTCTGGATTTATACATTTAACAGTGGCCTCCAGAGTTCTCTGTCAGTTTTAGAGGAGCCATCAGAGCGGACTTCATCAGTTTCATCATCATTACTCCCTCAAATTCCAGGCCTACACACTGAAATAACTTCAGAGAGGCCAAAACTGATTCATTTAAAATGGTTTTCACTACTCAGGCAGGTACTTTCCAGTACAGAGTATTTACCCCAAGTGCCAGTGACCCAGACACTCCACATTATATGTCTCTGTAGAACTCTCTGATTGGGCAGCTTTAACAGGCCTCAATTAGGGACATCTTTTTGTGTTCAACCAAATAAACAAAATCAACTTAACTTCGGGACAACTCAAAAAGGACAACTCTCTAAAAGGAGGGGAACCGCCCGAAACAAAAGACAAAGCGGAAAGGAAATTTAAAACATCAAATCAAAATGTGATTAAAGGAGTCAATAATACACTCCAGGCCCTGCGGTGTCCAGCAGGCACGGAAGGTGTCAACAGTGCCCCTGGACACCGCATGCTCCCTCTCCAGAGACACCCGGCCGCAAATATAGCCGTGGTAGAGGGGTAGACAGTCAGGTTGAACAGGCCTTAATTAGGGACATTTTTTGTTGAGCAGGCCTCAGTTAGGTACATCTTTTAGTGTCCAACCAAACTAATGAAATCAAATTAACTTAGGGATGACTCAAAAGGAGCAGCTAAAAGGAGGGGAACCGCCCGAAACAAAAACAAAGGGAGCTCACATTCCAGTAGGTCCAACTCATGGACCTCGTTGAAGTCATTAACACATCATTCTAGTTGGGAGCAGTCACAGACAGAAGCTAATGGTTCAAGAACCAGTGATCGCATAACCTAGACTGACCTCCAGTATGTTTTTTTTAATTCACTCGTGGGACATGGGCATCACTGGCTGTCCAGCATTTATTGCCCATCCCTTGTTGCCCTTGAGAAGATGGTGGTGAGCTGCTTTCTTGAATCGCTGTACTCCATGTGCTGTGGATTGACCCACAATGCCTTTGGGAGAGAATTCCAGGATTTTGACCCAGCAACTGCAAAGGAATGGCAATATTTTTCCAAGTCAGGATAGTGAGTGGTTTGGAGGAGAATTTGCAGGCGATGGTGTTCCCATGTATCTGCTTCCCTTGTCCTTCTAGGTGATTTGATTTGATTTGATTTATTATTGTCACATGTATTAGTATACAGTGAAAAATATTGTTTCTTGCGCACTATACAGACATAGCATACCGTTCATAGGGAAGGAAACAAGAAAGTGCAGAATGTAGTGTTACAGTCATAGCTAGGGTGTAGAGAAAGATCAATTTAATGCGAGGTAGGCCCATTCAAAAGTCTGATGGCAGCAAGGAAGAAGCTGTTCTTGAGTTGGTTGGTACTTGATATCAGACTTTTGTATCCTTTTCCCAATGGAAGAAAGTGAAGGAGAGTACGTCTGGGAGTGTTGGGTCTTTGATTATGCTGGCTGCTTTTCCGAAGCAGCAGGAAGTGTAGACAGAGTCAAAGGATGGGAGGCTGGTTTGAGTGACGGACTGGGCTTCATTCACAACCCTTTGTAATTTATTGCAGTCTTGGACAGAGCAGGAGCCATACCAAGCTGTGATATAACCAGAAAGAATGCTCTCTGTGGTGCATCTGTAAAAGTTGGTGAGAGTCGTAGCATAAATGCAAGATTTCCTTAGTCTTCTGAGAAAGTAGAGTCATTGGTGGGCTTTCTTAACTATAGAATCAGCATGGGAGGACCAGGACAGGTTGTTGGTGATCTGCACACCTAAAAACTTGAAGCTATCGACCACTTCTACTTCGTCCCCATTGATGTAGGCCGGGGCATGTCCTCCATTACACTTCCTGAAGTCGATGACTATCTCCTTCGTTTTGTTGACATGGACGGACAGATTATTGTCATCGCACCAGTTCACCAGATGCTCTACCTCTTTCCTGTAATCCATCTCATCATTGTTTGAGATCCAACCCCCTAGAGTGGTGTCATCAGCAAGCTTGAAAAGTAAGTTGCAAGGGATTTTGGCCACATAGTCGTAGGTATATATGGAGTATAGTAAGGGACAGAGGACACAGCCTTGTGGGGTACCGGTGTTGAGGATGATTGTGGAGGAGGTGTTGTTGCCTGTCCTTATTGATTTGTGATCTGTGGGTTAGGAAGTCTAGAATCGAGTCGCAGAGGGAGGAGCTGAACCCCAGGTCACAGAGTTTGGAGATGTGTTTTGGAGGAATAATGGTGTTGAAGACTGAGCTATAATCAATAAAAAGAATCTGACATAGGTGTCTTTGTTATCTAGGTGTTCCAGGGTTGAGTGCAGGGCCAGGGAAGTGGTATCTGCTGTGGACCTGTTGCGGCGGTAGGCAAACTGTAGCGGATCCAGGCAATCCGGGAGGCCGGAATTGATTGGTGCCATGACTAACCTTTTGATGCACTTCATAATGATGGATGTCAGAGCCACTGGACAATAGTCATTAAGGCACACTGCTTGGCTTTTCTTTGGTACCGGGATGATGGTCGTCTTCTTGAAGCAGATCGGGACCTCAGATTGTTGGAAAGAGAGGTTGAAGATGTCTGTGAATACCCCCGCCAGCTGATCAGGATCTGAGTGCTCGTCCGGGTACCCCATCCGGGTCAGTCACTTTCCGTGGGTTAACTTTTGAGAAGGCTGCTCTGACGTCTCTGATGGTGACCTTGGAAACAGGTTCATCCAGGGCTTCCAGGGTGGAGGGCTCTTGCTGACCTCTTGTTCAAGACGGGCATAGAATGTGTTGAGCTCACTGGGGAGGGGTGCATTGGTGCCGGTGATTTTACACACCTTCATCTCGTAGCCTGTTATGTCTTGCAGACCTTGTCATAGTCGGCAGGAATTTGTGTGGTTAGCCTGGGACTCTAGCTTGGTCCGGTACTGTCTTTTGGCATCTTTGCTGGATCTTTGTTGATCATATCTGGCTTTCTTGCTTAGGTCAGGGTCTTGACTTGACTTGAACACCTCAGGCCTGGACTTCAGCAAGCAGTGGATATCCCTGTTCCTCCATGGTTTCTGGTTGGGAAACACACGGATTTGCTTCTTTGGCACACAGAATTAGACCAGCGCGGTCTTCACGTCCGCATGGGGTGGGATGTCATGATAACAGAGGTGAATTCTTGCGGAGGGTAGTTGGGGCGGCACTTTAACGTCAGACATTCTAGGTTTGGGGAGCAGAAACTCACTAGTGTTGTTACATCTGGGCACTACAAGATGTTGATTAGAAGGTAGACCTCACCTCCCCAAACCTTGCGTGAGGCCACCATATGGTCCATTTGGTGGATTGAGAAACCTTCTAGTTGTAGGGCACAGTCCGGTGAAGCAGGAGTGAGCCGTGTCTCCGTGAAATAGAGTACACAACAGTCCCTCAGTTCCCTTTGAAAAGTGAGTCTGGCTTTAAGTTCGTCCAGCTTATTTTCCAGAGATTGGACATTTTCTCGGAGTAAGCTAGGGAGGGGGGCCTTGGGACCGCGTTGTTTCAACTCTCACCTGCAGGCCTGCACATTTTCCATGTTTTCTGGAATGACTGTTTCCTTTTGTGCCTGGGAGACGGTGAGAGCAGTATAACACCTTAACGGTGTTAAGGTATAGGTGCGACCAATGAGGTACTTTGCTTTGGTTGATGTGTGGATGGAGGATTTGTTGCCTTGTTTGCGGTTCCTGTGTAGATAGATGGGTCTGCGCGGTTGGGCGTTCCGGGTTGCTGTCAGACTGCGGTTTGGCTTTGGAGATCGGATCCAGACCACGCTCTGCCACGGATGGGTCAAAGACCGGTAAGTAGATGATGTCTATGGGGTCGCAGTGTTAGTTGAGCTGATGGCCGGGTCCACGTGTTGGGATCCTTTGGGTCACTGCCAGGTCAGGGTCTTCCTTCGGAGGTCAGAGGATCCCTAGACCTGCAAGTAAATTTAAAAGAGCAGTGTTAGTGATTTTTAGGCAGTGGGAGTTAATTTTTAGGATTGTGGGGTGATTGTGGAAGGGGGAAGTGCGGGAAGTGCTTGGGGCTGTGGGAGGTCACAGCTCTCTGGGTCAGTGGAGTGGAGGCCCCAGCCACAGACTTGCTGGGCTGGCCATCGGGTTCGATGGAATTTGGGATGGATAAGGCTCCAACTCCAGGGATGCAGGTCTGGCCGGTGGAGACCAGCAGAGTGAAGGCCCCGGCTTCAGCAGCATTCTCTCAAGCTGTGGGGACCAAGGGAGTGTAGGTCTCAACTCCAGAGGTCAAGTTTGGGTCAGTGGGAGTCTGGAGAGTGAAGGCCATGGCTGTGGCAGTGTTTTCCTGGTCGCTGGGGGCCAACAGAGTGAAGGCACTGGTTTTTAGGCTGGTTTTCTGGACAGTGGGAGTCAGTATAGGAAAAGTCCCAGCCCTGGGACTGCAGCACCGGCTGTAGGTCCCATGTGATCTGCTGGACTGGGTCAGCTTCAGGGTCCTAAGGCCTGCCAAATCTGTAAAAGATTGAATTAAAGCATTGTTAGAGAGTTTAAAAGAGTTAGAATAAAGTTTTGGAAGCATAGAACGAAAGCAAAAGAGAGAATTAGAGGGTATTCTGAGCACAGCTTGCAAGAAGTTGCCACACTCTGGTGCCATCTTGGAAACTTAATGGAAGTGGTCATGGGTTTGGAAGGTGTTGTCTAAGGATCTTTGGTGAATTGCTGCAGTGCATCTTATAGATAGGAGACACTGCTGCTCATGAGTATCGATGGTGGAGGGTACGGTTTATAGTCAGGGATTCTGCCCTTTAGATGCTCAATTAAACTGAGGCCCTGGTTTCTATGCCCATTACAGGTCCCATGGGCCTGAGGGATTTCTCCTGGTTTTTTGGCCAACCTTCCTATTTCACTTAATCTTTTCCAAAGCAGGATGACAGTGATCTCATTTCTGTCTGTGGGATATTGCTGGGTGCGAAATGGTAACTGCCTTCACCTAGGTAACAACTGCCACTGCCAGTCGCGAGGGTTGGATGTATTAGCATACATAACTGGCTTGTAAATCCTCTTATATAACACTAGCACATTGAACAAGTGGAAGCCTTTCCGGTTACTATGGCACCAAAGCTACAGTTGTCATTTATCAAGCCAAAGGTGCAAATTTTGATTCTTAGTTGTTGGAATCCTTGCAAGGTATTTTTTTTTAACATGATAAATAACACTGATTACTGGCTGATCCCTAGAGCTACTTTCATGGAATCTGAGGGGTGCTAAAAACACAGAAATTGAAGCCAGTGGTCACTTATGTAGTATGAATGCAGCAGGGGGGATTTAGTTTATGTGCTCAGAGATGCCAATGTCTATCGGAGTGCAGTGAATCAGTGTTAAAAAGCTATTCTCCTACCATAGCTATTTTACTGCTCCCAATTGAAACACCATTTAAATCACATAACCAAAAAGCCAGGTTAAAGTGAGCTGCATCTCACAAGCTAGTGGCCGGGATTCTCCGGCTGATGTCACCGATGGGGTCTTCTGGTCCCGCCAATGGTGGCCCCGTTCCCTGCCGGAGGAGGGAGCAAAAAACAGGAAAGCCATTGACAGTGGTGGGACAGAACGATCCCACCACTGGCCAATGGCGGGCCACCTCCACCACCGCAAAGCATGTTGCAGCGGGGGCGGAAATTCCCACTCAGTTGGCGTAATTTTACAGGCACGCCCACCCGAGGCCAATGGGAGAATGCCGTTCTCCGAGACTCGCCCGCCCCCGGAATCGGGGTGGGCGTGCCGGCAAAGTTCTGGCCAATGTGTCTGGCTCTGGTAGTAAAGATCAGTTGATACTATTTCGGAGTAAAGAAGTGGATTTCACCAATATCCAGGCTATGTATGTTTTAGGTGGCACAGTGGTGCCGTGGGTAGCGCTGCTGCCTCACAGTGCCAGGGACCCGGGTTCAATTCCGGCCTTGGGTGACTGTCTGTGTGGAGTTTGCACATTCTCCCTGTGGGTTTCCTCCGGGCGTTCCGGTTTTCTCCCGCAGTCCAAATGGGTTAGGTTGACTAGCCATGCTAAATTGCCCCTCAGTGTCAGGAGGATTAGCAGGGTAAATATGTGGAATTACAAGGATATGGCCTGGTTGGGGTTGTTGTCAGTGCAGGCTCAATGGGCTGAATGGCCTCCTTCTGCACTGTAAGGATTCTGTGATTCTATGATAATACTCATTTCTCAACCAGTTTCACCATAAACAGATTATCAACTCATTTCCACTTGATCTTTGTGCTGTGCACAAACTGGCTGCCATCTTTCCTACAATTCAAAAGTGGCTACACTTGAGAATTATTTCACTGACAGTAAAGTGTTTGCGGTATCTTGAGCTTATGAAAGAGGCAATACAGTCACATTAGTAGTTGTAAGCCCACCTTACAAATACTGTCCATAATTTATCATCAATTTCATAGAATCATAGAATCCCTACAGTGCAGAAGGAAGCCATTTGGTCCATCGAGTCTACACCGACAACAATTCCATCCCGGCCTCCTCCCATCCCTGACACTCAGGGACAATTTAGCATGGCCAATCAGCCTCACCCGCACATCTTTGGATTGTGGGAGGAAACCGGAGCACCCGGAAGAAACCCATGCAGACACGGAGAGAATGTACAAACTCCACACAGGCGGTGATCCAAGCCAGGAATTGAGTCCGGGTCCCTGGCGATGTGAGGCAACAGTGCTAACCAGTGTGCCACCATGCTGCCCAATTTGTATTAAACTGCCAGTTTCCCTCAGAGATAGTCATCGACTTTCGAGGGCGGCACGGTAGCACAGTGGTTAGCACTGCTGCTTCACAGCTCCAGGGTCCTGTGTTCGATTCCCGGCTCGGGTCACTGTCTGTGTGGAGTTTGCACATTCTCCTCGTGTCTGCGTGGGTTTCCTCCGGGTACTCCGGTTTCCTCCCACAGTCCAAAGATGTGCGGGTTAGGTTGATTGGCCAAGTTAAAAATTGTCCCTGAGATGTGTAGTTAGCGGGTAAATATGTGGGGCTAGGGCCTGGGTGGGGTTGTGGTCGGTGCAGACTCGATGGGCCGAATGGCCTCCTTCTGCACTGTAGGGTTTCTATGTTTCTATGTTTCTATGACTTCAGGAAGCGTAGTGGAGAACATGCCCCGGTCTACATCAATGGGAATGAAGTAGAAATGGTTGAGACCTTCAAGTTTTTAGGTGTCCAGATCACCAACAACCTGTCCTGGTCCGTCCATGTGGACAGTATAGTTAAGAAAGCCCACCAACGCCTCTACTTTCTCAAGAGACAAAGGAAATTTGGCATGTGCACTACAACTCTCACCAACTTCTACAGATGCACCACAGAGACCCTTCTTTCCGGGGTTGTATCACAGCTTGGCATGGCTCCTGCTCTGTCCAAGACTGCAATAAACTATAACAGGTCGTGAATGAAGCCCAATCCATCATTCAAACCAGCCTCCCATCCATTGACACTATCTGCCTCAGAAAAGCAGCTGGCATAATCAAAGACCCCATGCATCCCGGACATACTCTCTTCCACCTTCTTCCATCAGGAAAAAAATATACAGAAGTCTGAGGGCACAAACCAACCGACTCAAGAACAGCTTCTTCTCTGCTGCCATCAGACTTTTGAATGGACCTTACTCGAATTAAGTTGATCTTTCTCTAAACGCTAGCTATGACTGTAGCACTACATTCTGCACTCTTCCTTTCCTTCTCTATGAATGGTATGCTTTGTCTGTATAGCGCGCAAGAAAGAATACTTTTCACTGTATGTTAATACATGTGACAATAATAAATCAAATCAAATCAGAACTGATGAAACAAGTATGTTTTTCAAGCAGGATGGGGGTTCTGGGGAGTTGCTTCTGTCATGTTAGTTGAGATACTGAGGAAAATGTATGCTAAATCACTTCTAAAAGTGTACTGGATATGACAATGTTAGATGGCATTGTCAAGTTTAATTTCCTCTGTGTTCTGGCAAGCTGGTTCCTGCAAGATTTTAATGGAGTCATGTGTGAAAGTTGGGCTGCGTTCCTCACCACTGGCACCCTTCACCTTTAACATGCAAAACCAAAGGAAAATTACACTTTGTTCCCCTGTTCATTTCCTGCTGGTGCCGCAGTCCTTGCCAGCCTTTATTTGCCGCTGGTATGTTGCATAAAGAGGGCCTGGCTGCTAATGCGGAAGACCAAAGTGGCCATTTTGGCCTATCCACCAGTGATGATGAATGGTGCTTGAGCAGCAGCTAATGTTTGCTTGCGCGGGCTAATTTTTCGACTGGCCCTCCCACTCCATCTGGACTTTTTCAGATTGTCACTTTTAATTAGAGTTTCTTTTCTTTTTCCACCACTGTTTTCAAACCTTTAATCAGGGCCTTTATCCAACTGGAATGAAAATATTTTCCGTCTAATTGACTGTAATGTGAGATGAGTCGTTTCTCAGAGTTCTGCAGACTCCCTGGTCTGGTGTATGTCGAGCGGAGGAAAAAGGGCTTCGAACAGGCATTGCTGTCCTGTTTCCTTTTTTTCTACCGTGGAGTCAGTTTAAATGGCATTAACTCTGTTGGATGGATTAAAAAGCCTTAAGGATGTAAGTCCTAACTTTGTGAGAAAATATATTTATTCTTCAATGGCACTAAGACGGTGATTTATAAAGTACAGCATGTTTTCAAACCGATTGAATTATCCTGGAGCTAACACAGTCTGCAGCAAACATTGTTAACATTAAGTCCCACGTACATAGGACTGCCTTCTGTGTATAACTGCTTAATGGTTTCTGAGTAGTCAGGACACTTGGGGATACATGACTCAGGTCTGACGTCACTGGTATCCAGGTCTGAGTCAGCCCATTCAAAGCACCAAACTGTTACCTTCTCAAAAGGTGATGTCTCCTCTAACCTGCCGAAGAGAGTCAATGCTCGAAAATAAAGTAAACCTGCTCGTCAAGCAGGTGCATTTTGAGTAAAAGCTGTCGAAGCTCAGATAAATAACTCTTTAAAAATATATATCTTTCTAAATTTTATTAATGTCACAAGTAGGCTTACATTAACACTGCAATGAAGTTACTCTGAAAGTCCCCTAGTCGCCACACTCCGCTGCCTGTTCGGGTACACTGAGGGAGAATTAAGCATGGCCAATGTGGCACAGTGTCACGGTGGTTAGCACTGCTGCCTCACAGCGCCAGGGACTCAATTCCCGGCTTGGATCACTGTCTGTGTGGAGTCTGCACATTCTCCCTGTGTCTGCATGGTTTTCCTCCGGGTGCTCCGGTTTCCTCCCACAGTCCAAAGATGTGCCAGTTAAGCGGATTGGCCATGCTAAATTGACCCTTTGTGTCAGGGGGATTAGCAGGGTAAATACGTGGGCTTACAGGGATAGGGCATGGGTGGGATTTGTGGTCGGTGCAGTCTCGATGGGCCGAATGACCTCCTTCAGCACTGGAGGGATTCTATAATTCCATGAATGCACCTAACCAGCACGTCGTTCGGACTGTGGGAGGAAACCAGAGCACCCAGAGGAAACCCATGCAGACACAAGGAGAACATGCAGACTCCACACAGACAGTCACCCAAGCTGGGAACCGAACCCGGGTCCCTGGCGCTGTGTGGCAGTAGTGCTAACCACTGTGCTGCCCTAAGGCTGGCATAACTAGCTGGGAATGGGAGTCGGATCGGAAAAGATAATTTCAATAAAAACCTATTGCATATTCCATCAAAAATAAGCGATCCCTGTATTGTGCTTTGTGAGGATGAGGGGAGATGTTTCTGAAGGACAACAGGGAATGGTTGAATAATGGGAATGTGAGGAACGGAAGAATTATCTGAGTTGCTTTGGAGCATCGGTGAGTTTTTTCGGAGAATTTTCCCTTGGGAAATGACTGGGATAGAATGATAGAGGAGCTGAAGTTAAACTGAATGGCCTTTCTTGAATGATGCCTGCTTATGCTTTTTTGAATGCCAGCATTGTTATAATAACCAATTTGTTATTTGGTTTGAACTCAAATGAAAAAAAAATGCAAGGCTTTGTCTTGGGCGAGTTTAATTTGTCCACTGCAGGTGGTTTATCTGGGAGGGAAAGGGACACAATAGTGAATTCCCTGAAGCTTTGATGTCCTTGAAAGAAGCTAACGCTTGCAGGCATGGCTGCCAGCAGGATTTCAAAGGTAATTGGCAGCCTGTGTCTACATGTGCCAACACACAGCACCAAGTGGCATATCCCTCACCAACCTTGCTTGTTGGAGAAAATTTAGTCCAATAAATAATGCGTTGAGGCTCTGTAATTCTACTCCTGGAGTAGCTGAGTTATATAAAATGGGAAGCTTCAAGGAGGAATTCGGTGGTGAGTCTGCAAGTCTTAGCCTATTCTCATAAGGAGCATGAAATAACTCTTCAAAACCGGTGTCCCTTCAATTAGTCATAGAGTCATAGAGGTTTACAGCATGGAAACAGGCCCTTTGGCCCAACTTGTCCATGCTGCCCTTTTATTTAAACCCCTAAGCTAATCCCAATTGCCCGCATTTGGCCCATATCCCTCTATACCCATGTTATCCATGTAACTATCTAAATGCTTTTTAAAAGACAAAATTGTACCCGCCTCTACTACTACCTCTGGCACACTCATCACCTTCTGTGTGAAAAGAATTGCCCCTCTGGACACTTTTGTATCTCTCCCCTCGCACCTTAAACCTATGCCCTCTAGTTTTAGACTCCCCTACCTTTGGGAAAAGATATTGACTATCTACGTTACCTCTGCCCCTCATTATTTTATAGACCTCTATAAGGTCACCCCTCAGCCTCCTATGTTCCAGAGAAAAAAGTCCCAGTCCATCCAGCCTCTCCTTATAACTCAAACCATCAAGTTCCAGTAGCATCCTAGTAAATCTTTTCTGCACTCTTTCTAATTTAATAAAATCCTTTCTATAATAGGGTGACCAGAATTGCACACAGTATTCCAAGTGTGGCCTTACCAATGTCTTGTACAACTTCAACAAGACGTCCCAACTCCTGTATTCAATGTTGCTTCCCTTTATTGGCAAACTCTTGACCTGGCACTCCCATATTTATATGCAGTTGTGGTTCCCTGATTGGGCAGGCAATTGTGACCTCAATAGGGTGTTGGTGAGACCACATCTGGAGTATTGTGTCCAGTTTTGGTCTCCTTATTAGAGGAAGGATATGGCAACAATGGTGGCAATTCAGAGGAGGTTCACCAGCTTGATTCTGGGGATGAAAGGGTTGATGTATGACAAGATATTAAATAGTTTGGGCTTATACTCACTGGAGTTTGGAAGGATGAGAGGAGATCTGATCAAGGTATATGAAATTCTAAAAGGGATTGATAGGGTAATTATAGACCAAATATTTTCTCTTATGGGGCAATCAAGAACAAGTGGTCACAATTTGAGAGGCGGCAGATTTAAAACTGAGATGAGGAGGAACTACGTCTCGCCGAGGGTGGTGAATTTGTGGAACTCGCTGCCCCATAGCGTGATGGAGTCTGAATCATTAAAGCAGAAAATAGATATATTTCTGATTTATTTTTTTTAAAAGGGTTAAAAGGATACGGGGAACCGGTAGGGAGCTGGATTTGAGACCACGGAGAGATCTGCCATGATCTGATTGAATGGCGGAGCAGGCTCGAAGGGCTGAATTGGCCTACTTCTGCTCCTAATTCCTATGTTCAATCAGGGAGCTCATACTCCAAGAGGCCAACCTCATGGGTCTTGTCGAAGTCATTACACCACAGTGGGTGAACAATGCGCCGTGTGTCGGTGGGCGGTGTAGGCAACCAGAAGTGTGCAGCTTGCTGAATTCTGCCCCTGCTTTCCCACCATGCCTTGTAAAATGACAATAACCCAATTAATGGCTGCAGGGTGGGTTTCAAGCCCTCAAAATTGCTAGATTGTTCATTAAAGCAGCTCACCACCACCTTCTCGAGGGTAATGAGGGATGTTGAATAAGTATTCACCCAGACAGCCACGCCCACATACCATGAATGATTTTTTTTTTAAATCCTAAATGTGGAGCAGGAGGCCCAGTGGCCAGAATTATTGACCGTGACCTGGAAGGAAGGTCATGGCCACTCATTTAAAGGGACACCTGGTGTGGGATGGTGTCAGGTGACCCAGCGATTTTCTAAGGGTAAAAGCCAGAAGGAAGTATTTGCAAAATTACAAGGCATTGCCTCATGTAGGTTTTATTATTCTGAAAAAATGTGTCAAATTCTGCAGAGGTTTAGAGTTAAGTGTTTTTGCCAGTGATCACAGATGGCTTGTAAGTTGATCATTCACATAATGTTAAGGCCTGAAAATTGAGCAGCTGTTTGGCAACAGCATGTTTTCCTCCATAGGCGGCCAAAATGAAGTTGTGGGGGGAGACAGGGAAAAAGGTGACGCTGACTCCCTCCGTGCCTTCCTCCAGACAGTGTTATTTGACAAAGGATATACAGGCACCGGAGGGGGTGCAGAGGACATTCACTAGGTTGATTTCAGAGTTGAGAGGGTTGGCTTATGAGGAGAGCTTGAGTAGACTGTGACTATACTATTGGAACTCAGAAGAATGAGGGGAAATCTTATAGAAACATATAAGGTTATGAAGTGAATAGATAAGATAGAAGCAGGGAGGTTGTTTCCACTAGCAGGTGAAACTAGAACTAGAGGGCATGGCCTCATAATAAGGGGGAGCAGATTTAGGACTGAGTTGAGGAGAAACTTCTTCACCCAAAGGGTTGTGACTCTGTGGAATTCCCTGCCCAGTGAAGCAGAAGAGGTTACCCCACTGAATGTTTTTAAGGCAAGGATAGATACATTTTTGAACAGTAAAGGAATTAAGGGTAATGGTGAATGGGCGGGTAAGTGGAGCTGAGTCCATGGAAAGATCAGCCAAGATCTTATTGGATGGCAGAGCAGGCTCGAGGGACCAGATGGCCTACTCCTGCTCCTAGTTCTTATGTTCTTACGTGTCCACCAGGCGTGAGACCCTGATCCCAGCTGACAGGAAGAGGAGACCTCCCTCAATAACCTGGCCTGGCTGGTTCGAGGTGGCCGCAAGGGTCAGCAGGAGGTCAAGCCTCAAGACCGGAGGTTACACATGGAGAGGCTAAATTACGTCTTGAGATCTGCAAGGGTGAGTCAGTGTTCATTCTGTGTATTAATGCTCAAGGAAGGTGCAAGGGAGGTGCGATAATGCTGGAGTCCTGAGAGGACATGTGAGGTCTGAGGCAGCATTATGCACCACTGTTAATGCTCATTGCCCCAGTGCATCCGTGGGAGTGGTTATTGTTGTTCAGTGGAGGGGGTGGTGGGGGGGAGGGGTCATAGACTTGAGGAAGGTACACAGGATTATATCTGCAAAGCATTGTGCCAGAGTATGCATTCCTGTCGGAGTTTTGAAGCATGTTGAACTTAAGTGACCAGAGAATAATCACCATCGCAGTGTGGCACCTCATTTCAGGAGAACGGGCCAATGGTACCCGTAAATAAAACAGGACTGGGGAGGGGAGGGGGGATGGGTGGAGGGGGGTGAGGGTGGCATACCTGAGCTGGAGGAAGAGTTCTTGTTGCTGTCCTCCACTGGATGGACCCGCTCCATTGGTCAAATTCAAGGGAAGGTTAGGGCTGGTGAAATTGCGAAGGGCTTTATCCAGAATTGAGACACAGAGGCGAAGAGTGAGGCTGGGCATACTTACATAAATAGCACGTGTGTGGTTTCTGCATTCAAATGCTTGGAAGTTTCCGAGTAGATATGTTATGAGTTTGCTACTGGTGTGGCTAAATTGTTGAGGGGTGTCATATCTCCTAACCCATATGTTGCTAAAGGTGTTTAACATTGTAATCTTACAAACCCCATAAGGCCAATTGATGCCATTTCTTCTGTGTTTCCTGCAGGTGAAGCGTCTTCAGCAGAATCCGCCACACTTGGGAGACGAACACTGGCCTCTGAGAAGGGAGGACAAGCCTCAGAGTGTATGGTTCTCTCCCGACACTAATTATCAGAGTGGATACTGGCACCTCAGCAGGGATTAGCACATTGGGACGAGGGCACTGCACATTTGAATATGTGGTTGCCAGTGTGGGTGGTGGAGCAGACCACAGGAAGTGTCTGAGGTGACCCAGAGACTGAACCTGAGTCAGATGATGAGCGTCTAGATTTGCCCGTGAGGGGGCAGATGCTGGATGTCCAGGGTGAGGAGTGTGGCGATCTACTGGATACACCAGATATACTGGATATACCATGCGTCCTCTGGCCCAAACTGTGGAGGTGTCCATCCAGGCCACATGCACTGCGATCATCCACTCCCCAGAGCATCAAGCTTCCTCTGTGGACAGAGTGGATAAGGAGCAGCTGTTCTACCTTAGTTGAAGGGTCAGTCACAAGGGGACATAGGTTCAAGGTGAGGGGCAGAAGGTTCGGGGGGATGTGAGGAAAAACTTCTTTACCCAGAGGGTGGTGACGGTCTGGAATGCGCTGCTTGGGAGGGTGGTAGAGGCAGGTTGCCTCACATCCTTTAAAAAGTACCTGGATGAGTACTTGGCACATCATAACATTCAAGGCTATCACCAAGTGCTGGTAAATGGGATTAGGTGGGAATTCAGGTGTTTCTCATGTGTCAGTGCAGAGTCGATGGGCCAAAGGGCCTCTTCTGCATTGTATGATTCTATAATTCTATAACTGGAGGCTGTTCTAGACTGACAAACATCCCCCCCACCCCCCCCCCCGCCCGATTTGTAGACACAATGGTGGGTATGCACTCTGACCTGCACGGCATTGCCCTGGCTCAGAGCCCAGGTGCCCAGAGCCAAGGCAACAGGGGGACTGGGAGCCCAAATACTGAGCCAGTTTCTGGTACCTGATGGGAAAGCAGGGAGGGCCAATCAATCCTCATGATGGCTGACAAGCAGCCACAATCTGGGAGTACCTCTCGACGAATCTCTGAGTGGAACAGCTTCTTCTCCACCCATCTGCTGTTGACAGAGTCACCCACGATTTTGGCACAGTCATTCTCGATTGCCATGGTGAATGGAGGACTAGAGTTCCTTCTGCAACTCCATAGGAATTTTTTAATGGCCTCGAGGCCTCAGCCACACAGAGAATGCCTGCCAAAGTTATCCAGAGCGAGGGGACAAGCAGATTCGCAGCCTCTCTCCAGCGCAGCAACAAGTCGGGGGGAAGCACTGAGCTGGAGCACATGGAAAATAATGTTAAAAACTCCACACGTGTTGGATGGGCCATTGCCAATATGCTAATAAACCTTCAACTTACTATCCCTTGTGCAGAGGCTCAGTTTATCACTAAGTGCTTCGGAAATGTATGGAGAAAAAATTCATAAATTGTTACAGGTGAATTTTGATCAAGGTACAAAAATGCTGAAGGAATTGGTGAGTGTGCTGACTGGACTCTCTCAGTGGCCTCACAGTCTAGATGGAATGACATTGAGACACGAGCAACACACGCATGTCTGAGGCTAAGAATGCCTGACGTACTGGAACCTCTGTCTTATTGAGGCTTCCTTTATGTCACAGTCATTCATGCTCCCATGCAGGCCATTGCACTTCTCCATTGGGAATTCCCTCCCAGGGCAAGTTAGTGGAATTCCCCCACTAACTTCCAGCTCCTCTTCCTCTCGGATATCTCCTCTCTGAATGGCGAGGGTATGAGGAACGCAACACAACGACCATCAGTGGAACTCTGGCTGGCGTGTACTGCAATGCTCTTCCTGATCTAGTAAGAAGTCTCACAACACCAGGTTAAAGTCCAACAGGTTTATTTGGTAGCAAATACCATAAGCTTTCGGAGCACTGCTCCTTCGTCAGATGGAGTGGAAATGTGCTCTCAAACAGTGCAAACAGACAAAATCAAGTTGCAGAATACTGATTAGAATGCGAATCTACAGCCAGCCAGGTCTTAAAGGATCCTGATCTTCCTGATCTATCCAGTCATCAGATCCTCTTCTTTAGCAGCCCAACTGCCTGCTCGGTGATGGCCCTGGTAGTTCTGTTATAACCCCTCTCCTTGCCTGTTCCAGGGTCATCACAGGCATCATGAGCCATCACTTCAAAGGGTAACACTTGTCACCCAGAAGCCAACCATCCAGGGCATCAGGTCCATTGAACATGCCTGGGAGTACTGGATAATGTAGGGGTCGTGGCTGCTGGGTTTTGTGCATGCCTGCCTAATTCCTCATCTGTGGTCACATACCGATTGGACGTTTAAGGAGCCCTTTCTGTCAATGAGTGTACAGGGCTAGCCTCCTGCTATCTTTATGGTGACATGAGTGCATTCTTTAGCTCTCTGAATTGTGGGGAAATCTGCTGTGGCCGCATAGTCTCTGGCTTGTTCCAGTTGATTGTGGCAATCCATTAAAAATGCAACATAATGACCTGCTCTTCAGAACTACGCACCTGTAAAGGCCGTAATGCAATCGTGTGCAGCAGGCTGTGTAATGTCACAGGCAGCCTAAAAACATCCAGGGCCAAAGAAATTCAACAGTGGCCACAGTCACCCTTACAGCACAGGAATTGGGTGACTATCCAAAGCTAGCCCCCTTGTCAATATCTCACGGCGTGATCAGTCTCCTCTGGAACTGTGTCTCTGACATTTGCTGGTAACTCATTCTCTGTCTATAAACTCAATTGGGATAGATCCTTCAGTGCCCCCATTGTTGCATCATCATGCCTCCATCAGTTACTTGCACCAATGCTAATCTGCTATAATGCTCTTGACAATCTTGCCTTCTTCCTGCCCCCTCTCAATCTCCTCCTCTTCCTCACTGGAGGGTGTGTCTCCCACTGTCTAACAGGCTGAGGTACAGTTGAAGGTCTAAATGTACCTTTCCACAGGCTAAATGATACCTCAAAACAGCAAAGGTATCCCCTGGAAAGACAACTTCCAATAGCAAGTGCTAACGGCATACACAGGAGCCTGAATGGCTAAGGTCAAAATAAGGTCCCAGCTGGTGACTTTTAACACACCCTCCCCATCTTACAATCTTTTAGCGAGAAAGTGCGAAATTCACACCCGGTGCGATTCACACTCCATAAATGTTTTATTGCTCTCAGCACGTATTATTCCAGTCACTTGCCACATTAACAAGCTTAACTAAACAATTAAATTAAATTTGAATAAGGGTGGGTGGACTCCTGGTTTCTCGGCCCATACACCTACCTTATTATTGTGTTCGAGTGTGATGACTTGAGGAGTGCGACCCAATATCATTCAGCCTAATGACATAGCAACATAGAAAATAGAAGCAAGAGTAGGCCATTCAGCCCTTTGAGCCTGCTTTGCCATTCATTTTGATCACGGCTGATCATCAAATTCAATATCCTGATCCCGTCTCCCCCTCCCCTTCCCCCATATCCCTTGATCTTTTAATCCCAAGAGCTATATCTAATTTCTCCTTGAAATCACACAACGTTTTGGCCTCAACTACATTCTGTGGTCGTGAATTCCACACATTCACCATTCTCTGGGTGAAGAAATTTCTCCTCACCTCAATCTTAAGACGTGGAGTGCGGTTACAAGTGGTGTACCTCAGGGATCTGTTTTGGGGCCACTGCTGTTTGTAATATTTATTAATGATCTGGATGAGGGTATAGTTGGGTGGATTAGCAAATTTGCTGATGACACCAAAGTCGGTGGTGTGGTAGACAGTGAGGAAGGGTGTCGTAGTCTGCAGGAAGACTTAGACAGGTTGCAAAGTTGGGCCGAGAGGTGGCGGATGGAGTTTAATGCGGAGAAGTGTGAGGTAATTCACTTTGGTAGGAATAACAGTTGTGTTGAGTATAGGGCTAACGGGAGGACTTTGAATAGTGTGGAGGAGCAGAGGGATCTAGGTGTATGTGTGCATAGATCCCTGAAAGTTGGGAATCAAGTAGATAAGGTTGTTAAGAAGGCATATGGTGTCTTGGCGTTTATTGGTAGGGGGATTGAATTTAGGAGTCGTAGCGTTATGTTGCAACTGTACACAACTCTGGTGCGGCCGCACTTGGAGTACTGTGTGCAGTTCTGGTCCCCACATTACAGGAAGGATGTGGAGGCTTTGGAGAGGGTGCAGAGGAGGTTTACCAGGATGTTGCCTGGTATGGAGGGGAGATCCTATGAGGAGAGGCTGAGGGATTTGGGATTGTTTTAGCTGGAAAGGCGGCGGCTAAGAGGGGATCTTATTGAAACATATAAGATGATTAGAGGTTTAGATAGGGTGGATAGTGATAGCCTTTTTCCTCTGATGGAGAAATCCAGCACGAGGGGGCATGGCTTTAAATTGAGGGGGGGTAGTTATAGAACCGATGTCAGGGGTAGGTTCTTTACCCAGAGGGTGGTGAGGGATTGGAATGCCCTGCCAGCATCAGTAGTAAATGCGCCTAGTTTGGGGGCGTTTAAGAGATCCGTAGATAGGTTCATGGACGAAAAGAAATTGGTTTAGGTTGGAGGGTCACAGTTTTTTTTTTTAACTGGTCGGTGCAACATCGTGGGCCGAAGGGCCTGTTCTGCGCTGTAATGTTCTATGTTCTATGTTCTATGTTTACCCCTTATCTTCAAACAATGACCCCTAGTTTTCGACTCCCCCACCATCAGAAACATTTGTTCTGAATCTACCTGTCTAATCTTGCTGGAATCTTATAAATTTTGATGAGATCTCCTTTCACTCTTCTAAACTCCAGTGAATACAATCCTAACCGACTTAGTCTTTCCCCACATGACAGACCTGCCATCCCAAGAATTAGCCAAGTAAACCTTTGCTGCACTTTCTCTACAGCAAGGACATCCTTCCTCGGATAAGGGCACCAAAACTGCACACAAATCTCCAGGTGTGGCCTCACCAGCGCCCTATACAATTGCAGTAAAGCATCCCTATTCCTATACTCAAACCGTCTTGCTATGAAGGCCAACATGCCATGACATGTGGGTATAGGTGTGGTACAGGTCTTTTTTTACCACGTATTATTAAACCCACTATAAATGGCTCTGGTTTATGAAAGGGAAATCATGTTTTGCTGATCACTATGTAATGAGATTCCGAAAGGAAGACTCAAGAATGATCAGAAAGCTTTTTTTTCCTTTCCAGCAATATTGCTTGAGGGATAAATAATGTCCAGGACTGATGGCTAAAGCCTTTAAATCTTCAGCAACTCAATTTTTGGCTAGGATTAGGGGTCTAATCCTATCAAACTTCAAGTAAAACTGTTAGCTGGATGAATTCTCTCCCCACCTTCAGTTGTGGATGTTTTGACTTCCATATGGACTGTAACTGATGCATTGCCATGATGTTCCATATGAGGGCGTCTTTAGTCTGTAAGCTGAGTAAGGGAGAAGTTACCAATGAAATTAAAACATACACTGATGCAACACAAAATCAGGCTTCAAGGGACTAATTAGTGTTTTTTCTATAGGTCGCTTAGACCTATGCCACATCAAATGTTTGTACTTGTAAAATAGTGTTTCTAAATGTTTCCGATTATTATCATCTTGGCTGTACTTGTTGAGATATACATTGAAAGTCAAGATCATGCAAAGTATTAATAGGTTTCTATTTCTTTATTTTGAGACAGTTATCATCTTTCTTGAGAGGCAGATGAATGAAAAGATGAGAATTAAGATGTGAGCTAGGCACTGTGTTAATTTTAGAAATTGCTGCTCTCTGCAATTTAAAATGTCAATGGAAGTGGCCGGATCATAAATAAATAATTAATTCCATCCAATTCTTCTCTGGCTTATTTTGATTGTGGAAAGTAATGTCCCACATGAAAATGCAAATAAGTGGAACCTACTTAATACATTGTTAATAATTAAACATGCCTGAGCTTGCATTTGCATTTACAAATGACCTCAGGGCTCATGGTACAAGGTGTTAGTTTTCCATTGCATTGTTTTACTGTGGTAGTAGTGTAGATTGATATGAATGATTAGCTGTGGCGCTTCTAACTTCCCATCCTAAGCACCTCCGATGAATTATTCCCCCAGCAGTTTAAACTAAAATTGCTTGTCAAAGTTGAAGGTCCTGAAATAGGGAAGAAATCAATGATGGTTAGATAAGGGAATTGAGTTTGGCACAAATATCAGAACATAAAGACTGAGGAGATGCTTCTAAATGTGAATAACAGTGAGGATCTGCTTTGCCCTCAACAAGCAGGAAGGACCAGGCACCTGGACTCCTGTGGGTAACCTCACTAGTCATGTGTCCTTATTCAGTGCATTATCTGTTTATGTTCTTCCAACATAGCTACAAATAGTGTGGCTTTTGCTACCAAATAAACCTGTTGGACTTTAACCTGGTGTTGTTAAACTTCTTATTGTGTTTACCCCAGTCCAACGCCGGCATCTCCACATCATAACATAGCTACAACATAGATTGTTCCCCTAAGCTCTGTAGAAACATTAATTTCAAAGAATCTTACAGTGCAGAAGGAGGCCATTTGGCCCACTGAGTTTGCACCGACCACTAGCCCGCCAGGCTCTATGCCCATAACCCCATGCATTTGCCCTGGTTAGTCACCCGACATTAAGGGGCAACTTAGCATGGCCAATCCACCTAACCTGCACACCTTTGGGCTGTGGGAGGAAAACCAGGAGAACCCAGAGGAAACCCACACAGACACAGGGAGAATGCGCAAATTCCGGACAGACAGTGACCCAAGCCGGGAATCGAACCTGGGTCCCTGGCGCTAGTGCTAACCACTGTAATGTTTGTACTTGTCTTTTGATTGAGACATTAAGCCAAGGCCTCATCTCTCCTCTCAGATCGATGTGAAAGGTCCCATGCCATTATGTTGAAGAGTGTGTGAGTTATCCTAGGTGTCCTTGCTGTTTTCCTACCCGTAAGCATCACAAAAACAGATTACCCTGCTTACGATCCCATTGCTGTTCGTGGAAGCTTACTGTATGCAAATAGGCTACCAGGTTTCCTGCATTATCACAGCAATGTGATCATGGCCAGATCATCTGTTTTTGTGATGTTGATTGAGGGATAAATATTGGCCAGAATACCAGGAATAACACACATGCCCCTTTTCAAATATCCCATGGGATATTTTGGGCAGGATTCTCCGGCTTTTCACGTCAATGGGATTCTCTGGTCGCGCTGCAGTGAACAGAGATTTGGCTGAGCGCCAAATTCTCTCTCCTCGCTGGCAGTGATGGGGCGTGAATGGCTGGAGAATTCTGGCCTTTATGTCCACTTGACAGGACAGACAGAACCTGTGTAAAGTCTCATCTGGAAGACAGTTTGTCACTCCCTCAGCATTGCCTTGATCTTTGTATTCAAGTCCTGGAATGGGGCTTGAACCCATAATTAAGTTGATAGGTCAGTGGCAGATGAAATTGAATATGCAAGTGTAAGGTACAATTGATGAACAATACTCCGTGAATTAACTTGAGTGAAGCTGAAAGAGATCTCGGAATATTAGTGGATTTGGTGCTGAATATTGAGAAGCATCAATCAATAAAGGTAGTCGAAATGCTGAGTTAAATCGACAAAGTGAAAGGTAGAAGATGTATGGAGTTCAAATCAAAAGGTTTCCTTAATTTGGCATTTAATTTGGATCACAGAAGCACAAGGGAGAGCAATGTCGGCTTGAAGCAATAAGGGGAAAATTAAGGATCTCCAATTTTAATCAGACACAACGAAAGATCCAGTAGATATATGTATGTTAATCATCACTGGAATATCGGTGAATCCAGAGCAATGTTTCAAGCTAACCTTTGGTACTCGGACAAAAGACAAGGACACAACAAGGTACAGCAGGCAGTAAAAAAGGCAAATGGTATGTTGGCATTCATAGCAAGAGGATTTGAGTATAGGGATAGGGATGCTTTGCTGCAATTGTATAGGCTGTTGGTGAGGCCACACCTGGAGTATTGTGTGCAGTTTTGGTGTCTTTGGATACGGTTGAGGGGGATGACATACCAGTGGGGAGCCGCAGTGAGAGGATCTCCAGCACTGTGTCCGTCTCTGTGGCTCGGGAGGGAAAGGGGGAGAGCGGGAAGGCGATAGTTATTGGGGACTCGTTAGTTAGAGGGATAGATAGGAGGTTCTGTGGCAGCAAAAGAGACTCACGGATGGTATGTTGCCTACCGGATGCCAAGGTCCGTGATGTCTCAGACCGTGTTTTCCAGATTCTGAAGGGGGAGGGGAAACAGTCACAAGTCGTGGTGCACATTGGTACCAATGACATAGGTAAGAGAAGGGACGGGGATTTAAAGCAGGAATTTCTGGAGCTGGGCTGGAAGCTGAGAGCCAAGACGAAACATGTGGTCATCTCTGGTACGTTGCCGGTACCACGTGATAGCGAGTTGAGGAACAGGGAGAGAGTGCAGTTAAATATGTGGTTGCAGGGATGGTGTAGGAGGGAGGGTTTCAGATACGTGGATAATTGGAACACGTTCTGGGGAAGGTGGGACCTGTACAAACAGGACGGGGTGCACCTGAACCAGAGGGGCACCAATATCCTCGGAGGGAAATTTGTTACGGCTCTTCAGGGGGGTTTAAACTAATTTGTCAGGGGAGTGGGAAAGGGAGTTGTAGTCCAGAAGTCAGTGAGGGTGGTGAGGTATTGGGGAAGGTATCAGGGTCAAGGGTGGGTACTGGTAGACAGGAAGGTGGGTTGAAGTGTGTCTACTTCAATGCAAGAAGCATCCGGAACAAGGTAGATGAACTTGGGGCGTGGATTGGTACTTGGGACTACGATGTTGTGGCCATTACGGAGACGTGGGTAGAACAAGGACAGGAATGGTTGTTGGACGTTCCGGGGTATAGATGTTTCACTAAGTGTAGGGAAGCTGGTAAAAGAGGTGGAGGAGTGGCATTGTTAATCAAGGATAGTTTAACGGCTGCGGAAAGGCACTTCGTGGGGGATCTGCACACTGAGGTAATATGGGCTGAAGTTAGAAATAGGAAAGGAGCGGTCACGTTGCTAGGAGTTTACTATAGGCCCCCAAATAGTAATAGAGATGTGGAGGAAGAAATTGCTAAGCAGATTATGGATATGTGTGGGGGTCACAGGGTAGTTGTCATGGGGGACTTTAACTTTCCAAATATTGATTGGAACCTTTGTAGGTCAAATAGTTTGGATGGGGCAGTTTTTGTGCAGTGTGTGCGGGAGGGTTTCCTGACACAATATGTGGATGGGCCGACTAGAGGTGAGGCCACATTGGATTTGGTACTGGGAAATGAACCGGGCCAAGTGTTAGATTTGGTTGTGGGAGAGCAATTTGGAATAGTGACCACAATTCGGTGTCTTTTGTTATTGCAATGGAGAGGGATAGGGCCGTACGGCAGGGCAAGGTTTACAATTGGGGGAGGGGTAATTATGATGCGATTAGGCAAGAATTAGGGGGCATAAGTTGGGAACAGAAACTGTCAGAGAAAGGAACTAATGAAAAGTGGAACTTTTTCAAGGAACAAATACTGGATGTCCTTGATAGGTATGTTCCTGTCAGGCAGGGAGGAAATGGCCGAGTGAGGGAACCATGGTTCACAAAAGAGGTGGAATGTCTTGTGAAAAGGAAGAGGGAAGCTTATGTAGGGATGAGGAAACAAGGTTCAGATGGCTCGATTGAGGGTTACAAGTTAGCAAGGAATGAGCTGAAAAAGGGGCTTAGGAGAGCTAGGAGGGGGCATGAGAAGTCCTTGGCGGGTCGGATCAAGGAAAACCCCAAGGCTTTTTACTCTTATGTGAGGAATAAAAGAATGACCAGGGTGAGGTTAGGGCCGGTCAAGGACAGTAGTGGGAACTTGTGTATGGAGTCAGTAGAGATAGGCGAGGTGATGAATGAATACATTTCTTCAGTGTTCACCAAGGAGAGGGGCCATGTTTTTGAGGAAGAGAAGGTGTTACAGGCTAATAGGCTGGAGGAAATAGATGTTCGGAGGGAGGATGTCTTGGCAGTTTTGAATAAACTGAAGGTCGATAAGTCCCCTGGGCCTGATGAAATGTATCCTAGGATTCTTTGGGAGGCAAGGGATGAGATTGCAGAGCCTTTGGCGTTGATCTTTGGGTCCTCGCTGTCCACGGGGATGGTGCCAGAGGACTGGAGAATGGCGAATGTTGTTCCTCTGTTTAAGAAAGGGAATAGAAATTACCCTGGTAATTATAGACCGGTTAGTCTTACTTCGGTGGTTGGTAAATTGATGGAAAGGGTCCTTAGGGATGGGATTTACGACCATTTAGAAAGATGCGGATTAATCCGAGATAGTCAGCACGGATTCGTGAAGGGCAAGTCGTGCCTCACAAATTTGATAGAATTTTTTGAGGAGGTAACTAAGTGTGTTGATGAAGGTAGGGCAGTTGATGTCATATACATGGATTTTAGTAAGGCGTTTGATAAGGTCCCCCATGGTCGGCTTATGATGAAAGTGAGGAGGTGTGGGATAGAGGGAAAGTTGGCCGATTGGATAGGTAACTGGCTGTCTGACCGAAGACAGAGGGTGGTGGTCGATGGAAAATTTTCGGATTGGAGGCAGGTTGCTAGCGGTGTGCCGCAGGGATCAGTGCTTGGTCCTCTGCTCTTTGTGATTTTTATTAATGACTTAGAGGAGGGGGCTGAAGGGTGGATCAGTAAATTTGCTGATGACACCAAGATTGGTGGAGTAGTGGATGAGGTGGAGGGCTGTTGTAGGCTGCAAAGAGACATAGATAGGATGCAAAGCTGGGCTGAAAAATGGCAAATGGAGTTTAACCCTGATAAATGTGAGGTGATTCATTTTGGTAGGACAAATTTAAATGTGGATTACAGGGTCAAAGGTAGGGTTCTGAAGACTGTGGAGGAACAGAGAGATCTTGGGGTCCATATCCACAGATCTCTAAAGGTTGCCAGTCAAGTGGATAGAGCTGTGAAGAAGGCCTATAGTGTGTTAGCTTTTATTAACAGGGGGTTGGAGTTTAAGAGCCGTGGGGTTATGCTGCAACTGTACAGGACCTTGGTGAGACCACATTTGGAATATTGTGTGCAGTTCTGGTCACCTCACTATAAGAAGGATGTGGAAGCGCTGGAAAGAGTGCAGAGGAGATTTACCAGGATGCTGCCTGGTTTGGAGGGTAGGTCATATGAGGAAAGGTTGAGGGAGCTAGGGCTGTTCTCTCTGGAGCGGAGGAGGCTGAGGGGAGACTTAATAGAGGTGTATAAAATGATGAAGGGGATAGATAGAGTGAACGTTCAAAGACTATTTCCTCGGGTGGATGGAGCTATTACAAGGGGGCATAACTATAGGGTTCGTGGTGGGAGATACAGGACGGATATCAGAGGTAGGTTCTTTACGCAGAGAGTGGTTGGGGTGTGGAATGGACTGCCTGCAGTGATAGTGGAGTCAGACACTTTAGAAACATTTAAGCGGTTATTGGATAGGCACATGGAGCACACCAGGATGATAGGGAGTGGGATAGCTTGATCTTGGTTTCAGATAAAGCTCGGCACAACATCGTGGGCCGAAGGGCCTGTTCTGTGCTGTACTGTTCTATCTATTTATCTGAGGAAGGATGTCCTTGCTGTAGAGGGAGTACAGTGAATGTTTACCAGGCTGATTTCTGGGATGGTAGGTGTGTCATATGAGGAGAGACTGAGTCGGTTAGGGTTATATTCACTGGAGTTTAGAAGAGTGAGAAGGGACCCCATTGAAACTTATAAAATTCTAACAGGGTTAGACAGGGTAGATTCAAAAAGAATGTTCCCAATGGTGGGGGAGTCCAGAACTAGGGGGTCATAGTTTAAGGATAAGGGGGTAAACCTTTTAGAATTGAGGTGAGGCGAAATTTCTTCACCCACAGGGTGGTGAATGTGTGGAATTCACTACCACAGAATGTAGCTGAGGCCAAAACGTTGTCTGATTTCAAGAAGAAATTAGATATAGCTCTAGGGGCTTAAGGGATCAAGGGATATGGGGGGAAGGGGGGATCAGGATATTGAATTTGATGATCAGCCATGATCAAAATAAATGGCAGGGCAGGCTCGAAGGCTCGAATAACCTACTCCTGCTTCTAGTTTCTATGTTTCTACAACACTGGAGATAGTTGTTCAAGTAAGATTGGGGAGACAAAGGCCTCAAAGGTTTAAATTTCTTCTCCAGCCCCATGACTGTAGACTGAGTAGTCACATGATGACATGATAACTTGGTTATCTAAGGTGTCACGTGATGGTAACACGGGAGTCCTCCCCAGAGTGCGGGCAGGGTACGAGCATGGGGTAACTGCTCAGCTAGTCCACAAAGTATTGTTTGTCACAAGTCTTTGGTCGCCAGTCTTTGGGAAGGCAGCACATCGACAGTGACCGAGGTGGAATAGAATTTCCATGACATGATGTTACCTGGACTGGGCAATTTTCCAACTTGGATAGCATTTCCAAACCAAGATAGATGCCTCCTGGGTGTTTGAAAAATGGAAGGATTAGGCAGCAAGGACACCCATTTAGTGCAGATGAAGACCTTCCTTAAATATGTAAATTGAACTCTGATGATTGGATATCATCAAAGCTCTTCCCTTAAATGTAAATAAAGTACACAGCACAAAAAGCAGCATGAATATTAAGCCTATACTAAGAAACAATTTGACTATCATCCTGTCTTACATGGGAAGAAAGCCAATTCAAGGAGAGGATATGGAATACATTTCCTGGGATAATACAAGGGATGAAAGACCTTGCCTATGAGGAGTGATTAGTAAGGATGGAGCTCTTTCCACGAGAGAAGCAAGAGTTCGAGATGTTTGAAATCATAAAGGATTTTAATTCAGCAGTTATGAACAAAAGCAAGCCAGTGACCTCCTCGAACTATAGATTCAAAATTCTGCAGGTTACTGAGCAGCTAATTGGAGGATCATCATGAAATGGAAGAGACCAGGGCATTTTCTTTTCAAGTGAAGATTTGTTAAGATGTTAAAAACTCTGATGAAAACAGAGGGAGGGATTTTCCGGCCCTCTATCGCGACGTGTTTCCTGGCAATGGAAGCAGCTTGCCATTGGCCACCCATGTGATCTCCCGGTCCCGCAATGTCTACAGTGTTTTGCATGGCCGGGGAACCCACCACAGGGAAGCGGGGAGAGTGGGGTGAGGGTGGAGGTTGCCTTCGGTGGGACCAGAAAATCCCGCTAGTGGGAAGGGCTGTAAAATGCTGACCAGAATTTATTTTTAAAGGAAATGTGTTATTTTGCATTAATGGGATAGTGTGAAAGAATGGGTCCATGAGAACTCTTTCAGAAAGTCAGCATAGTTGCAATGGGTTGGATGATCTCCTTCACTGTAAAATGTTGTTATTCTATCTAAATCTTTTGGGGGAACTATAAGCCTGATAACTTTTTCTAAGTATTTGATAACTGCTGTCAGACTTTGTCCAATGATAGCATTCCTGGTCATGGATTTAAACTCCAGTTGGCAAACTTGAGTATATAACCCAACATTTCACTCCAGTGAGGGGATGTTGCATTGCCCAAAATGTCATCTTTCAGATGAAATGTTAAACTGAGACTTCATACGTCCTTTCAGGTTAAGAAAAAAGATCCCGGGGCATGGGATCGCGAAGTGCAGGAAGATTCTCCTGATGTCTTGGCCAACGTTTATCCTTCAACCAATATGGCCAAAAAACAAGCTATCTGGCCATTTATCTCATCTGTGCAGGAGGGGCCTTGCTGTACACAAATTGACCACATTGCACTTGTGTCTGTACTTTAGAAGTGCTTCACTGGTTGTGTGGCATTTTGGCATTTCCTGATGTTGTGATGCACTCCCCCTCTCTTTGATTTGAAATTGCAGATAATCACGTCCTCCACTTCCTTAGACAATTGCTTAAAGATTCATGACTGTCATTTAAGAGCAAACTTGGCTTTTAAAGGTTTCTGTACTCGATATAAACTGGATGATGAATATTATATTTGTACTGTAATATCCAATGCAAAATGCTACTTACATTTATCATGTTATCTTGTATTGCACATGATCGATTTCCACATTAAGGATATCTTATGTTCTCAGGGCATGAACAATGCTGGTAAGGCTGCAAAGGCTGCACTCAGTCTTCATCACAAGATGCCCTGCGAAGGTAGTGGTGGACCCTCATCTTGAACCCTGAAGTCCTTGTGGCAACAGTACTCATGGGCTAATTCTCGATTATCCATGACCTCTAGTTTTGGACACCCCTACTCTTGGCTATTCACCTTATCAATGCCCCTCATAATTTTATAAACCTCTATAAAGGTCACCCCTCATCTTCCTACACTCTAGGGAAGAAATCCTAGCCTCTCCTTATAATTCAAACCTTCCAAGCCCTGTAACATTTTTTTGTACCCTTTCCAGTTTAATAACATCCTTCCTATAACATCCTTCATCTGAGCCCTTTATAAGGCAGACAAGTAGTGGTTTTTCTTGTGTTTAACAATAAGTACCATTCCCTTCCAATCAGACATCCTGAATCATCCCAACAGGTAAATGACCTGCTGCTGACAGTGGGAGCATAAGATGTGGTGTCTGATTCCCAACCCCAGGCGTGAGGGATACGGGAAAGTGTGTCCTGGTTGGGGAGGATTTGACTGGGGATGCGAGTGTCACATGGAGTTCCCAGGGAAACATTTACTTTCTCTCCAAAATTGTCCTTATATCCCTCCATTTGTCAGGTTTTCTGAGGCGTTCCTATTAGCCATGGTCAGAGATGGCCAGCCTCAGTATGTTATTTAATAGATCGGCCAAGCTCATCATCCTTGTCCCACCTTTACTAAACCTGGATGTGGATGGGTCAGTAGTGGGTTGAGATCAGTTTTTAAGATTTTTAACTTTTTAACATCTCTCCCAGCCCTAACACACCCATTTTGACAGCTAAGCTTCACTGTAATTTGTTAGGTGGGAACCAACTATTTGACCCAGTGAAGGTGAAGCATATGGTAAGATATATCCAAGTTAGGATGATGTGTGATTTTGAACGCAATCTGAGTGTGATGTTCCCATGGTATTATTGCTCATATCCTTCTTGATGGCTGAGATCAGGAAAAACTGAAAACTGTGTGGCATCTTATGCTTAAGATAAATGCGAAACCTATTTGTCTGTTTACACTCAGAATCCTAGAATCCCTACAGTGCAGAAGGAGGCCATTCAGGCCATTGAGTCTGCACCGACTCTCTGACAGAGTACTTATTCAGGCTCTCTCCCCCGCCCTATCCCCGCATCCCCACACATTTACCATGGCTAATCACAACTTGGGACACTAAGGGGCAATTTAGCCTTGCCAATCTGCCTTACCTACACATCTGGGGACACTAAGGGACAATTTAGCACGTCTTTGGACTGTGGGAGGAAACCCACACTGACACGGGGAGAACGTGTAAACTCCACGCAGAGGCCGGAATCGAACCCAGGTTGCTGTGGCAATCATACTAACCATGAGAGGCAGCTGTGCTAACCATGGTGCCACCATGCTGAATGAAGTTGCTATTGAAGTAACTTCATGTAAGATCCACAGGATGCTGTGAATGGACCGTATGCACTGCAGACAAATAATGGAAGAAATTTTTTTTGGGCCGTCGCTGGCTGGCCAACATTTATTGCCCATCCCTAGTTGCAACTAGGGATGGGCAATAAATGCACAGTTGAGAGTCAACCATATTGCTGTGGCTCTGGAGTCACATGTAGGCCAGACCAGGTCAAGGACGGCAATTTCCTTCCCTGAAGGACATTAGTGAACCAGATGGGTTTTTCCCACAATGGTTTCTTGGTCATCAGCAGTTACTTAATTCCAGATTTTTTTTTATTGAATTCAAATTCCACTACCTGCTGTGGTGGGATTTGAACCCAGGTCCCCGGAACACTAGCTGAGTTCCTGGATTAATAGTTAGCGATAATACCAGTAGGCCAACACCTCCCCAATGCTGTGTAGCATAACCAAAATCTACAGAGTCAATATCAATGTTGTTGTCGGGGTTCATTCAGTTGGTGGTGTCGAGAGGTTCAGAGGCTAGCATGGTTGAGCAGTAGTGTTTATTGGTGATGCATAACTATTTGCATATGTACAAAATATAGCCCAACATCTGAATTAACTTCATGCTGTCTTCTCCTTGATGCTCTCTATACAACTCTGTCTACTGCCTACAGTCTCTCTACATCATACTGTGGATGGTACTACTCTCCAGTCCTGCATTAACCCTTGCTATGCCGAACACCTTTAGATGAGAGATGTTTCCATTTTTTCTTTCCCTCCCACTTCAAAAAGGTAATATTTTCCTGAGCGACTTTGTTTCACTCAAGGCTGGATTTGTATATTTTGGGCAAATCTCAATGTCCTGCCAAGCTGACTAAACGGTTCCAGGGCGCTGGAATTTGATCCTTCAGTTCAGGCAGTTTTTATGTTTTGTAATTGTGAGCTGTGTGACAAGGAAGACTACAACATGCCCCTTTCATTTCATACATTGTCTTACTAATAAGCAAAATTCTATCTCTCAGAATCACAGCCTTGGAATATTTTTTTAGCCTGTGCACCATTTTCTCCAATTATGTACCTGCACAAAAATGCTATGTTTATTAACAAAGGCCGCGTGGGCGGAAAGGCTCTTTGATTCCATTGATCTTTACATTAGGTGGCTTTTCTTTCTCAAATTAATGTCAGAAAACGTAAACCAGCTCCATGGTAACAATCCACTGTTCACACATTGAATTTTCTGGCTCACACATAGTTACTATAAAAAGATCTTTTACAGCCATGTGCAGGATTTATTGACTCATTCCAGGGACATTAGAATGAATCATTATCTACATCCATGCAAATTTGAAAAGAGATACCCGCAAAGACAGGAAATGCTGGAAATACTCAAGAGGTCAGACAGCATCTTTGGAGGGAGAAGCAGAGTTAACGTTTCGGGTCAGTGACCTTTCTTTGGAACAGTTGTGTTTTTCAGCATCTGCAGTTATCAGAGTCATAGAATTTCTACAATGCAGAAGAGGCAATTCGGCCCACGGGGTGGAATTTTCCTGTCCTGCCCGCCACAGGAATGCAAAGGTCCGTTGACCTTGGGCAGGAATTTCTTGCCTTGGAGCGAGCATGGCTGGAAAATCCCACCCATGGTGTCTGCACCAACTCTTTGGCAGAGTATCTCACCCAAGCCCTCTCCCCTGCCCTATCCCAATAATCCCGCACATTTCCCATGGCTAATCTATCTAACCTACACATCTTGGGACATTAAGGGCAATTTAGCGTGGCTGAACCACCTAATGTGCATATCATTGGACACTAAGGGGCAATTTAGCATGGCCAATCCACCTAACCTACACACCTTTGGACACTAAGGGGCAATTTAGTGTGGCCTATTCACCTAACCTGCACATCGTTGGACTGTGGGAGGAAACCGGAGCACCCAGAGGAAACCCACTCAGGCGTGAGGAGAATGTGCAAACTCCACACAATCACCCAAACCAGAATTGAACCCGGATCCCTGCCACTATGAGGCAGCAGTGCTCACCACTGCGCCACTGTGCTGCCCTTTTGTTATGTACTTTCCCCAAAAAAGGCTGAAAAATCTGTAATAGCGTATGGTATTAATGAGGAGGATGTTTAAATCACAAATGTGATTTATTTAACAACACAAAATGAAACTATATACAGGCATAGCAACTCAAATATAGGTCTTCAATTCTTGACTCCTTTGCTGGAGTCCTACCGCCCTGTCTGCCACAGAAATCGAAGAGGGTGAGCAGCGGACAATGGGAAGGTCCGTTGACCTCGGGCGGAATTTTCCAGTCTCAGATCGAGCGAGGCCATAAAATCCTGCCACTTGACTCACACTGTGGGTCTGTTCATTCCCCTGAATGGGTGCCCTCTCTCACCATTGGCTGAGGTTAGCACATGTCCATGTAATAGGCTCCAGGCAGGTCACATGACCTGCAAATGCTCCCCTCTTAAAGGGGCAACATACCATATAATCAATAGAAAAAAGTGAGCAAACTTCAGTTTTGCTCGGTGTTAAATTTAGATTGATACCTCACCAGTGAAGTGCTTTGGAATGTTTTACTACACATTCTCTTTCAAGCATGAGGAAAGCCAGGGACCCCCACGACCCCCCCACAGTCAGTCCAAAAATGACATCTGTGTGGATGTCATCATTCTGCAACACATTCTAGCCAACTGAACTAACTGGTTCCCCCTCAGTGCAAGTTTTCATTTATGTTTCTTCTCAATATTTTGATTTTTTAAAGAAAAAAATGCTAATGGTAATGCATCTTCTTTTAGATTACTGAGTGTGATGTAAAGACCTGCCTTGTGGTTTATATTCTAACTCCGTTACATAAATGCTTGAGGGATTCTTTATAATCAGAGAAATATTTTCCACAATGTTTCAATCGATCTAGGAGTGTGAAGATGCATTTCCTTAGGTTATTGCACTGGCATGAAGCATCCCAGAGGAGAATCTAGGATTGAAACTTCCTCATGGATCTGAACATCGGCCATCCAGAGAGACAGTCAGCTATGACTTACTGAAAATCCAGGGAAACTCAAGGGATGTGTCAATATGTGTTGCTCTCAACCTTTCTGTGCCCTTCATGTCCATTCTAAAGCAGCGTGACACTTCCCCAAACTCCTGAAAAAAGATAAATGGTTTATATGGATTTTCTCATCCGGAGGAAAATATAGCTGAAGAATTGAGAGTTGGGAAGCAAATTAAAGATTCAGTTATTGATTGCCACGGAATTATCTGATCAAAATCATTTTTATCGAAGTAAGCAATATAGCGAAGAAGTAAACATTTTTTTTAAAAATTGATAAATAAGAAGGGACATTTTCATTTGAAAAGAAAACTCATGAATTATAAGATTGGGTAAAATCTTGTTGCAATGGTGAGTGTCCCAACCACAGGACGGGAAGTGAGCAGGGCTTTCGCTCGGAGGACAGGCCACATGTAATCACACAGCAATCAACCAATTAGCTATGCACAGTTGAGGGGCCCAGTTGATAGGGTGGCGGGGTTGTGCAGGAAGTTGCCAGTCCCATTGTTATCTGTAGTTGAAAATCATGGCTCCATATTTAAATAGTACTTGGGCATACATTCACTCCAGCAACATCATTCACCCTGGAGAGAAGGATTTTTAACTTGAACCCCTGCCTCCCCTCCCCACCTTGGATCCCAGGATCATCGAGCCATCACCCTCCATCCTTGCTCCAACCCCTTTGACCATCCTTCTATCATCCTAGCCTTGCCTCCTGTAACCCGTAAGCCGCCCACCATCATCCTTAATCAACCTAGCAATGCCCTCTCCATCACTATCAAGCTCCCTCACCCGCAGGCCTTGGTCCTGCCTGCCTCTCACCTTCAACTTGCCAATCATCATCCTCAACCCTCCCTCAATCACCTTGATGTTTCCCGTATGAGGCTTGTGTTAACTTCAGTAGAGAATGACCCTCCCTCTGTCTTGCTTTTTCCCTCTATCCCGTACAACCTTTCCAAAGACTGCTATGACCCAACCTCCCTCCACTGAACATCCATGTGCTCACCCATTGGACAGCCCTAACCTGAGTTTGCTGCAATAGCTCAGCCACCTCTCTTCGACTCCAACAAGGCTTCCCATTCAAGAAAACCAACTCCTACACACTCCAAATTGACTGAGAAGTCTGCCTCACCTACTGCATGCCAGCTTTAACCAGTTGTGAATCTGCAGTCAGGTGTTTCTCCTTTGCTCTGTTTTATGCCTTGGAGATATGCAGAGATGACACACCAGTTTCCACATCTAAACTGGTGCTTTATTTACAGCGCTTCAAAATGGCTTATGCTTCCAGCTGCTCCTCTCTGTTTAGTTTCTGTTAATCTACAACCTGTAAATATCGACAGACAATGAACAGTTAACATGTTTAAAATCTCAAATCGAACAGCTGGAAAACGGAATACTTCACTGTAATCTTAATCACAAAGGTTGGTTCCTGCCACTTGCCATTGGGAACCATGATCTGCCTTTAATCTGTGGCATGGTGGCACAGTGGTTAGCACTGCTGCCTCACAGCGTCAGGTTCAATTCCCGGCTCGCGTCACTGTCTATGCAGAGTCTACACACTGTTCCTGTCTTTGCATGAGTTTCCTCCGGGTGCTCCAGTTTCCTCCCACAGTCCGAAAGATGTGCTGGTTAGGTGCATTGGCCATGCTGAATTCTCCCTGAGTGTACCCGAACAGGCACCCGAGTGTGGTGGCTGGGGGATTTTCCCAATAACTTCATTGCAGTGTTAATGTAAGCCTTACTTGTAACACAAATAAATAAACATCAAAAAACTTAATCCTTTGCCATCTCTTTGTTGGGAAATTATCATTTTGCTTCCTGCACAGTTAAACGCCTTTGCTCATTTCATTTCCCACTCCTGGGAGTTCACTAGATTTCACCAGTAATTTATTTTCACAAAGGAACCTGGGGTCTGAAAATTCACATCATTACTCCCACTCTCAGTCATCAAGTGTGTAGACCAATAATCAATTTAGCAGAGCAGAGACCACAGCCTGATCTACACTGGCATGAGAAACACTGTTAAATTAATCAGGGCTGTTATTTTGGCGATTTCCCAAAATTTGCCCGAGACTTGTTTTAATATTTGAGCCCCAGCTTCTTGACTTTGTTTGTATTTGGTCTGGCCTTGCGATATGCAAGCAGAAACTGTTATTTGTCAGTTTTGAGCTGCCCAAACTATGACAATTAAAGTGACTGCTAAGGTCTGCTCTGAGATGAAGTCCCAAACCCTTCTGTTAAAGTTATTAATTTTTGGGGAGTCGAGAAGAAGGCCCACCAGGTTTGCCAAAACAATGGCAGGCTGTTGTTAGTGCTCCTTGCCCCTGCCAATAACCTTCCTATTCCCTTCTCCTGCCCCAGGTGTGAATGTGGGCCCCGGCGCCATCTGAAATTTTCCCGGTTCCAACAGGCGAGCAAAGCTGGAATACCATAGAACCATAGAAAAGTTACAGCATAAAAGGAGGCCATTTAGCCCATCTTGTCCATGCCAGCCTGAGACCATCCAGGTGTTCTTTCTAATCCCAACTTCCTGCGCCCGGCCCATATCCTGTAGCTTATAATACTTAAGGTGCACATCCAGGTACTTCTTAAAAGAGTTTGAGGACACTGCCTCCACCAACAAAGAACAAAGAACAAAGAAAATTACAGCACAGGAACAGGCCCTTCGGCCCTCCAAGCCTGCACCGACCATGCTGCCCGACTTAACTAAAATGCCCTACCCTTCCGGGGACCATATTCCTCTATTCCCATCCTATTTATGTATTTGTCAAGATGCCCCTCAAAAGTCACTACCGTATCTGCTTCCACTACTTCTCCTGGCAACGAGTTCCAGGTACCCACCACTCTCGAAAATCTGCCTCGTATATCTCTTTTAAACCTTGCCCCTCGCACCTTAAACCTGTGCCCCCTAGTAATTGACTCTTCCACCCTGGGAAAAAGCTTCTGACTATCCACTCTGTCCATGCCTCTCATAATCTTGTAGACTTCTATCAGGTCTCCCCTCAACCTCCATCGCTTCATTGAGAACAAACCAAGTTTCTCCAACCTCTCTTCATAACTAATGCCCTCCAAACCAGGCAACATCCTGGTAAATCTTTTCTGTACCCTCTCCAAAGCCTCCACATCCTTCTGGTAGTGTGGCAACCAGAATTGAACACTATATTCCAAGTCCACAGGGATGTCACACGCTACCAGTAGATGGGACATCAGCACTTTCAGATTGTTTCCCATATGAGGTCCTGCACAAATCCCTCCTTGGGGTGGATTCAGCAAACACAAGAGGCATGCATGCATTGAAAATGTTTTTTATTTGATCATAGGATGTGGGCGTCACTGGCTGGACCACAGCACTTATTGCCCATCCCTGAAGGCACTTAAGAGTCACATTGCTGTAGGTCTAGAGTCACATGTAGACGAGACCAGGTAAGGACGGCAGATTTCCTTCCCTAACAGATGGGTTTTTACAACAATTGACAATGGTTTCATGCCATTGCCAATTGATTTTAGACTTTTTTAAATTCCAGATTTTTATTGAATCCCATGGTGGGATTCGAACCCGGGTCCACAGAGCATTACCCTGATTCTCTGGATTACTAGTCAAGCGATAACACCACTATGCCACCATCTCCCCTTTCATCCATGGGGTGCTCACAGTCAATCCATCTTTATGGATTGATGCAGGAAGCAATCTCTCACAACTGACGGAAGAGTACAAAGACCAGAAATGATGGACCTCTGAGCTAAGGACACCCTATGCCAATGAGGAGGTAACTCATTGGTGAGGACGGAGATTGTTCCTGGAAGCTGAGATTGGCCTCCTTCAAGGCTCAATGCAATATACATAGACAACATGAGAATAATAACTGTGAGTGACTTATTTTGTTGGAGCCTGCTGAGTCAATCACTAATGATCTCTTTATTCCAGCCACCAGCAAGTAAAGGTGGAGGAAGATGACAAACAGGTGTCTCTGTCTCAGCCCCGGGAGTGCCTCAGATGAGGAGACAGAGGAAGCATCTAAGGAGGATTCACCACTGCGTTCACTTGGACCCACCTCAGTGGTTCCTAATTCCATAGTACGTTTGGGGTCGCAATCTGGTAATCACTTCACTGACAGGTTTATACAGCAGGCAGAGGCCATGACAGCTGAGGTCTCTGACACTCGGAGCACTGCTAGAGACCAGGGGGGTTGGTGAGCCCCTGCAATCGGTCCTGTGTGAAATGTTGGAGATATAGAGACAGGCAATAGAACAGGCAGGGAAGCAATGGCTGAGTGGTATTGTCACTGGACTAGTAATCCAGAGACCCAAGGTAATGCCGTGGGGACCCGGGTTCAAATCCCACCCCACCACATGGTGAAATTTGAATTCAATAAAAAGTCTGGAATTAAGAACCTAATGATGACAATGAAACCATTGTCAATTGTTGTAAAAACCCATCTGGTTCACTACTGTCCTTTAAGGAAGGAAATCTGCCCTCCTTACCCGGTCTGGCCTACATGTGACTGGACAAGACACATGTAAACCTTGCATCTCAGGTGGACATTATTTGACCTCATGAGAATTGCTCATAAAGACTAGTGACTCTCCTGATGCTGCCAAACTGAAGTCTGTAGCTTGTCGATGTTATAAGTATTAGTCGCTACCAACATTACAGTCTATTCACTCAAGTGCGCTTTACAAAGTGTTTAATTTGTGACTAAGTTTTTGGGAAAAGTAACATTCGTCATTGAGCACCATAGCTTTTCATGCCGCCATGCAGCGTAATTTCTTCTGTGTTTAAGGCTGCACGTTATTCCTTTATTAATTCCCACTTTCCTCAGGCATGACGCTGAGCGATGGAAGTTGGTTCCATTCGGTGTCATTGGAAACGTCTGCGAGAGGAGGATGAGTGTGTGATGTCGGAGGACTGCGTTCATCCTGATGAACCCATCCACTTGGCTGTGAAGGTCATAGTTTGTTCTTGAACGGCTGCCGAGCGATGCCTCGTGGAATCTCTCTGGTCACAGTGCACAAATCGATATGGGATTAATTACATCTCGTGTGCAAATCATGGTATGATTGTGCATTCACTGACTTCAGGTTCATAGAAAGGATTGGCCCTTATGAGATGAACAATTTCAGAGACTGTGAAAGCGATGCTTTGCCACACTTCCTGAGTGTCTAGCAGGATCTATGAAAGCAATAGGTCATCACGGACTGCTGTGTCAAAACAGTCTGAGCCTCCTATCTCCCAGATGCGAAGGCAATGCAGGATATTTCCGACAAATGTAGGGTTCTGAGTGTTTGTTTAACCTCACAGCCTCAGACCCTTCTTTGGACAGTCTTATAACTCTTGCCCACGACAGCCTTTCATTACTCCACTCTGTTCATTGACCACTCCCTATTAACCCTGCCTCTGCCTTCCCTCCTCCTCATTCCTGTTTCACACCCACCCACCTACACCCCCACCCCTCACACCATCCCTTCCCCACTGTCCTGCCTCCATCTCCCCCCTCTACACTATTATTGCTGCCTTTCACACCCAACTTTGGCCAGGCTTGTGATAAACCCAGTGATGCTCTTAAACTTGGTGAGAACAGTATCTACTGACCTCAAAGTCATTAATGCAATGAAGCTCGCCAGGTGAATGCCATTCATATATAGTCGTAAAACAGGTCCTTCTAATTATCCACTGGCAGACAACTTAATTTGGTGTGGGGTGTAATTCCAGTGAGTTTGCCTTTTAATAAGCATTCATGAGATGCAAATATATGCAAATGTGGTTCCTGACACAGCTCAGTGGGAAACTCAACTCGCCTTTAACCCTCCGTCAAAGTCATAGAATCATAGAATATACAATGCAGAAGGAGGCCTTTGGCCCATCGAGCCTGCACCGACAACAACCCGACCCAGGCTCTTTCCCCATAACCCCATGTATTTACCTTCCTAATCCCCCTCACGCTAAGGGGCAATTTATCACGGCCAATCAACCTAACCCATGCATCTTTGGACTGTGGGAGGAAACCAGAGCACCCAAAGGAAACCCATGCAAACATGGGTAGAACCTGCAAACTCCACACAGACAGTGACCCAAGGCTGGAATTAAACCCAGGTCCCTAGCGCTGTGAGGCAGCAGTGCTAATCACTGTGCTACCATGCCACAGTCAGGAGAAGAAAATTCCAAACTAATTTCCCAACCTTTTCCATCTTTCCAAATTTGTTTGGCCCTGCCTTCCATGATTCCAGGCAATGACGGGTGTGGAAAATGGCACACAAAGTAAAGCCCATTTTGATCATTGTACTCTATGTAAAAATGGTAGGTTCATTTATTTCGGAATGCATAAGGCCATGGTCGAAATATGTCATCCAACTAATTTAATTTAAATTCGAAGTTTAAGAGAGAATTGTAGGGGAGGTTTTTCAAGCAGAGAGTGGTGGATGCCTGGAACACGCTGCCCCAGGAAGTGATGGAAGCAGGCACACTAGCAACATTTAAGAGGCACCTGGATAGGTACATGAAAAGGGAGGGATATTATAGAATCTTAGAAACCCTACAGTGCAAAAGGAGGTCATTCGGCCCATCGATCCTGCACCAACAACAATCCCACCCCAGGCCCTATCCCCCCAACCCCACACATTTACCCCCCTAATCCCTCTAACTTACATATCTCGGGACACTAAGGGGCAATTTAGCATGGCCAATCAGCCTAACCCACACATCATTGGACTGTGGGAGGAAACTGGAGCACTCGGAGGAAACCTCGCAGACATGGGGAGAATGTGTAAACTCCACACATACAGTCACCCAAGCCAGGAATTGCTAACCACTGTGCCACCGTGCTGCCCAATTATACGGATATGGACCGAGTAAAGGCAGAAGGTTTTCTTTTAGCTTAGTTAAGGCATTATGATCGGCACGGGCTTGGAGGGCCGAAGTGCCTGTTCCTGTGCTGTGCTTTTCTTTGTTCTTTCTATTAAAAAGAAATGCATTTGTGGTTGCTTCTGGTATTGCAGTGTCAATTGCGTTGAATGGGATTTGAAGGACTATATGTTCATGTGTATGGTCCGATATCAGGTCCATTGTGAATGTTTCCACGATTACCTAATTGATCTGTCACTGAAATTTCTGCAATTACACGTTTTATGTGCGATTAATAAACACAGGACGGAATAAAAGTAAGCCCTTTATTCAAGCGTGGGAGCAAATCTTAGCACACAATGGACAAGGAAAGGAAAGATTAGTTGAAGCTCTAGAGTCAGACGAGACTACTTCCACTAATTTGGTAATGAGCTTTGAAAGACTTTTCTTGAGGTCAGTGCAAGGAGTGAACTTGAGGTTTTATCTAAATTGGATTTTCATTTCCTATTAGCAAAACACCAGTGGGAGAAGAAATAATGTCACTTATTGCTGGCTGATAACAGCAGATCTATAGGCTATTTAATGAAAAAGAAGATTCCCCTCATTTCACCCTTTGCGGCCTCGTTCGTTATCAGTTATGACAAATCCCACTGTATTCTTTGTTTGGCTGCAGTGCAATTTGTCAAAAGTTTTGCACGAAGCTTGCACTCCTCTGTTGCACTCCTAATGAAATCCTGACATGAGCACAGTAGGAATAGCATCAGCTAAACTATTGGAGAAAGTTCTGAAGGAAAGAATTAATATCCACTTGGAAAGGCATGGGTTAATTAGGGATAGTCAACATGGCTTTGTCAGAGGGAGGTCATGCCTCACAATTTTGTTCGAATTTTTCGAAAATGTGATCAAATGTGTAGACGAGAGAAGTTTAATTGATGTAGTTTATATGGATTTTAGCAAAGCTTTTGAAAGTTCCCACATGGGAGACTGAATGAGAAGGTTGAAGCACAATGAAACTTGGCGAGATGATCAGAAACTGGCTTAGTAATAAGACACAAAGGATAGTGGTAGAAGGCGGTTTGAGTGACTAGAGTCTGGTGTCCAGTGGTGTACCACAAGGATCGATATTCAGACCCTCATTGTTTGTTATATACATAAATTATATGGATGAAAATGTGGGAAGAATGTTTGCAGATGACATCAAGATTGGTAGGGTGGTGGATAGTGAAAAAGATTGTTGTAGGTTACTGAAAGATATAAATGGATTGTTCAAATCGGAAGAGCAATGGCAGATGGTATTTAACTCTGATAAGTGTGAGGTAATGCACTTTGGAAGAAGAAACAAGATGAGGGACTATTTAATGAAGCACAGGATTTTGGATAGCTCAGAGGAATAGAGGGATGTTGGAGTAATTATTCACAGATCCCTGAAGATAGCAGAGCATGTGAATAGAATAGTTAAAAAGGCATAGAGGACACTTGCTTTCATCAGTCATGGTATAGAGTATAAGAGCAAGGAAGTAGGGATTGGGGGAGGGTCAAAATCAGGGGTGGTGATCGGGGGAGCTACGATCGGGGGGGGGGGATGAAATATTCGGGGGGTGGGGGGTGGTGGTGGTGAGGAGTGGGATGAGTGGCAATCTCCCAGTGCACTGTGTACTCTTGGCGTGAATAGACTCCGTACACTCCCTCTACCGTCGAGAATCACACATTGCTTCATTTCTTTTTCTAAGTGCCATAAAATAACATCTGGGAGCATGCCCAAAAAAATGGGTGCAAGTCTTCCCCATTTTCACATTCATTCGGCACTTCTTTTTGGCAAGATCGCCTCCTCAGTATTGTCGGAAAAAGACTTTTTGTCGAAGCTTTTTGTCTGGCACTCATCAGGACAATCTCCAGAATACCAATGACTGGAGAAACAACTTTATACGGTATGTGAAGAGAGTGCTGACTGGTTAGCAAGTTGGCATTAGCAGGAAACTATAGTTTATCGGATGTTTTATTACAATTTTTAAAGCTTTTTTTTTTCAAAAATAACTTAGCCTTTCTGAAACCTGTTTATATTTTTTGTTGCTTTTGAGTGGGTATTTATGGTATAAGTGTAAATTCATCAACAATTTAAAAGCTTTCCCGATTGCAGATTTTTAAACCTGCTTTACCTAATATGCATGAATGGGGCTTGAATGAATTGAAAACTTTAATTCTCCAATCTGAAGAGGAAAAATCTGATGTCAGTTTGTGAGCTTGAGGGGATATTGTGAGTGCTATTTTTTTCCTATTTCAGGCATTTTCTCATGAAGCTTATAGGAAATTTGAGTTTACCACCATCAGCTAAATGGACAAAATAGGGACACCATTCTACCTGGCACCCAGAAGAGATGACTGGGTAATTTTTCTGTTAACCACAGCAGAAATTACAAGGCACGTATGGGGAAACATTACAGATTTTTCAATCATGTGTTCCACCTGAATCTTTTGGAATAGAGTCACAGAGTCATAGAGGTTTACAGCATGGAAACAGACCCTTCGGCCCAACTTGTCCATGCTGCCCTTTTTGTTTTAAACCCTTAAGCTAATCCCAATTGCCTACATTTGGCCCATATCCCTCTATACCCATCTTACCCATGTAACTGTCTAAATGCTTTTTAAAAGACAAAATTGTACCCGCCTCTACTACTATCTCTGGCAGCTTGTTCCAGACACTCACCACTCTCTGTGTGAAAAAATTGCCCCTCTGGACACTTTTGTATCTGTCCCCTCTCACCTTAAACCCATGCCCTCTAGTTTTAGACTCCCCTACCTTTGGGAAAAAATATTGACTATCAAGCTGATCTGTGCCCCTCATTATTTTATAGACCTCTATAAGATCACCCCTCAGCCTTCTACGCTCCAGAGAAAAAAAGTCCCAGTCTATCTAGTCTCTCCTTATAACTCAAACCATCAAGTCTGGGTAGCATTCTAGTAAATCTTTTCTGCACTCTTTCTAGTTTAATAATATCCTTTCTATAATAGGGTGACCAGAACTGTACACAGTATTCCAAGTGTGGCCTTACCAATGTCTTGTACAACTTCATCAAGACATTCCAACTCCTGTATTCAATGTTCTGACCAATGGTACTGTAGACTGTTTGCTACAGAGCAGTAAATAGATATCATTTGCTGCAAATAAACTGTCAACTGTGAGTTTTGTCACAGATCATAGAGTCATAGAATAGAATCATGGAATCCCTATAGTGCAGCAGGAGGCCATTCGGCCCATCGAGCCTGCACCAACAATAAGCCAATCAATCCCTATCCCCATATTTATCCCGCTGAAGAAGGGAACGGGTTAATGAACTTTGTAACACGTAAGATTTGTGCAAAGCATTGAAACTCGAACTTTGTAATACTTTGGGATTTGTAAGAAGCATCGTAGAACTTGTTTTCGTGTATCCAAACCAGATAAGATGGACAGCTGTCCTTGCTGTTGTACACCGCGTGATTTTCCCAGCTAATTGTGTTCAGAAATGTGGCTAGTTTAAGCTAGAATCCATTTTGTGTTCTTTTATATTATGTACTGCTGTTTAACACGGTGGAGCTTATATGCATGCCTTCTGTGATCGTATAATAATAAATTCATATGTATTCATTATATACTATTCATCCTTATCAATATAAATTGTTATATAGGCCCCTGTACATCAGTTAACTTGTTTATGCAAACTTATAATCTCATATGCTGGACATAGAGGTGACAGAACAGATAGTCGCAGCCTTGAGATGGCCACAATTACATGGACTACGCGGAGGCGCTGAGGCAGCAATAATCATGAGAAAATGCAGACGTGACATGGGGCAAATATATCTGTATAAATATTTGTCCTTAACTCGTATTCAGCGAGAAGTCTGGAGACCGCGTTAGGGATTGGACTTCTCCCACAAGCTTGTGAAAATAAACTACTGTACTTTGACTCACGACTAGTTTCAGAGGTATTAATTACCTACAACACCACTAATCCCCTTGGCACTAAGGGACAATTTAGCATGGTCAATCAATCTAACCCCCACATCTTTGGAGTATGGGAGGAAACTGGAACACCCAGAAGAAACCCAAGCAAACATGGGGAGAACATGTAAACTCCACATAGATAGTCATCCAAGGCCGGATGAACCCAGATCCCTGGTATTAAGGCAGCAGTGTTAATCACTGTGCCACCCTCCTGCCATCTCAAGCTCTTACCTCCAACGTATTGGCTCAATCAGCAATGCCCATAGACCTTCGATTTCCTTAGTGATTGCATGGTCTGTTTAAGCATTCTGTATGGTGGGAGGCCATTTCTCTTCCTATACAGACACAACTGTGTCAATCCAATGTAATCAGGTAGAAAAGAATTTAAATCACAGATCAACTGAGCTCCCTAAAATGGTATTGTGTGTTTCTTATTGGTTTTGTTTTATAGCTGTTCAATGGGTCAGTATTGCTGGCAAAGATGAGGTCAAAGTAAACAAGGCTCAAGTGCCTTTCTGCAGTCTTATAGGGCCAATTAATGTCTCCAGTTGACCAGATATACGACTGCTTTAACTGAGGGCAACTGGTCGAAGGAATAGTCTCTGTCACACAGCTGTGACTGCAGCTCTGTCCATCAGCCCTTTGGTACTTTGGTACTCAGTAGTTATCTAATGATGGCAAGCTGTAACGGGGGCTGCTACCTGACTGTGACATTTGAGTACATTCAGTTTAAAGTTTATTTATTCGTGTCACAAGTAGGCTTGCATTAACACTGCAATGAAGTTACTGTGAAAATCCCCTAATCGCCACACACTGGTGCCTGTTCGGGTACACTGAGGGAGAATTTAGCATGGCCAATGCACGTAACCAGCATGCCTTTCGGACTGTGGGAGGAAACCGGAGCATCCAAAGGAAACCCATGCAGGCAGAGGAAGAACACGCAAACTCCATATAGGCAGTGACCCGAGCCGAGAATCGAACCTGGGTCCCTGGCGCTGTGAGGCAGCTGTGCTAACCACTGTGCCACTAATGCCCCTAGTTACATTACTGAAGATTTGAAGTCCTCAGCAGCAGTACATTCCGCTGATTATGAAGTGGTTTCAGTTGAAGAAGGATAGCTTGGATCGGCATTAAGGAGCAAGGCACCAAAATAAAACACATGCCGTGAAATATTTCCCAGATACAGCGATATGTGCTCCAAAAGGTAGAGTGATGCTAACACTTTGGGCTGACAGAGTTCCCTGCTCACTGGCTGCTGCTCAGCATGCAGATGGAAGGCCTGCGTTTGTTGGTTTATGTACTTGGCAGTTTTGACAAGTTCATTATCTTTATAAATTTGCTCAGTCGTGCAATAAATAAAATTGCCCTCACGGCTAGCTTTGCTGAAGATAACAGCTGTCGGATGCAGACTGTGGAGTCCCTGGTGTGTGTGCAGGACACATTCTTCACTTGTGAAACCCCTCCAAAATGATATCTATCCTGAAAGTAATAGCCAGCCATCTGCATTTTATTAAGAAAATGGTGGCCATTGTGATGTTTTATTCTGTAAGCAACTGTCAACACTGTGACAAAGATTTGCAATTAGGCACAAGAGGTTTTGACAGCAACAAAAGAACACTGATAAAACAATGTGGTGGAACATTACCAACCTGTGATAGGAGAGCGTTTCATTTTGGAATGAATGTTTCTTGCTAGGGGACAAAAAGAGTCATTTTCGAAATAACTGAAACATTTAAATCTATATTCAAAACTATAATCTGAAATTTAAATAAAAATGCAAGGGTTTTGCATATATAGAGCATTCTCACAGAGTGATCAAAGCATTTTTTAATCAAGATTATGAGGAGGTGGTGTCTGTACGTAGTCCATGGTTATGAAGAGCTGGGAGGATAAAACGAGGACCTTGATGCCAGCATGGATGTTGCGGTCATCAAAGACTTACAGGAAAGACATCGATAAACTGGAAAGAGTGCAAAGAAGATTTACAAGGATGTTGTCAGGAAGAGTGGGTCTGAGTTATAGGGAATGGTTGGAACATAGGAGAATGAGGAGTGACTTCATTGAGGTGTATAAAATCATGAGGGGCATAGATAAGATGAACACACAGGTAGTGGAATTCAAAACTTAGAGGGCATAGGTTTAAGGTGAGGGGAAAACATTTAAAAGGGACCTAAGGGGCAACTTCTTCACGCAGACGGTGGTGTGCATATGGAATTAGTTGTCAGAGAAAGTGGTTGAGGCAGGTTCAATAGCAACATTTGAAAAACAATTGGATCAGTACATGGATGGGAAAGGATTAGAGGGATATGGGCCAAATGTGGGCAATTAGGTCTAGCTGGGAGGGCACCATTGTTGGCATGGACCGGTTGGGCCGAATGGCCTGTTTCCATGCTCTGTGACTCTATGACTTTCATCCTTAGGTGTCCGAAGGAAGTGCTCAGGGATTGGATACGATGCTGGATCTCTGAGATGAGGGGTGGCGACCCAGGTAAGGGAAACGTGCCATATTTGGAAGAGTTTCTACATTGTTCTTGATGGAGGGAGAGGCCAGATTTTGCCCTGGAGTGAGTTGGCAAAGGACTCAAGTCTTCTTGAGGTTGAAGCTCAGATTGATTCTTCGGTATGCTTCTGAGAATGTGTCAAGCACGGCTTGGAGATTCTCTGCTGAGAGAGCAGAGATGGCGATGCCATCCATATTCTGAAACCCCATGAGCCATGTCAGTGTTATTTTCTTCTTGGGATTCCAACCGGTTGAGATTGAGAAGTTTTCCATCCATCCTGTAGATGATGTCCACTCCACTGGCAAACTTGTTCTTGTCAAGGTGATGGTGATGGTGGCGATGAAGATGGAGAAAAGCATGGGGGCAAATGATACATCACTGCTTGACTCCAGTCTTGACCTCGAAGTTTTCTGTCTTATTTCCATCAGTGAGGATTGCCGCCGACATCTTGTTGTGGAGGAATCAAAGGATCTTGATGAATTTCTCTGCATAGCCAGCCTTTGACAGGGTCTTCCATAGCATTTCCCAATTGACTGAATCAAAAACCTTGGTCAGATGGATGAAGGCCATGTAGGGTAGTTGATGTTGCTCCCGGCATTTCCCTTGAAGTTGTGAAAATCATGTCCGCTGTTCCATGGTTTGTTCGGAAGCCGCTCTGGCTTTCCGGAAGAATCGCCTCCAAAACTGGGAGGAGGCGGCTAGTGACGATTCGGGTGATGAACTTCCTGATGATGGAGATAGGGAGATTCTTCAGTAGTTCCCACAGTCCACTTTGTCTTCTTTCTTGAAGATGTCAATGATGGCATCCCTGAAGTCAGCAGGGATTTCTTCTTTGTTCCTGATTTTCGGGAATAGCTGTCGGAAATAACGGGTGATCTCTTCTCTTCCAAGTTTGAAAATCTCTGCTGCAATCCTCTTCATTCCTGCAGTTTCTCCATTCTTCATGTGTTTAATGGCGGCTTCAACCTCATCCACACTTGGTGTGAGTCCATGATCATCTTTGGTGGAGAGTTGGGGGATTTCCTCAAACACGCCCTCATTTATGATATATCATGATCATCCAATAGTAATCATCTCATGCCCTCTTGAATGCCTTGATTGAACCAGCTTCCACCACATTCCCAGGCAGTGCATTCCAGATCGAAACCACTCGCTGTGTGGGAAAGTTTTTTTCTCACATCACATTTGCTTCTTTTGCAAATCACTTTAAATCTGTGTTCTCTTTCTTGATCCTTGTACAAGGGGGAATTACTTATCTAGTCTGTCCAGCCCTCTCATGATTTTGTACACTTCTATCAAATCGCCTCTTAGCCTTCTTCTCTCCAATGAAAACACTCCCAACCTCTCCAATCTATCCTCATAACTGAAGTTTCTCATCCCTGGAATCAATTTTGTAAACCTCTTCTGCACCCTCTCTGACGCATTCACACCCTGCCTATAGTGTGGCACTCAGATATGAGATAAGGTGTCAGCTTACTTGTGGTTGCAAGTTAAATTTTGGCTTGAAATTCCCTGCTCTTCAAATAATGCCATAAAATCTTTAATGCATTTTATTTCAGATATTTTATCTATAATAGAGCAGATGGAACCTAGTTTTATCAGCACATCCAAAGAACAGTAACTCCGACAATGCAAAGTTCCCTTAGTATTGCCCTGAAGCCTCATCGTAGATTTTGTGCTTAAAGCCACAAACCTCTCACGTAGATGCTGGAATGCTACCACTGGACCAAACTGAAACTTAATATTAGTGTTCAAATTAAATTCTTTATAAAAGCATTTGAAATAAATAACTTAATACTTTCAATTAAACAAGTGATAAAATTGATACAAACACATCAAATGTTAATGATAATTTCTGAAAGATTCAGACTTCATAGAATCCCTACAGTGCAGAAGGAGGCCATTCAGCCCATCAAGCCTGCACCGACCACAATCCCAACCAGTCCCTATCCCCATAATCCTACTTATTTACCCCCTGAGACTAAGGGACAATTTAGCATGGCCAATCAACCTAACCCGCACATCTTTGGAGTGTGGGAGGAAACCGGAGCACCCGGAGGAAACCCGTACAGACACGGGGAGAATGTGCAGACTCCACACAGACAGTCACCCAAGCTGGGAATTGAACCCTGATCCCTGGCGCTGTGAGGCAGCAGTGCTAACCACTGTGCATGCATACTTTTATGTATGCCCCTGTGGACTAAGGGACATAAAGAATCACAAGATAAGTTTGAATTAGCCACTTCTTTGGCAGCTAAATCCATGGAAGTTGCAATCTTTAACGCCGACTAAAACTGTAAATTCTTTTCATCCAATAACCTCCGCTGAATGACTTCACGCTGGAAGCCATAAACCAGCTGGCCCTGTAAAGCATCCTGGAGTATGTTTCCAAACTCGTAGTGCTCTGCCAGTATCTTCAGAGTTGCCACAAGTTGCACAATAGACCCCCGTCGAGTTGATCTCGTTTGTAGAATTGAAAATGCTCAGCAATTATTAATGGCTTTGGAACAAAAATGTACATCGCACAATTCCGTAAGTCTTCCCAGCCGGTTTATCCGGTTGTACCAGACACCTCAGAACAGGGAAGGTCTTGGTCCCTATGATGCTCAAGAAGACCAGTGCTACCAGCTTCTGAGCCACATTATCTACCACCAGATAAGCACTTAAACACTCTATACAAAGTATCCAGCTCTTTGCCTCTTCATTGAATGGCCCTATGGCACCGGATCTGGCCTCCATTTCCTGGTGGCAGGAAGTTTTCCCACCAAACGCTTGTAGGCCCAAAACCTCTTCCCGCCATTGCCGGCAGCTGCCCGCAACACGAGTCACCTCGGCGTCCGCTCCCCGAGTCCCCTTGGCGTCCGCTTCCACACGGGTCCAGGCCTAAAACCTCCTTCTGCCATTGCCAATAGTCACCTGCAGCCCAAGTCCCCTCAGTACCCGCTTCCGTCGACATTTTTGACCGGTTCCCAGGCAAGTATTACCTCCCACTGAATGCGCTGTTCAGACTGAAGTAGCGCGGTTGGAACACTCCTGCCCGTTTTTCAGGCGGTCGCACCAGCGCCACTCTTCAAGGTCCCGGCACGATGCTCAATCTCCTCCCCCTTCACCAGAATGGAATGCCAGCGGAATGCATAGACCACGATAACGCCCATCGCCATTATTATGAATGCCTCTATGAATTGAGGGGGATAAACAATCATGAGGTTGGTTTGAATACTTCAATACTGGGAGCTATTTATTGAAGGTGTGCACTCATTCACAGTCAGGTCTAAGACTGCCCAACAGGGTCCCAAACTGGGCAGAGCTAATAGCTCAGGGGTCACCTGACCTGTACTCTTAAAGGGGCAGTCCGCACCTCAAACCCCAACATACATTATATGTACATACATCACACATACATACTACAGCATGTATTTATTAAGATTCTAGCTGTGTGTATTGAAGTCTCTCGGAAATAAGAAAGACAAAGCACTGGTGGTCCACTCCAGACTGCAATGTCACTATCCGGTCCGTATTGCTGATAGATTATACATTACCCACTGCAGCTAATGCATCCTTACTGTACGTTATGTAGCAATACTGGTTGTGTTTCTCTATACGTTTTTCCTCTTGTAAATTATTTTCATTTTCTGCTTTGGTACTAATGGACACAGTTGTCCATTACAGCACAATGGCACAATGGGGGCAGCATGGTGGCACAGTGGTTAGCACTGCTGCCACACAGCGCCAGGGGCCCGGGTTCGATTCCCGGTTTGGGTCACTTCTGTGTGGAGTTTGCATGTTCTCCCCGTGTCTGCATGGGTTTCCTCCGGGTGCTCCGGTTTCCACCCACACTCCAAAGATGTCTCGTCACTGGACACAGGTGAGGTCCCAGAGGATTGGAGGATAGCCAATGTGGTCCCGTTATTTAAGAAGGGTAGGAAGGATAACCCGGGTAATTATAGGCCGGTGAGCTTGACGTCCGTGGTGGGGAAGTTGTTGGAGAAGGTTCTTAGAGATACGATGTATGCGCATTTAGAAAGGAATAAACTCATTAACGATAGTCAGCATGGTTTTGTGAGAGGGAGGTCATGCCTCACTAACCTGGTGGTGTTTTTTGAAGAAGTGACCAAAATGGTTGACGAAGGAAGGGCCGTGGATGTTGTCTATATGGACTTTAGTAAAGCGTTTGACAAAGTCCCTCATGGTAGGCTAGTGAAAAAGGTTGGATCCCATGGGATAAAGGGGGAGGTGGCTAGATGGGTGGAGAACTGGCTTGGTCATAGAAGACAGAGGGTGGTAGTGGAAGGGTCTTTTTCCGGCTGGAGGCCTGTGACTAGTGGTGTACCGCAGGGCTCTGTATTGGGACCTCTGCTGTTTGTGATTTATATAAATGATCTGGAAGAAGGAGTAACTGGGGTGATCAGTAAGTTTGCAGACGACACAAAACTGGCAGGACTTGCAGATAGTGAGGAACATTGTCAGAGGCTACAGAAGGATATAGATAGGCTGGAAATTTGGGCAAGGAAATGGCAGATGGAGTTCAATCCTGATAAATGCAAAGTGATGCATTTTGGTGGGAATAATGTAGGGAGGAGCTACACGATAAATGGAAGAACCATAAAGGTGTAGAGACGCAGAGGGACCTGGGTGTGCAAGTCCACAGATCTTTGAAGGTGACGTCACAGGTGGAGAAGGTGGTGAAGAAGGCATATGGCATGCTTGCCTTTATAGGACGGGGCATAGAGTATAAGAGTTGGGGTCTGATGTTGCAGATGTATAGAACGTTGGTTCGGCCGCATTTGGAATACTGCGTCCAGTTCTGGTCGCCACACTACCAGAAAGACGTGGAGGCTTTGGAGAGAGTACAGAGGAGGTTTACCAGGATGTTGCCTGGTATGGAGGGGCTTGGTTATGAGGAGAGATTGGAGAAACTGGGGTTGTTCTCCTTGGAAAGACGGAGGATGAGGGGAGACTTAATAGAGGTGTATAAAATTATGAAAGGCATAGATAGGGTGAACGGTGGGAAGCTTTTCCCCGGGTCGGTGGTGACGTTCACGAGGGGTCATAGGTTCAAGATGAAGGGGGGGAGGTTTAACACAGATATCAGAAGGACATATTTCACACAGAGGGTCGTGGGGGCCTGGAATGTGTTGCCGGGCAAGGTGGTGGAGGCGGACACACTGGGAACGTTTAAGACTTATCTAGACAGCTATATGAACGGAGTGGGAATGGAGGGATACAAAAGAGTGGTCTAGTCTGGACCAGGGAGCGGCGCGGGCTAATTGTTCCTTGTTTCTCGTTTCAAGGCTTCATTCTATGATCATCTTGCTGGTGCCAGTACAGAGCGAGACTGCGGATAGTTGGGAACCTGTCTCGGGGGCAGGGAATTCATATGGTGTTCGTGGAAGTGGAAATGACTAGGGTTGGGAAGCATTTCCCGATCAGGGCCATTGTGATCTCCTGGACTCGTTTCGATCGCCTCAGGGGGTCGGAGAGGAATTTCCCAGATTTTTTTCCCCATATTGGCCCTGGGGTTTTTCACTCTGGGTTTTCGCCTCTCCCTGGAGATCACATGGTCTGGAATGGGGGGGTGGGGGTGAGTTAATACGTTGTAATGAACAAAGCATCGTAGCTGTGAGGGACAGCTCGGTGGATAGGATTTTGGTATGTAGATAGGCTGGAAAATTGGGCGGGGATCCTGGATTCAGGATTCAATCCTGGACCGGGGAGCGGCGCGGGCTTGGAGGGCCGAAGGGCCTGTTCCTGTGCTGTATTGTTCTTTGTTCTTTGTTCTTTGTTCTCTGAACCTTCCTGTTTACCAGTTCCCTTATTAATACCTTCCACTCTCGTCCCTATGCTTTGGTGTACTGCATTTTCCCTTGTCCCCACTATTCAGTTTAAAACTCTTTCTACTTCCCTTGTTATGCAGTTCGCTAGAACATCAGCCCCAGTATTGTTCACGTGTAGACCATCCCAATGGTACAGATCTCACTTTCCCCAATACTGGTGCCAGTGCTCCATGAACCTTAATCCATTTTTCTTTGAGTCACACATTTATTTCCTTAATCCTATTTGTCCTATGTCAATTTGCACATGGTTCAGGCGATAGGCAGCTCAGCTTCTTAATTTAGTGCTTAGCTCCTCATACTGACTATGCAGAACCTACTTACTCATCCTCCCAATGTCATTGGTGCCTATATGGAGCATAACCACTGGATCCTCACCACTGCAAGTTCCTCTCCAGCCCGGAGCAGATGTCCTGAACCGAGCAGGCAACACAGCCATCTAACTGTCGCTCCTTGCCACAGAAAACTGTATCAATCCCCCTCATTGAACTGACCTCTACTAGCACTACACTCTAATGTGCTCTCCCCACTTTGAATGGCTTTCTGTTCCATGGCTGTTCCGCAATGTGTCATTTCTGTTTGTTAGTGGTGTGTGTCATTGTCAAGGTTGCTGTTGAGGACTTTGAAACGCAACAATTGGTCTACATGATCCTCATAATTCTCTATAAGAGGGCTTTAACAAAGAAAAGTCATGAAAGTCTGATGAAACACTTCAGCTTCCTGTGGTAAGCTCAAAAGATGTTTCTAGCCCTAAGCACGTTGGGAAAATGAAGCACTGTCTGATCACTCAGTGTCGTAATCAGTGTAAAATTATTAGAATATAATCCACAATGATTTACTGAAAAGCAATACCACTCATTAGAAACAGAGTACTTCCATACATAAATTGTTATGTTAATTTTGATTTAGTCATACTAATAGGACTCTGCCAGTCTGCCCTCTCTTTGTTTACAATTTCACGTTTATCTACCATTTGGGGACAGGGACTTTGAATTCCTAACCTGCATGATGCTACAGCCAAACAGATCCATGTACTGAACAAATGTTCTTATCTTGTCAAAAGCACAATTTTCAGAGCAGTTTCATGGCTTACATGACCTTTTTCATGTCCCAGGGGAAGCTGAAAGTGATGACAAGCTGTTTGAGAGACAATAATCAGAAAACAGCCCTGTGTGCTAGGAATATTAAAGACAATGGTCGCATTTTCGGAGCACATCTGGTGCTGAAATCTTTGGCAAAGGCTCAGAAATAACCACAACTTGCATGTTACAGAGCTGACTGATGGCTATTTTGACTTTAAAGTGGGTGGAGACGATGGTAAAAACATGGGGCATGACCTGATACTGTGTCCTGAGGTTCGGAAGAGATAATGCCCAAGTTACTGTGTACTGAGGCTTATAAATTATTATGCCCAAGTTACTGTGTACTGAGGCTTTTAAGGGATAATGCCCACGTTACTGTGTACTGAGACTCGTAAGGGATAATGCCCAAGTTACTGAGTACTGAGACTTGTAAGGGATAATGCTCATGTTACTGTGTTCTGAGGTTCATAAGAGATAATGCACAAGTTACTGTGGACTGAGACTTAGAACAAAGAACAATACAGCACAGGAACAGGCCCTTCGGCCCTCCAAGCCCGCGCCGCTCCCTGGTCCAAACTAGACCATTCTTTTGTATCCCTCCATTCCCACTCCGTTCATATGGCTGTCTAGATAAGTCTTAAACGTTCCCAGTGTGTCCGCCTCCACCACCTTGCCTGGCAGCGCATTCCAGGCCCCCACCACCCTCTGTGTAAAATATGTCCGCCTGATATCTGTGTTAAACCTCCCCCCCTTCACCTTGAACCTATGACCCCTTGTGAACGTCACAACCGACCTGGGGAATAGCTTCCCACCGTTCAGCCTATCTATGCCTTTCATAATTTTATACGCCTCTATTAAGTCTCCCCTCATTCTCCGTCTTTCCAGGGAGAACAACCCCAGTTTACCCAATCTCTCCTCATAACCAAGCCCCTCCATACCAGGTAACATCCTGGTAAACCTCCTCTGTACTCTCTCCAAAGCCTCCACGTCCTTCTGGTAGTGTGGCGACCAGAACTGGACGCAGTATTCCAGATGCGACCGAACCAACGTTCCATACATCTGCAACATCAGACCCCAACTTTTATACTCTATGCCCCGTCCTATAAAGGCAAGCATGCCATATGCCTTCTTCACCACCTTCTCCACCTGTGACGTCACTTTCAAGGATCTGTGGACTTGCACACCCAGATCCCTCTGCGTATCTACACCCTTTATGGTTCTGCCATTTATCACATAGCTCCTCCCTACATTATTTCTACCAAAATGCATCACTTCGCATTTATCGGGATTGAACTCCATCTGCCATTTCCCTAAGGTTCGTGGAGCACTGGCACCAGTATTGGGGAAAGTGAGATCTGTACCATTGGGATGGTCTACACGTGAACAATACTGGGGCTGATGTACACAGTACACAGTACACAGTAACATGAGCATTATCCCTTACAAGCCTCAGTACACCGTAACATGGGCATTATCCCTTACAAGCCCCAGTACACAGTAGCTTGGGCATTATCCCTTACAAGCCTCAGTACACAGGAACTTGGGCCTTATCCCTTACGAACCTCAGGACACATTAACATGGGCATTATCCCTCATGAGTCTCAGGACACAGTAATTGGGGCATTATCCCTAATTGCCCTTGAATCAAGTGGCTTGCTCGGCCATTTTAGATGGCAATTAAGAGTCAACCACATTGCTGGAGTCACATGTAGGCTAGACCACATAAGGATGGCATATTTCCTTCCCTGAAAGTCAATAATGGGAACCTGATGGGTTTTCACTCAATCATTGGGGTGGCATGCGATGGCCTTGTGGTATTATCGCAAGACTATTAATCCAAAAACTCAGCTGATGTTCCGGGGTCTCAGGTTCGAATCCCGCCATGGCAGATGGTGGAATTTGAATTCAATAAAAAGTACCTGGAATTTCTACTGACGATCATGGAACCATTGTCGATCATCGGAAAAACCCATTTGGTTCACCAATGTTCCTTTAGAGAAGGAAATCTGCCATTCTACCCGGCCTGGCCTACACGTGACTACAGAGCAATGTCGTTGGCTCTCAACTGACCTCGGGCAACTAGGAATGGGCAATAAATGCTGACCAGCCAGTGATGCCCATGTCCCACGAATGAGTAAAAAAAATAATGGTTCCATGGTCACTATTACTGAGAATTGCTTTTAATTCCAGATTTTATTCATTAAATTTAAATTCCACTGGCTGCCATGGTGGAATTTGAACCCATGTCCCCAGACCTTTAGCCAGGGCCTCTGGATTATGAGTTGTAATAACTCAGGTAGCCAACTGGAAAGGAATGACATTTTATTCTTAGATCAAAAGTTAAACCACAAGCCTATGGTGCAAATACATGAGTCCCATCCAGGATGGTAGAACCGCTCAGGGATTTGTCTTATCAAAGGACCGGCAGAGGAGTTCCACCTGGGTAGGCAACCACCTGTTACCATGGGAACTCGTATTCACCAAGTCGCACAGGGAAATCAATTAAGGATTCCCCATGCAAGTGCTGAGGGTTATTACACTAGCCAAGTGGCATTAACACTATGCTGCCATCTCCACTATCTCCCTTCCCTTGTCTCCTCCATTCGTTGCCTTGTGACAAGGTCATATTTTCAAATTAAACTTCAGAGTGGGTAGTTGCTACCGAAGAAGTTGATGGATGGCTGACACATAGGAGCAATCTTATATCTTCTGACCTCTCATTCCCCGTAATGCTCAGTTGTAGCCAGTGGTGCAGGAAATTGAACCTACAGTTACGGACATTAACATTAATGTAGACTGGCTGAATGGTACATGACCTGATGGATAGCAACTTAGAGAGCTGGTCTGCAGTTTGTGTAATGTGTTTATTCCTTAATATTGTGTCGGCAATTACTATTTTGCTGATTAACCTGTTCAATAAAAGGTTCTGGAAACTATTGCAGGTCTATCATTTAATGAATACAAATTCTCTGTTGGAAGGACATTGAATAAATCAGCTGGGAAAAGGGTGAAGGGTAGGATAAGTAAATTACAGAGCACAACTGAAGAATGAACAGGGATTAAGGTCGCATTCTATATTCAATTATGGTAAAAGATAAAATGCAAAACATCAGAATATTTTATTCCTCAGCATTGTTGGAATGTTAACAATACAAGTTAAATATTCTTTTTAATAGCGTGTATCTGGAGGCTGAAGTAAAATGACAGTGTAATCTGTTTAATTTACAACTGCCAACCTGTCTACTTTGCATGAGTTTGAGTCTCTCTCTTTCTATGATAGAATAAATATTGAAATGTCTCAGTCCGAGCTAAGAAGACAGACAGTCTGCTTTAAAACATTTTCAGCCACAAAATCAAGAGCCTAGACTTTGAGGGTCTCAGTACATGGTCTTGATTGTTGAACTTGAAACATGCACCTTATAAAGAGAATATAAGAACAAAAACAGCACTTCCTTGCCCCAAAACTGATACTTTCACTAGCCATGTGCACTCTGCAGTTCTGCCTCCATTAACTACACTTCTGTTATTTACCAACTTATTTATTGACCAGGATCTTTTCAGGAAGTCTTGAGTGAAACAGCTCCTCATTCCACAGCTACTCCTGGTTTCATTTTGACTCCTTTCATTGGTTAATACATTTTTAAAAAATTTGCACTGTACATCTTCATTTCCATTGCCAAGAGTATTATGATATTATATTTATAAAAACAACATTTGGGGGCTTAATTATTCACAGGATGACTCCCCTTCCTTTGGGATGCAAGTATTGATCTATTTAATCTTAAAAGGGAAAGGGCTGTACAAATAACCTGACTTCCTGGGGTAATTAAGCAAATTCCTGCACCTCTGTTGTTCGAACTTGACTTGTTTCCCTTCACAGCCAATGCTACTCTCTTTCCTTCCATATGTTGTAATCCGCCCTCTGCCCATCCTTAATTGACTGCCACATGGAACGCACGTCTGGCCAAAGCATTGGAGAGCCTAACTGATGCATGATATTTTAAACAAAAACAGGAAATGCTGGAAAATCTCAGCAGGTCTGACAGCAACTGTGGGGAGAGAATAGAGCCAACGTTTTGAGTCTAGATGACCCTTTGTCAGAGCTCTGATGAAGAGTCATCTAGACTCAAAACATAGGCTCTATTCTCTCCCCGCAGATACTGTCAGACCTGCTGAGATTTTCCAGCATTTTCTGTTTTTGTTTCAGATTCCAGCATCCGCAGTCTTTTGCTCATAACTTTTAAAATTTGCTTTCAGCCTCCTTCCGAAGCCACCCCTCCCTGTGATGGGAAGATTCTGCCCTGTATTTCACCCTAAAGCTTTATATGACTTTCACCCAAATTTACAATGTGAATGGCTCATTACAGGAACCTTGAAATTAAATGTTATGTTATTTTTGATAGGTTTATTGCTATTGCTTTGTGAATTACCAGTATGATCGTTCCTTCATAACAATAGCAGAAACATGCTTGTGTCCATGACAACAAATGGGTCCCAAGGCTCATTATAAATTTGGGTGACTAGCATGAGAAATCCTTGTTGTCTGATTGAGACAGGGTTTAAAAATTGAGTTCTGATATCAGAATGGGCAAAATCAGCAAGGATCCTGCACATCGAGCCCCTTATTATCTCGCTAACAAACACAGAAATACTAGCAAACTTGGACTCCTTATTCACCCATCTAAGCGCAGAACCGTGAGGAGACTTGATAAGGCTGTTCACTGCTTTTGAAAGCTTATTGAGGTACGAGCTAAGCTGCACCATATTAGCACTATATGAAGCGGATGTGGGAGAGGCCCCTCCCATAAGGCAACATCCCTATTATCTAGGCCCAGAGAAGGTGGCCTAGGTTTGGGAGGAGATTAACTATATGCTGCAACAGCAACTAATTCACTCTAACAGCAATAGTTAGATCTCCTCAGATGTATAGTTCCCACGCCAGACAGCTCCCCAAGACTCTACATTAATGACTAGAAAGTTAATGCAGTGACCGAAGCCCATGGTGTTGGGGGTAGTACATGAGAATGGATAGAGGATTGGCCAACTATAGAAACCAGAGGGTTGGAATAAGGGACGGCACGGTAGCACAGTGGTTAGCACTGCTGCTTCACAGCTCCAGGGTCCCGGGTTCGATTCCCGGCTCGGGTCACTGTCTGTGTGGAGTTTGCACATTCTCCTCGTGTCTGCGTGGGTTTTCTCCGGGTGCTCCGGTTTCCTCCCACAGTCCAAAGATGTGCAGGTTAGGTTGATTGGCCAGGTTATAAATTGCCCCTTAGAGTCCTGGGATGCGTAGGTTAGAGGGATTTTCGGGTAAATATGTGGGGGTAGGGCCTGGGTGGGATTGTGGTCGGTGCCGACTCAATGGGCCGCATGGCCTCCTTCTGCACTGTAGGGTTTCTATGATTTCTATTCTATGAAGAGTGGCATTTTCAGGTGGTAACCTGTAACTAGTGCAGTGCCACAGGGGATCAGTGCTGAGGCCACAATTATTTACAATATATATTTGATTTGATTTGGATTTGATTTGATTTATTCTTGTCACATGTTTGGGATATGGTGAAAAGTATTGTTCCTTGCACATTGTACAGACAAAACATACAGTTTGTAGAATACATAGGGGAGAAGGAAAGGAGAGAGTACAGAATGTAGTGTTACAGTCACAGTTAGGGTGAAAAGAAAGATCAACTTAATATATAATAGGATTATTGAAAAGTCTGATGGCAGCATATATAAAGACTTGGACAAGGGAAATGAATGTACTATTGCTAAGTTTGCAGATGACTCAAAAATAAGTGGGAAGACAATTAGTAAGGATGATAAAAAGAGTCTAGCGAAGGAAGTAGATAGGTTGCGCAAAAACTTGGCTGACAGAATATAATGTAGGAAATGTGAAGTTATGTACTTTGGTAGGAAGAATAAAGGAGCTGAATATTATTTAGATGGAAAAAGACTGCAGAAAGCTGCAGCACAGAGGGATTGGGGGTCCTCGTGCATAAATCACAAAAAGCTAGCGTGCAAGTTCAGCAGGTCATAGTGAAGACAAATGAAATGTTAGCTTTTATTTCAAAGAAACTGGAATATTAAAATGGGAAAGTTTTGCTAAAACTGTAGAAGGCACTAATTAGACCACACCTAGAGTACTGTTAACAGTTTTGGTCCCCTTATCTAAGGAAAGATGTACTGGCATTGGAGGCAGCCGAGAGAAGGTTCACTAGGTTGATCTCAGATATGGAAGGATTTTCTTATGAGGAGAGTTGAGTAGGTTGGATCTGTACTCATTGGACTTCAGAAGAATGTGAGGCAACCTTATTGAGACATATAGCATTTCCAGGGGCCTTTAAAGTGTAGATGCTGGGAGCTTGTTTCCTTTGTGTGAGAGTCTAGGGCCAGAGGGTATAATCTCAGAGTAAGGAGTCACCCATTTATGACAGAGAAGAGGAGGAACTTCTTCTCTCAGAGGGTAGTGAATCTGTGGAATTCTTTACCATAGAGGTCTGTAGAGGCTGGGTTAAGTATGTTCAAGGTTGAGATGGACAGATTTTTAATCAGTAAGGGAATCAAGGGGTAAGGCAGGAAAGTGAGGTTGAGGATTGTCAGATCTATCATTCAATGGTGGAGCAGACTCGATGGGCCAAATGGCCTACTCCTGCTTCTACATCTTATATTCTTATGGTTCAATCAAATATCCCACCTTGAAGACTGCATAGATGGGGTAGGCCTACATTACCAAGGTAGATTCCCCTGACCCTCTGCATGAAGGAAATTTCCACCTATGTGACTCTGGATGGGTTATAACAATGCCATGTCATTCCAATTGAGTTCGACAATGCCCCAGCCTCCTCCTAAAGTCTGATGAGCCTGGCAGTGACAAGCTTATCCAATTATGCATTATAGCTAGAGAACCACCTAGTGTACAGTGACACCTGGAAAACTCAATAGCGTAACTGAAAGCCCTCTTCCAGAAATTACAGTCAGCTAACCTTGTGGTCAATCTCTCAAAAAGAGAGTTCACTAAGGCTCATGTGACTTACTTCAGACGCATGTTGGGTCAAGGACAGGTTTTTCCCCAGAGCTACAAAGGTACAAGCAGTAGCACAGTTCCCCATTCCCATAACAAATTGAAGATCATGAGATTCTTAGGGATAAGTGGATTCAACGAGTGTGCCCCAAACTTCAGCACAGTAGCTGCTGCACTGACAGACCGATTATAGAAAAAGCAGAAGTGGTATGGACAAAAACTGCCAGCCAGCTTTCAGAAAGATGAAAGCTATTTTAATAAGCAAACCAATGCTAGCAGCTTCAGACTTTAACCAAGTGTTTAAAGTCGTGATCAATGCTAGTGACCTTGGGATAGGGAGTTCTTCTCTTCCAGAAGAATGAATCAAGAACAGAGAGAGACCAATCAGGTACTTCTGCAAAAAGCAAACAGACATATCAAACAATATTCCACAGTAGAAAACAAAACTTTAGGTTTATTAGTGGCTCTCATACACTTTGAGATATATATGTCCAAATTGGATATAGAGAGACCACAGTCTTCATCAACCACAGGCCTTTAACCTTAGTGGAAAAGTTCAAACCGCAGAGTGCAAGATTATTCTGTCACCATTTTCTGCTCCTATCATATCATTTAAAAATCACCCACATTGCAGAGAAGTCGAATATGATTGCAGACGTACTCTCCAGAACTTAAAGAGACCCAGTTGGGTAATCCAGCCCAAGACTAAGAGAATGAAAGCGAGTGAATGGGGGCGATTCTCCCAAAAAAGTTCTAAGTGTTGAATTGGCAGGAAAACTGGTGTAGATCATGCTTGTTTTTCCAGTGGGAGTTCAGACTCGAATCTCCCACACTCAGTGCAATGCAGAGGTCACAATTGTGAATATCATTAAAAGCTCGGGGGGCGGGGTCTATTCACACCAGAGTCTGACAGTTCCGGGCCTCTGCGCATGCACAGTGGCCCTGAACTTTCAGCCTGTGGTTTGCTGGCCAGCCCGGGACCCCCACAGCCCGATCGCAGACACCCATGCATTCGTGACCCAGCTCCGACCTTCCCCCAATCCTGGAGCGTCCCGATCCCCAGCCCCCCTCCACCAGCAGTGATGAATCCCCCCTGCAGGCCCCCCCATGGGAAGCAGATACCCCCGGCAGACACCCCCACCCCCTGGCAAACTTCCCCCATGAGAAGCAGAACCCCCAGGCAGACCACCCCTCCCCACGTCGCCCTGATCGCTGGTCTCCATCCAGTCCCGACCAATCCCCATGTAGAGTGGCAGCACGAATTCCACTCTCAGCGATCGCTCCCTTGGCCCCATCCCCAGCTGGCCCCGCCTATAGGCCCTGCCCCTGTGGCACCGCCCCCGTGGCACTGCCTGATGTCTGGTGGGCAGTGCCAAGGTGGCTCCTGGGCATGGGCACTTTGCCCCTTGGCCAGTGCCAGAGGCACAGGCTGGCACTGCCAGGGTGCCCATACATGGGGGCACCACGCCCCCATGGCCCAACCCCCTCCTTCACTCCAGCGGGGTCTCCCGCCAATTCCCCAAAAGTAGAGAGCTAGCCTGAACCTCCGCCAGAGTGGAATTGTACTGGCAGAGTGGGAGATGGTCGCAGGCCCGGAGACTTCAGTCCCAGGCCCGCTAATCACATTAAAATAACATGAAAATCAGATTTAAATCGCTTGCCTGCTATTCCGACTGGTTTCCAGTGTGGTCCCGACCATGCCACATATCCAGTGCTCGGAGATGCGCGCATGGCGGGAACGCATGTGCGAATTCTGTGAATCAGCCCACATGCGATTCTCCCGGCCCGCCATGCTAAAAAATTACCACAGCGGGATGGGAGAATTGCTCCCAGTGTGTCTGTTGTCCAATATATTTTTCCCTTTGTCATAAAATGATAATGAATCTCACTTCATCCTTCATGAGAGGGAGGTGTCATAACAACAGGGAATCATGACTGAGTAAGAGCTACTGACAACTTCACAAGCTAAGCACAGACATTTGAACTATTTAAAGATCTGTTTTATAAAAAGAACACACTGATTTAAAAAATGGCTGCCACAAATCCCCTGGTAAGTTAGCCACTTCTCTGGAAAGTTTTTTTATGAATTACCCTGTAGACCTGTTTTGGGGGGAGGGTGTGTGTGTCAAGGCCCATTTCAAACAGGGACTGTCTTGAAAGGGAGACATTAAAAATGCAAAGTGCTGGACTTTGATCAGCCACAGTTCTATCAAAACTATGGGAACTGCTCACTAGCCAGATACTCATCAGACATTCAAACCTTGCTTTTAGGACAAAATAACATCATATCCTATTGATGTGTCAAAAGCTTTGGAAATGAAGATATCAAAAAATGTGATTATTTGGTCTGAAATAACGACTGCAAGACATACTAATCAAATTCCTTTCTGGGAATATACAGACAGGAGTTTTAAAAACTGGTATTGCCAGGCAGAATCAGAAAGGAGTGGAAAGAAACATTACAGTCTTCTGGACAAACTGTTGAAGGAGAGCAGTAAAAGTATATATCTTCCTCTCTCTGATGTTAAAAGAGTGCCTTCAACAAAAGTGAAGACCTAAACCAAGTCAATTTCAGAATCCGACAGGAAACCAATTAACTTCAAATGGCAGCAGTGTTCAAAGACAAACAAAGGACTTCATCATATGTTTCTCTTATTTTTTATTGGATTCTAACTTTCTTGCTACTGATATATATGTGTGCGTGTGTGTGTTGTCATGTATTTATTATTGTTTCCTTGGGTTCAGTAACTAATAAATTTCCTCTTTGACTCGAAAACCTAGTTTGATTGGCTCCTTTATCAACAAGTAAATATATTTGGATTAAAAAAGGCATTTATGGAGAAAATAAATAATAATAATATGCAACAAACCAAGGGGGCTGAATAACAGGGGAGCCTGCTTACTCCTCACTCGTGTTTCCTCAGAAGGGACTCTTCGAATACAGACAATAAATATATAACAAAACTTACTTCAACTTATAAATCAAAGAAAGGGTTTCATAAAGAAACTTTGTAACTCCAAACTTGGGGCCTCACCCTGGGCCAATCCTCACAATTCCCAACAGATTCTTATTTATAGTGCGTCAGCTTGTCAGCTGACCATCACATCATTCTGTGATTGATTCCATGATTAATGGGTCAGCTGACCCTTACAGCTTGTTACCATTGGTTACATTACATCCGATACAAAGTTGTCACCGGTTACATAAGAACATAAGAAATAGGAGCAGGAGTAGGCCATCTAGCCCCTCGAGCCTGCCCCGCCATTCAATAAGATCATGGCTGATCTGAAGTGGATCAGTTCCACTTACCCGCCTGATCCCTATAACCCCTAATTCCCTTACCGATCAGGAATCCATCTATCGATCAGGAATCCATCTATCATTCTAACAACTCGGGCATAACACTCATCGCTTGCTTTGCAAATCAAATATCATATATTTTCATATGAAAAATCTCCTAAAACATGACCGGCGTGTCTGGGCACCAAATAAAATGAACGCACCTTGAAGAAACTTCCCAAGCCAATGCAACTGTAGAAATCTTACATTTTTCATCAGGGGTTGTGGCCAGTTTGTCATTCAGATACATCGAACTTCGAACCAGAGCAAAAGATTGTGGAAAGCACAACATAAGTGGTACTGGATGTAAGTCACAAACATTTCATATTCCCCTATCTTTTGTGCTGGTTCAACTAATCGACCCGCAAACTGTTAGTAAGGCTAACAGAAGCAAATGGAAGCTTGAGCACAAACTGTCCTTCACAATGAATCCAGCACAATTTTCAACATATCAAAAGAGATGTGACCTTGCATACAACAGCTTTTCAATCATCAGTTAAATTGCCTTCAGGTCAACTTTGTTGCTGCTGAAACTCATTGCCCAGGGAGTCCAGCGCAGAATCGCTTGAAACCATGATTTATATTGTACTGAAATCCAAGGCTAGGAATTAATGACAGGAGAGTTCTCTTTAACTCCTCCTTAACTCTGCATTGATCACAAATGAAAGGTTAGTGGAGCTCAGCTGAGCAAAATGGAATCAATTGTGCAAGTCGCTGATGTAAGAGGGTCACCAACCAAGTTCATAATGTCAGATATGTTAATACAGCAAAACATTAGAAAATTAGTATTTGTGTAAGTGAACTAACCAGTCTGCAAAGAAATTCTCAACATATCACTGTGGCATGGTGGCACAGTGGTTAGCGCTGCTGCCTCACAGCACGAGGGACCCGGGTTCAATTGCAGCCTCGGGTGATTGTCTGTGTGGAGTTTGCACATTCTCTCTGTGTCTGCGTGGGTTTCCTCTGAGTGCTCCAATTTCCTCCCACACCCCAAAGATGTGCAGGCTAGGTTGACTGACCATGCTAAATTGACCCTTAGTATCAGGGGTTAGCAGGGTAAATACATGGGGTTAATGGGATAGGGCCTGACTGGGATTGTTGTCAGTGCAGGCTCGATGGGCTGAACGGCCTCTTTCTGCACTGTAGGGATTCTGTGATGCTGTATCACGCTGAAGTTTAGGATCATCTTTATTTGCAAAAATGTGCTGTGGAAATCATAGCAACTGTGACAAATTTGACAAAATTGCTGGACCCCCACAGGCACGTACCACATTGGAGCTGATGGAAGGAGGCAGAACCTAAGTTATAAACATGGCAATTCTCCCCATAGTAATAGGCAGATATACAAATGGGTCAAAAACCTTACAAAATGCCACCGTTAACCTGAGGGCAGTATCCTTTGAGGCAATATCTTCAAAGAAATAATCTTTTTATGTAAACTGAAAAGATTTCAAACCTTTGATGAAGTGTGTTTTCTTAGTCACTCTCTAATATTGAGCAGTTTGGCTGATTGGTTTAGGGGTAAATTTTCTGGTCCTGCCTCTGTAGGAATCATTGTGAGTGGCATGGACAATTTGCTGGTCCATTGAAAGGTCCATTGATCTCGGGTTTGACTCTGCAGTCTTGGGGCAGCTGGAATCAGAAAATCCCGCTCGATAAGTCAGATATGGCAGGTTTGCTGAGGGGTATCTATTAGCGGCCGTCACGATGGTTTTCCTGTTGTATTTTAAAACTGTCGTTCCCCTTAAGTAGCTAAACAAAGTAATGGTGCGGTTTCAAGATGATTTTAATAAACTATAGCTAGCTACGGGACCCTGAATGTCCATTCAGAGCATTCAGAGTGAAAAATTCAGAAATACAAAGGCAATTAAAAACTCAGCTTTGGTTACAAGTAATTAGCATACACCAATAACAGAATAGGAGTTATCTCTATCCATTCATAGCTATGGTTACATCATGCATACAGAAGGGTATAATGTCCAATTGAAACTTGTGCGTGTTATATCATCAAGAAATGGTAGCTATATCTCTGACCAGTGGTGTCTCAGCCTCCCTTTCCATTGTTCCTTGTTCTAATGGGCAGACATGAACTGCAGCTGCACACCATTGGATTAGATAGTCCTTGAGCATTATCTGGGCTTACTTTAATCAAAACCTGTCATTTATACATAGCTTTCCCTGTGTGACTGAGGTTCAGCTTGCAGCTTATGTGATTTTCAAACTTAAGTGATTTTTACTCCTTTCAGGTATCTTCATGAGACAGACAATTAAACCGAACATTTCTTTGGCATAAGTCACAGAAGTATAGAATGAAATCCTACCAAAAAATGGTAGGTGTGTTGGTTCTGGTGAGAAAACTGGCCTAGTTCTCTCCAGAATAATACTTAAGTGTTCTCTCCAGATCTTATGAGACACAGCCAAAAAAAAAAATCAAGGGGACATGTTTCACACCATCATACAGGGGGGTCAGGAAATAAACACACCAGCAAGGCCCCGCTGCTCAGAGATCAGATCACCATCAGAACTTGAATAAACCTGCCCCCCAGCCCACAACGGAGGTCTCAGGGGCCCATCTCTTCACCCCGATTATTGATCTAGAAGTCAAATTTGAGACATTGCGCAACATAAGTGGGGGGGGGGGGGGGGGGGGGGGGGAATACCTGGACACCTTGTTCGAGGAGATAACTACACCTCTGAGAAGAGAGTTGTCTGTTTTGGTCAGCAGTGGGAGACAAGAGGATGTGACTGTGAATGAGGCATGTCAAGGGACCAAGCAGTGGAGTGGAGGAGCCTCAACTTTGCAATTCTCAAAGAAGGTTTGAGGTGCTCACAACGTGTGTGGACAAAATGAATGTTTGAAAGAGTGGTCATGGCTCCAAGGTATTGGAAGCCATTCAAGCAGGGAAGCAAAGCCGAATATAGTGGTAATAGGGGACAGTACAGTGAGAGGGTTAAAAATGTTCTCTGCAGAAAAGAATGAGAATCTTGAATCGGATTACGAAGCATATCTTAAGCTGCAATGGTCTCAGCAACACAACATCCCTTTAAAGAGAAAACGCTGGAAAATCTCAGCAGGTCTGGCAGCATCTGTAAGGAGAGGAAAGAGCTTACGTTTCGAGTCCCGACGACCCTTTGTCAAAGCTAAAAGGCATAGAAAGTGAGAGGGTTAGGTTAAAAGGCATAGAAAGATGTGCAGGTTAGGTTGATTGGCCAGGTTAAAAAAAAAATTGCCCCTTGGAGTCCTGAGATGCGTAGGTTAGTGGGATTAGCGTGTAAATATAAGAACATAAGAACATAAGAAATAGGAGCAGGAGTAGGCCATCTAGCCCCTCGAGCCTGCCCCGCCATTCAATAAGATCATGGCTGATCTGACGTGGATCAGTACCACTTACCCGCCTGATCCCCATAACCCTTAATTCCCTTACCGATCAGGAATCCATCCATCCGCGCTTTAAACATATTCAGCGAGGTAGCCTCCACCACCTCAGTGGGCAGAGAATTCCAGAGATTCACCACCCTCTGGGAGAAGAAGTTCCTCCTCAACTCTGTCTTAAACCGACCCCCCTTTATTTTGAGGCTGTGTCCTCTAGTTTTAACTTCCTTACTAAGTGGAAAGAATCTCTCCGCCTCCACCCTATCCAGCCCCCGCATTATCTTATAAGTCTCCATAAGATCCCCCCTCATCCTTCTAAACTCCAACGAGTACAAACCCAATCTCCTCAGCCTCTCCTCATAATCCAAACCCCTCATCTCCGGTATCAACCTGGTGAACCTTCTCTGCACTCCCTCCAATGCCAATATATCCCTCCTCATATAAGGGGACCAATACTGCACACAGTATTCCAGCTGCGGCCTCACCAATGCCCTGTACAGGTGCATCAAGACATCCCTGCTTTTATATTCTATCCCCCTCGCAATATAGGCCAACATCCCATTTGCCTTCTTGATCACCTGTTGTACCTGCAGACTGGGCTTTTGCCGGAGGGAACGGTCTCTGCAGAATGCTGACAGAGGGAGTGAAGGGAAGATGTGTTTGGTGGTGGCATTACGCTGGAGTTGGCAAAAATGGGGGAGGATTATGCTTTGCATGTGAAGGCTGATAGGGTGAAATGTGAGAACAAGGGGGACAATATCCTTGTTCTGGGAGGGAGGGGAGGGGATGAGGGTCGTGGCGTGGGAGACAGACTGCACACTGCTGAGGGCTCTGTCAACAACTGTAGATGGGAATCCACGGTTGAGGAAAAAGGAGCACATATTAGAAGCATCACTTTGGAAAGTGGCATCATCGGAACAAATGCTACAGAGGCGAAGGAGCTGAGAGAAAGGGATGGAGTCCCCACTGGATGTAGGGTGTGAAGAACTGTAGTCCAGATAGCTGTAGTCCAGATATCTCCCACAGCTATCTGGACTACAGCTCTTCACACCCTACATCCTGTAAGGACTCCATCCCTTTATCCCGACTGCTGTATAAACTGTTCACAATTGCATTAACTCTTGATTCCCTGACTCTATTAAAACGGCATCAGACTTTTGAGTTACCTCTGAAATTTGATTTCCCACTTTAAATCTTGTTAAAGCAATTGTCTATTTAACTCAGAACACTCTGCTTACTCTTTCTTGAATTCTTCTGAGCAATACCTTCGTCTCTGTCCTCTTAGCTTCAGTCACCTTAAGACATTTTTTCTGCCCCAATTCCCTGGTTATCTGGACTGTAATTAGTTCTTTGGGAAGCTTGCTGCTTGTCCAGTATTGTTCCTGGCAGTTGAGAGATGCTCACGCTTTGGTATCTTTCTACAACTGCAATATGTCCAGCTAAAATTAAAACTTAAAAGCTTTTCTACATTATAGGGCCCTCAGTTGCTAAGCACCCACTACTAAGGGCCTGATTTTACCATTTTAAGTTTAAGTGCCGAATCTGGGCGTCAAATAGATCCGAGCCTGAAATCCCCTTTCCAGCGCGCCCATGCACGTTTTGCCGGCTCCAGTCCGATTCACGCTGTGGGCGGGGCTTAATGCTGCTGGAACGATCGGAGCTCTGAACTGCGCATGCGCAGTTCGAAAAAAATCTGAAGCAGTGCGCCCGGGTGCGAAAGAAAAAAGCAGAGAGAGCGGCTCTCTGACACAGACCATCTGGGGGGCGGGGTGGGGGGGTGGGGTTGGGTGGGATGAGAGGGGGTGTGACCGATCATCCCCTGGGGGGGGGGCAGGAGAGGGGGTGTGACGTATCATCGTCTGGGGGGGGGGGGGGGGCTGCCACTCTACGGCCGATCGGTGGGGAGGGAGGGGGCAGGGAGTTTCGCTGCCACTCTGCGGCCGATCCCTTCTCCCCACCGGAGGAACGAATCCCTCCTCTCCGGAGTGGCCGCATACTTCAAACACCACGACTGTCAGCGTTCTGCTGAGGTGAACAATGACAGTCGTGGTGTTTGAAGTATGCGGCCACTCCGGAGAGGAGGGATACGTTCCTCTGGTGGGGAGGAGGGATCGGCCGCAGAGTGGCAGCAGAACCCCCTGCCCCCTCCTTCCCCACCGATCGGCCGCAGAGTGGCAGCACACCACCCCCCCCACCCCCCCCACCCCCCCAGAGGATGATACATCACACCCTCTCTCCTCCCACCTCCCCCCCCCCCCCCCAGGGGATGATCGGTCACACCCCCTCCCCTCCCACCTCCCCTCCCCACCCCAGAGGATGATACGTCACCCCCCCTCTCCTCCTCCCACCTCCCTAACCCTCCCCCCCTCCCCAGAGGAGGAGCTGGGTCAGAGAGCTGTTGCAGTCTCTGGCCCCGCTCTTCGGAGGCTGCAGCGGTGCCTTTGGATTTGTATTCGGCAGGTCGATTAGAGCACGGATCCGCATCGGACCAGAAGACGGTAAAGTGGGATTTGGCAGTAGAGTTGGGCGCGCGGTTCATTAAGTCGATTTAAATGCATGCAAATGCAAATGCATTTAAATCATTGGGCCGCCCGATTTGGGCACGGGCCGGACCCATGCCCGAATCGGGTGTCAGTAAAGCTGCGATCTGCTCGGAATCGGGTACAGATCGCGGTATAGGCCCGATGCCCAACTTTACCACAATTTCGCACCCGAAAACGGGTGCGAAGCTTTGGTAAAATCGGGCCCTAAGTTTATTTACTCCTGGTGCTGCAACCCTCTCCAAGCACAATAGAATCATAGTTGGAACTGATTCAACCCCCACACATACAAAAATCTTTGTCCAGCATGAATCTAACTATCTGTTTTACCCTTCCTTCCTTCCACAGAAATATTAAATTAAATACACTTAAGCTATACCTTGTTTCTAATGTTTATTGATACAAATAAATTCCTTAAAACTACCTTTGTTTTCAGACACAAGTGTTGTCTAACTAGTGCCTTGCATTGTTTTAGTGAGACTTCCCCATTTTTATACTCTATTCCCTTTGAAATAAAGGCCAACATTCAATTTACCTTCCCTATTATCTGCTGATCCTGCATGCTAGCTTTTTTTGATTTATGCACAGGGAGCCCAAATCCCTCTGTTTTGCAGCTTTCTGTAGTCTTTCTCCATTTAAATAATATTCAGCTCCTTTATCTTCCTACAAAATACATGAAGGATAAAGGGGAACCAGTGGATGCGCTGTACTGAAATTTTCAGAAGTCATTTGATCAGGTGCCACATCAAAGAGCATAGGAGGTGACATTTTGACATGGATAGAAATTTGACAGGAAGAGGAAAGTATGGATATATAGCAAATTTTCTGGTTGGCAAGATGTGATGAGTGATGCGTCACCACGGTAAATGCAGGGTCCTCAATGCTTTACAATTTATCCAAATGATTTGGATGAAGGGACTGATGGTATGGTTGCTAAGTTTGTTGATGACACAAAAATAGGTAGGAGAGTAATCTGTGAAGAGGAGATAAAGAAGTTACAAAATGATATAGACAGAGTGGGCAGGGATCTGGCAAATGGAGTATTGTGTGTGAAACTGTGAAATTGTACATTTGGCAGGAAGAATCAAAAAGAAATGTATTACCTAAATAGTGTGACATTGCAGAGCTCCGAGGTGCAGAAGGATCTGAATGTCCTACTGCATGAATTGCAAAACGTCAGTATGCAGGTACATCAAGTAATTATGAACGCGGGTAGAATGTTATAATTCATTGTGAGGGGAATTGAATGCAAGAGTAGGGAGGTTAGAACATGGAACATAGAACATTACAGCGCAGTACAGGCCCTTCGGCCCTCGATGTTGCGCCGACCAGTGAAACCAATCTAAAGCCCATCTAACCTACACTATTCCAATATCATCCATATGTTTATCCAATAACCATTTGAATGCTCTTAATGTTGACGAGTCTACTACTGCTGCAGGCAGGGCATTCCACACCCTTATTACTCTCTGAGTAAAGAACCTACCTCTAACATCTGTCCTATATCTATCACCCCTCAATTTAAAGCTATGTCCCCTAGTGTTAGCCATCACCATCTGAGGAAAAAGGCTCTCACTATCCACCCTATCTAATTCTCTGATCATCTTGTATGCCTTTATTAAGTCACCTCTTAACCTTCTTCTCTCTAACGAAAACAACCTCAAGCCCCTCAGCCTTTCCTCATACGATTTTCCCACCATACCAGGCAACATCCTGGTAAATCTCCTCTACACCCTTTCCAACACTTCCACATCCTTCCTATAATGCGGCGATCAGAACTGTACGCAATACTCCAAGTGCGGCCGCACCAGAGTTTTGTACAGTTGCAACATGACCTCCTGGCTCCGAAACTCAATCCCTCTGCCAATAAAAGCTAACACACCGTACACCTTCTTAACAACCCTATCAACCTGGGTGCCAACTTTCAGGGATCTATGCACATGGCCACCCAGATCCCTCTGTTCATCCACACTACCAAGTATCTTGCCATTAGCCCAGTACTCTGTATTCCTGTTTCTCCTTCCAAAGTGAAACACTTTGCACTTTTCCACATTAAACTCCATTTGCCACCTCTCAGCCCAGCTCTGCAGCTTATCTATGTCCCTTTGTAACCTGCCACTTCCCTCCGCACTGTCTACAACTCCACCGACTTTAGTGTCATCCGCAAATTTACTAACCCATCCTTCTACGCCCTCATCCAGGTCATTAATAAAAATGACAAACAGCAGTGGCCCTAAAACAGATCCTTGTGGTACACCACTAGTAACTGAACTCTAGGATGAATCTTTCCCATCAACCACCACCCTCTGTTTTCTTCCAGCTAGCCAATTCCTGATCCAAACAACTAAATCACCCTCAATCCCATGTGTCCGTATTTTCTGCAAATGCTTACCATGGGGAACCTTATCAAATGCTTTGCTGAAAGTTATACTGGGCGTTGGTGAGACAACACCTGGAGTCTACAGTATTGATTTGATTTGATTTATTATTGTCACATTGTGGTGAACCATAGATGGTTACCACTATGGGTACTTGTACATATGTTACTCTTGTTGCTGTTGGGATTAGGGTTGGGGTGTTCCACCTGTTAGCATTGTTCTGTGGTACACTCCGTTTGGCTCCGCCTTCTTACAGGGGTATAAAGGTCACTGCTACTTCCGAGTAGCCCTTAGTCTGGGATAGTATTGTTATGATGTGGAGATGCCGGCGTTGGACTGGGGTAAACACAGTAAGAAGTTTAACAACACCAGGTTAAAGTCCAACAGGTTTATTTGGTAGCAAAAGCCACACAAGCTTTCGGAGCTCTTAGCCCCTTCTTCAGGTGAGTGGGAATTCTGTTCACAAACAGAGCTTATAAAGACACAGACTCAAATTACATGAATAATAGTTGGAATGCGAATACTTACAACTAATCAAGTCTTTAAGAAACGAAACAATGTGAGTGGAGAGAGCATCAAGACAGGCTAAAAAGATGTGTATTGTCTCCAGACAAGACAGCCAGTGAAACTCTGTGGGGGTTACAGATAGTGTGACATGAACCCAATATCCCGGTTGAGGCCGTCCTCGTGTGTGCGGAACTTGGCTATCAGTTTCTGCTCAGCGACTCTGCGCCGTCGTGTGTCGCGAAGGCCGCATTCTCCATTAACTGCGTGTTAATGCTCTCAACTTCAGACCTGACGGCTGCGGCAGCTCCTGGAGGCCCACGGTGCTATTTCTGCGGATTGGCGAAGCACCCTCGTCATAGAAATCATAGAAACCCTACAGTACAGAAAGAGGCCATTCGGCCCATCGAGTCTGCACCTACCACAATCCCACCCAGGCCCTACCCCCACATCCCGACATATTTATCCACTAATCCCTCTAACCTATGCATCTCAGGACACTAAGGGCAATTTTTAGCATGGCCAATCAACCTAACCCGCACACCTTTGGACTGTGGGAGGAAACCGGAGCACCCGGAGGAAACCCACGCAGACACGAGGAGAATGTGCAAACTCCACACAGACAGTGACCCAAGCCGGGAATCGAACCCAGGTCCCTGGAGCTGTGAAGCAGCAGTGCTAACCACTGTGCTATCGTGCCGCCAGATACGGCCCGGCCAGGACGGTGTTTTGCTCCGCCTGTGGAAAGAAAGGGCACTATGCAAAAGTGTGCCAAGCAAAGACCCCTTCCAAGCACAGCAGTGCTGCGTGTGACTCCCCAGGATCCATCTCCTCGTCTCCGGCCTCGTCGATGTCTTCAGCCACGTGCGATCCACGGACGCCTTCCTATGACGACGACGCAAGCCACGTGCGACCTGCGGGTGCCACCATTTTCAACATCATCGACCACGTGCGATTCGTGGGCGCAGCCATTTTGGTCGACACCGGCCGCAGAAGACCAGCAGGGGTCCTCGATGTCGGTTATCTCAGCTGCCTGCAGTTACACTCGGGATCCAACAGTGGCGTCAACCATCCTGGACCAGGCCAAGCCTCACAGACTCGACAAGTCCATGATGGATATTGAGGTAAACGGGCGTCTGACACATTGCCTGTTTGACAGCGGGAGCATGGAGAGCTTTATCCATCCGGATACAGTGAAACGGTGCGCTCTCCGTGTGCAAACTGTCAGGCAGACAATCTCCATGGCGTCGAGGTCCCTATCTAAAGTTGTTCTTGGGAGCTGTGTGGTAACCATAACGGTGCGGGGCACAGTTTATGAGAACTTCAGGCTCCTCTTGTTACCGCACCTTTGCGCTCCGGTACTCCTGGGGCTAGACTTTATGGTCCACCTGAAGAGTGTGACCCTGCGGTATAATGGGCCACTCCCTCCACTTTCAGTGGGAGCACAGCAGCCTCCAAATTGTCCAGCGCGCTCCACATGCAGTCTCTCGACACTCAAAATTACCCCGCCTTCCCTATTTGAAAATCTCGTGCCAGGCTGCAAGCCCATCGCGACTAAGAGCAGGCGTTACAGTGCTGAGGATCGGATCTTTATTCGATCTGAGGTTCAGCGGCTTCTCAGGGAAGGGGTCATCCAACCTAGCACTAGCCCATGGAGAGCACAAGTCGTGGTGGTCAAGACTGGAGACAAGCCCCGGATGGTCATAGACTATAGTCAGACCATTAATAGGTACACGCAGCTGGACGCGTACCCTCTCCCGTGCATATCTGACATGGTCAACCAGATTGCGCAGTACCGGGTGTTCTCCACCATCGACTTGAAGTCAGCCTACCACCAGCTCCCCATTCGCCCAGAGGACCGCAAATACACGGCCTTTGAGGTGGATGGCCGTCTCTACCACTTTTTGAGAGTCCCTTTCGGCGTCACTAATTGGGTCTCAGTCTTCCAGCGTGAGATGGACCGAATGGTGGACCAAAACGGGCTACGGGCTACCTTCCCGTACCTGGACAACGTCACTATCTGCGGCCATGACCAGCAGGACCACGACGCCAACCTCCAGAAGTTTCTACACACTGTGGCTGTCCTGAACCTGACCTATAACAAGGAGAAGTGCGTATTCAGCAAGCACCGCCTAGCAATCCTCGGATACGTGGTGGAAAACGGGGTCATCGGCCCCGATCCAGACCGTATGCGCCCCTCCTTGAACTTCCCCTACCCACTAGCATCAAAACACTGAGAAGATGTTTAGGCTTCTTCTCGTACTATGCACAGTGGGTCCCCAATTGCGCGGACAAAGCCCGTCCACTCATAAAATCTACCTCTTTTCCCCTGACAACAGAGGCTCGCCTAGCCTTTGAAGGGATGAAAGCCGACATCGCGAAAGCCACGATGCACGCAGTCGATGAATCCATCCCCTTTCAGGTGGAGAGTGATGCATCTGATTTCGCCCTGGCCGCCACACTTAACCAGGCGGGCAGGCCCGTCGCCTTTTTCTCCCACACCCTCCAATGCCCTGAAATTCGGCACTCCTCTGTGGAAAAAGAGGCCCAGGCCATTGTGGAGGCTGTATGGCATTGGCGCCATTATTTGGCTGGTAAACGGTTTACCCTGCTCACGGACCAGAGGTCCGTGGCCTTCATGTTCAACAACACGTTAAAGGGGAAAATCAAGAATGATAAAATCTTGAGGTGGAGAATCGAACTCTCCACCTACAACTATGATATCATGTACCGTCCAGGGAAGCTCAATGAGTCCTCAGATGCCCTGTCACGTGGAACATGTGCCAGTGTGCAGGAGGACCGGTTACAGGCCCTCCACAATGATCTCTGCCATCCGGGGATCACTCGGTTTTTCCATTTTGTAAAGGCTTGGAATCTGCCCTATTCCATAGAGGATGTCAGGTCGATAACTCGAAGTTGCCAGGTTTGTGCAGAGTGCAAGCCGCACTTCTACCGGCCTGACAGGGCACACCTCATTAAGGCCACTCGCCCTTTTGAACGACTGAGTGTCGACTTCAAGGGGCCCCTTCCTTCGACAGATCAGAACGTGTATTTCCTCAACGTGGTTGACGAATACTCCCAATTCCCTTCTGCCATCCCCTGTTCTGATATGTCCTCTGCCACGGTCATCAAAGCCCTGCGGGGTCTCTTTACCCTGTTCGGTTACCCCAGTTATAGCCACACTGATAGGGGTTTGTCATTTATGAGCGACGACTTGAGGCAATACCTGCTCTCTAAGGGAATTGCCTCGAGTAGGACTACGAGTTACAACCCCAGGGGTAACGGACAGGTCGAGAGAGAAAACGCTACAGTCTGGAAGGCTGTTTTACTGGCGTTGAGGTCTAGGGGTCTTCCAGTCTCCTGTTGGCAAGAGGTACTTTCTGATGCGCTCCATTCAATCCGGTCCCTCCTGTGTACGGCAACCAACGCTACCCCACATGAGCGGATGTTTACGTTCCCTAGGAAGTCTTCTTCTGGGACCTCACTGCCGTCTTGGTTGACGTACTCAGGACCTGTCCTCCTGCGGCGGCATGTTAGGGCCAGCAAGTCCGACCCTTTGGTTGAACAGGTCCACCTCCTCCACGCCAACCCTCAATATGCCTATGTGGCATATCCTGACGGGCGAGAGGACACGGTCTCTATCAGAGATCTGGCGCCTGCAGGGGACCTGGAAATCCCCGTCACTCCCGCACCCCTGGTTAGGATTCCTTTGCCCATTCTCTCCCCTCCTGACTCACGCGGCCAGCATCGGGACCTCAACTTAATCCTCTTACTCCCGTGTACAGCTTGCCTGAGTCCAGGAGATTGTCGCCACCTCGAGGTCCACAGGTGTGTGAGGAACCGGAGAAGTCACTGGACACCACCTCGGAGAGAGGGTCATCACCACGGTCACCAGAACCGACACTGGAGCCAGTACTGTGGAGGTCGCAGAGACGGTGCGGACCTCTGATACGGCTGAACTTGTGAACATATGGACAGTTCGTATTGTCTCCTTACCCCGCCGGCCTTTGTTTTTAAAGGAGGGGTGAATGTGGTGAACCATAGATGGTTACCACTATGGGTACTTGTACATATGTTACTCTTGTTACTGTTGGGGTTAGGGTTGGGGTGTTCCACCTGTTAGCATTGTTCTGTGGTACACTCCGTTTGGCTCCGCCTTCTTACAGGGGTATAAAGGTCACTGCTACTTCCTAGTAGTCCTTAGTCTGGGATAGTATTGTTAAGCAGTGTGCTCTATTCTTGTTGTGAATAAAAGCCTTTATTCCCGGGTCCGACCTTGTCTCCCGTGTGAATCAATCGCGCATCACACATGTATTAGCATACAGTGAAAAGTATTGTTTCTTGTGCGCTATACATACAATGCATAGAGAAGGAAAGGAGAGAGTGCAAAATGTAATGTTAGAGTCATAGCTAGGGTGTAGAGAAAGATCAACTTAATGAGAGGTAGGTCCGTTCAAAAATCTGACAGCAGCAGGGAAGAAGCTTGATCTCCTTATTTAAAGAAGGATGCAAATGCATTGGATGCAGTTCAGAGAAGGTTTACTAAACTAATACCAGGAATAGACGGGCTGTGTTATGAGGAAATGTTAGATCAGGAAGGCTTGTGTCCATTGGAGTTTAGAAGAGTAAGAGGTGACTTGATCAAAACGTATAAGGTCCTGAGAGTCTTGACAGGCTGGATGTGGAAAGAATGTTTCCTCTTGTATGAGAACCTCGAATTAGGAGGTTCCTGTTTTTAAAAAAATGTGGTTGCCCATTTAAGGCAGAGATTAGGAGAATTTTTCTCTCTCAGAGGATTGTGAGTCTTTGGAACAAATGAGGTTGAATCTTTGAATATTTTTAAGGCAGAGATAAATAGATTCTTGGTAAGCAAGGGGGTGAAAGGTTATTGGGGGTAGGCAGGAATGTGATGTTGAGGTTACAATCAAATCAGCTAAATTGACCCTTGTGTCAGGGGCATTAGCAAGGTAAATGTATTGGGGGATAGGGACTGGGTGGGATTGTGGTCTGTACAGACTCGATGGGCCGAATGGCCTCCTTTATACTGTCGGGATTCTATGACTCTATGATTCTACCTCAAACAGTTGGAGGTTGTCGATGTTCTGTCTGTGCATTCTAGCCACTGCGTAATGGCTTTTGCAGAAAACTCTCCAGTCTTGGCCTCCCTGCTACGCCGACACCAACTGAGACCACGTCTCTCCTCTTCTGGGATGCTGCCTGCACTCACCATGCCTCATTTCCCTCCTGCCCCCTCTCTTCCTCTCCAGAGAATACACCAGCAGAATACACCATCCCCATTGGAGCGGATGGAGAGGGCCAGTGCCTTACAAATGAGGGATCAGTCTGCTCCAATCCTCAGGGAAACCTTCCAAGGAAGATGAGGTCCTGAAATACTGAAGGGCCGGCTCGAAAAGCTAAAGAATTGCTAAGGAACCGAGGGACAACTCTGCGCTCACCCAGTGATGAACCCGCAATGGCAGAGAAGATGTTGCTGCTCTGGGAACCTTTAAGCCTGCCCTCGGATGAAGCAATGCAAAAAATATGATTGGCACCCGCCCGTTTTGCCTGTGTGACGAGCTGAAAATCACAGGGGAATGCGAAACCGCTGTTCATTGATTTGTTAATGGCCTTAATGGAGCCTTTAATTGTCAGCAGAAGCCCATCCGATTCACACGAGCATCCTCCAACCTCAAAATTGCATGCATGTGCGATGGTGCCTGGTGCTATTCTGGCCCACATAAATCTGGATTTCTTTTCTTTTTTTTACGACTGAAGTGACTGATGTGAATCCGGCAGGCGACATAGCTGTCAGAATAACAGAACAGGAACCCCTTTGCACGCCACAGTTCTACATCCCAAGAACTTGACAAGGTGAATTAAAGACAGGTTGTTCTTTTGCGTGTGGGCTGTAGTCTAATCAGGATAACACCAAAGGAAAGTATTCCCTGGGCCAAGTTAAGATGAATTAGTCATTATCATTTAAACCCAGAGGAGGAAATCTTACCAACCTGTTATTAAATAAGAATTTGTTTAGGAATATGGCGGCGAGAGCTGGAGTAATGATTCGGGGACACAAGTTCAGATTCTGCCAGAGCAGTTCAGGAATTTAAATCCAGTAAATTAAATGAATCTGAGGGTGTAAAGGCTAATGTCAATAATGGTGAAAATCCAATTGGATTGCTTTATGAATCCATCTGGCTATGTCCTTTCGGGAAAGACCTCTGGTCTGACCTGTATGTGACTCGGATCTTTAGAAATGTGATTCACTCTTAACTGTCCTCTGAATGGGCTGAGCAAGCCATTTAGTTGTCAAGGACGTGACTCACCACTGCCTTCCCAAGGGCAATTATGGACAGGCTGCAAATGCTGGCCTTGCCTGTAACACCCACATCCCATGAATAAAAAAGCATCTTTCGCTGTATTTGATAGAGAAGCATTATTCCATTTTGTCTAAGTTTCTCTTTGCCAGTGGGAGAAGGAGGAGAGGTTGTCATTGCAGATACAGAGGGATGACAGGTACTGGTGGACAAATTGTGTGATTTAAAATGAAGCACTGTTGAACCAGATGATTTGACTTGCGCGACACCGGGTTTCATTTGACTGCATGTTAAAAGAGAATGGAATAACTATAACAGGAACATTTTCTTCACTGTAAAATGCACTTATATCTGATGTGCTGTCATTAGAATTTCCCAGAAATGCATCATTTCTTATTTCTCCATTAATCATTAATTCATGTCAAACCAATGAAGCTTTTAAAAAAATATTGCTGAATTTTGTTTTTAACTGTCTCTTTTTCCAAACAAACTTTATTTTTTCATTGTCACCTTCACTTCTGGCACCTCACCTGGTTCTTTTAATGTAAACCAGTGCTAATGTCACTCACACTGGGGGCGCAGGGTTAGCACTGCTGCCTCAAGCTGCAGGGCCCTGAGTTCAATTCCAGTCTCGGGTGACTGTGTGGAATTTACATGTTCTCCCCATGTCTGGATACGTTTCCTTCCAGAGTTGTGTAGGTTAGGTGGATTGGCCATGCTAGTTTGTCCCCTAGTGTCCCAAGATGTGTAGGTGTGACGTTAGTGTACCTTTAAGAGTTTTTTGTTTTCAATCATGTTCTCTGTAGCTCTCATTGTGGCACTGGGTTGTCTACTAGAAGCCCTTTTATTGCTCCTTTAGTGGTTTAAATGGGGGTTGTTTGTTTTTGATTTGGGAATTAGTTTTATGACCCTGCATTGTCAGAAGGAAGAATGTTTGCAGGCCTGGTGATCTTTCATTTTCAGTTCTGAGCTGCAGGTTGTTTTTTTAGCAGGGAGCGGGCATCAGACTGAAAGCAATGTCTCTTTATCTCTATCTAGTTTTTGAAAATTCTGCTGGCTCGCTGAAAGTCTTCCTGGAGTAGAAATTCTGCTGTTGGTGGCTTGACCAGAGAGTTGGCGTTCTGGGAAGCTGTTCTGACTTCAAACTGTTCTGAGTATTTCAAGAGAACTGCAGCATTCATCCAAAGGACTCAGTTCCAGTATCACGTGAGCATTAGTCTTTGCTGTGCTAAACCTGTGGAAGGGTTTTGTCCAAAGGAAGCTTTTGTTTGAGTGCAGTATCTTAGATACATTTGTTAAAGGTTATATATTATTGTGGTTGTTCTGTTTTGTTTATAATTGATAAAAAATATTGCTAATTTTCTTTCCATGCATGTTAACTATATTCTTAAATAAAGTTTGTTTGATAAAAGCTCCCTAGTGGGTCATTGGAATCATGCCTAAGGTGAAACACATCATGCTTCTCCTAGCCAAATTCAAGGTACAAAACTTCTAATCGAGGCGGGTTCCATAAAACATTTTGGAGTTTCTGACCTGAACCATAACAGTAGGCTTGCTGGATTGCCATGGTAAACATAGAAACATAGAAGATAGGAGCAGATGGAGGCCATTTGGCCCTTTAAGCCTGCTCCGCCATTCATTACGATCATGGCTGATTGTCCAACTCAATAGCCTAATCCTGCTTTTTCCCCATAACCTTTGATCCCATTGCCCAAGTGCTATATCCAGCCACCTCCTGAATACATTCAATGTTTTGACATCCTATGGTAATGAATTCCACAGGCTCACCATTCTTTGAGAAGAAATGTCTCCTCACCTCCATCCTAAATGGTAAATGTGTGGGGTTCCAGGGGTAGGGTGAGGGAGAGGGCCTGGGTAAGATATTCTGTCACAGAGAGTCGGTGCAGAAGGATGTGAACAATTTCACAACTTTCAAAGGCAGTATAACACAGAATAATTTACAGATTTGTCTTCAAACAATATAATAATAGACTTTGCAGATGCCTGCATTGTGCCACATGACTTGCGTGGGCCTAAACCACAGAATTGCTACAGTGCACAATTAGAGACATAGCAAGGCTGCATTCTTTTTCCAGACAGGAGCAAGGACACAAGGTTCATTTCAGTGGCCAATCTCCCACACCCAAGCATGTTGGAAAGATGTTGCGCACCATGGCCGAGATTCTCACCAAAAGAAAATCTCAGTTCCCAACGTGAGGTAAAACGTGAGTAATTTCCGTCGCAATTTTTAGCGTAACTACCAGAACAAATCTCCGTCATTCTGAGCATTGCAGAGTGCCTCAGCGGGATTCAATCTGGTACGGGGTGGACAGGGCCTATTCCCATTGGAAAGGCCAGCAGCATAGCACTGAGCGGGCCATTGCACACGTGCCAATCTGTCAGTGCGAAGATCGGCGATTGAGCAGTGCCCAACCCCATTGCTGGCCTCTGGATCGCCTTATCAATCCCTGACCAGCCCGCGCAACTCCCCTGCTCGCTGGCCTTCTGAACCTCCCCACCCCCCAATTGCTGGCCTACCGGACCTCCCTGGGCCAGTCCCATGTCCCCTCCCACCTCCCCGGCTAGCCCTGTTCACCCCCTTCCGATGAGCTGTGACGCCTTCCCAACAGTCCTGACCCCTGCCCCACCCCAATAACCAGGCCCGAACACTCCTCATCCCGATAGCCCTCACTCCCTCCCTCCCTCCCCTCGATCCTCTTGCAGAGGATCCTCTGGCAGCAGATCCCCCCCAACAATTGCCCCCAATAGGATCTGCCCCCCCCCCCGCCCCGAGTAGGACCGGCCCCCTCGGCCCCATCCCTTGACACTGCCCAGTGCCCAGTGGGCAGTGCCAAGATGCTCGGTGGGTATTGCCAGTTGCCCTTTGGGCAGTGCCAGTGTGCCAGGCTGGCACTGACAGGCTGACACTGCCCAAGGGTACCCCTTCTTTAGAACATAGAACAGTACAGCACAGAACAGGCCCTTCGGCCCACGATGTTGTGCCGAGCTTTATCTGAAACCAAGATCAAGCTATCCCATTCCCTATCATCCTGGTGTGCTCCATGTGCCTATCCAATAACCGCTTAAATGTTCCTAAAGTGTCTGACTCCACTATCACTGCAGGCAGTCCATTCCACATCCCAACCACTCTCTGCGTAAAGAACCTACCTCTGATATCCTTCCTATATCTCCCACCACGAACCCTATAGTTATGCCCCCTTGTAATAGCTCCATCCACCCGAGGAAATAGTCTTTGAACGTTCACTCTATCTATCCCCTTCATCATTTTATAAACCTCTATTAAGTCTCCCCTCAGCCTCCTCCGCTCCAGAGAGAACAGCCCTAGCTCCCTCAACCTTTCCTCATAAGACCTACCCTCCAAATCAGGCAACTTTATCCCCAACTTCTCACGGTGGGGGGGCCTCATTGGCCTCCGTTTCCTCCAGCAGGGTCAGAGCGCCTGTTCTCCATTAGTGGGGAACGGTCGTAAATGCCACTGGAAGGAACCACTCCCAGCGGGGTTGGAGTGGTGGTGGGATACACTAGCAGGCCTGGAGAATACCATCCTGGGCCCGTAAATCATCCTGAAATAATCATTTCAATGTGATAATTTCCAGTGTGGAGAGACTTGTGACCAGCGTAACACCAGTCACGAACCTCACTACAGGCTGATGCCTCCTGGCCCGCTGCGCTGTTCGAGCAGTGCAACAGGCTCGAAAAATCCCTGCCCATGTCCTTCAGAGGTGTCCCTAGCTCAGTGTAATATAAGCTTAGGCTGATTGTAAATGCTACTGTTTTAGAACCTTTTTCTAATATTCCAAGAACCCCTACAGTACAGAAGGAGGCCATTTGGCCCATCGATCTGCACCGACCACAATCCCACCCAGGCTCTATCCCCATATTTCCACATATTTATCCTCCTAATCCCCCTGACACTCAGGGGCAATTTAGCATGGCCAAGCAACCTAACCCGCACAACTTTGGAACGGAGACACAGGGAGAGTGTGCAAACTCCACACAGACAGTGACCCAAACCGAGAATCGAACCTGGGTCCCTGGCGCTGTGAGGCAGCAGTGCTAACCACTGTGTCACCGTGTCACCCCTCAAGAGTTGGCTAGTCTAGTCAAATCATGAATAAACATGAGCAATGGAGAAAACAATCACAGTCTGGAAACCTTTAATTATTTACCTGGACTTAATTATTTACCCAAACAAAATAAATAGGCAACAGCAGATATTTTAATGGCTAAACTAAATTACAGTGTTCCACGAGTAAACAATTTAAGTAGCCAGTTTTTACTGGAATCGTTTTCACATTACAATATGAATGCAATAGGAAATTGTAATTTTCATTAAGTGTTATGAACTTTTGACTTCCACTGATTTGTTATTTAAATAACTGACTTCAGATCACAAAGAGATTGAAACTCAATCACTCTCTACAGCCAAAACTACAGCAAGAATCTTGTTCAAGAGTCCATTGAACAAATTCACAACCTTCAAAGACCATACAACACAATTGTAAGGTAAATCGTTAATCTACGGCCTTAAACTCACATCAATCAGCACAGTGCCTTTCAGAGTGTGACTACAATTTAGTTCCACTTTTCTTCTGAAAGATGGTTTAATTTTATCCCCGTCTTGAAATTCTGCAAAACATTCTGAAAAAAGCAGACTGCGAGTGAGGTGTGACAATATTGTCCTTTTTAAGAAATATATTTCAATCATGTTTCTCTGCAGGATGTTTCTAGCAGGCCCTGGAATTTGTCGGCACCATATTGTCTGTGGCCGGTGTCCTTTATTGCTGCTGAGGCAGTATAATTGACATCATACTAATTTTTAATCTGGACTAATTCAGTGTTCTGTGGTTTTAATGTGCCCCCTGGGATTGCTGTGTGGAACTTGATTGAGGCTAATTGACAGGTCCTGTCATGTGGCTAGGGGCAGTTGTGCTTCACAGGAGAGTCCAGTTTTTAGTTTTGTTGCTTAGTTCCTGCCAGGAGCTAGTGGAAGAAGGCAATGTCTCTGTCTCTGTCTCTCTCTCCAGAGGCTTTCTAAAAGTTCCAGGGCTGGGGATCCTCAGAGATTTGATCGAACATTCAAAGGACCAATTCACAGCAGGTGTTAAAAAGCAGAAGTCCCAGCATCACGTGAGCATACTTGCTTTTTGTGCTAAGTCTGAAGAAGGGTGTATATGTATGGGATGGTGTTTGACTTGGAACAACATAGATAGCTAGCTGTTAAGGATTATACAGGGTCATGTTTAAATCTTGTAATTGGTAAAGATTATGCTAAATCTTTTTATGACATTTTAACTGTCTTCTTAAATAAACTTTGTTCAATGAAAGCTTCCCAGTGGGTCACTTGAATCATACCTGGAGTGAAACATCTTATCTCCACCCATACCAAAATCAAATGTAAAACTTAGGGTCTAGTTTATTTATTATTGTCACAAGTGGACTTACATTAATACTGCAATGAAGTTACTGTGAAAATCCCCTCATCGCCACACTCCGGGGCCTTTTCGGGTACACTGAGGGAGAATTTAGCATGGCTAATGCACCTATCCAGCACATAGAAATCATAGAAATCATAGAAACCCTACAGTACAGAAGGAGGCCATTCGGCCCATCGAGTCTGCACCGACCACAATCCCACCCCACATATTTACCCGCTAATCCCTCTAACCTACACATCCCAGGACTCTAAGGGGCAATTTTTAACCTGGCCAATCAACCTAACCCGCACATCTTTGGACTGTGGGAGGAAACCGGAGCACCCGGAGGAAACCCACGCAGACACGAGGAGAATGTGCAAACTCCACACAGACAGTGACCCGAGCCGGGAATCGAACCCAGGACCCTGGAGCTGTGAAGCAGCAGTGCTAACCACTGTGCTACCGTGCCGCACATCTTTCAGACTGTGGGAGGAAACCGGAGCCACCCAGAGGAAACCCACACAGACACGGGGAGAACATGCAGACTCTGCACAGACAGTGACCCAAGCCGCGAATTGAACCCAGAATCCTTGTTGTATATGAATGTACTTTTTACTGGAATTGGAATGTCATGACAAAGTTGTAAAAATATTTTATAAATCTTTCGTTCATTTTCTGTGCATTACATATATGTAAAAGAAATTTTTAAAATATTTACAAAAAATTAACCCACCCAAAGAATGTCTGCTGCCTCTACTTGCTGCAGCTATAACCAAATTAAAGTTTGCAAATAAGTAAGTGCAAATACTCACTTATCATCAGCGCAAGTAACGGAAGTTAAGCAGAGACAGTGGCTTTACAAAACTGAATCGGAAGTTTAAACTTGGTGCGCTTCCAGCGTACATGTCCATGCATTGAGACTTCCATATTGTCCTGGTGCACAATCCATCTAGGTTGGGATTCTGGACAAAAGTTATGCGCCATAATGTTCTGGATGACTGGATAGTTCCAGACTGGCTTGGTCACCCTCAGGATTCACCATCGAGGCAGCTTTAAGATGTTGGTGGTCGACGTATCTTCTCTTCTAGAGACAGTAACTGCTAGGCTGATGTTTGTCTTTAAAATCTTTGCTTAAAGTCATGGAGGGTTATAGTTTGGAAGCAGGCCCTTCGGCCCAACTTGTCCATGCCGCCCATTTTTTTATAACCACTAAGCTAGTCCCAATTGCCCGCATTTGGCCCATATCCCTCTATACCCATCTTACCCATGTAACTATCTAAATGCTTTTTAAAAGACAAAATTGTACCCGCCTCTATTACTACCTCTGGCAGCTCGTTCCAGACACACACCACCCTCTGTGTGAAAACATTGCCCCTCTGGAGCCTTTTTTATCTCTCCCTTCTCACCTTAAACCTATGCCCTCTAGTTTTAGACTCCCCTACCTTTGGGAAAAGAACAGTAACAAGTCTCACAACACCAGGTTAAAGTCCAGCAGGTTTATTTGGAATCACAAGCTTTTGGTGAAGGAGTAGTGCTCCAAAAGCTCATGATTCCAAATAAACCCGTTGGACTTTAACCTGGTGTTACGAGACTTTTTACTATGCCCACTTCAGTCCAATGCCGGCATCTCCACATTTTGGAAAAAGATGTTGACTATCTAGTTGATCTATGCCCTCATTATTTTATAGATCTCTATAAGATCACCCCTAAGTCTCCTACGCTCCAGGGAGAAAAATCCCAGTTTATCCAGCTTCTCCTTTTAACTCAAACCATCAAGTCCTGGTAGCATCCTAGTGAATCTTTTCTGCACTCTTTCTAGCTTAATAATATCCTTTCTATAATAGGGTGACCAGAATTGTACACAGTATTCCAACCGTAGCATGTGGATAGTTAAACAGCAAGATGGGGTTAAAGGGAGAGAGGGAAGATGTCTACTCAGGACCTTCCATCCCCTGGCTCTTCTGTGCTATTGGTTTCCAGTCTGGTTTGTTTTGCCCTGGTTCTTGGAGTATTAAGATTCATTATCTGAAGTCAGTTTTGATCATGTGACCATGCGGCCAATACCTCTATTGTCCACACAAATGACTTGAAGTTAGAAGTCATTGCTACACAGTGTGGAATGCATGGTAGCTGTTCACACCGACTTGTGATAAACTGGTTTCTCTGCATCTCTTTTTGTCAATGAAATCAGAGACAGTGGGAGGAATTTTCCCAAACCGCCTGCCACGGGAATCATAGCAAGTGGGACACAGACCATGCAAAGATCTGTTGACCTTGAGTGGGATTTTCTGATCTCAGGGCAAGTGTGGCTGGAAAATCCCACCCAATGAGTGTGGGAGTCCAAGGATTTTGCGACTTGGTAAACACTCAGGCAATAGGAGGTATAAATTCCATTCAAGGGACAACACCCCATCCATCATCATTTAATTAATTAAGATCTTTCCACAGACTGACGTAATCCTGAGTCTGTGCAGAAGTTACAAAAGGCACCTGATTTTTGGTGGCCATCTTAGCAGCTACTGATTTTGTCTTTTAAAACCCAGTACTTTGCAGTCAGTAGATACATTAAGTCATTTTCAATATAAAGTGTGGCTTTGCAAGAGACCTTAATGAATCAGATGGGTTTTTACAATGGGTCATTTCATGATCATCAGTAATTATGCCAACTTGTTCCAAATGTATTTATTGAATTAATCATCAACATTTAAATTCCCCAGAAGGGTTTGAACTCATGCAGTTGGATCTTGAGCCCAAGTGTCTGGATCATTAACTATTGTGCTGGACTTTGTCCTTAAACTAGTAGAACAAAGAACAATACAGCACAGGAACAGGCCATTCGGCCCACCAAGCCTGCTCCAATACATGATTTCTATCTTTCTCAACACCTCCCATTCACGTGTCTATCAAGATACATCTTGAACGTTGCTAATGTTCCTGCTTCCACTACGTCCACTAGCAGTGTGTTCCAGGCATCCAGCACCCTCTGTGTGAAAAACTGTCTCCGCATGTCACCCCGAAACTTTCTCTTCTCACCTTGAACCTGTGCCCTCTTGCCCTGGTTTGTTTTGTTGATCTTTCCATCCTGGGAAAAAGTTTCTGACTAACCACTCTATCTATGCCTCTCATAATTTTGTAAACCTCAATTTAGTTGCCCCTCAGCGTCTGTCTTTCCAGTGATAGCAATCCGAGTTTTTCCAACCTCTCTTCATGCCTAAAACCCCCCAGAGCAGGCATTGTCCTGGTAAACTGTCTTTGCATTCTCTCCAAAGCATGCATGTCCTTCTGGTCGTGTGGTGACCAGAACTGCACGCAAAATTCCAAATGTGATCTAACCAAAAGCTTGGCTTTTTTTCTGGGATGCTTCTTTTCTAACTATAGTGGGGGAGTCCAGAACTAGGTGTCATAGTTTAAGGATAAGGGGTAAACCTTTTAGAACTGAGGTGAAGAGAAAATGTTTCACCCGGGGGTGGTGAATGTGTGGAATTCACTACCACAGAATGTAGTTGAGGCCAAAACATTGTCTGATTTCAAGAAGAAATTAGATATAGCTCTTGGGGCTAAAGGGATCAAGGGATATGGGAGGAAGGGGGAATCGGGATATTGAATTCGATGATCAGCCATGATCAAAATGAATGGCAGAGCAGGCTTGAAGGGCCTACTCCTGTTTCTAGTTTCTATGTTTCTATGTTTCCATGGTTACTTTGCATCTGATTGCTCGAAGGAAATTATTCTTTGCAGCTTTATTGGGCTCCATGTCAGCCAGAGCGGCACACTGCATGCCTAATGCTTTCAGGCATGCAGTTCCATAAGGTTGCTGGAGGTGGGGCTGCTGGGAATTCCAATTAGTGGCATCATTCTTTTCTGACATCAGGTTTCAAGGGAGGAAATGCAAGAATGGCCAATCTTGGCCAAGAGCTTCCGGCCCTCTGGGGTTCAGACCGAGTGTTACTGGACCCCACCCCATTTGTCCCAGCGGTGTCTGGAATTGGGCATAAACACCATGGACTTTTGTGGTCCATGTGTTTCTTGGGCCATTTGTACAATGTGTGGAAGAGATCACCCATTAAATAAAGGAATAATTACATTTATAGAGCACATTCCATAAACTCAGGATGCCCCAAAGTACTTCATAGCTAATCAATTAGCTGTTGTAATGTAGGAAATATAGCACCCAATTTCCAGAGGACAGGTCCCACAAACAGTAATATTAATGACCAGGTGATTTGTTTTAGTTATATTGGTGGAAGGACAAATATTGGCCATGACACAGGGAAGAACCTGTCTACCTGTGAAAACCCTCAGGACTTGTATGGGGAATCACCGATTGGCCTCCCTGTAGGACTCATAGAATGCGAGCTCCATGGTGAGTGGTCAGTACCTTACCAGGTGGAACTCATATGCCGAGCCCTGTATAAAGCAGGCCCTTGAGTGGGTCCATTATTGTATTGTCCTGGTTGTGGCCTGTTTGGATTCACCACAGGCTTGTGGTTTTGCTTTACTTTATTTTGTGTAATAAAGCACTATTACTTTACAGCTGACTCCTGAAGTTATTATACTACCCTTCTTCAAAGTAATGCCCTGGGGACCCTCACATCAACCGGAGAGGGGAGAGGGGACATCTGTTTAATGTCTCAGCCAAATGACGGTGCCACCCACAGTGCAAGACCGAGGGCCTGTTGTCCTGGAATTTGTGTTCAAGTCTCTGGAATGGTACTTCAGATAATGTTTCTTCAAAAAGCTGCACTGATTTTCCGCCTTTCATGGAGCTAAGAATTAGACGAGAGCTGAAGTTAACAAGTAAATCGTGTGGGTGTCGATCTCTGTTATATAACCCAACACCTCTACTTTGCATCAGCCTAATCAGTTCTCCCACTGTATAACTTTAATGAAATGGCTGTCACCTTCCATCCCAGTGGTAAAACAGTCTTCCTCTGCACTTCCCCAAACACTACCATGAATATCAACATATATCTAGACTGAACTGTTGCCAAAAAGAGCAGAGAAAGAAAACAAGTTTAATTAATTGTTTACAATTTCTACAAATATCCCAAAGGTACATATGCCTTGTATCAGACACTGCTAGGGATATAATCAAACAGAGAAGGAGCATTCTGCCAGGAATTGCACTGATTATATCCATAGAATCCCAACAGTGCATAAGGAGGCCATTTGGCCCATCGAGTCTGCACTGACTTTCTGAAAGAGCATCTTATCCAAGTACAACCCCCCGCCCTTTCCTCGTAACCCTATGGATTGACTATGGCTAATCTACCTCACACATCTTTGGACACTAAGAGGCAATTTAGCATGGCCAATTCACCTAACCTACACATCTTTGGACACTAAAGGGCAATTTAGCATGGCCAATTCACCTAACCTACACATCTTTGGACACTAAAGGGCAATATAGCATGGTCAATCCACCTAACCTATACATCTTTGGACACTAAGGAGTAATTTAGCATGGTCAATCCACCTAACCTATGCATCTTTGAACGCTAAGGAGTAATTTAGCATGGTCAATCCACCTAACCTTGCACATCTTTGGACACTAAGGGGCAATTTAGCATGGCTAATCCACCTAACCTGCATATCTTTGGATACTGAGGGGCAATTTAGCATGGCCAATCCACCTAACCTGCACATCTTTGGACATTAAGGGGCAATTTAGCATGGCCAATCCATCTAACCCCCATATCTTTGGACATTGAGGGGCAAGTTAGCATGGCCTATCCACCTAAGCTACACATCTTTGGACATTAAGGGCAATATAGCATAGACAATCCACCTTTACATTGTCATTTTGTCACACAGTAAGCAAGAAAAGTATTTCATGCTGTCAGTCCTTCTGAATCTGCGTAGAGTGCATAAAAATAAGGAAAAAAACTTCTGAATAGTTTCCAATTGTCAAATTCTGTGAAGGTTCGTGCATTGACATCTGCACTTTAACTTACAAGAAAGTAAACATGCATGCATATTTGAACCCCAATTCAATCAGGTGGCTTCCTTGCGGCCAATGAATGTATTGAAATATACCTTATGTACCGTATAAGGATTCAGGATGAAGAATTGTATTTAATTTATTTCAGAATCATTAAGGCTCCAATTTATTGGAATATATAGACCAACAATTGGGTAAATTACAGAAGAGAACGTGGTTATAACAGAGCACAGAAAAATAATCCCAGCAATAAAACAAACTTCATATTAAACTACGTTTTTGACCTTTTGATCTGAGAAAAAGGTGTGATCATAGTAAAACAACAAAACTTCAGTGAGCATGGGGTGATATTGTGGATCTCTCCTCTGTTCACAGAATCCCAGAATCACAAACTTGTTACAGTGCAGAAAGAGGTTATTTGGACCATCACGTCGGCACCATCTCTCCAATTGAGCATTATGGCTTAGTGCCATTCCCCTGCCCTTTCCCCATATCCCTGCACACTGTTTCTATTCAAATAACCACCTAATGCCCTCTTGAATGTCTCAATTGAATCTGCCTCCACTACACTTCCAGGCAATGCATTCCAGACCTAAAACATTCACTGTGTGAAAAAGTATTTTTCTCACATCACATTTACTTCTTTTGCAAATCGCTTTAAATCTGTGACCTCTTGTTATTGATCATCTTATGAACGGAAATAGTTTCTCTCTATCTACTCTATCCAACATTCTCATGGTTTTGAACATTTCTATCAAGTCTCCTCTTAGCCTTCCTCTCTCCAAGGAGAACAGTCCCAACCTCTCCAATCCAGCCTCATAACTAAGTTTCACATCCCTGGAACTATTCTTGTAAACCTCTTCTGCACTCTTTCCAATATGTTCACATCCTTCCTATAGTGTAGTGCCTAGAACTGTACACAATATTCCAGCTGAAGTCTAAATAGTGTCTTGTATAAGTTCAGCATAACCCCCTTGTTAGTCTCAATTGATCCAGTATCCAAAGCCTTTTGAGGCGTAAGGTCCCAGATTTTCAGCATCCTTTGTGTGAGAGGCTAAAGTGCTCTAGGTATGAATAACTATTGAACAGAGCAGTTTCCAGTTTGTATATTTGCTGGATTTAATTAGTAATCAGTAAGGCAAGTACACAGGAGATGGCTGACTTCAAACATGCACAGCATCTATCTATGTCATTGTTACCCAATAGGATTTCATTGCTTGCCAAACTTGCAGTGACCAGGTCATCATATTTGCCACACAATAAAAAAGATATATGCAGTATTAATGAAACAAATGCACAAATGAAACAAGAGCAGTGAATACAATAGAGTAAATTGAAGAAGTGCATGGGAATCATGGCTTCACCTGCCTTTTCTTTCCCCTCAACCGAGGATTCTCACCTACTGTGGTTGACAGGGTCCTCAACCATGTCCAACCCAGAAATTTATACTGAAAGTTTTATTTTCATAAAGCCTAAGGTTTGTTGAAATTCCTGAGGGAATTAGAAACAAATAGGAGTACAGGAAAGAGAATCTGGTAAACTGGTGCAACGACAATAATCTCTCCCTCAATGTCAGTAAAATGAAGGAGATAGTCATCGACTTCAGGAAGCGTAGTGGAGGACATGCCCCTGTCTACATCAATGGGGACAAAGAGGAAATGGTCAAGAGCTTCATGTTTCCAGGTGTCCAGATCACCAACAACCTGTCTTAGTCCCTCCATGCCAATGCTATAGATAATTAAGCCTACCAACGCCTCTACTTTCTCAGGAGGCTAAGAAAATTTGGCATGTCTGCTACGACTTTTCACTTATAGATGCACCATAGAAAGCATTCTTTCGCATCTTGGTATGACTCCTGCTCTGACTAAGACCGCAAAAAACGATAAAGGGTCATAAACGACAGTGCAGTCCATCACTCAAACCAGCCTTCCATTCATTGACACTTCTACACTTCCCGCTTCCTTGGAAAAGCAGCCAGCCTAATCAAGGACCCCACCCATCCCAGACATTCTCTCTTCCACCTTCTTCCATCAGGAAAAAGATACAAAAGTCTGATGTCACGTACCAACCTACTCAAGAACAGCTCCTTCCCTGCTGCCATCAGACTTTGGAACGGACTTACCTCGTATTAAGTTGATCTTTCTCTACACCCTAGCTATGACTACAACACTACAATCTGCAGTCGCTCCTTTCCTTCTCTATGTACGGTATGCTTTGTCTGTATAGTGTGCAAGAAGCAATACTTTTCATTGTATACTAATACATGTGACAATAATGAATCAAATCAAATCAAAATTTCTGTGGGTAAATTCGATGAAGATAAGTGAAGGCGTTACTGGGCATATGAGGTTTGTTAGAAAGAACTTTCATTGTCATGACTGCAGAAAGTCCCAACATACCTCAAAGCCAGTGAATTGCTTTTGAATTGTCGCCACTGCTGTAGTTTATTAGATTCTGCTGCAATGTGTTTTTGTGGTGGGGGCCATGACAGTTTGAGTGCATTCTTTATGGATATACAATGAGTCAAATGGTGTGGAAAAATTACATCCGCTCATTTCTGCTTCTTTGTGAAGCCATTGATTGTCAGAAGCGTGTATGTTAAGGTGCAACTATATATTTTCTCTAGCTGTGTTCCTGCACTTGTCGCTGCAGAGCCGTGTTATCCTGTGACAAGAGGATTATCAGGTCTCTTCAATATTTTCATTGCATGGCATGCTGGTCAGGAAGGCTTGTGAGAAACCATTTCGTGAAGGAAAATCTCCATTTATATTAGCTATACAAAGCTCGTAAAGACCTTTGCAGCAGTGATTTCCATATATTATTTGTAGAGTGCCATCATTTCTCTTAACCAACAGGCATCTGTGCTGATTTCAAAGGCCACAGAGGTGCTGTAATTACCTGGTTCTGCAGGAATATCCTGGTTACTGCTGCAAAAAATGATTCTCCCTTCTCCCTTTGGTGAGCATTAAACTAAGAGTGCTTAATCAAAACTGCAGTTTGGTTGAAAAGACTTCAGAATAATAATGTGTTTAGCAGCAGAGCAGGTTTCAGCGTAGAGCAACAATTGTTGCAAAGATAAGTAAAAATATGGAAAAATGAGAGACAGAATGAGAGACAGGGCGGCACGGTAGCACAGTGGTTAGCACTGTGGGTTAGATTCCCGGCTTAGGTCACTGTCTGTGTGGAGTTTGCACATTCTCCTCGTGTCTGCGTGGGTTTCCTCCGGGTGCTCCGGTTTCCTCCCACAGTCCAAAGATGTACAGGTTAAGTCGATTGGCCATGCTAAAAAAATTGTCCCTTAGTGTCCTGAGATGTTAGGTTAGAGGGATTAGCGGGTAAATATGTAGGGATATGGGGGTAGGGCTGGGTAGGATTGTGGTCGGTGCAGACTCAATGGGCCCAATGGCCTCTTTCTGCACTGTAGGGTTTCTATGAATGGACCATTTGTCCTTATGAGCCTGTTCAGTCATTCAATAAAATCATGGCTGAATTTCTACATGAACACCAGCATTCCTACCCAGGGCAGCAGAGTGGCACAGTAATTAGCATTGCTGCTTCACAGCGTTAGGGACCGGGTTTAATTCCGTCCTCGGGTGACTGCCTGTGCAGAGTTTGCCTGTTCTCTCCGTGTCTGCTTGGGTTCCTCCGGGTGCTCCGGTTTCCTTCCACAATCCAAAGATGTGCGGGTTAGGTTGATTGGCCATGCTAATTTGTCCCTTAGTGTCAGTGAGATTAGCAGGGTAAATACGTGGGGCCACAGGGATAGGGCCTGGGTAGGATTGTTGTCAGTGCAGGCTCAATGGCTGGAATTTTACTGCCCCTCTTGCCATAGGAATTGGAGCGGGTGAGGGCTGGACCATGGGACAGTCCGTTGACCTTGGGCGGGATTTTACTGTTTTGGGACAAATGAGACCGTAAAATCTCACCCTTTGGGCTGAATGGCCTCCTTCTGTAGGGATTCTATGACCCATTTTCCCTTGATTGCTTTAGCTGTGATGGAAGGTCATCGACCAGAAACTTTTCTCGTTCCATTTGCCTCAGGAATCGTAGCAGGTGGGACAGAATATTTGGCAGACCATTTAATGGTCCATTGACCCCGGGTGAGAATTTCTGGTCTTGGGGCAGTGCACAGCTGGAAAATCCCGCCCGTTAACTCTGTTTCTCTCGACATAGATGTTGCCTAACCTACTGAGTATTTTCTGCATTTTCTGCTGTTACTTCAGATTTTCAGCATCTGCAGCATTTTGCTTCTGTGACATGTTGCCTATGTTGTTCTTTGGAGTCCAGAAGGTCCATTCTGAATTCACTTAAATATATAAAGATGAAGCTCCAGTGCATAGTCCATATTAAAGACACTGGAAAAATATCATTGGAAATATTGAGGTCATTCAGCCAAGGTTTCCTCATCCTAGGGGGGAACCCCCGAGGTTACCCCCCTTCCCACCAGCACGAACCCCGCCCCCCCCCCCCCCAGCTCAAGTCCCCCTCTATACCCCAGAATACAATTAAAGAGGGTACTTAACTCCTTGCTCCCCCTCAGTGTCCATGGAGCCTCGTCTCCACTTTTCAGGTCTGCACTAAATCACCCCTGTGTGGCTGGGGAGAGTGGGTGGATTGCAGGAGGGTAATGACTTTGAGATTGGCAAATCCCACCACTCTGATCAGGAACCGATCAGAACTGGCACAGCGGGCAGGGAGACTTGCAATGGGTTTGATGTCCAGCAAGGATTCTGTTTTCTGCCATCATGATTCCTGCCAGTGGTTGGCAGCCCCGAAGAATTGCCCCCTATACATAGAACTATAGAACCCCTCCAGTACAGAAGGAAGCCATTTGGCCCATTAAGTCTGCACTGACCACAATCCAACCCAGGTCCTATTCCCACAATCCCACACATTTACCCTGCTAATCCCTCTAACGTTAAGGTCAATTTAACATGGCCAATCAACCTAACCCGCACATCTTGGGACCATAGGAGGAAACAACCAGAGCACCCGGAGGAAACCCACGCAGGCACGGGGAGAAAGTGCAAACTCCACACAGACAGTGACCACGGCTAGAATTGAACCTGTGTCCCTGGCACTGTGAGGCAGCAGTGCTAACGACTGTGCCACCGTACCGCCCATCTCCTGGGTTCAAACACAGCAGAGTATAAATTGGAACAGGGAATCTATCAGGCTGTGTGGTAGACTCCTGAAAAACATTTTAAATTTCAACGCAAGTATTTTTGAATATACTCATAGATTAACCGGGGTATATCAAATCAGGTTATCAAAAGAGTTTCTTTCCCACACAGCAGGGGATATTTTGAACAGGCTGCCAGCAAGGTTATTAACACTGTTTGTAAAGCACTGGATAAATATTTGGTTAGGTTTGTGAATGAAAGTCATAAAGTGATATAGATTTAAGCAATTCATGACCAAATCCTCCATAGAACACAATGATTTTTGAGCTGCTGGACCCAGTGAGGAAGCAACCTCAGAAAATAAACAGGGAGATTTGGAAAGAGTGGGGATGGCTGGAATCAGTGTTTTGCTATTTTCCTTTCCTTTGGAGTGAAGAGGATATTTTAGATAAATAAATAAAACATGCTGCAAATATGCAGTAAGTCAGACAGTATCCGTAGGGGGAGAAAACAGAGTTAACGTTTCATAACACAGAAGAACGCTATCTTCTCTGCGTTATGGAGACGAAATGCAGACTGGTGAACACTTTGCGGAACACATTTGCTCAACCCCAAGCATGACTCCAACCTTCCTGTTGCTTAGAATAGAATAGAATAGAATCCCTACAGTGCAGAAGGAGGCCATTTGGCCCATCGAGTCTGCACCGACCACAATTCCACCCAGGCCATATCCACATAACCCCATCTATTTACCCCACTAATCCCCCTGACACTAGGGTCAATTTAGCATGGCCAATCAACCTAACCTGCACATCTTTGCATTGTGGGAGGAAACTGGAGCACCCAGAGGAAACCCACATAGACACTGGGAGAATGTGCAAACTCTGCACAGACAGTGACCTGAGGCCGGAATTGAACCCGGGTCCCTGGCGCTGTGAGGCAGCAGTGCTAACCACTGTGCCACTATGCCGCTTGATTCTTCAGAGTCATGACTCCTCCTTCCCAGAACTATGGGCCCCCTTGTTCCCACTTTCAAACCCCTCTAGCTTCTGCATTCAAAGAATCATCCCCTGCCATTTCTGCCAACACCAGCATGACACCACCACAAAATACATCTCCCCTCACCCGCCTGTCAGCATTCCACAGGGACAACTCCCTCAGTGACATCCTGGTCCACTCTTCCATCACACCTAACTCCTCAACCCCTTCCCATTGCATCTTCACTCCCAATTGCAGAATATGCAACACTTGTCCCTTTACCTCCTACCTCCTCACTATTCAAGGTCCCTACCACTCCTTTCAGGTTAAGCAACATTGCACTGCACTTCCTTCAATTGGGGGTCTACTGTATTTGCTGCTCTCAATGCTGTCTCCTTTGCATGTGGAGGCTAAATGCAGACTGGTGAACGCTTTGTGGAAGACCTATGCTCAGCCCACAAGCATGACCCCAATCTTCCTGTTGCTTGCTGTTTCTCACTGTCATGCCCACATGTCCATCTTTGACCTACTTCAGTACTCCAGTGAAGCCCAATGCAAACTGCAGGAGCAGCACCACATCTTCTGATTAGGCATGTTACAGCCCTCAGGACTCAACATTAAGCTCAACAACTTCAGGCTGCGACCTTTCTCCTCCAACCTTACCATTTTTCTTAACATCCCAAACATTTTTTTGTTATTATACAAACAAACCCCCTCCCCCACTGGGCCATCTGTCACTTGTTCTTCACTGAGTTAATTGTCTATTTATCTATAAACGGTGCATATAATAGTTAGACATATCAATACCAGGCCTTTCAGGAGTGGACGAGAGGAGTGAGGCAAAGAAGGAGGAAAAGCCTGTGCAGTTACAACCCTGGACCTCTTAGAATGCCACTCCTGATATGGCACAGAGAGCGGGAAATAGGCTTGTTTTTGGTGTGAAGGGAGAGCAGAGAGAAATGAGTTACTGTTGAAACCAGCTTCAGCTTGTCATGCCGAGCGTGTAGAGTGAGAATGAAAACAGAAAATAAAGTGTGAAGAAACTGTGTGACATCTCCCTTCGCGACACCGTTCATCGTGGTGATTATCATCCACTCCTCCTCTCCACGGACCACCAATCTCCTTGCCCATGATGGCTAATGTGTCCTCATCCAGAGAGGGTTGGGGGGCGGGTGGGGTCAGCTTTCTCTGCTCTCCACCTCTGGCCCATTTTCAGACAGGACCTTACCTGGAAGAAAGTGCAGAGTGTGCTGATGGCAACCCCGTGAGCTGATTTCCAAATGGGTCTGTAGCAGGTGAATAATTGTGAATCTGTGCAAGACTTGAGGTGTGGGTGAGTGAGGGTCGCAATAATTTTAGGAGCATGACTGGCGGAGTGTGTAAACAGATGGAGAAGGAATTGTCGTGTTGTGGTACAGTGATTGTGGAAAAGCGACGGAAAGAGTGGAAGGGGAGTATTTTGAATAGTGAGGCTGGGGATGGTGCAGGTGTGAGAAGAGTAATTGATGTGGGAGCAATAATCTTATCTTAACATTTCTGGCACAATCATTGAACCGGGCCCTTTAAGCTAAATTCCTGGGATTGATATTCTCTGTGACCTCTCCCCCTGGTGGAGGAAGGGATGTTGCCTTTCTGTTCCTTCCAGTGAGTTAATGGAATTCCATTCTGTTACATCTCTGAGTACTGAGGTGTCCCCTCAAGAACTACTCCACAGCCAGCTGTCAGAGATCACAGATCTTTTATTCAGTCTACTTGCTCCACATTTCAAATGTTGACTGCCCACTGAGGGCGAATTCCAACAGCTTACCCCAGGTCACCTGACCCATTTCCTTAAAGGGGTTATGCCCCAACATGCACGATACATTCCGCTTGTCACAGTGGCACGGTGAATAGCATTGCTGTCTCACAGCGCCAGGGACCTAGTTTGATTCCTGGCTTGGGTCACTGTCTGTGCGGAGTGTGGTGGACCTCAGTTGTGCCTTTGTCCTATATGGACCACCGTTGTGTGTGTTTGTCATACCTGGACACATCCCCTTCCAGTTTGGTTCCTCCCCTCAGCACCTAGTATAAAGGTGGCTGTCTCCTCCCCCTTGTTCAGTCCAGGTCTGTTAATTGTTGGGATCTGCTCCTGATTCTGTTGTGAATAAAAGCCTACACTTATATTGGCATATCGGTAGTCTTTCGCCTTATTGATAGCGCATCAATTTTATTCACAACAGTTACTAGTATGGAGCAGTTTCTAAAACCCGACAAGTTAGCATTAGACCCTCAAGAGGTTGGAGCCTCTGATAAATTTGATCATTGGTTGGACTGCTTCGAAGCATTCGTCGACACCGCTACGGCCATCGACACCGACGCTGCTAAACTCCACGTGCTCCGCGCCCGGGTAAGCGAAACTGTCTATGGAATCTTCCGGGACGCTGCTACTTACGCGGACGCTATCGAACTCCTAAAAGGGCAGTTCCGAAAGAGCCCTAACGTGGTTTACGCCAGACACCTCCTAACTACCCGCAAACAGCAGCCAGGAGAATCGTGCGCCCAATTTCTGCGTGCCCTGCGAGTCCTCGCCCGAGCATGCGACTGTAAGGCTGTTTCAGCAGCTCAGAACACGGAGGATCTGATCCGCGACGCCTACGTTGCGGGCATTGAGTCTACATACATCCAGCAGCGTCTGCTGGAACAAGATGACCTAGACCTCCGGAAAACGGCCACGATGGCTGAAACGTTAGAAGCAGCCTCCCATAATCTCGGGTCTTACCTTGGATCCCGTTCCACCGACGGCTCCACTGCGACGGCTGCTCCAGCAGGGCCCAAATGTTACTTTTGTGGCCTCCCTAAGCACCCTCGGCGTCACTGCCCGGCAAAGGACGCGATTTGCTCCGGATGCGGTAAGCTAGGCCACTTTGTTAAAGTCTGCAGAGCAAAGCCGCTTCTGAAGACTCGTGGAGCCATGTGTGCTCCGAGGGCGCGGCCATCTTTGATGCAGGCGGCGGCTGCGCGCGAATCGCCATCTTGGATGCGGTCACCGGAAGTGCGGGAATCGCCATCTTTGATGCGGTCACCGGAAGTGCGGGAGTCGCCATCTTTGGAACTGGCATCAAGGCAAGCTGAGCAGGAAGCTTCAACCGTGACGTCATCAGACGGCGACGAAGATGGATTCTTCTTTAATTCAACAGTGGCATCGATTTGCCTGGACCAGTCGCAGCCACATCAACTCTCCAAGTCCATAATGGAGATCAAGGTAAATGGTTATGCAGAAAACTGCCTGTTTGACTGTGGGAGCACGGAAAGTTTTATACACCCTCGCACAGTGCGTCAATATGCCCTTCCCGTGCGACCCTGGAGCCAGACCATCTCCATGGCCTCGAATTCTCACTCAGTGGAGGTCCTCGGGTGCTGTTTGGTGACGCTGACGGTACAGGGCACAGTCTACGAGCGTTTTCGGCTCCTCGTGCTGCCGCGACTCTGCGCAGCTGTACTGCTGGGGTTAGATTTCCTCAGCCATCATAGAAGCGTCATCCTGCAGTACGATGGCCCTTATCCCCCGCTCTCCGTCTGCAAGGCGCCGTCACGGCAGCGCCCCTCGCGCACCACCTGCAGTCTCTCGACCCTCAAGATCACCCCCCCCCCGTTATTTGATAACCTCACCCCGGATTGTAGGCCTATAGCCACCAAGAGTAGGCGCTATAGTGCGGATGACCGGGCCTTCATTCGGTCCGAGGTACAACGTTTGCTCCAGGAAGGGATTATCCAGGCCAGCACCAGCCCCTGGAGGGCGCAAGTGGTCGTAGTTAAATCGGGGGAGAAACACCGCATGGTGATTGACTACAGCCAGACTATAAACAGGTATACCCAACTAGATGCATATCCTCTTCCCCGTATCGCGGACATAGTCAACCACATCGCGCACTATAGGGTTTTCTCAACGATCGATTTGAAATCGGCTTACCACCAGCTCCCTATCCGCTCGGAGGATCGCCCATACACTGCCTTTGAGGCGGATGGCCGCCTCTACCAGTTCCTCCGAGTCCCCTTTGGTGTCACCAATGGGGTCTCAGTCTTCCAACGGGCCATGGATCAAATGGTGGACCAGCACGGACTACGGGCCACTTTCCCGTATCTGGATAACGTCACCATCTGCGGCCATGACCTGCAGGACCATGATGCCAACCTACAAAAATTCCTTCGTACGGCCACTCTCCTGAACCTCACATACAATGAGGCGAAGTGTGTTTTCCGGACACGCCGCCTCGCCATCCTTGGGTACGTGATAGAAAATGGTGTCCTTGGCCCCGACCCAGCCCGTATGCGTCCCCTTATGCAGCTTCCCCTCCCTACTACCCTCAAAGCACTGAGGAGATGCCTGGGCTTCTTCTCCTATTATGCCCAGTGGGTTCCCCGTTACGCAGATAAAGCCCGTCCGCTCCTAAAATCGACCTCTTTTCCCCTGGCGGAGGAGGCCTGTCGGGCCTTCGATGACATCAAAGCGGACATCGCGAAGGCCGCGATGCACGCTGTGGACGAATCCATCCCATTCCAAGTGGAAAGTGATGCGTCTGACTTTGCCCTCGCTGCCACCCTTAACCAGAGGGGCCGTCCGGTGGCCTTCTTTTCCCGGACCTTACAAGGCCCTGAGATTCGACACTCCTCGGTCGAGAAGGAGGCCCAGGCCATCGTGGAAGCCGTCCGGCACTGGCGCCATTATCTTGCGGGCCAACGATTCACCTTAATTACGGACCAGCGGTCAGTTGCCTTCCTGTTTAACACCAGGCAAAAGGGCAAGATTAAGAATGACAAGATCTTGCGGTGGAGGATTGAGCTCTCCACCTACAGATATGACATCATGTACCGGCCTGGGAAGCTCAATGAGCCCCCAGACGCCCTGTCCCGTGGATCATGTGCCAGTGCCCAACTAGACCAGCTACAGTCCCTCCATAAGGACCTCTGTCACCCGGGTGTCACCAGATTTTTCCATTTTGTCAAGTCCCGTAACCTGCCCTTCTCCCTTGAGGAAGTCCGGACGATTACCAGGCAATGCAGGGTCTGCGCTGAGTGCAAACCGCAGTTCTACCGGCCAGGTAGGGCGCACCTTGTAAAGGCCACTCGCGCGTTCGAGCGCCTTAGCGTAGATTTTAAAGGCCCCCTCCCCTCCTCTAACCGCAATGTTTATTTCCTGAATATCATTGACGAATACTCACGTTTCCCTTTTGCCTTCCCCTGCTCGGACATGACCACGGCTACAGTGATTCGGACCCTGAACAAGCTCTTCACCCTGTTCGGCTTCCCAGCCTATATTCATAGCGACCGTGGGTCCTCTTTCATGAGTGACGAGCTGAGGCAGTACCTGCTCGCCAAAGGCGTTGCCTCCAGCCGCACCACTAGCTATAACCCCAGGGGCAATGGTCAAGTAGAGCGGGAGAACGCAACCGTCTGGAAGGCCGTTCTATTAGCGTTACGGTCTAGGGGCCTTCCAGTCAGCCGTTGGCAAGACGTCCTTCCGGACGCATTACATTCCATTAGGTCACTCTTGTGCACAGCGACCAATACGACCCCTCACGAGCGGATGTTTTCATTTCCCAGGAAGTCCTCCTCGGGTACTTCGCTCCCGGATTGGCTGATGTCCCCGGGACCCGTCCTGCTTCGGAAGCATGTCCGGACCCATAAGGCAGATCCCTTGGTCGAGGAGGTCCAATTGCTCCATGCTAATCCCCAATATGCTTATGTAGCGTACCCTGATGGGCGGGAGGACACGGTTTCTGTCCGTGACTTGGCACCCGCGGGTGCCCCGGAGGTCACCACGTCCTTCCGCCCCACGGTCCCTGGTGTCGTCCATTCGGAGACTGCTGCGCCTCTTCCTCCCTCAGTCCTTGTCCCCAATGTACTGCGCCCAGAGCCTGTTGCAGCCCCCCACCCCCCAGCTCCAGTTCCCACTGTTCCCCATACGCCACCAGGGCCACTGCTCATTCCTCTCGCCCCTGTGTACAGCTCGCTTGAGTCGCCGGAGCCGTCGCCACGCAGTACCCGACGACTGGACGGGACGACGGATCGGTCCGCTTCACACCACCCAGCGCCTTCTCTCGACGCTCACTGTACGGAGCCTGGGCCGACATCGCTCCCGGCTCGGTCGACTCTGCGACCTGCACTACGACGATCGCGACGACGGATCAAGCCACCGGTTCGTCTGGACTTGTGATATTGTTTCCGCTTCACCCCCGTGTTGTTTTTTAAAAGGAAGGGGTGAATGTGGTGGACCTCAGTTGTGCCTTTGTCCTATATGGACCACCGTTGTGTGTGTTTGTCATACCTGGACACATCCCCTTCCAGTTTGGTTCCTCCCCTCAGCACCTAGTATAAAGGTGGCTGTCTCCTCCCCCTTGTTCAGTCCAGGTCTGTTAATTGTTGGGATCTGCTCCTGATTCTGTTGTGAATAAAAGCCTACACTTATATTGGCATATCGGTAGTCTTTCGCCTTATTGATAGCGCATCACGGAGTCTGCATATTCTCCCCGTGTCTGTGTGGGTTTCCTCCGGGGTTATCCAATTTTCTCCCTCAGTCCAAAAGATGTGCTGGCTGGGTGCATTGGCCATGCTAAGTTCTCCCTCAGTGTACCCGAACAGGCGCCGGAGTGTGGCAACTAGGGGGCTTTCACAGTCACTTCATTGCAGTGTTAATGTAAGCCTACTTGTGACATTAATAAATAAACTTAAAATTTTAACTGCCTGAACCAGAACCTCCAATGTGGCATTAGAGAACCTGGGTGACCTGTCTGGACATCTTTCCACCATTTGTTGAAGTGCAACATTTACCTGAAGCTTTCCTGCTGTCTGAAGCCAGTGAGCACCTCGCCCTTCAGATGTGGTAGCTGCTTTTAGGTGGCATCTGTGAAATCTGATCTCCCGGCCACCTTTAAACAAGTGCATGGACAAGAAGTCATGTTGGCAATATGCCTGATTTATCAAAATGAGCTGCCTGAATGAATTTCACATCCTCATCCTTTGTATTCATAAGACCATAAGATATAGGAGCAGAATTAGGCCATTTGGCCCATTGAGTCTGCTCCGCCATTCAATCATGGCTGATACAATTCTCATCCCCATTCTTCTGCCTTTTCCCTGTAATTCTTAATTCCCTTATTGATCAAGAACCTATATATCTCTGTCTTAAAGACACTCAATGACCTGGCCTCTGCAGCCCTTTGTGGCAATGAGTTCCACAGATTCACCACCCTCTGGCTGAAGAAATTCCTCCTCATCTCAGTCTTAAAGGAGCACCCCTTCACTCTGAGGTTGTGCCCTCGAATTCTAATCTCTCCAACTGGTGGAAACACCCTCTTCACGTCCACTCTATCTAGGCCTCTCAATATTCTGTAAGTTTCAATTAGATCCCTCTTCATCCTTCTAAACTCCATCGAGTATAGACCCAGACTCCTCAGCCGCTCCGCATATGACAAACCCTTCATTCCTGGGATCATTCTTGTGAACCTCCTCTGGACCCCCTCCAAGGCCAGCACATTCTTCTTAAGGTATGGGACCCAAAACTGCTCACAATAAGTGAGTGACAGGTACATGCATCACACACCCTGCCCTTGTGCCCTCCTCCTGATGCCCCTCCCTGGCACCTCTCTTATCTTATGCCCCTTTCATCCTCTGCCTCTTTCACACAGCACTCTCCCCCTCCCATAATAATAAAGGCAAAACTCTGTGAATGCTGGGTTCTGAAACGAAAGCAGAAAATACTGGAAAATCTCAGTAGGTCTGACAGCATCTGTGGAGAGAGAACAGAGCCAACATTTTAAACCACAGATGCTGTCAGCCCTGCTGAGATTTTCCAGCAGTTTCTGTTATTGTCCCCCTTCCTCCTACATGCCCTCTACCCCCTGAAGGCCCTGCCTAAGGCCCATTTCCACATAATCTCCAGGCCTATCGATATTTTTCGGTAAGGGAAAGTGGTTTACTGGGATAGCTTCGAATAGGTCAATCAGATTTGTGGAGAGAGAGATCCAGAGTTCAAGCGAGGTGACAAAGATAAACAGGAAAATCCATCTTTAACTGCAATGCTTTATTCAAATGTCAGTCAGGATATAGGAAATCGAAGAGCAGCCTCATGTTAAACTTATTGATGCGGCATTCTCACTGGTCACAGTTGGAGGTCAAGGAAGGGATAGATTACTGCCAGAGCCAGTTTGAATGTGGCAACAGTTCTCTGAAATGACGCAGATGGCTATCCTATTCTCACAGCTGTTGTGGATGTGCTTGTCTTGTTTCTTGTTTATTGTGGGAATTTCATTGCTTGACATTTTCCCAAAGATGCAAACCGGGCATCATGTGAAGTTTGGCATTCTGACCGGGGCAGGTCGCCTCTCCTGGCCCGAGTTAACTATCGGAAAACCCTTGTCACTGGGACCAGTCCTTGACCTAACAGTGGATGATTTTCTACTTAAAGCTTTCAGTTGGCAGCTTACGGATCTCCAAATAACTGGAAATCGCTGAAGTAATTACCTCATGGCATTGTTCCACCTCTGAACACAAGAACCTGGCATACATTCTGTCACATGCAAGAAGCAATATTGTGGATTAAAACATTCGGTCTAAGATTTCTCACACCTGCTTCCTTTCTGCTTTGAGGAAAGGTCTAAGGAATGCAGCTTTCTTTTATTTCAAAGCTGAATAGCCACTGAGATTTATTTTTTTGTCATTCTCATGTTCCAATGTTTTTGGTTCTAAACTTAGCGCTGCTTTAATGTTGCAGTTAAAGGCAGTGTTCACGTGCTAAAGACTGCTTACTTTTCAATTGGGTCCCAGTTTGGACCAGCAGACATTAGAATTGGAGATATCACAGCATGGTTTAATGGATGCTGCTGTCTCATTGAGTAACCATTCTGAGCAGAAGCAAAGCTACTCAAACATTTTGAGTACCTGAAAACAGTAGGTAATATCGTTCAAGTCAGGCAGAGAGGCTGACTGTATAACATAATTTGTATCTGATTCTCAGAACAGGACAGAGTTTGAGCTTCCTGCAATAGTCCCCCTACAAGTTCACACATAAGCCCTGCAGGCCAGTTGCTCTCTATTCCCCAGTATGAATGCTTCAGAAGAGATGGAGAAAAGTATTTAAATGTGACACATTAAAATGTTAGCAACACACACACAAGCTCATCACACACACACACACACACACAAACCCACCACACACACACACACAAACCCACCACACACACACACACTAACCCACCACACACAAACACAAACCCACCACACACACGCACCCACCACACACACACACACAAACCCACCACACACACACACACTAACCCACCACACACAAACACAAACCCACCACACACACAAATCCACCACGCACACACACAAACCCACCACACACGCACACAAACTCACCACACACACAAACTCACCACACACACAAACCCACCACACGCACACAAACCCACCACACACACAAACCCACCACACACACAAACCCACCACACGCACACAAACCCACCACACACACACAAACCCACCACACACACAAACTCACCACACACACACAAACCCACCACACACACACACAAACCCACCACACACGCACAAACTCACCATACACACACAAACCCACCACACACACACAAACCCACCACACACACACACACACACACACACCCACCACACACACACAAACCCACCACACACACACACACAAACCCACCACACAGACACACACAAACCCACCACACGCACACAAACCCACCACACGCACACAAACTCACCACACACACACAAACCCACCACACATACACACACAAACCCACCACACGCACACAAACTCACCACACACACACAAACCCACCACACACACACAAACCCACCACACACACACACAAACCCACCACACACACACACACAAACCCACCACACACACAAACTCACCACACACACACAAACCCACCACACACACACAAACCCACCACACACACACACAAACTCACCACACACACACAAACCCACCACACGCACACAAACTCACCACACACACACACAAACCCACCACACACACACACACACACACAAACACACACTTACAAAAACCCACCACACGCACACAAACTCACCACACACACACAAACCCACCACACACACACAAACCCACCACACACACACAAACCCACCACACACACACAAACCCACCACACACACACAAACCCACCACACACACACACAAACCCACCACACACACACACAAACCCACCACACACACACACAAACCCACCACACACACACACAAACCCACCACACACACACACAAACCCACCACACACACACAAACCCACCACACACACACAAACCCACCACACACACACAAACTCACCACACACACACAAACCCACCACACACACACACAAACCCACCACACACACACAAACTCACCACACACACACAAACCCACCACACACACACACAAACCCACCACACACACACACACAAACCCACCACACACACACACAAACCCACCACACACACACACACAAACCCACCACACACACACACAAACCCACCACACACACACACACAAACCCACCACACACACACACAAACCCACCACACACACAAACCCACCACACACACACACAAACCCACCACACACACAAACCCACCACACACACACACAAACTCACCACACACAAACTCACCACACACACAAACTCACCACACCCACACAAACTCACCACACACAAACTCACCACACACACAAACTCACCACACACACACACACCCACCACACACAAACTCACCACACACACACACAAACTCACACGCACAAACTCACCACACACAAACTCACAACACACACACAAACTCATCACACACACACACACACAAACTCACAACACACACACAAACCCATCACACACACACACTCAGAAGCTCACCATACACTCACACACACACACATACAAACTTACCATCACACAGGCTGCAGTTTAGTTTTTAGTTTTAGCAGGGGCATCAAGCAAGAATGAAGCTGAAGTCTCTCTCTCCCTCTCTGTCTCCCTGTTCTATTTGGAAATTCTGCTGGTTATCTCAAGCAATGTTTTGCCTTCTGGAAGGAAATTGCAGCCTTCAAAAAAACTCGATTCTAGTCAAGTGAGATTTAATCTATGCTGTGCTAAGGCTGTGAAAAGGGTTTTGTCTGTGAAAGATTTGTTGGAACAGCTTTAATATTCAATTAAGGGTTAATACATGTTAACTATATTCTTGAATAAACTTTATTTGATAAAGTGGGTTGTTGAATCATACCTGAAGTGAAACATATTCTGCTTATTCTAGTCAAATTCAACATAAAAGAACTTATGGTTCGGACGGTCTCCATAAAGCACTTTGGAGTTCCTAACCTGACCCATAACAACACAAGCTCACCACACACGCACACACACACACACACACACACACACACACACACACGCACACACTCATAAACACACAAACTCACCACACACACACCACACACTCACCACATACACACACGCAACCTCACCACACACGCACACACACACGCACACACTCATAAACACACAAACTCACCACACACACACCACACACACACCACACACTCACCACACACACACACACATATACACGCAATCTCACCACACACACACCACACACTCACCACACACACACCACACACTCACCACACACACACACGCAACCTCACCACACACACACCACACACTCACCACACACACCACACACTCACCACACACACACACGCAACCTCACCACACACACACCACACACTCACCACACACACACACACCACACACTCACCACACACACACACGCAACCTCACCACACACACACCACACACTCACCACACACACACACCACACACTCACCACACACACACACGCAACCTCACCACACACGCACACAAACTCACCACACGTACACACACACACACCACACACACACATACACAAACTCACCACATACACAAACTCACCACACACACAAACACACACTAACTCACCACACACAGATACAAACTCACACACACAAACTCACCACACACACACACAAACCCACCACACACACACACAAACTCACCACACACAGAAACAAACTCACCACACACACACACATACAAACTCACCACACACACACACATACAAACTCACCACGTACACACATAAACACACACAAACTTTCCTCATGTTAGTTCCACCTTCTCTGCAGCCTCAGAGTGCTGAAGTGATTTGTGCAGGCCCTGCCCAACGCCCACTGAGCTGAGCTAATTTGAGGACTGAACTTGGTCTGTATGACTCAGGAGCACAATAGGCGACTAAGCATTTGGGAACATTTTCTTTTTCGATTAAAGTGAAAATCTAGAAGCTTGCTGGTAGCGCTGATGCAATTAGCAATGCAATTATAAAGATGTGCTCTGGATTCTATGCCACCCATTCCTCATATACCCCCCATCCCTTCATTGATGGACAAGGCAAACTCATTCAGTATAAGATGCAAAGATGAACATAATGGGCGGAATTTTACCAGCACGTTTGCCCAAGGTTCGTACGATCCCACCCAAGGCCAAAGGAGAATGCCATTCTCCAAGCCTCGCCCAGAGAATCTGGGCGGACGTGCCGGTAAAATTCCGACCAATGTGCAGTCAAATAAGGGATCAGCTGATTCATTCCAACCCTGAAAGTTTGCGGCCGAATTTTAAAGTAGTTAATCAGGTGGCAGTCTGGTCACTTTTGATAGGAACCCACCTATCCTGCTGAACAGTTCCTATACACACTGGTTTCCCATCATGTCAGAGGGATGTCATGGGGAGGCAGTGGCACAGTGATATTATCGCTGGACTAGTAATCCAGAGACCCAGGGTAATCCTCTGGTGAACCTGGATTCGAATCCCACCACTGCATATGGTGAAATTTGAACTCAATAAAAAATCTAGAATTAAAATGATGACCATGAAACCATGGTCGGTAGTCGTAAAAACCATCGTCGGTTGTTGTAAAAACCCATCTGAGTCACTAATGTCCTTGAGGGAGGGAAATCTGCTGTCCTTACCTGGTCTGGCCTACGTGTGACTCCAAACCCACAGCAATGTGGTTGACTCTTAAATGTCCTCAAGGATGGGCAATAAATGCTGGCCCAGCCAGAGACGCTCACGTCCCATGAATGAATAAATTAAAAATGTTGAGTAATTTTTATTTTTGAATCAGCTCTTCTGCTGACCATTTGATTGGACACAATCAATGCTCTCTGTTGTCAACTGTCTGGTTTTTTTTGCTGTTGCCCTCAATAGTTTAAGTCATTTGAAATTCATATACCTTTAAGATAAGTTGAGGATCAGGCAAACATCACTGCCTGCAAGTGCACAGACAGCATGATTTACATAGAGCTACATCCTCGGTGGTCAGAATATAAAAAGACTGGATACATTTTAGTAATGTCTTTTGTATGCATTGTATGATCTGGTGTTCCTTGATCTTGACAGACCTGAAGACGTGTTTATGGAACAGCAGTCAAGATGCTCCTTAACCTCAGCCGCACATTCTCTAAGATACCATCTCAAGGTGACCTTCCTTGGCTTTTTCTGTGCTTTATTGATTGCTTTGGTTAAAACAGCAGACGTCTCTGCAAGGCTCCTGTCTCATGTGAACACAGCATCCTGGCACACCAATGCAAACAGGTGCTTCGCATCGGGGGCACAGAGTCTTCACTGGTTCCCAGCTCACTGGAAACAGGGGAAAGCAGCAGATGTCCGCGGGCATGAGTTTATTCTCAAAGATGAGGTGGGGGGGTGGGGGTGGGGGGGGGGGGGGGTGCAAGGAAACCATTCATTTTCCTCTTCAGAACGCTAAATAGTTTGTGATGGAAGATTTAAAGAACAGTTGGAATTTAAGACTGTTCAATAACATAAATTCTAATAATGCAGGAATACAATGGGAGAGCAGTGTGTGCTTCCACCCTGATAGGCGAAGGACATTGGCAACTCCTTCCCAAACACCTGTGACACTCATTCTCTGAGCGATGCTTTGCAATGTTTGGTTTTCCTCAACCAGTGAGTTCCCAAGAGCAACGTTCAAGTGTAAACTGATGCGCAGCTAAAAAGAAAATTGTGGTGAACCATCGTTGGTTCCCATCAGGTAGTACTGAGCCAGGGTCTGGCCAGTACTATGAGTCTGTATATATGTTGCTGTTGGGGTTAGGGTTGGGTTGTTCTACTTGTTACTGTTGGGGTTAGGGTTGGGCTGTTCTACCTGTAATATAGTTATTATGGTACATCCCAGTCGGGCTCCGCCTCCTGGGAGAGGTATAAAGGTCACTGCTCTGTCTGGGACCCCTCAGTCTGGGATCGTGTATTATATATGGTAGCTCTATTGTAGTAGTTAATAAAAGCTTTTATTTCCTCGAGCATCTCTAGCCTCGTGAGTTATATCGCGCATCAAAAATATTTTGCATTTATGTAGCATCTCTTACATCCTCAGGACATCCCAAAGTGCTTTACAGTCACTAAAATGTTTTTTCCTGCATGGTCACTGTTGCGTTGTTGGAGATGCAGCAGCCAATTTACACACAGCAAGCTCCTCCAGCCAGCAGTATGGTAATGACCAAATCTGCTTCAGTTATGATGGCTGAGGAATAAATATTGGCCTATACCAGACCATGCACCCTTAACTTTTCTTTGAAATAATGCCATGGAATCCGTTCATTCCTCAGAGAGCAAAGAGAACCCCAGTGTAATGCCTCTTCTGACAGGGAGTACCTCCAGCCTCCAGCATTCCCTCAGTGACACACTGAAATATCAGCCGAGATTTTGAGATAAAGTTGAAGGATTGAGAATTGAACCCCAAACCTTCTGCCTTAGAATTGTAAGCAGCACTAACCATTATATCACATGTAGCTATTAAAATGCAGAGGAAATACACTTGTCTTGTCCTTTAAGGCTTTTTGAAAAAAACAATTCCTGGGTGGAAATAACCTGAAGTCAAATCTAGCTAACTCTATCTGCTTGTAAACTCCTGAATTATCTAATTAGAGGGCAATTGATGCTACTTGCAAATATCAGGCTCCAGATCAGAAAATTGCAACAAGGAAAAGTTGGCTTTTGATATTTATAATTGATTTGCATTTCTAACTATGTACGACCTTTGAAGTGTGACAGATACACACTTTATACAAGACTGGTGTACAAGCTGATATCCTCTGGCATTACTTCTGAAAATGAAATAAAGGATAGGTTGTTGTACAAGGGTAGCAACATGACAATATATGCTACATAACATATTATCTTGTTGCTAAAGTGGTGCTGTGTGAAACTTAGTGCATCCCTTCGAAGCCTCAAGTTCTACTGTCCTGAAATCCATTAGAAGCTAATTGCTCTTGAACAGATTTTCAGGTCAATTAGAGGTAAAATTACCTCTTTGAAAATACTTTTTAAGTCTGACTCCTAAAATAAATTAGAAACTATTTTCCTCTGTGGGAGATTTTCCTGAAGATTGGAGTGGCACAGTGGTTGGCACTGCTGCCTCACAGCACCAAGGATCCGTGTTTGATTCCTGGCTTGGGTCATTGTCTGTGCGGAGTCTGCACATTCTCCCTGTATCTGCATGGGCTTCCACCGGGTGCTCTGGTTTCCTCGCACAGTCCAAAAGACGTGCTGATTAGGTGCACTGGCCATGCTGAATTCACCCTCAGTGTACCCGAACAGGCGCCGGAGTGTGGCGACTGGGGGATTTTCACAGTAAGTTCATTGCAGTGTTAATGTAAGCCTACTTGTGATAATAAATCGACTTTAGCTTTATACTTTTTAAAATCTAAATGTATATTTACAATGTGCTAAGCTTGATAGCTGAAATGTAATGGACACAGCTCAAATCTTTATATTGATAGATACAAAGTCAAATAATAAATGAGATGGATAGTCGGCTGCAACATAAATTTTGCGTATGCAAACTTGCATCAATGATAGTCATGCCCAGTGAAGACTAACTTTAAACATGGATGGTATTCAATATAGAATTTTATGGACCCCTCTTTTTTTTTTTAAATTGACATTAAAGGCTGATAAAATGGCTGCTAAGTGTCAAGTGATTTCTGCAACAGACTCATAGATATCTCAACTCTGTGGAAAGTTCCTGATTGAGTGACCATGTATGGAGTGCTTCCCTCATACCAAGATGAAACCATTTAAGACCATAAGACCATAAGACATAGAAGCAGAATTAGGCCACTCGGCCCATCGATTCTGCTCTGCCATTCAATCATGGCTGATATTTTTTTCATCCCCATTCTCCTGTCTTTTCCCCATAACCCCTGACCCCTTATCAATCAAAAACCTATCTATCTCTGTCTTAAAGACACTCAGTGGCCTGGCCTCCACAGCCTTTTGTGGCAAAGAGTTCCACAGATTCACCACTCTCTGGTTGAAGAAATTCCCCCTCATCTCTGTTTTAAAGGATCGTCCCTTTAGCCTGAGGTTGTGCCCTCTGGTTCTAGTTTTTCCTACCAGTGGAAACATCCTCTCCACGTCCACTCTATTTGTGGAATTAACACCTCCAATTGTTTGTGGACCTACCCAAATCTCAAAATCTATGGATACTGCCTGGGAAGGAATATTTAAGTTATGATTGGAGGTTGGATAGTCTTGATAAAAGCAAAATACTGTGGATGCTGAATCTGAACCAAGAACAGAAAAATGCTGGAAAATTTCAGAAGGTCTGACAGCATCTGTGGAGAGAGAATAAATCCAATGTTTTAATTCTGGATGACCCTTTGTCAGATCTAGATAGGCTTGAGTTGTTTTTTGTTGGAGCAGAGAAGACTGAGGGGCGAACTGATCGAGGTGTACAAGATTTTGCGGGACATGGACAGAGTGGATAAGGAGCAGCTGTTCCTCTTAGTTGAAGAGTCAGTCAAGAGGGGACATAGGTTTAAAGTGAGGAGCAGGAGGTTTAAGGGGGATGTGAGGGAAGCCTTTTTACCCAGAGGGTGTTGACAGTCTGGAATGCGCTGCTTGGAGGATAATAGAGACGGGTTACCTCACATCCGTTAAAAAGTAAAAAGTACCATTCAAGGCTATGGGCCAAGTGCTGGTAAGTAGGATTAGGTGGGAGGTCAGGTGTTTCTCGCGTGTCAGTGCAGATTTGATGGACTGATTCAATGATTCTATGATTATAGACTCACTGGGGGAAGTTAACCCCTGCCGTTTTTGGGCAGGAAGGGCAAAGGGGGCAGAGAATCCAGTGGGAGTCCCTAAAAGGCTTTTATGCCAACGGAACTTCCCCTTGAGATTGTCCCTGCCCTCTGTCTCAGACATGAAGGGCATCTCAGCATAAAAGGTCAGGAACACCATTAGCATACATTTACATGTTATTAGCGGGCCTCCCCGGTGCATTAGCCCCCAGGTGTCGGGAATTCCACCACCCTCCCAACCAACCTGATGTCACACACGATTTACAGTAGCTTTGACCAATGGGGACCAGGTGGACAGAATCTGCTGTGGTGCACAGGTAAATAAAACCCCAGGGGGAGAGAGGAGAGGGTTATAAACAAACATTATCCTGGCATTGCCAGGGGGTCTTCCATTGGGGTGGTTCATTCGTGTGGTTTCCCTGGCAGAAGGTTTCCAAGGGAGGTCTGTTTCTATGGGAGGGGGGCTCCCTGGGAGGGGTTTCGAGTTCATGGGCGTCTATATCCGGGGTGGGTGTTGTATGTCTAGGGGGCTCCCTGTGGGTTGTCCCGTGTTCATGGGAGCGGGGGTCTGTGTGGGGGAGGGTTCCCTGGGATGAAGCGGTCCCATGCCCATGGGGAGGGGTTCCCTGGGGTATTTGTGTTTTCTTTTTGTTTTCAGGTTGGGGGCCCTTTATAAATTGGGCCCAGGTCTGACAGGGGCTGATGTTGCTGGTGGAGGGTCAAAGCATCATGGACTTTTTTGACTATGCATCAAAAAATATGGTGGGAAAAGCTAGCAGTGCAGCTGACGGGCTACACCCATGTTTCCTGCCTGAATTGATACATAGTAATGAAGTGAGAAAATTCTGTCCACTGTGTCCAGGATTGAAGCTTATCAAGGGGAACTGTAGAGAAACCAGTTAAATCATAAGGAGGTGTGAATAGTAATCATTCATCTCTCATTATGTAGCGGCGGTGTTTGACTTCAAAACATCATAGGTGGATCAGAAAAGTATTGATCATGTGGTCATCTGATCAAAACTGTCTTCAGATAATTAACCCTACTTACTCTAAGAACCAGGGAGAAAGTAATTTGCCTGAAAACAACATGGCACAAAACAATAATAGTCGTAAAGGCGGCACAGTAGCACAGTGATTAGCACTGCTGCTTCACAGCTCCAGGGATCTGGGTTCGATTCCCGGCTTGGGTCACTGTCTGTGTGGAGTTTGCACATTCTCCTCGTGTCTGCGTGGGTTTCCTCTGGGTGCTCCGGTTTCCTCCCACAGTCCAAAGATGTGCGGGTTAGGTTGATTGGCCATGCTAAAAGAAAAATTGCCCTTAGTATCCTGAGATGCATAGGTTACGAGGGATTAGTGGGTAAATATGTAGGGATATGGGGGTAGGCCCTGGGTGGGATTGTGGGCGGTGCAGACGCGATGGGCCGAATGGCCTCTTTCTGTACTGTAGGGTTTATATGATTTCTATGAACATCTATCTGGTAAAACTGTAGACAGAAGCGTCGTAAGGTCTCCAACACTGTTCCTTTTCAAATTCACTAGTGCAGTAAACCAACCTCCCAACAATGAAATGACAAGCCTCGTGATCATGCTGAAAATCTACCTCTTTAAGGGGATCCTCCAACGACTTTGATTTATGACTTTGGTTATTGAATTCTCCTAGTTATACCTCGAGGGTGGAAAATACAGTTTTCTTCAGGAAATCTGCACCGAGATGAGACAATCGCATGACTTACAAACTATTCCTTTGTCTGTAATTTGTAAAAGTGCACTCTTCTCTTTAACAGTGTTTTCCTCAAGACTGTGATTGGTGAGTGATGTAGCAGTAGATTATTGGGATGAATGTGTGAATAAATAACTTGTTATTTATACCCACTAAGGATTGCTGCTGATTATTCAAATTGGCCATGTTCTTGACCAGGGGTTAAGAAGTACACACGCATCTTCCTTTTCAAAAAACACCCTGTTTACTGATAGTAATTGAAGGGAACAGGAAAATAGTTCTCTCTCATCCTGTCTGTAACAATAGCATTATGCTATTAATAACCAGCAGATATTAATATATCTACAAAATAGCTCTGAGAGCACATGAAGGTTTTGGTTAATCAATCAAATGAAATGTGCTGAGTGCTTGCATGTCCAATGGGCCAGTCACTACAAGATACTTTCTGACTTATTGCCAATCTTTGTGTTACTCCACACAAAATATTACTGCTGTTATCTATTAGCAGAGGAGCCTAAGTAGAAAATGAAGAGGATTTTTTAACTATAAGTTTGTACTCATAAAGAAAACACTTCCTGTGATCTTCTAAGGGTCCATTTTAATTTTTAGGTGGACATGCAGCAGCTGCAGGAGGTATCCTTGTCGTGTGGGCCTCATTAACATCCTGCCTGGCCACCTATCCACTCAAAACAAGAGCGCAGAGGCAACTCATTTGCATTGGCCTGCCAAAGGGCAAGGAGGACTCCACGCCATAGTCAAGTGAGCCATGAGAGAGAGGGTTTTGTGATTGGAAAGGATTAGGGAAGCCTGGGATGGGAGTTGCCCTATCATTTTTATAGGGCCCATATTCTCCTGTCCCCACAATAACGTGCTTTACATATACCTTACAGAGCCTCCAATGGGCACGCTTGGCTTTTAACTCCTGTTCCATCTGTCTTCCCCATCTCTTACAGACCTGACCATCTCCCCTTTCATTCTCTCGATTGCCTCATTTTAATTAATGAACCAGAAATTGAAAGACTGCACAAGGTGGCACATCTTGTTATTGTTATTGCCAAGGCATGTCACTGGGAGAAAGAGTAGTGAGGGCACATGACTCTCGAGTTGACAAAATGAGTGATTTGCCAATTTTCCTCATGACTGTACCCCTTCGCCATGGAGGGTGTGACCTCTCTGAACTATAAAACCATAGATATTAAATTCTAAACTGACATGACATGACTGTAAAATATAAATAGTAAATCCCCAGTACAATAAACAGAGGTGAGCTGTGCAGGGATGAAGGGGTTAATTGTAACATCGCAGAAGGATTAGTCAGCCGAAATCTTAATTCATTAAGTGACTGGATGAAGACATTCTCACAAACAGTGGCATAGGTACCTGCCATTGCCTTATGCAATTAAGAAGCTGGAAGAGACATTCTTACAAACAATGATACAGGACAACTGCTATCATATAACTCAATTAGGAAATTGAGAGTGCTATTATCATAACCAGATGGTGCTGGGCAACAGTCATTACATAGCACAATCAGTCCCTGACAGGAATGGAAGGTACATTCACACATCCATTAACTCTGGAGCCAGGTATCCCGCACTAGAGTAGGGATTATGCTGTTTTCCATAATGGAAACAACATGAGAACTAATTCAGTCCATCCAAGTCTTTCTAGGCCAGGGAGTAGAATAAACTAAAGATATAGAAAAGTGTTGAACACCGATGACTCAGCAGGATGGCAACAGGAGATGTGTTTGTGATAAAAGCAAAATACTGCAGAAGCTGGAATGTGAAACAAACACAGAAAGTGCTGGAAAATCTCAGCAGGTCTGACAGTATCTGTGGAGAGAGAATAGAGCCGACATTTCAAATCTAGATGACTCTTCATCAGAGCTAACAAAAAGACATCCAAGGTGGAATTTACCCATTCTGCACACCACGGTAATCATAATGGGTTGGACATGGAACATGCAAAGGTCCGTTGACCTCGGGCGAGATTTTCCGGCTTTGGGGCAAATGCGGCTGGAAAATCCCCCCCCCCCCCAGGCTCGAAGCTTTGGTTCTATTCTCTACAGATGCTGTCTATCCTGCTGAGATTTTCCAGATGCATTTGTGACTTGCTTGGTGATATCAAAATTAGGTAAACATGCACAAGTTGTAATTGAAAAACTATATTATGCATGGTGTAACCCTAATCGATAGTTGTGAGTGGATAATGATAACTTGTGCGCAAATGTACATCGTTGATTGGTATATGCTAATTTCTTGTAACTGGATCTTAACTATAAATGTGTGTACAATTCTTGGAGTGTGGCTCTCCCTGGTGATCTAGTAGTTAGAGTAGTGGGGCCAGCCCATACTATAGTTCATAATAAAGGCCTTGTCTGAAACTCCAAGAGTCTTCATCTGGTTTTCACGAGAGTGAGAGAGTGAAGTACACTATAGCCGAAGAGCTGCATTTTTCTCCCTAACAGTGACATTGTGATATGACTCATCAGAAAAGGAGGATGACACAAAAGCGTGGTCACAGCAAGTGGAAGAAGCCCTACAATCAACGCCGCTATGACAACCAGCTGGGTGAGTGATTGTAAATTCGAACCAGATCATAGAGGGATTTGTACTGGGGCTATTTTGTAAGTTTCTGTTAAATTGCGGAGGGATTTTAACTGTGGTAGTTCATTTAAGTATCACTGAACATTGTCTAGGGGTCTTATGTAAATTCCAGAATGTTGCAGGAGGATTTGTAGTGGGGAGGGAACGGGTGAGTCAAATAAACCAATGGACCTGAGATATAGCCAATCTCTGCATTGCGTGCATTTTGTTCTTGTAATTCCTGAGCTCGGTAGGTGGAGAATGGGAACAGGAAAGCCTTACACCGAGAGGCAGGCCTGAATTCCTCACCTGTCAGCGCGTGAGAAGTTGAGAATGATGTTGCCAACATTTGGGGCCCGATTTTACCACTGCGTCATGCCCGTTTTTGGGTGCGAAAATGTGGTAAAGTTGGGTGTGAGGCCATTATCGCGATCTGCACCCGAAACCCGGGAATGGCGCCAGTTCCATTCGCGCCCAAAACGGGTGCAACGGCGATTTAAATGTATTTGCATGCATTTAAATTGAATTAATGAATTGCCCGCCCAACTTTATCAGCATTTCCCCCTTTACCACCACGTTTGCCAAACCGAACCGCGCCATAATGGACCTGCTAAATAAAAGTCTGAATCGGGCACTCCAGCTGCTGAAGAGGCGCGTTCAGTGTTTCCAATGGCTCTCTGACTCAGATCAGTGGTGGGAGGGGGAGGAGGGAGGCGGGCCTGATGATTCTCTGGCTGTGGGAGGAGGGGAGTGAGGCCAGATCGTTGTCTGGTGGTGGGGGGAGGGAGGAGAAGGCAGGTCAGATGTATCTCTGGTGGGGGGAGGGGGAGGGCTGATTGTTGTCTGATGGGGAGGGAGGAGGAGGTGGGTCAGATGTTCCTCTGGGGGGGGCGGGGTGGTGAGTGAGGCCAGACCATTCTCTGGGGGGGGGGGGGATGAGTGAGACCAGATCGTTGTTGGCGGGGGGGGGGGGGGGGGGGGGAGACGGTTATGATGCATCTCAGGTGGGGGGGGGGGGGCAGATGGATCTCTGGCGGGGGGGCAGATGGATCTCTGGTGGGGGGGCAGATATATCTCTGGTGGGGGTGCGGGGGGAGGCTGGGGGGTCCGCTGCCACTCTGCGGGTGATTGGTGGGGGAGGGGGGCACGGGTGGAGATCGGTCTGGGTAGTGGGGGGGGGGTGGATAAGGGGGACAGTATTGTGTGTGGGTAGTGGGGGGGGGGGTGGATAAGGGGGACAGTGATGTGTGTGGGTAGTGGGGGGTGGATAAGGGGGACAGTGATGTGCGTGGGTAGTGGGGGGGTGGATAAGGGGGACAGTGATGTGCATGGGTAGTGGGGGGGTGGATAAGGGGGACAGTGATGTGTGTGGGTAGTGGGGGGGTGGATAAGGGGGACAGTGATGTGCGTGGGTAGTGCGGGGGTGGATAAGGGGGACAGTGATGTGTGTGTGTGCACCATCACTCCCGCTTTTCGCTCTCGAGCCTCTTTCTCCGCTTTCTGCGACCTGGGAGCGATCTGACACGGGTGCGCTTTTTCAAATTTTTTTCTAACTGCGCAAGCGCAGTTCAGAGCTCCGATCGTTTCATCCGCGCTAAGCCCCGCCCACAGCGCCAATGGGACTGGAGATGTTTTTTTCAGGCTGAGTATGTATGGGGGCGCCTGAAAGCAGATTTCTAAGTCGGATCTGCTTTACGCCCAGATTCAGCACTTAGAATGAAAATGGTAAAATCGGGCCTTTGGTGTTGAAATCCAGCAAACCTGAAATTTAAATGGATCATCTTGGTTTTCAAGTCCCTCTATCGCATTGCTTGTCCTGAGCACTGTGACTTTCTTCAGCTTTACACTCCTGTGTGATACCTGTGCTCCTCCAATTCTGGTCTCTTGTGAATCTCCTACTCTAATCACTCCTCCATGGCAACCGTATGTTCAGCTGCTGAGGCGCTAGCCTCTGGAATTTCTAAGCCTAAGCCTCTCTATCATTATCTATTCCTTTATTGCATTTCTTAAAACTTATCTCTTTGACTAGACTTGGTTCACCTTTTCTTCTATCTCGTGATATGGCACATGTTTTGTTTGGTAATATTTTGCTGTTTGTTCGTGAGATGTGGGTGTTGCTGGCTGGGCCAGCATTTATTGCCATCCCTGAGGGCATTTAAGAGCCAACCACATTGCTGTGGGTCTGGAGATACATGTAGGCCAGACCAGGTAATGCCTGGGATGGAACATTTAAGTTAGGAAGAGAGGTTGTGTAGGCTTGTGTTGTTCACATTGGAGCAGAGAAGACTGAGGGGCAACCTGAGTGATGATGTACAAGATTATGAGGGACATGGACAGAATGGATAAGGAGCAGCTGTTCCTCTTAGTTGAAGGGTCAGTCACGAGAGGACATAAGTTCAAGGTGAGGGGCAGGAGGTTTAGTGGGGGTGTGAGGAAAAACATTTTACCCAGAGGGTGGTGACAGTCTGGACTGCGCTGTCTGGGAGGGTGATGGAGGTGGGTTGCCTCAAATCCATTAAAGAGTACCAGAATGAGCACTTGGCACGTCATAAGATTCAAGGCTCTGGACTAAGTGCTGACAGATGGGATTAGGTGGGAGTTCAGGTTTTTCCAATGTGCCGGTGCAGACTCGATGGGCCAAAGGGCCTCTTTTGCACTGTATGATTCTATGATATCAGATTTCTTTCCCTAAAGAACATTCATGAACCTGATGAGTTTTTATGGCAATCAGGAATGGTTTCATAGTCATCACTGGATTTTTTTTTTTAATTGCGCATTTTTAATTGAATTCAAATTTCACCGTCTGCCCTGGTGGAATTCGAACCCAGGTCCCCAGAGCATCACCCTGGATCACTAGTTCAGTGATAATACCACTATGCCTACCCATTATTGTGTGAAACGCCTGGGGACATTCTGTTATGATGCGGATGCTTTCTCAAAGCAAGGTGCTGTTGTTGGAGTTCTCAGCCCATGTTTGGTTGGTGAACAATGTAATGTATCTTGGATTAAATGCATTCTGCAGCATGATATGAATGAGTAGCACGTTGAAGAGTGAGTGCTTTATTCCTGTTGCCTTATTATCAGACCTATCACTGTTCTGGAACACATATGTTATAACAGCATGTTATTTAGTGTAATCAAACTTAATGATTGCCATTGGCGTCTTTCTTTCGCTGCTAAAGGTGTCTGGGTAGGCAGTGAAACGTGCCAAATCCCTGCTAGCAAATCTCAAGACTTGACAAGAAGTGTTGTTACAAACTTGAAAAGCAGTGAATTATATCCCTGACTTATCCAGGGTGAACTGATGTTCCTATTTATCATTGCGAAAATCTTTTTGAATTGAAAAGTTAGGTAATGTTTTGTGAAATTATGTTCGCTTAAGGCCATTTGTGACAAGCTCATCAAAGTATGAATGAAGCTTGTCACCTTGTAACATTGCACTATTGCAGAGGAAATGAAATATATCAGCGCTCATGATGTATACATTGGATGCGTCATTCCACTGTTGGTTTGTGCTGGCTCTGGAGGGCAGTTTGCTAAATATTTATCCACAATATCATCGATGAAACTGAGGTTTTTAAATCCTCCATCATGCAAAATGTTCCCTCAACTCAATAACAGCCCTCTACAGAACACAACAACAACAAGAAATTGCTTCTATTGAAAGTCTTTAACATCAAAAGAACATATTACAATTTGATTTGATTTGATTTATTATTGTCACATGTATTAGCATACAGTGAAAAGTATTGTTTCATGCACAATATACAGACAAAGCATACCGTTCATAGAGAAGGAAATGAGAGAGTGCAGAATGTAGTGTTCCAGTCATAGCTAGGGTGTAGAGAAAGATCAACTTAATGTAAGGTAGGTCCATTCAAAAGTCTGATGGCAGCAGGGAAGGAGCTGTTCTTGAGTAGGTTGGTACGTGACCTCAGACTTTTCATCATTCTATAAGATCATACCTTGCTGATAGCACCATCACAATTCCTGGGCAAGTTCTGTTGCACAGGACAGACCTAGCAGAGGTGGCAGACAGTGGTACAGAGTCAGGAGGGAGTTGCCCTGGGAGACCTGGACATCAACTCCGGACCTCATGAAGTCTCATGGCACCAGGTCAAACATAGGCAAGAAAACCTCTTGCTGATTATGATGTACCATCCTCCCTCAGCGGATGAATCAGTACTCCTCCATGTTGAACACCACTTGGAGGAAGCAGTGAGGGTGGCAAGGGTGCAGAATGTACTCTGGGTGGGAGAGTTCAATGTCCATTGCCAAGGGTAGCTCAGTAGTACTGCCACAGACCGGGTTGGCCATGTCCTAAAGGACATAATCACTAGACTGGGATTGCAGCAGGTAGTGAGAGAACCAACTAGAGGGAAAAACATACTTGACTTCAGACTCACCCACCTTCCGCAGACGCATTTATCCATGATAGCGTCGGTAGGAGAGACCATCACACAATCCTTGTGAATACAAAATCCCACCTTCACACTGAGGATACATCATCTTGTGTGGAACTACCACCATGCTAAATGGGATAGACTTCAAACAGATCAAGCAACTCAAGGCTAGATATCCATGAGACGCTGTGGGCCATCAGCAGCAGCAGAATTGTACTCTACCACAATCTGTAACCTCACAGCCCTGCATATCCCCCACTCAACCATTACCACCAAGCTAGGGAATCAAACCTGGTTCCATGAAGCGTGTAGGAGGGCATGCCAAGAGCAAAACCAGGTATACCTAAAAATGAGGCGTCAACCTGGTGAAGCTACAAAATAGGACTACTTGTATGCCAAATGGCATAAGCAGCAAGTAATAGATGGAACTAAGTGATTCTACAACCATTGGATAAGATCTAACCCCTGCCACATCCAGCCATGAATGGTGGTGGACAATTAAACAACACACTGGAGCTGGAAGATCCACAAATATCCCCACCATCAGTGATGAGGAGCCCAGCACATTAGTGCAAAAGATAAGGCTGAAGCACTTGTAACAACCTTCAGAGAAGTGCTGAGTAGATGATCCATCTCGGCCTCCTCTAGTGGTCCCCTGCATCACAGTCAATTCGATTCACTCCACATGATATCATGCAATGGCTGAAGACACTGGATACTGTAAAGACTATGGGCCCTGACAATATTCCAGCAATTGGACTGAAGACGTGTGCTCCAGAACTTTCTGCACCCCCAGCCAAGTATTCCAGTATAACTACAACACTAGCATCGACCCAGCAATGTGAAAAATCACCTCAGTATGTCCTGTACACAAGAAACAGGACAAATCCAACCCAGCCAATTACTGCCCCATCAGTCTATTCTTGAGCATCAGTAAAGTGATGGAAAGGATCATCAACAATGCTATAAAGTGGCACTTATCCAGCAATAACCTACTCACTGATGCTCAGTTTGTGTTCCACTGGCGTCAACCAAATCCTGACCTCATTGCAGCCTTGGTTGAAACATGGACAAAAGAGCTGAACTCCAGAGCTGAGATGAGCCTGCCTGTCCTTTATACCAAGGCAACATTTGACCAAGTAGGGCATCAAGAAGCCCCAGCAAAACTGGAGCCAATGGGAATCAAGGTAGAAACTCTTCAATGGTTGGGGTGTTACCAGGCACAAAGCAAAATTGTTGTGGTGGCTGGAGTTCAGTCACCTCAGCTCCAGGACCTCAGTGCAGGAGTTCCTCAGGTCCACGGCCCAGCCATCTTCAGCTGCTTCATCAATGACCCTATTTCCATCATAAGTCCTGAAGTGGAGGTGATTGCTGATGACCGCAAATGTTCAGCATCATTTATGACTGCTCAGACACTGGAGTAGTTCATGTCCAAATGCAGCAAGACCTGGACAATATTCAGGCTTGGACTGACAGGTGGCAAGTAACATTCGCACCATTTATTAGCCAGATAATGACCATCTCCAACAACAGAAGATATAACCATTGCCCCTTGACATTCAGTGGCACTACCATCGCTGAATTCCCCACTATAAATATATCAGGGATTACTGTTGACCAGAAACTGAACTGGACTAGCCAAGAGCAGGTCATAGACTTAGAGTCCTGCAGCGAGTTACTCACCTCCTAACTCCTCAAAGTCCATCCACCATCTGCAAGGTGCAAGTCAGGAGTGTGATGGAATGCTCTCCACTTGCCTGGATGAGTGCAGCTCCACAACACTCAAGAAACTCAACACCACCCAGGACAAAGCAGCCCACTTGATTGCTACCCTTTCCACAAACATTCAATCCCTCCACCATCAATGAACAGTGATAGTAGTGTGTACCATCTGCAGGTGTACTGTAGGAACTTACTAAGGCTCCTTAGACAGCACCTTCCAAACCCAAAACCACCAGATACCTGGGAACAGCACCACCCTCCAAGTCACTCACCATTCTGACTGAGAATTATATCACCGTTCCTTCATTGTTGTTGGGTCAATATCATGGAAGTCCCTCCCCAACAGCACTGTGAGGTTCCCTACATTTCAGGGACTGGAGCAGTTGAAGAAGCAGCTCATGAGCATTTTCCCAAGGGCAACCAGGAATAGGCAATAAATGCTGGCCTAGCCAGCGACAACCACGAATAAAAGAAATATGACTGAACTGCAGCAAATACTCCACTTTCTTGCCCTATCGCTCATCTTTTGATCCCTTTCGCACCCAAGAAGTGTAGTAAAACTTCTCAAGGAACTGAGCACAGACTTAACAAATGGCACAACTTAGGATATAAGTAATGATCAGGTGGTCAGTTTTAGTGATGTCGGTTGAGGATTAATTATTGGCAGGAGAATTGGAAAATTTGACTTTCTTCTTCAACAGTTCCAGGAAATCTTTTATATATTTTATGTCCCTGCCCCCCCCCCCCCCCCCCCCCAAGAGAGGGAAGATGGAGCCTAGGCGTATTGGGCTGAAAGTTTCCACCTTTGCGATTTCGGGACAATTTGGGAATCCCGAAACTGCACTTAATTGGAGTCAGACAAGTACAGGATTACTCCAGGAGGTGACTTCCTAGTTAGCCACTTCCATGCTTGAGGTCCAATTAAGGGCAGCGTATGTGCCCCCATTGCCACTGGCCCAAACATAGTCCAGAGCTCCCTAGCCTTAGCAGAGATAGCCGGATGCTGCTGAGAAAGGTTGCAGATCTCAAAGGAACCTCAAAGTGGAGGGACCCTCAAGGGCAGGGTAAATTTGGAATCAAATCTCAGAGGGACCAAATCTCAGTTACATTACATGACATGATTAGAATGCCAGTAAAATAAGAGACCTGTGGCTAGATTCTCCAGTGACAGTTTCTGTCGTATTCAATTGTTCAGGTGTTCTGTGATTGATTATGTGAATGTGGGAACTGATCTATGCTCACTATGCTTGATTAGTTAAGCCTGCATGTGGACTCAGAGTAAAGTAAACAGACACCATTTAAGCTATGAGAAGCTAAGCTGTGAGCAGGGTGATTGCAGAGATATTTTGAAACTATTGTAAATAGTTATGTACTTAGAAAAGAGTGTCATTTCTACTTTGCGCTGAGATTTATATAAAATATACAGCAAAGTGACAAATGCATGATAGTTTGAATGAACCTTAGGCATTAAATCGATTAGAAGTGTCCACAACTTCAAAACTGTTCATCTAACATACAGTAGCACGAAAATTGGCCCACTAAACCCAGGTGCCTAGACAGCTGTATTGCCTTGTTGTGATGAGGACAAGGATGGGGGAATGGGAGAGTCTAGATTGAAAGCTCTCAGGCATCATGAAAGATTTCTATTTACATTTCTCTCAATATTAATGCCTCGGAAAGTTGGACTTCCCCAATTCAATTTGATGAAGTGGAAATGCTTTTATTTGATTCGTATGTAGCTCATATTTACAGAGCAATGGGAAAAGAGAATTTTAGTGGGACAAATGGAATAGTCCTTAGCAAGAGATTACACATTGTAATGATACTGTGCCTTTAAGAAATGAATTTTATCATGTTTCTTGGAAGGGGTTTGTTTAAAATTCAGCTCTGTTTTACATGGTGCTGATTTGTCTGAACCAGGCAAGTCACGTGCTGAGAATGCAGGCCGATGATTGATTTTCGCCAGGGATTGTTTTAATCTGACAATGCATTTTTGTTTATTTGTTTTTTTCCCCTGGGGTTTCAGAGTAGGGTTTTGATTAGGTTGATTGACAGAGTCATCTGCTTTAGGGGAGGAGCTAAACTTACAGGGAAAAGCATGCACTCACTGCTGGGTTCTGAAAGAAGCAAGATGTCTCTCTTTCTCACTCTCTCTCTCTCTGGAGGCTGCTGTTTGGGACTTGCTGGGAGAAATAGGTCTCTTTCTCTCTGTCTCTCTCTCTCTCCCTGGAGGCTCAAGGCCTGGCAGCCCAAGTACAAGCATGTAAGCTTGTGTGTTGCTAACTGATTTTGAAGAAGAGTGTAACTCTATAAGACGATTATTGCTTGAACTGGAACTAATAGAAATAGGTTAGCAGTTAAGAAATTTATCTTGCCATGTTTAAGTATTTCAATTGGTAAAAGTTATGCTAATTCATTCATTATAGTTAAATTGTATTGTTAAGTAAAGTTTGTTTTGATAACTGCTTCCTAGTTTGTCAATAGAATCACACCTGGAGTGAAGCATTTATCCTCACAGTAACACCAAAATAAGAAAAAAACTGTTGGGGTCCAGTAGAGCTTCATAACATCTTTGGGTTTTCGGACTGTACCTTAACGACAGGCACATTGGAATGAATGGCAATCTCCGTGATGATTCTGGTAGTCTCACATCTTGGAAGGCAAGCAGGATCTATGAACGAGGCTGATATAAAGACAGAGCACTGGTAGCATTTACATCTGCACCCACTGGAACTACAGAATCAGCCCCAATCATTTAGTGCTGCAGTATCACTCTGTGCTGTATTTAATCACTGTCTGCAGAAGGGAATATCCCAATATTGCATTAGTATTCATATCTGTAGACGGGACTCTGCCACTGTACTGTTATCACTGGTTGTAGGTGAAGTTCTCCTGTGGTGCACAGTTCCCGTGCTTGCATTGTGGGATTTATCTGTAAGTTTAAAGTTTATTTATTAATGTCACAAGTAGGCTTTCATTAACGCTGCAATGAAATTACTGTGAAAATCCCCTCGTCGCCACACTCCAGTGCCTGTTCGGGTACACTGAGGGAGAATTTAACATGGCCAATGCACCTAACCAGCACGTCTTTCGGACTGTGGGAGGAAACCGGAACACCCAGAGGAAACCCACGCAGACACGGGGAGAACATGCAGACTCCACACAGAGAGTGACCCCAGCCGGGAATCGAACCCTGGCTCTGGCACTGAAAGGCAGCAGTGTTAACCACTGTGCCACCGCACTGCATGGCTTGGTTGCTTGTAATATGGGATAGAATTCATAGAATCCCTACAGTGCAGAAGGAGGCCATTCAGCCCATCAAGCCTGCACTGACAATAATCCCACCCAGGCCCTATCCCCGTAACCCCATGTATTTACCCAGATAGTCCCCCTGACACTAAGGGGCAATTCAGCATAGCCTAACCCACACATCTTTGGGGTGTGGGAGGAAACTGGAGCACCCGGAGGAAACCCACACAGACATGGGGAGAATGTGCAAACTCTACACAGACAGTCACCCGAGGCTGGAATCGAACCTGGGTCCCTGGTGCTGTGAGGCAGCAGTGCTAACCACTGTGCCGCCTTGCCGCCGGTGTATCTGTCTTGTACCATCTGAACTGATTGTTGTATAGGATGTATCCGTACAGCACTGGAGAAATATTAGATTCACGGATTTGTTTTTTTTAGTTCTACCAGTTTTGTGGTTCTCCCCTTTTAATGCCAACTTTTATGTCTCACTTTCCACCCACACTCCGGATGACTGAGTTCTTAAAGCTGAAATCCCTCAGTGTGAAAATGGATATCTGAAGTATTGAAGTACTGGCTTTGACATTGACTGATGTCAACCTTTAATATACCAGTGCTGGCAGTGCCTGCGAAATGTAATTTAGGTCAAGCTTGATGTGTTTTACTTAATAATTTCAGTAACAATTTTGTGGTTGCCATGCCATCTCTTCACCTTTAAATTATTCTGTGCAGGGGACTACTTTAGCTTAATAGTGTAGACTTTGTCATCTGACGTTTTTAAAAATTGCACTTCATTGATTTAAACAAAAGCTCCATTCTTTAATTTCTCTTCTCCTGGCATTTACAGAGGACGACCTAAGAGTTTTGGATAGTTAAAATGTCATTATCGTGTGGGTAAGATACTGTCGAATAACTGCCTCCAAATCTGTCACCAAAATTGCTGTTGTGGATGCCGTGCTCTTGACATGACTGTTCAGGTCAGGAAAATTATTTCAGATTCATTGCTTCAATAGGCCGACTTGCAAGCCTAAAAAGAAAGATTGAAGCTTTACACACCAGGGATGTTTCTCTTTATTTATGGAGTGGTGTCCTCTGATTGTTGAAGCTTCTGTATATGAGAGCATCTATCATGCATCCCCGTACTGTCAGTTCCCTGTTGCCGTGTTACAGCCAGAGTCTACTGCAGTAGGCCGTGGCTTGACTTATTAAACAGTCCCCCTTTCTGCTAGCCACAAACCATCCGTGAAGACCTGGCGCTCTTGCGCTGTTAGGGTAATTTGTTGTGCCGCAGTCTCCATTTCTCACTCATCCCATCACATCATTGCAACCTCGGGGTTTATTTAAAAGAAAGCTCGGGCGTTGGATTTAGTTGGAAAATGCAGGGGGCAGAATAGGGCAATAAAAATAGCCAACTAGGCCGGGATAGCTACTACCTGCCATATTTATTTGCTTCAGAAGATTTTGTTTTAGAAAAGAATTTGCGTATGTTTGAGGAATGGGAAAGACACCAATTTATGCAGGAGGAAGGTGGAAGTGACAGCTTTAAATCGTTCTGAAGGGAAATTACTCATTTTAAAGTATTCCTCAGCCACAGATATGTGTTTGTTTACTTTGTGATTTTTCTCAAAATGTGTCCTCCTGGTAATTTGCAGTAATTTTACACCAGAAATATGCAAATTTTCTGCTACATATCCAAGCTCTTTCTCCTTAATGTCAGTATTTTTCCGAGTAGCTTCTTTAACCCATTAGGACCATTGCACCATTTTAAACATGAGGAGACCAGGGGAGGAATTTTCCTCTCATTTCTTCGAAGTGGTGGACCAGGTGTGTAGCTCATCGGCCGCACAGCCAGCTATTCTCGCCATACTGACCAGCACTTAGAAGAGAAACATCCTGGAGGTGTTCTCCATGCCGTCACACTGGCGGGCAGAGCTTGACCAAGCCGGCAACATCGGAGCCGGGATTCTCTGGTTGTTAAACCGCCCCCCCTCCCCCCAACCCAGCCGCTGCAAGTGAGAGCGGAGAATTTGGCACTCAGCCGGACCTCCATTGACGGCGACATTGAGAGTGGCATGGTGGCACAGTGGTTAGCACTGCTGCTTCACAGCACCAGGGACCCAGGTTCGATTCCCGGCTTGGGTCATTCTCCGTGCGGAGTTTGCATGTTCTTCCCGTGTCTGTGTGGGTTTCCTCCGGGTGCTCTGGTTTCCTCCAAAGATGTGCAGGTTAGGTGGAGTGGCCATGCTAAATTGCCCGTTAGTGTCAGGGGAACTAGTTAGGGTAAATGCATGAGATTATGGGGAGAGGGCCTGGGTGGGATTGTGGTCGGTACAGACTCCATTGGCCGAATGGCCTCTTTCTGCACTGAAGGGATTCTATAATTCTATGACTGCAGCGCGTCTGGAGAATCCTGCTGTGTGAACGGCCAGAGAATCCAGCCCAGGTTTCTAGAGATCAGAAGGGTTAAAAAAAAGAAGAAACCCATCTGCCCCACCACACACCATCCCTCCCACCCCTCCCTCCACACACATATACACACGCATAGACTACCGCACACACATGCACACACACATACACACGCATAGACTACCCCACCCCACACACATGCACACACACATACACACGCATAGACTACCCCACCCCACACACATGCACACACACATACACACGCATAGACTACCCCACCCCACACACATGCACACACACATACACACGCATAGACTACCCCCACCCCACACACATGCACACACACATACACACGCATAGACTACCCCCACCCCACACACATGCACACACATAGACTACCCCACCCCACACACATGCACACACACATACACACGCATAGACTACCCCACTCCACCCCACATACACATGCATAGACCAACCCACCCCACAGCGAACATAGGCGCAAAGTCTTGGCCCAGGACTCAAAACGTACCTTTCAAAGAAAGATAATGATATTATTGAAGACATGTTGCAGTGGTTTACATTCTAATCCTTTAAATTCTTCTCACAAAATGCCTTTTCTCAATTTATAGCATTCATTTTCTTGACTCCATTTTGAGCTGGGCCCTCTGGCTCAGTGTAACAACAATGGCTGTGTGGCAGAGCAAGGTGCCTCCTCACTGTAAACATGGTATGTCTTTGTTCCTTGACAGCCCCTGATCAGTATGTTTTGAATGAAGGGGGTACGTCTTTTCTGATCCTTGGAGTGTGTGCCCAATTAATTCAGCAGCAAGCTTTTGTGAGTCTAAAAATAAAGAAGGATATTTATTCTCACACACACACCTCAAATTAAACACAATAGCTCACACACACAAAGATTAGATACAGATAAGATAATTCACATTTGCAGATTGCAGTTATCTCAATCTCATGTTTATGAACTCTGGTCTCCCTTGTAGAAGGCCTATAGTTTCTTGGGTGGCTTTAAGAACAAAGAACAAAGAAAAGTACAGCACAGGAACAGGCTATTCAGCCCTCCAAGCCCATGCCAATCATGTTGCCCTAACTAAATGAAAAAAAACCTTCTGCTCTTACTCGCTCCATATCCCTCTATCCCCTCCCTATTCATAAACCCATGCAGATGCCTCTTAAATGTTACTAATGTACCTGCATCCACCACCTCCTCTGGCAGCGTGTTCCAGGAACCCACCACTCTCTGCATGAAAAACGTTCCCCGCACATCTCCCTTAAACTTTCCCCCTCTCACCTTGAACCTGTGTCCCCCTGTAATTGACACTTCCACCCTGGGAAAAAGCCTCTGACTATCCACCCTGTCTATTCCTCTCATAATTTTATCGACCTTGATCAGGTCTCCCTTCAGCCTCCACCTTTCCAGTGAAAACAATCCTAGTTTATTCAACTTTTCCTCATAGTCAACTTTTAATGAAATGAAGGTCTTGTTTCTCAATGGGCTCTGAGGTTTCTTGTAATTGAATCTCTTGGAGCTTGATTCTCGGGTGAACTAGAAGTTGGAACAAGTTGGGGGAGCCCTCTCTGTTGGGAATCTCTCACTTACAAGGTACTTGCTGTTATAATTTCTTGCAGTTAATTTGATGGCATTCTGGTGTTTGCAAACAGTTTCCAGCTGTTTTTTTTTTAACAAGCAGTCAGGAAACATGGCTTTCTCATCATGTGACTTTCTACAAGTCCAAGTAGGGATGGTGTTGATGTTCATTCCAACGCCATGTGTCATTTGTTAACACCTTAAGGCTTTGAGGCAGTCACTGTCTTTATTCACATCAGTTTGGAATGTCCCTTTTGTTTCCTTTTGAGACAGCGGAGTGATTTCAATCCACAAACGAAATCAGGTATAAAGTTCAGCATGGGATTTGCCAGTTCTGAACATGACATCCAAGTCTCAAGAAGGTTGAAGGTCATATCGAAGGTCAACACAATTAATTGCATTTCTTTAACTGGGTGAAAAAAACACATTTGTTACATAATTAATTCGGACTTAACTGTTAATTCACTGAGTAAGTTTGAAACTGGTAGTAACAGTGAATTCTTGCCATACGCATGAACAGGAGGTGAACAGAGGGATAGGAACCATTCATGTTCTGCACCCTCTCCTTCCCGCCTCCCCTATGTATTCAATGAACGATATGCTTTGTCTGTATAGAGTACAAGAAACCATACTTTTCACTGTATTACAATACATGCGCAGTAGCACAATGGTAAGCACTGCTGCCTCACAGCGCTAGGGATCCGTGTTCAATTCCGGCCTCGAGCCACTTCCTGTGTGGAGTTTTCACATTCTCCGTGTGTCTGTGTGGGTTTCCTCTGGGTGCTCCGGTTTCCTCCCACACAAAGATGTGTGGGTTAGGTGGATTGGCCATGCTAAATTGACCCTAGTGTCAGGGGGATTAGCAGGGTAAATATGCGGGGTTACAGGAATAGTGCCTGGGTGGGATTGTGGTTGGTGCAGACTCGATGGGCCGAGTGGCCTCCTTCTGCACTGTAGGATTCTATGGATTCTATGGATCCATGCATAATGGAGTTCAATGCGGAAAAGTGTGAGGAGTAACAGGATTACAGAGTACTGGGCTAATGGTTAGATACTTGGTAGTGTGGATGAACAGAGAGGTCTCGGTGTCCATGTGCATAGATCCCTGAAAGTTGGCACCCAGGTTGATAGGGTTGTTAAGAAGGCGTACGGAGTGTTAGCTTTTATTGGTAGAGGGATTGAGTTTCGGAGCCAGGAGGTCACGTTGCAGCTGTACAAAACTCTGGTGCGGCCGCACTTGGAGTATTGCGTACAGTTCTGGTCGCCGCATTATAGGAAGGATGTGGAAGCATTGGAAAGGGTGCAGAGGAGATTTACCAAGATGTTGTCTGATATGGTGGGAAGGTCTTATGAGGAAAGGCTGAGGGACTTGAAGTTGTTTTCGTTAGAGAGAAGAAGGTTAAGAGGTGACTTAATAGAGGCATTCAAGATGATCAGAGGATTAGACAGGGTGGATAGTGAGAGCCTTTTTCCTCTGATGGTGATAGCTAGCATGAGGGGACATAGCTTTAAATTGAGGGGTGATAGATATAGGACAGATGTCAGAGGTAGATTCTTCACTCCGAGAGTAGTAAGGGCGTGGAATGCCCTGCCTGCAGCAGTAGTGGACTCGCCAACATTAAGGGCATTTAAATGGCCATTGGATAAACATATGGATGATATTGGAATAGTGTAGGTTAGATAGGCTCAAGATTGGTTTCACTGGCCAGCGCAACATTGAGGGCCAAAGGGCCTGTACTGCGCTGTAATGTTCTAAGTACTCTATGTACTCTATGATTCAAATATGGGCAATAAGTAGTGGGTCTAAATAAGGATTAGGAATCAGTGCAGGCTTTGTGGGCCGACGGATCTGTTCCTGTGATGTATTGTTCTTTATTTTTTGTTCTACTCCTATAGTAGGTCCATTCTTGACATTGAGAAATCTTCTGTGCAGTGGGTAACTTGACCAAGCAATTGGGCTCAGAGTCACATGAACAGCTGAAAAGGGAAGTCTGTTGAGAGGACGTATGTCCAGATTTTACTCATGAGGCCTGCTGCAGCAATGACCTTTGACCTGTGTGCCATAGATTTTCTGAAAAGATAGACTTGCATTTGGATAGCATTTTTCACACTGGATGTCGTGGAGCTCTTTACAGCCAACGACGCTCTTTTGAAGTGTAGTCACTGCTGTAAAATAAAATGACAGCTAATTCTGCATGCCCCGGAATCTCTGATATCCACCAGAGCCAGCAGATGGGGCCTGGGGTTAACATATCATTCAAAAAAAACTACATTCCGACTGTGCAGCATTACCTCAGTGCAACACTGAAGTGTTAGCTTAAAAGCAAATTACTGCGGATGCTGGAATCTGAAACCAAAAGAGAAAATGCTGGAAAATCTCAGCAGGCCTGGCAGCATCTGTAAGGAGAGAAAAGAGCTGATGTTTCGAGTCCAGATTACTCTTTCTCAAAGCAGCTTTGACAAAGGGTCATCTGGACTTGAAACGTCAGCTATTTTCTCTCCTTACAGATGCTGCCAGACCTGTTGAGATTTTCCAGTATTTTCTCTTTTGGTTACTGAAGTGTCAGCCTTGATTTTTGTATTCAGGTAGAGTGGAGTTGGACCAAGAAACTTGGCATAGTGGTTAGCACTGTTGCCTCACAGCGCCAGAAACCTGGGTTCAATTCCCAGCTTGGGCCACTGTCTGTTTGGAGTTTGCACGTTCTCCTCATGCCTGCGTGGGTTTCCTCCAGATGCTCTGGTTTCCTCACACAGTCCAAAGGACGTGCTGGTTAGGGTGCATTGGCCATGCTAAATTCTCTCTCAGTGTACCTGAACAGGCGCCGGAATGTGGCGACTGGGGGATTTTCACAGTAACTCCATTGCAGTGTTAATGTAAGCCTACTTGTGACATTAATAAATAAACTTGTGACTCAGAGGTAAGAGTGCTATCACCCCACAGCTAACATTAACCATAGAATCATAGAATCCCAACAGCGGAGAAGGAGGCCATTTGGCCCATCAAGTCTGCAGCGGCCACAATCCCACCCAGGCCTTATCCCTCAACCTCAAGGATTTACCCTGACACTAAAGGGTAATTTACCATGGCCAATCAACCTAACCCATACATCTCTGGAGTGTGGGAGGAACACAGTAAGAGTTTTAACAACACCAGGTTAAAGTCCAACAGGTTTATTTGGTAGCAAATGCCATTAGCTTTCGGAGCGCTGCTCCTTCGTCAGATGGAGTGGAAATGTGCTCTCAAACAGGGCACAGAGACACAAAATCAAGTTACAGAATACTGATTAGAATGCGATTCTCTACAGCCAACCAGGTCTTAAAGATACAGACAATGTGAGTGGAGGGAGCATTAAGCACAGGTTAAAGAGATGTGTATTGTCTCCAGACAGGGCAACCAGTGAGATTCTGCAAGTCCAGACAAGCTGTGGGGGTTACTGATAGTGTGACATAAACCCAACATCCCAGTTTAGGCCGTCCTCATGTGTGCGGAACTTGACTATCAGTCTCTGCTCAGCGACTCTGCGCTGTCGTGTGTCATGAAGGCCACCTTGGAGAACGCTTACCCGAAGATCAGAGGCTGAGTTCCCGTGACCGCTGAAGTGCTCCCCCACAGGAAGAGAACAGTCTTGCCTGGTGGTTGTTGAGTGGTGTTCATTCATCCGTTGTCATAGTGTCTGCATGGTCTCCCCAATGTACCATGCCTCGGGACATCCTTTCCTGCAGCGTATCAGGTAGACAACGTTGGCCGAGTTGCAAGAGCACGTACTGTGTACCTGGTAGATGGTGTTCTCATGTGAGATGATGGCATCCGTGTCGATGATCCGGCACGTCTTGCAGAGGTTGCTGTGGCAGGGTTGTGTGGTGTTGTGGGAGGAAACCAGAGCACCCGGAGGAAACCTACACAGAAATGGGAAGAACGTGCAAACTCCGCACAGACAGTGACCCAAGCCGGGAATCGAACTCGGTCCCTGGCGCTGTGAGGCAGCAGTGCTAACCACTGTGCCACCGTGCCGCCCAAAAGTATGTACAATTGATTGCAGTTTGTGTTGAAAACTTTAAATTCTTTAACCACTGCACAGAAGATTGCTGAATGTCAAGGATGAACTTCCTATGGGAAGATATGGGAAGAGAACCAATTTTCTGTTGAATCCATGGTATAATATGTTAGTACACTAATATAGTATTGCTACCAACTCCAAGCCAGTGAAATAAAAGATAAGTTCTAATTAATTATATTGATTAGCCAATTAAAGAAATGCAGTTAATTATGTTGAAAATTGGTGGCTTCCAATGTGGCTCTTCAAACCTCTTGGGACTTGGGTTTGAATTCAGCTCAGAATCAAAAGGTGAAAGGTGTTTTGTTTTTGGGATCATAGAATCATAAGATCCTACATTGGAGGCCATTCAGCCCATCGAGCCTGCACTGACAATAATCCCACCCAGGCCCTATGCCTGTAACCCCACGTTATTTACCCTGCTTACCCCCTGACACTAAGGGGCAATTTAACATGGCCAAAGGGTCATCCGGACTCGAAACGTCAGCTCTTTTCTCTCCTTACAGATGCTGCCAGACCTGCTGAGATTTTCCAACATTTTCTCTTTTGGTTTCAGATTCCAACATCCGTAGTAATTTGCTTTTATTCACCTAACTAGGACATCTTTTGGACTGTGGGAAGAAACTCACACAGACACGGGGAGAATGTGCAAACATTACACAGACAGTGACCCGAGGCCGGAATTGAACACGGGTCCCTGGCGTTGTGAGGCAGCAATACTAACCACTGTGCCACCATAGGGATGTGAAGACAGGAAATTAGTTTGCTGTGTCCCAAACGTGCGTCCATAATGAACAATGGTTATTTGGCATAGGATAGAAAACCATGAGCATCTGAAAGGAGAAATGACAGATCAACAACAATCGGCATTTATACAACACCTATAAATGATTACATGCCCGCAGGTACTTGCATTACAGGCCAAAATATTATTTAAACAGAAAATTGGTGCTCTTTTTGGAGACTGATAGATCTGCCAAGTATTTTCTGTTTCTTCTTTTCATTTGGGATCTTTGTCATTTGCAACGTTCTTTATACTTCAGTGGACTTTCAATCATTTGGCAGTCTCATTTAAGAATTGGAGTGAGCCAGGATCAGGAACAGAAATATTGTGCTGATGCACTTGTGAAGAAAGGATTGAATACATTGTCGGGGATGATCAGAGGGAACCTATCTCTTTAAATGGCTGCACAATGCTTGGGGCTAAAGGGATCAAGGGATAGGGGACAAGGGTGGGTCAAGATATTAAATTCAATGATAAGCCATGATCAAAATGAATGGCAGAGAGCAGGCTTGAAGGGCCAAATGGCCTACTCCTACTTCTAGTTTCTATGCTTCTATGAGTTGTGGAAATATTTCAAGCTGGCCAGGAGTTTGTGCGGTAGGCTGTGGGGAGTTTTGGAGTTTTTTTTTGTCATTCATGGGACATGGGTGTCACTGGCTGAGCCAGCATTTATTGCCCATCTCTAGTTGCCCGAGGGCAGTTGCGAGTCAACCACATTGCTGTGGCTCTGGAGTCACATGTAGGCCAGACCAGGTAAGGACGGCAGATTTCCTTCCCTGGAGGATATTAGTGAACCAGATGGGTTTTTCCAACAATCAACAATGGTTTCATGGTCTTCAGGAGATTCTTAATCCCAGATATTTGCTATTGAATTCAAATTCCATCATCTACCATGGTGGGATTCGAACCCAGGTCCCCAGAACATTAGCTGAGTTTCTGCATTAATAGTGCAGTGGTAATACCACTAGGCCATCACCTCCCCAAATGCAAGTCCATATTTCTGGACTCAAGACAGGGATGTGGGAATTTTAGGGTAAACTGCGATTTGTAATACAGGGCAGGAAAATGGGGTGGCATAGTGGCATAGTGGTTAGCACTGCTGCCTCACAGCGCCAGGGACATGGGTTCAATTGTCGGCTTGGGTCACTGTCTGTGCGGAGTCTGCATGTTCTCCTCGTGTCTGCATGGGTTTCCCCCAGGTGCTCTGGTCTTCTCCCACAGTCTAAAAGACTGTGCTGGTTAAGTGCATTGACCTGAACAGGTGCGGGAGTGTGGCGACTAGGAGAATTTCACAGTAACCTCATTGCAATATTAATGTAAGCCTTACTTGTGACTAATAAATTAACTTTAACTTTGGGTGTTATTGAAAGTGCTTTTACTTTCTCAATTGAAGTTAGAAGACCAGGATGTAAAATGGGCCAGCTAAATAAAAGTGGTTTGGCTGTGTTATCTGCTGATGTGTCAATCAAGGTGAGTCTATTATGAGTGAGTCTTACTATGCGCTCATTACTCTGCAGCTTACAATGTGTGATGTATGAGCAAAAAGCCATCCTGTTGCCCTGGACCAATTAACAGTGAAACATCATTACAAATCCATGGAAACTGGCAGAGGAATTTATCTTATCAAAGTCTGAACTCCTCGACCAACATGAATAGAATCACAGCCAACCTCAGATGAAAGATTTGTTGTAAAAATGAAGTCCGTGATGGTAGTGCTTGCTGTATTGATGTTGATATTATTAACAAAAACAGCCTAAATTTTCATTTTACTTCCAAAACAAAATGGAAATGATGGAGTTCTTTATTACCCTCAACCTTTGTATTTTTTCTTCCTTCATCCGCCAACAGATCTTTTTTTGTGTGGTGAAGGCCACAACCCATGCCTTAAGAACAGTTTTAATTAATCACAAGTGGTTAATAGGTGGGCTTAGAACTGTTTCAAACAGTTTAGAACTGAGGTGAGGAGAAATTTCTTCACCCAGAGGGTGGTGAATGTGTGGAATTCAGTACCACCGAATGTAGTTGAGACCAAAACTGTCTGATTTCAAGAAGAATTTAGATAGAGCACTTGGGGCGAAAGGGATCAAGGGATATGGGAGGAAGGGGGATCAGAATATTGAATTCGATGATCAGCCATGATCAAGATGAATGGCGGAGCACGCTTGAAGGGCTGAATGGCCTACTCCTGCCTCTCATTTCTATGGGTACATGAAATGTCTGTCCAACCAACCTTGACAACATGAATCTTGGACTATGTGAGAAGAATTCTGAAGGGTGGGATATTGGAAGGGTCAGCACTGGCCTGGAATTTTTTTTTGTGGGGAGGGGGGGTTGGTTTGGGAGAAGTAATCCTGTTTCTCTGGTCCCAACAAAACAAAAATAATTTCCGAGGCTTTGTTCTGAGCAGCACCTTGCAGATACTTTAAGGACCCTCGTTTATTCACTCATCACCTGATTCCATCAACAGGATATTACTGCAAGCTCTGGGACCCCAAGGACAAGGGGGCTACCAAAACGGGAAGGAGATCTAGTGGGCACATCAAAATGGGAAAAGGATAGGCAGAGGAATCAAGGGCCAAATTCAGATAGGGACACAGTAAAAAAAAATAGGAGGAACAGGACAGGAATGCTAAAAAGAATAGCCTTAAGGTTTTGTACCTGAACATTCAGTGCATTCAAATGAGGTATGATATAGTTGGGATTGCAGAGACATGGCTCCAAGGTGTCGGAGGATGGGAACTATCCATTGAGAGTAAGCAATGGAGGTGAGAGGGGGAAATTTCAAAGGAGATGTGAGGGGTAAGTTTTTACACAGAGAGTGGTAGGTGTCCGGAACACGCTGCCAGGGGTGGTGGCGCAAGCAGATATGATAGAGGCGTTTAAGGGATTTTTAGATAAGAACATGAATATCCAAGCAATAGAGGGATATGGACTGAGGGCATGCAGAAGGGATTCGTTTAATTTGGCGTCATGTTGGGCACAACATTGTGGGCTGAAGGGTCTGTTCCTATGCTGTGCTGTTCTATGTTCTATAGCTATTCAGTGTTTAGGAAAAACAGACAGAAAGGAAAAGGTGGTGGAGTTGCATTGTTGATTAAAGAAGATATTGATACAATATTGAGGAAAGATATTAGCACAAATGATGTGAAATCTGTATGGGTCGAGTTACAAAACACCAAGGGACAAAAAACATTTGTGGGGGTGGTTTATAGACCACCGAACTGTAGTGGTAATGTTGGGAATAGCGTTAGATAGGAAATTAGAGATTAGAAATTAGATGATAAAGGAACATCTGTGATTACGCGTGACTTTAATCTGCATATAGATTGGGTGAGTCAAATTAGTCACAGTACAATAGAGGATGAATTTCTGGAGTAAATACGGGATGGTTTTCTGGACTAATACGTTGAGGAACCAACAAGGGAATAGTCCATCTTGGACTGGGTACTGTGTAATGAGAAAAATTTAGTTGGCAATCTAGTTGTGAGAGAACTCTGAGGCATAAGCGACCATAATATGGAATTTTTATCAAGGTGGATAGTGAGGTAATTGATTCTGCCTTCATAGCGAGAGGATTTGAGAATAGGAATAGGGATGTTTTACTGCAAATGTATAGGGTGATGATGAAATATTGTGTGTCCTTATCTGAGGAAGGATGTTCTTGGTATAGAGGGAGTACAACAAAGGTTTAACAGGCTGATTCCTGGGATGGCAGGTCTGTCATATGAGAGACTAAGTCGGTTAGGATTATATTCACTGGAGTTTAGAAGAGTGAGAGATGATCTCATAGAAACTTATAAAATTCTAACAGGATTAGGTATGGTAGATTCAGAAAGAATGTTCCCAGTGATGGTGGAATGCAGAACTAGGCATCATAGCTTGAGGATAAGGGGTAAACCTTTTAGAACTGAGGCGAGGAGAAATTTCTTCTCCCAGAGAGTGGTGAATCTGTGGAATTCCCTGCCACAGGAAGCAGTTGAGACCAAAACATTGTGTGATTTCAAGAAGAAATTAGATATAGCTCCTGGGGCTAAAGGGAACAAGGGATATGGGGGGAAGGCAAAATCAGGCTATTGAATTGATGATCAGCCACGATCATAATGAATAGCGGAGCAGGCTCAAAGGGCTGAATGGCCTCCTCCTGCTTCTAGTTTCTATGTATGTTTCTAGGTAAAGCAGATGGGGCGTGAGGTCCTTGGAGGCTTGAATCAGCCAGAAACAGCTCAGAATTCAAAGTGGACTAATAAACATGGCTTCTTTATTGAAAAGAAAACTCCTCCATACTCTCTGCTTCTGTTTACAGACTCCCTCACTAATATAATTCCGCACGGTGGCTTCAAGGAATAATATGCACACTGCAATTTCAAACACTACAGGGGCATAAGAATAAACAATTGTTTTCAAAGGGGGAAGCATTTCAGACCAAAGGGGAAACATCTTCACTCAAATAATTGAGACGACAATGGCAGCTTTGGATGCACCTGGTAAGAGCCCATCGAACTCAGGTCAATTTGGCAAATTGGATCCAAAAATTGGATTAGTGGCAGGAGGCAGAGGTTGATGGTTGAAGGATATTTTTGTGACAGGCAGCTTGTGTCCAGTCGCGTACCACTAGAATTGGTATTGGGGTCCCTTACTGTTTGTGGTGTACATTATTGATCTAGAGATGAATCTGGGAGTCCAAAGTTGTGCGGGTTAGGTGGATTGGCCATGCTAAATTGCTCCTTAGTGTCCAAAGATGTGCAGGTTAGGTGGATTAGCCATGACAAATGCATAGGGTCATGGGGATAGGGTGGGAGTTTGGGCCTGGGTGAGATGCTATTTCAGAAAGAGTCAGTGCAAACTCAATGGGCTGAATGGCCTCATTCTGCACTGTAGGGATTCTTTGGTATGATCAGTAATTTCACAGATGACACAGAAATTGGTGGTGTGGTAATTAATGAGGAGGAAAGTATTAGATTACAGGATGATATAGACGGGGTGGGTCAGATGGGCAGAACAGTGGCAAATGGAATTTAACCCCGAAAAGTATGTGATGCATTTTGGAAAGACTAGCAAGTCAAAGGAATACACAATGAATTGTAGGATGCTAGGAAGTACAGAAGACCAAAGTGACCTTGGGGTACATGTCAAAGATCCCTGGAGGTAGCAGGACAGGCAGATAAGGTGGTTAAAAGGCATTTGGGATACTTGCCTTTATTAGCCGAGGCTTAGAATATAATGGTAGTTGAGACCGGGGTGGGGGAACATAATAGCAGGGAGGTTATAATGGAGCTGTATGAAATGCTCATTAGGCCACAGCTAGTATACTGTGTACAGTTCTGGTTGCCACACTATAAGGAAGGATGTGATTATGTTAGAGAGGGTGCAGAGAAGATTCACCTGGATGTTTCTTGGGCTGGAGTGTTTCAGCTATCAAGAGAGGTTGGTTAGGCTGGGAATGTTTCCTTGGCGCAGAGAAGGCTGGGGGGGACCTGATTGAGGTGTGCAAAATTATGAGGGACATAGATGGGGTAGATAGGAAGAATTTTTTTCCCCTTAGTAGAGGGGTCAATAGCCAGGGGGCATTGATATAAGGTAAGGAGCAGGGGACTTAGAGGGGAATTGAGGAAAAACATTTTCACCCCAAAGGTGGTAGGAATCTGGAACTCACTGTCTGAAGGGATGGTAGAGGCAGAAATCCTCACAACATTTAAGAAGCATTTAGATGAGCATACAAGGCTATGGACCAAATGCTGGGAAATGGGATTAGAGTAATTGGTGCTAGAAGGCCGGTGTAGACCCACTGGGCCAAAGGGCCTCTTTCCATGCTATGACCTCTTTAGGATATGGGAGCTCCCCCCACAATCCCTTGTCCCGCTCCCCACCCCCACAAGCCTGGGAGGCTTCCACCATTAAACTGGCATCTATTGGACTCCTCTGCTAACCGGGCAGCCTGAAAATCACCCCTCACTGGAGCCTTAATTATGTAGATTGGCTGACTGTTCTCATGTCTTCAGAATTCTGAAGGGTGGGGTATTGCCTCCCCAGGCAGGTACATTGGGCGGCACGGTGGCAGAGTGGTTAGCACTGCTACCTCACTGCGCCAGATTCCCGGCTTGGGTCACTGTCTGTGTGGAGTTTGCACATTCGCCCCGTGTCTGCGTAGGTTTCCTCCGGATGCTCCGCTTTCCTCCCACAGTCAGAAAGACGTGCTGGTTAGATGCATCGACCGTGCTAAATTCTCCCTCATTGTACCCGAACAGGGGCCGGAGTGTGGTGACTAGGGATTTTTCACAGTAACTTCATTGCAGTGTTAATGTAAGCCTACTTGTGACACTAAGGAATGAACTAAACTCACCTAATTGGCGACCCAACTCTGTACCCTAACCATGATGGAGATGAGCAGAGCTGTGGAGTGAGTGGGCTAATTCGTAACCCACGCCAATACTGCTGTGTTTCCGCTGAATAAGCGAGTTAAATTGACCCACCTCTTTCTTCCACCCCTTCCAACCTTTGAACTGCACACTTTGACCTTAGGCCTGCCTTTAAGTTTTGCAATAAAGATTTATTTTTCCCACACTGTCCAAATTAGTTCTAACCTTGAAGGTTTTTTTTTCAAATTACGAATTCAAATTTACTGCACACTTTGCAAAAGGATTTCAGTTTTTGTAAAACACAAGCTCGTTATTACAACTTGACATTTCAAGTTGTGTTCAGATCCGAAACTATTTTTTGTTGATTTTATCAGCTGCTGTATTATGATTATTACGCTTTATAATTATCACTGTGGGAGGGGGAGCAGCTGGTGCAATTATCATGGGATTTAAATATCAGCATATTTCAGAATGTTGCAATATTGTGACAACCCCAAACTCAATTGAGACTGTATGTTAAGCCCTATTTAAATAATCGACAGCAAATAATCTACTTCCACTGTGTGGCTGAACTTAGTTTAAAGGGCTGATTTTTATATTCATTCATGAGATATGGGCGTCGCTGGCTGCCTAACATTTATTGCCCATCCCAAGTTGTCCTTGGTGTGGTGGTGAGCTGCCTCCTTGAATCGCTGCAGTCCATGTGCTGTAGATTAACCCACAATGCCGTTAGGGAGGGAATTCCAGGATTTTGATCCAGAGACTGCAAAGGAATGGCGATATATTTCCAAGTCAGGATGGTGAGTGGCTTGGAGGGGAACTTGCAGGTGGTGGTGTTCCCATGTATCTGCTGCCTTTGTCCTTCTAGATGGAAGTGGTTGTGGGTTTGGAAGGTGCTGTCTAAGGATCTTTGGTGAATTGCTGCATCCTGTAGATATTACACACACTGCTGCTACTGAATGTCAGTGGTGGAGTCAAATGTAGGCCAGACTGGGTAAGGACAGAAGAATTCCTTCCCTAAAGGACATTATTGAACCAGATGGGTTTTTCCAACAATTGACAATGGTTTCATGGTTATCAGTAGATTCGCAATTCCAGATTTTTTCCACCATCTGCCATGACGGGATTCGAACCATGGCCCCCAGAATATTGCTGAATTTCTGGATTAATACTCTAACGATAAGATCACTAGGCCTTCACCTCCCCTTAGTACATGGTCCCGTCCAGTTTCCATCAGTAGAGGTTTTTTTTAATCAGTGTTCCGGCTTACATTAACACTGCAATGAAGTTACTGTGAAAATCTCCAAGTCGCCACACTCCGGCGCCTGTTCGGGTACACCGAGGGAGACTTTCGCATGGCCAATGCACCTAACCAGCACATCTTTCGGACTGTGGGTGGAAACCGAAGCATCCGGAGGAAACCCACGCAGACACAGGGAGAACGTGCAGACTCCACACAGACAGAGACCCAAGCCAGGAATCGAACCCCGGTCCCTGGTGCTGTGAGGCGGCAGTGCTAACCACTGTGCCACTGTGCTACTCACAGGGTTCACTTTTGATTTGAATACATATTCTTCTGAACCCAGAAATGAGACACAATTTCTGATTATGTGTTTTATGCTTAATCATGGATCAGCTCTTATTGTAGCTAATGTGTCAATATGTTTGATGCTGATAAACACAGCATACAACATGCATTTAAGGATAGAGCACAACATCACATACTCTTTGTATGGTATATAAGTACAGATGAGAATTGAATTCAAGTGTTTTGAAGATTGGCTTCAAATGGGACAAGCTAATACGGTATATGATCACAATCATTGAGTAATTGAGGACACAGTGCAGAGGTTCATCCCAAACAAAAGAAAGGTTATCAGAGGGGGGATTAGGCAGCCATGGCTGACAAAGGAAGTCAGGGAATGCATCAAGGCAAAAGAGAGAGCCTATAATGTGGCAAAGAGTAGTGGGAAGTCAGAAGATTGGGAAGGCTATAAAAACAAACAGAGGATAACAAAGAGAGAAATAAGGAAGGAGAGGATCAAATATGAAGGTAGGCTAGCCAGTAACATTAGGAATGATAGTAAAAGTTTCTTTAAATACATTAAAAACAAACGGGAGGCAAAAGTAGACATTGGGCCGCTCCAAAATGACGCTGGTAATCTAGTGATGGGAGACAAGGAAATAGCTGAGGAACTTAATAAGTACTTTGCGTCAGTCTTCACAGTAGAAGACATGAGTAATATCCCAACAATTCAGGAAAGTCAGGGGGCAGAGTTGAATATGGTTGCCATCACAAAGGAGAAAGTGCTAGAGAAACTAAAAGGTCTGAAAATTGATAAATCTCCGGGCCCAGATGGGCTACATCCTAGAGTTCTAAAGGAGATAGCTGAAGAAATAGTGGAGGCGTTAGTTATGATCTTTCAAAAGTCACTGGAGTCAGAGAAAGTCCCAGAGGATTGGAAAATCGCTGTTGTAACCCCACTGTTCAAGAAGGGAACAAGAAAAAAGATGGAAAATTATAGACCAATTAGCCTAACCTCAGTTGTTGGCAAAATTCTAGAATCCATCGTTAAGGATGAGATTTCTAAATTCTTGGAAGTGCAGGGTCGGATTAAGACAAGTCAGCATGGATTTAGTAAGGGGAGGTCGTGCCTGACAAACCTGTTAGAGTTCTTTGAAGAGATAACAAATAGGTTAGACCAAGGAGAGCCAATGGATGTTATCTATCTTGACTTCCAAAAGGCCTTTGACAAGGTGCCTCACGGGAGACTGCTGAGTAAAATAAGGGCCCATGGTATTCGAGGCAAGGTACTAACATGGATTGACGATTGGCTGTCAGACAGAAGGCAGAGAGTTGGGATAAAAGGTTCTTTCTCAGAATGGCAACCGGTGACAAGTGGTGTCCCGCAGGGTTCAGTGTTGGGGCCACAGCTGTTCTCTTTATATATTAACGATCTAGATGACGGGACTGGGAGCATTCTGGCCAAGTTTGCCGATGATACAAAGATAGGTGGAGGGGCAGGTAGTATTGAGGAGGTGGGGAGGCTGCAGAAAGATTTAGACAGTTTAGGAGAGTGGTCCAAGAAGTGGCTGATGAAATTCAACGTGGGCAAGTGCGAGGTCGTACACTTTGGAAAAAAGAATAGAGGCATGGACTATTTTCTAAACGGTGACAAAATTCATAATGCTAAAGTGCAAAGGGACTTGGGAGTCCTAGTCCAGGATTCTCTAAAGGTAAACTTGCAGGTTGAGTCCGTAATTAAGAAAGCAAATGTAATGTTGTCATTTATCTCAAGAGGCTTGGAATACAAAAGCAGGGATGTACTTCTGAGGCTTTATAGAGCACTGGTTAGGCCCCATTTGGAGTACTGTGAGCAATTTTGGGCCCCACACCTCAGGAAGGACATACTGGCACTGGAGCGGGTCCAGCGGAGATTCACACGGATGATCCCAGGAATGGTAGGCCTGACATACGATGAACGTCTGAGGATCGTGGGATTATATTCATTGGAGTTTAGGAGGTTGAGGGGAGATCTGATAGAAACTTACAAGATAATGAACGGCTTAGATAGGATGGACGTAGGGAAGTTGTTTCCATTAACAGGGGAGACTAGGACGCGGGGGCACAGCCTTAGAATAAAAGGGAGTCACTTTAGAACAGAGATGAGGAGAAATTTCTTCAGCCAGAGAGTGGTGGGTCTGTGGAATTCATTGCCACAGAGGGCTGTGGAGGCCGAGACGTTGAGCGTCTTCAAGACAGAAATTGATAAATTCTTGATTTCTCGAGGAATTAAGGGCTATGGGGAGAGAGCGGGTAAATGGAGTTGAAATCAACCATGATTGAATGGTGGAGTGGACTCGATGGGCCGAATGGCCTTACTTCCGCTCCTATGTCTTATGGTCTTATGGTCTTATGGTCTTATGATTGAACTTTTACTCCTGCGGTTGGAGTGCAGAGTTGGGAAAATTCCAGGCTCCTCAAGTGGGACTCGGGAGCAAATGCCCCAGGCGGGTCAGATTTTAATTCTGGGTAGCCGGGGGTGGGCAGTGGGGTGGGTAGGTGTGGGATGGTCACCACCCCCCAAGAACAGTTCAGATGTAGCACAGGGACTGTCGGGAGTGCAGACAGGCTGTAGTGAAAGTGATCCAGCACTTTGGACCAGGTGGAAAAAGATACAAAAAAATGCCTCTAATCCTCACTCCTCCCCACGCACTACCCATGGTCCAACCCTACTACTTCATGACACCCCACTCACCCCATGGCCACTCATACCAGCCATACCAAGCAATGCCCTTCTACCAACCCCATGACTTCTCACTCTCAGTGCCAACCACGCCACTCCATCCATCTTCCATTGTCCCTTATGGGACTATGTCAAACCTGTGCCAAAACCATGCTCCTTATACATTTATGACTTTGTGGCCAACTTCCACTCGATTTCCAAATTTGCTGATGATATCACCATAGTGGGTCGGATTTCAAACAATGATGAGACAGTGTACAGGAGATGATGAATCTGGTGGAGTGGTGCAGCGACAATAATCTGCCCCACAATGTCAGTAAAACGAAGAAGATAGTCATGGACTTCAGGAAGCACAGTGGAGGTTATACCCCTGTCTACATCAATAGGGATGAAGTGGAAATAGTCGAGAACCTCAAGTTTCTAGGTATCCAGGTCACCAACAACTTGTCCTGGTCCCTTCATGCTGACACTAAAGTTAAGAAAGCCCAACCATGTCTCTACTTTCTCAGAAGGCTAAGGAAATTCAGCATGTCCGCGTTCACTCTCATCAATTTTTGCAGTTGCACCATAGGAAGCATCCTGTCTGGATGTATCACAGCTTGAAATAGCTCCTGCTTTGACCAAGACCGCAAAAAACTACAAAGGGTTGCGAAAATAGCTCAGTCCACTACGCAAACCAGCCTCCCATCCATTGACTCCGTCTGCACTTCCTGCTGCCTTGGAAAAGCAGCCAGCATAATCAAGGATCCCACGCACACCAGATATACTCTCTTCCACATTCTTCCATCGGAAAAAATATATAAAAGTCTGAGATCATAGACCAACCAACTCAAGAATAACTTCTTCCCTGCTGCCATCAGACTTATATTATGTTTATCTTTCTCTATACCCTAGCTATGACTGCAACACTACATTCTGTACCCTCTCCTTTTCTTCTCCCCTATTTACTCTATGAACAGTATGCTTTGTCTAATAATACTTAAATAATACTTTTCACTGTATACCACTATGGGACAATAAATCAAATCAAAATGCCAAGCCCTCAGCCATCGCCCTTTGCCTTTACACCTACCATGCCAATTCACCCACTATCCACTATGGGCAGACCTCAGGACCCATGCAGAGAGGAAATAAAATTATGTTCTAATTATTGATTAGCATTATTTAAAAAACACACTCTTTGATAAAAGTAACATGCACTACATTTAAGTTCCTTCAACCTTTAATACCTCATAACAATAAGCATTTTATTCACAGTGCCACATCAAAGAGTTTATAACCATTTGGAGCAGGCAATCAAACTGTAAACTGACAGCCAGCCCACTGTGATAAGTACAGATTGTGAAATAAGTCATGCAGCACAAATCCTTTAATGACAATCCTCAGGCTTATGTCAACAGACAGACTGAAATAGCAAGCACTATTTTATTTTTAACCATCAGAATTCTATTTTACTTAAAGACCATGAGATGTAATTCTCTTGACATTTTGACAGGTCAGGTGAGCTTTTGCAGTTCCCTTGACACTTCCCTTCACCTCTTCGTAGTTCCAGTTAATTTGACAGTTCCAATGTGTTTAATCACTTTTTATGCACATTCATGTCTACTTTTAACAATCCCAAAGGGCACTTGATCTCTCCCAAATGGCATCTTACCTGTTCCAAAGGTGTCCATCAACCTATCCAAAATGATACCCTACTACTCCAAAAAGGTGTTCTACCCCACCACCCCCACCACCCCCCAACACCGCCTCCCCACCCCAAAAAAACTCCACTAGCTTTAGACTTCTTCTGATAGATCTAAAGTGGATGTTTGGATAACCCACTGGTGAAAGTAAGGTCTGCTTAAAGGCAGCTGCACTTGCCTCTATGTACCATGGATGTGAAAAGCATAATCGGTCCCCATTCCCATCCCACCCCAACACCAGCAAATATTAGGGGGTTGGTCAGGGGGAGGGGGTGTCTTGCTTTTGGGGATGGTAACTTTCAGAATTGGGCTGCTGGCACCATTTTGGTTATGCCAGAAAGTTCAGGTCTGTGTGATTACCCTTTCTACAACACCAATTCAAATCAAGATCTTTTTCCTTCTTATTTTGCACACTGATGCAATATACAATTTTAGTGAATGCATCCAAAGATGTGCTGGTTAGGTTGATTGGCCATGCTACATTGCCCCTTCGTGTCAGGGGGACTAGCAGGGTAAATAGATGGGGTTACAGGGATAGGCCTGGGTGGAATTGTTGTTGGTGTAGGCTTGATGGGCCAAATGGCCTCTTTCTGCATTGTAGGGATTCTATGAACCATAGAACCATAGAACCATAGAAAATTACAGCTCAGAAACAGGCCTTTTGGCCCTTCTTGTCTGTGCCGAACCATTTTTTGCCTAGTCCCACTGACCATGATTCCATGATTTTATCTTGTAGAGTAAGCACATGCAGCAATGATGTGGCGATGCCGGCGTTTGACTGGGGTGGGCACAGTAAGAAGTCTCACAACACCAGGTTAAAGTCCAACAGCTTTATTTGGTAGTACGAGCTTTCAGGGCGCTGCCCCTTCATCAGGTGAGTGGAGGATTGGGTTCACAAACAGGGTATATTGACATAGACTCAATTTACAAGATAATGGTTGGAATGCGAGTCTTAACAGGTAATCAAGTCTTTACAGGTGCAGACAATGTGAGTGGAGAGAGGGTTAAGCACAGGTTAAAGAGGTGTGAATTGTCTCAAGCCAGGACAGTTAGTGAGATTTTGCAAGCCCAGGCAAGTTGTGGGGGTTACAAATAGTGTTACAGATAATATGCAGCAATAGTATGTCTAACCTGTTTCGTAAAGAATGTGCGAGTTTATTTTAAATGACAAAAAAATAAATTTGTTGTTCAAACAGTCCCACTGTAACAAAATTCCACTTGTCATGTTCTACCATAGCACAACAAAAGAGTATTTGTACATATCCAGACAAGTGTGATAACCAACAGAGAAAACAGATTACCCCACTACGAGTTATTTTTTGTCTAAAGACATTCCTTACAGACATTCATCTATTTGTGCGACCATTTTGTAGTTAAGTCTTTTGTCTTAAAATGATTGAGGCCAAATTCAGTTTACAAACTGGCTTCATATAAATTTTTGTACAGTGCTTGACACTGTTTGCTGTAATGCCATGGAAACTGATTTATTTTTTACGTCTAGCTTCCACTGTTGACCTTATTTGAGAAAGGAAAATTGCTGCGAATACTTAATCCTAGCTTTATATAGTTGTTCAGAAAAGCAAAAGGAATTATATATTTTGTATGCAAATACTGTGTTAGCAGGGACATGCTTTGATTCCTCATCTCTCTTGGTGGCACTGAATCTTGCTGCTGGACTGTTTCACAGTCAGCCTTCAAGCGATTATTCTTTATTTGTAACATTAGGGATATTGGAAAGTCATTCCATGACTAGTAAAGACATCACACTGGTCTTCAACAACTAATGCGCCTCAAGCAACCTCTCTGTCAAATATCTATCCAATTATCCATAGAATCATAGAATCCCTACAGTGCTGAAGGAGGCCATTTGGCCCTTCGAGCCTGCATCGACACCAATTCCACTCAGGCCCTATCCCGGTAACCCGATGTATTTACCGTGCTAATCTCCTGACACTAAGGGGTAATTTAGCATGGCCAGTCGACCTAACCTGCACCTTATGGGCACCAAGTTCCACATTCTAAACACTCTCTGGTAGAAAGGTTTCTCCTGAATTCCTTATTAGTGACTATATTGTATTTATGAAGCTTAGGTTTGGGCTCCTTCACAGCTGAAACAATTGCATTTACACAATTTGAGCATTTCGTATTTTTAAAGGCCTCCCTGTTCCTGAGAAAAGAGCCCCACCCTGTTTGGTGTAATCTTGCCTTGCATCTACGGATTATAATAAGAATGAATCTAGAAAAGGATAGCTTGGCAATGAGTCTCATTTTCCAAGCATATTTATTGGCGTTGTCTATCCTTGAAGGCAATTAGATCGTTGCAATTATTGTTTTAATAATTTTGTTTCTCATTTTGTATGTTTGTTTTATCTTCCTCCCATCAAGCACCATTATGCAACAGAATTAATGATGAAGTGGTCTATTCATAGACCTCTGCCAACCTTGGGTTTGAATGAGGGTGACTCACTGTTCAAGACAGGTGTTTCATTCTTCCTTTATTGTTACCTGAACATTTCCTGTGGTGTTTTGCACAATGAGTTGGAGTGTAAGGATTTTATAATAACTTGAATATTATGTCATTGAATTTTAAGTGTAAGAACCCAGCTAAAGAAGTATATTTTTAATTAGCACCGGCAAAGAATTGCAAGAATTATTGATGTAAATCTCCGGATGGGAAAATGGGAGCATTTTCTCAGAAGGAGTATACCTAGGGCTGGATCAAGCTCCAAGGCCTGGATTAGACCAGGCGAAGAAATTCATAGGTCCAGAAAGCAGCAACTTTTGGAAAAATAAACATCAAGACTGAAGCTTGGTCCACGGGAGGAGTAACACTGATATTGCTGGATGCCAGAGTCACTCATGCATTGTCACAGTTTTTGGTGTTCCAAACATTCTCTCCAGTTTTGCATTACGGGTCACTCCTGCATTAAATTCTCAGTTTCTCTATCATCCCATGTGCCTTCAGCTACCTAATATCTTGTTAAAGATTAATTGATGACAGAAGAATATAAGAATTAGGAGCAGGAGTAGGCCATCTGGCCCCTCGAGCCTGCTCCACCATTCAATGAGATCATGGCTGATCTTTTCGTGGACTCAGCTCCACTTACCCGTCTGCTCACTATAACCCTTAATTCTTTTACTGTTCAAAAATTTATCTATCCTTGCCTTAAAAACATTCAATGAGGTAGCCTCAGCTGCTTCACTGGGCAGGGAATTCCACAGATTCACAACTCTTTGGGTGAAGAAGTTCCTCCTCAACTCAGTCCTAAATCTGCTCCCCCTTATTTTGAGGTCATGCCCTCTAGTTCTAATTTCACCTTCCAGTGGAAACAACCTCCCTGCTTCTATCTTATCTATTCCCCTCAAAATCTTATATGTTTCTATAAGATCTCCCCTCATTCTTCTGAATTCCAATGAGTATAGTCCTAGTCCCAGTCTACCCAGTCTCTCCTCATAAGCCAACCCTCTGAACTCCAGAATCTCATCTGCAGCCCCTCCAATGCCAGTATATCCTTTCTCAAGTAAGGAGACCAAAACCGTACACAGTACTCCAGGTGTGGCCTCACCAGCACCTTATACAGTGGCACCATAACTCCCCTGTTTTAAAACTCCATCCCTCTAGCAATGAAGGAAAAAATTCTATTTGTCTTCATAATTACCTGCTGCACCTGCAAACCAACTTTTTGTGAATCATGCACAAGGACACCCACGTCCCTCTGCACAGCAGCATGCTGCAATTTTTTACCATTTCAATAATTTTGCTGTTATTCCGACCAAAATGGATGACCACATATTTACCAACATTGTACTCCATCTGCCAGACCCTCTCCCACTCACTTAGACTTTCTATATCCCTCTTCATACTTTGCTCTGTCACTCATCTTAGTGTCATCTGCGAATTTTGACACACTACACTTGGTCCCCAACTCCAAATCATCTATGTAAATTGTAAACAATTGTGCTCCCAACACTGATCCCTGAGGTACAGATCCAGAGATTATAACCAAGAATCCGTAGCCCTGCACCGATTTCTAAAATATAACATTGTCAGCATTCAAATTCTTCTCTCTTCACGGAAACCAGACTAAACAAGTGCTCCACTGGGATGTGGAACAGACGTTGAACATGAAACATATAAATAAACTGTATATGTTGTGACACAATGAGATCATGTATTCCCATACATAGACGATCAAAGCAACTTTGGTTCTCGCTAAACATGGTCTTGAAGACCACTTAGTCTTGGTAAACTGGTTTGGGCTTTGAAGTGTGATCAAGATGATAAATCAGAGGCAACTCTGCAAGCTGCACAATTCCTATGTCCATAAGATGCAGTCTCTGCCATGTAGCTGTCAATGAGGTTGACCCCATCCAGCCAGTGGTCTATTTCCTTCCTCAAGGGACCCAGGAATGTCCCTCAAAGTTGATACTCTTCTCGGATGTGTGTTCATCTTTGACTCTGCTATGTACAATCAATATTAATGACTTAGATGAAGAGGCAGAGAGTAATGTATTTTGGTTAACCGACAATACTACTCTATATGGAAATGTAAGTTGCGATGGCACAGAGTTAATTTATTTATTAGTGTCACAAGTAGACTTTCTTGAACACTGCAAATGGAATTCCCTGCCTAGTGGAGCATTGAGGCTACCTAATTGAATGTTTCTTACGGCAAGGATAGATACATTTTTGAACAGTAAAAGAATTAAGGATTATGGTGAGCGGAGCTGAGTCCACGAAAAGATCAGCCATGATCTTATTGAATGGCGGAGCAGGCTCGAGGGGCCAGATGGCCTACTCCTGCTCCTAGTTCTTGTGAAGTTGCTGTGAAAAATCCCCTTGTCGTCACACTCCGGTGCCTGTTCAGGTACACTGAGGGAGAATTTATCATGGCCAATGCACCTAGCTGCACGTCTTTTGGACTGTGGTTGGAAATCGGAGCACCCAGAGGAAATCCACGCAGACACGGGGAGAACGTGCAGACTCCGCGCAGACAATGACCCAAACCGGGAATCGAACCCAGGTCCCTGGCACCGTGAGGCAGCAGTGCTACCACTGTGCCACCATGTGGCTCATAAGAAAGAGGCTGCAAAGACATAGAGGCAGGTTAAGTGAGTGGGCAACAAGATGGCAGATGGAGAATAATGTTGGGAAGTGTGAGGTCACTTATTTTGGCCATAAGAATAGAAAAGCAGATTTTTAAAAGGCACAAAACTTGCAAATGTTGATGTTCAAAGGGACTTGGATGGGCTTGGGCAAGGAACATAGGAAGTTAGGATGCAGCTACAGCAAACAATCAGAAAGGCAAATTGCATTTATTGCCTTTATTGCAAGAGGATTGTTGTACACAAATAAAGAAATCTGGCTATACGTGTACAGTGCTTTGGTGGGGCCACATGTGTGTGCAATATTGGTCTCCATATTTAAGCAAGAATGTACTTGCATTGGAGACAATGCAATGATGATTCACTTGATTGGTCCCTGGGATGGAGGATTATCCTATGATGAGAGATTGAATAAGTTAATTAATTGTTTGGAGTTTAGAAGAATGAAAGGTAACCTCATTGAAATAGTCAAAATTCTAAAAGAGCTCGTTAGGGTAGACACATGAGTGTTTTGAATAGCGGAGGAGCGATTTGGTCTATTCCTGTTCCTATTGCTTGTGTTCTTGTGACTTGGTGTCAGGAAGGTCTAAAGTAGTGCTCTGGCTCTGTCCCATGCTGTGTTACTTGGGCAGAATGACACTCTAGTCAATTTGGATGCAGAAAGTGCTAATCCTCACAGTAACACAAGATGCAAGAGATTTAAATAAGATCCTTACCTCTGTTGAACTCACCAATAGTTCAAATCATTATTGTATATTTCCAAATCAGCTTCCACTTTGAAGCAAGTTTAATGGTGTGACGACACTGTTCCTTTAAGAAATGTATTTGTGTCATGTTTCTTGTGTAGGATTTTAATTTTTGAATTCTTCAATTTACTGGTGCTGCTTTGTCTGTAACCTACAGCCTACCTGTTCATACTGCAGAAGCATAATTAATCCTAATTGCTGGAATGTTTGTTTTAATCTAGGCTAATGCAGTGTTGTTATTTTTGTGTATTCCCCTGGAGGGTTTCCAGTGTAGGGTTTGATGAGGTTGTTGACAGGAAAGTCATGTGACTGGGCGGGGCCAGGCTCACAGAGAGACACAGGCTCAGTTGCTGCTTGGGATCTATAGAGAGAAGAAGAAGCTCTCTATCTGCTGTAAGTTTTTCGGGCAACTCAGGCCTGGTCTGGACTCAATACAGGTGATAATGGCCTTGTCCCAGAGCGAGGAGAAGCCCATTTCCATAATGGGAAAACAATTAAACGATCTCCGATGGAACAATACAGGACAGCAAGAGACCTATCACCTGGAATGGGATCATCTGGTCTCTATGGACTGTAAGGTCGCAGCTGTAGATAATGAGCAAGCCTTTGTCTGTGGAACTGCCGGCTGGAAGGGGGGCGGAGTTGGCAGGAAAAGAATTCAAGTTTTACAATATAAAAGGATGGTCAGGCCGGCCATTTCTTCCTCCTTTTCTCTTCGGACCAGCATGACAGCACTCCTCTCCTGTTTCCTGCCTCTCGTTCGTATCCAGCACGCAGCCCGAAGCCCACTGAGCAATTTAAACTAGGATCGTGAGTATCCCCTGGTAATTCGCGAAGTTCCCGAGATCATCATAGTGGATGAGGCTTTGGGGAAAGTGGGGGGGCTTTCGCATGCACCTTTCATAGTTTAAGACACTGGTAAACTTGTATAAAGTAAGAATTTCGTGGTGTCCGTTTTAGTATTCCTTCCATAGTTATAGTCTTATAGAGCATAAGGCAGTGTGTGTTGTTTTCCTGGTGTTTGGTGACCTTTGACCTTGATTTTTTAATAAATATATATATATATATCTTTGACTTCCGTTGGAGTCCGTTTTGATCTTTTCAATTTCTCACCAATGATCTCTGACTAAGTCACAATATAAATATTCCTTACCATAATTCCGGAGTCTAGAACTGAGGGTACCCTGGGCGCTTCGAAACCGCCCACTCAGGAAAGGCTGCCAGGTAGTGGAAAGGCAGCAGTTTCCTTTTCTCTCTCTTGGGAGCGCTACTCGAGTGAAGTAGACGCAAGGTGGCCGATGTTCCATCAGCGAGAGAGAGAATCACTCGGGCATTGGTGGAGTTTGGGTGACGGAGAACCAAACCTAAAATAAGCCCAGTGGAGTTAAAAAGAGGGATCCCGCTACACTGCCCCTTTCTCTCCCTGGAGGTTGGAGACTGGGAGCTACCAGAAAACAGGTCTCTTTCCCTAAAGGTCTGCTGTTTGAGAGTAGATCTTTCTCTGGAGGCTGCTGTATGGGAGTCAGAAGACAACTCTCTTTCTGTATCTCCATCGAGAGGGGTTAAAAGGCAGGAAATCTAGCATCCATATGAGCCTACATGTTTTGTGCTAACTGATTCTCAAGAGGGATTTGTGTCTGTGGGGACATTGTTTAAATTGGAACTATAGAGATGGCTAGCAGTTAAAAATTATACCTTGTCATGTTTAAATATTTCAATTGGTAAAAGTTATGTTAATTCTTTTTGTTAAATTTTAACTGTTGTTAAATAAAATTTGTTTGAATAAAAGTTTGCGAGTGGGTCAATAGAATCACATCTGGAGCAAAGCACCTTATGCTCGCATTAATGCCAAAATAAAAAATGTTAAGGTCTCGGCTAAATCCAGTTGGAGTTTCTGGTCTGGTCCCTAACAATGGCGACACGGAGTTGGTTTTCACCCTGCCAGCTTACTGTTTAAAAAGAAGGGATGTGAGTTCTACTAACTCTTTTTAAACTGAATCTAGCAGCACAAAAAGTGAGGAAGAAATATCCAACACCTCTAACTGAGGTAGCATTGGTGAAAAGCTGCCATTATGGATATGCATTTTGGATTTTCTATATGAAAATTTGCTTCACATCGAATGCCCAAGAGAACATGTATCAGAGTCAGGAAAAGCAAAGCAAATTTTGAACAAAAATCTCTTTTTTTCCTAAAGCAAAATACTGCGGATGCTGGAAATATGAAATAAAAACAACAAAATGCTGGAAATGCTCAGAATATTCATGCAACATCGATGCAGTGAGAAGAGTTAACATTTCCGGTCAATGACGTTTCATGAGGACAGGTGATAAAAGATCACTGGCCAGAAATATTGGCCGGAATTCTCCAGCCGTTCACATCGCTGGGATTCTCCGGTCTCACTGGCAGCGCACCCCTGCCCTTGGGTTTCTCACCGGCGTGGGGAGATGTCAATGGGAATTCCCATTGACAGCAGCGGGACCAGAGAATCTCGCCACTAGCAAACAGCGCGCCACCTCCCGCTGGCGGGAAACACGTGGCTGAGAGGCCAGAGAATCTTGCCCATTATCTCCCTTTCTCTTCACGGATGCTGCCTGACCTGCTCAATATTTTCAGCACTTTTTAATCTCTTTAAATTTATTCACATGATGCCTTATCTCTAATTGTTTTTGAGACAGTGGTGGTGAGCCATTTTTTTGAAAGGCTGCAATCCATGTGGTGTAGGTATACTCTCAGTACTGTCAGATAGGGAGTTCTAGGAGTTTGACTTTGCGACAAGGAGGGAATGCCAACATATGTGTGACTTGGAGCAGAACCTGTTGGTGTTCCCATGCATCTGCTCCCCTTGTCCTTCTTGGTGGTAGGAGTCGGCTTTGGAAGATGCTGTCAAATAAACCTTGGCGAGTTCCTGCAGTGCATATCATAGATGGGATACACTTCTGGTTGTGGAGGAAGTGAATGTTTAAGCTGGCAGATGAGGTGCCAATCAAGCGGACTGCTTTGTCTTGGTTGGTGCCAAACTTTTTGAGTGTCGTTGGAGCTGCACTCATCAGGCAAGTGGAGATTATTCCATTTGGTAAATGGTAACCTCGAGATTGTTGATGTTGGGGAATTTGGCAATGGTAATGGCATTGAATACCAAGTAGAGACGGTTAGATTCTCTTTTGGAGATGGTCAATGCCTGGGACTGTTGTAGCATGCATGTTACTTGCCACTTATCAGCTCAAGCCTGAATATTTTTCAGGTCTTGCTGCTTGCAACCGTGGGTTACTTCAGTATCTGAGGAGTTGCAAATTGTACTGAACACGTGTATTAATCAGCAAACATCCCCACTTCTGACCTTATAATGCAGGAAAGCCATATATGAAGTAGGGGGAAATGGATGGACATAATACAGTTCCTGATGAACTCATGCAATGATGTTTTGGGATTGAGATAATTGGCCTCCTATAATTAAGTTCCTTTGTGCTAAGTATGACTCCAACCAAGAGATTTCCCCTAGATTTCCATTGACTCCAGTTTTGCTAGGGCTCCTTAATGTCACATTGATGCTTTGATGTTACAGGGCAGTCACTCTCACCTCACCTATTGAGCTTAGCTCTTTTGTCAATGTTTGGAGCAAGGCTGTCATGATGCCTGGATCTGAGTGACCCGAGCTTAATCCAAACTGAGCATATTATTGCTGAGTGATAGAGATGATGGAGAGTGGACTGATGGGGTGGTAATTTGTCAGATTGGATTTATCCTGCTTTTTATGCAAGGGGATTATCTGGACAATTAACCAGATTGATAGCAAGAAGTCATAGTTATACTCCAACAGCTTAATTAGGAGCATGACCCGTTCTGGAGCACAAGTCTTCAGTATTATTAATGTTTTCAGGGCCAAAAGCTTTTGCAGTACCTTCAAACATTGTTTGATATGATGTGGAATAAATCGAATTAGCTGCAGATCAACATCTGTGATGCTGGGCACCTCAGGAGGATGGTTCATCCACTTGACACTTCTGGTTGGAGATGGTTACAATTGCTCAGGCTTGCTTTTGCACTGATGTGCTAGGCTCCACCATTATTAAAGCTGTGGATTTTTGTTATAGTGCCTTCTCCTCTGGTTAGTTGTTTAGAATAATAGAATCCTACACTGCAGAGGGAGGCCATTCGGCCCATCAAGTCTGCACCGACCACAATCCCATCCAAGCCCTATCCCCATTTCCCTAGCTCGTCCCCCTGACACTGAGGGGTAATTTAGCATGGCCACTCTACCTAACTCGCACATCTTTGAATTCTGGGAGGAAACCGGAGCACCTGGAGGAAACCCACGCAGACATGGGGAGAATGTGCAAACTCCACACAGACAGTGACCCAAGCCGGGATTCGAATCAGGTTCCCTGGTGAGATTGTGGAATTGCTTAGTTCTGTCTTTTAACAAATTGCTTCTGCATTAGAGCAGAAATCACAGATCAGGATGACACTTAGGCAGCCATTCCTAGATGGCAGTAACAATGACAACTTGCATTTCACTGGCACCTTTCATGAATTGAAATGTCACAAGGAACTTCACAAAATGTGACATAGAACCATGTGAGGATGTATTACAAAGGGTAGCCAAACGTTGGACAAAGGGGGAGAGAGGGTTAGGGTGTTTAAGAGTTTTAAGGGGTGTGGGGGAAGTCCGAAGGTTTAGGGTCTCAGCAGCTGAAGGCATGGTTACCGATAATGGAGTGAAGCAATTTGGAATGACACTAGAGTTGGTGGAGCGCAGATATCTCGGAGGGTTTTCAGGCTGGAATAGACACCTTTAACTTTGTTTAAATGTTTCTTTATTAGTGTCACAAGTAGGCTTACATTAACACTGCAATGAAGTTACTGTGAAAATCCCCTAGTCGCTACACTCCGGCGCCTGTTCGGGTACACTGTGGGAGAATTTAGCATGGTTAATGCACCTAACCAACATCTTTTTCAGACTGTGGGAGGAAACCGGAGCACCCGGAGGAAACCCACGCAGACACGGGGAAAACGTGCAGACTCTGCACAGACAGTCATTCAAGCGAGGGGATTTTCACAGTAACTTCATTGCAGCGTTCATGTAAGCCTACTTGTGACACTAATAAATAAACTTAAACTTTACTCAGTTCTCTTGAGAGTGATTTGATTTGATTTATTATTGTCACATGTATTAACATACAATGAAAAGTATTGTTTCGTGTGCGCTATACAGACAAAGCATATCGTTCAGAGAGAAGGAAACGAGAGAGTGCAGAATGTAGTGTTATAGTCATAGCTAGGGTGTAGAGAAAGATCAACTTAATGCGAGGTAGGTCCATTCAAAGTCTGATGGCAGCAAGGAAGAAGCTATTCTTGAGTCGGTTGGTACGTGACCTCAGACTTTTGTATCTTTTTCCCGATGGAAGAAGGTGGAAGAGAGAATGTCCGGGGTGTGTGGGGTTCTTAATTACACTGGCTGCTTTGCCGAGGCAGCGAGAAGTGTAGACAGAGTCAATGGATGGGAGGCTGGTTTGCGTGATGGATTGGACTACATTCACCACTTTTTGTAGTTTCTTGCAGTCTTGGTCAGAGCAGGAGCCATACCAAGCCCTGATACAACCAGAAAGAATGCGTTCTATGGTGCATCTGTAAAAGTTGGTGAGAGTTGTAGCTGACATGCCAAATTTCCTTAGTCTTCTGAGAAAGTAGAGGCGTTGGTGGGCTTTCTTAACTATAGTGTCGGCATGGGGGGACCAGGACAAGTTGTTGGTGATCTGGACACCTAAAAACTTGAAGCTCTCGACCCTTTCTACTTCGCCCCCATTGATGTAAACAGGGGCACGTTCTCCTTTATGCTTCCTGAAGTCGATGACAAAGTGAGTAGTAGTCTACACTACTTAGTTTGTCATCGACTTCAGGAAGGTCATGTGGACGCTGTCAGGTCAGGTGGTCATGTGGACGCTGGGATGATGTGGGTACAAAACGGGTCATCTGTCAGGAACGCAAGAGATATCCCCGGGGCGTGGGTAGACACACAACATGCAAGAACTGCTCAGTATTATCCATAGACCTTTATTGCTGTTAGTCCCTGTTTGTCAGTTATCGCAACCCAGTACTCCTACATGGTTGGCCTTCCTCCCATTGAGGGAAGTTAGTCTCCCCACTGCATGTTATGGCTGGCTACAGGGGTGGGCTTTTTATCCTTGCGACAGCTGCCAACCAGCTCTTGCAGTGGCTGGGGGTGAGGGGAAGGGATGGTGTGGTGGTGGTGAGGGGGCACAGCTGATGAGCAATCTACCCCACACATAAAATCCTGCCGCAAATCTTTTCATTGCTTATAATATTCAATGCATTCCCCAGAGCTACCAACTAAATATCTCTGTTAAAAAGAAATGCTGTTGTGCAGTAACATCCTCTGGATTTTTCTTGATTGATCAATTATGCTTGCTAATATAAGAATAATTTTGATGTGCACTTTCCATTACACAAGGAGCTTGGAGGAGCTTTAGACTGATGAGTCACTGCTGATTTCCAAAGAAACAATATTGTATAAACCAAAACATACGTGGGAGGAACTCAAACACTTCAACTCAGTCTGACTTCCCGAATTTCTATAAATTCAAATTGTAATTTTACGTTGGAATTCACTAATTAAGTTACTGCCTTTTGATTTCCTCCAACTCCATCCTATCTTATTGATAAATTTTATGTCTGTGTGTGTTTATAAATGAATAGATGCAAGTTGCCTCATTCTTACTTGTCCATGCTAACCATGGGATATAATTAGTCATTCATTCTGTCTTTTTAATTGACTTCAATCTTATAATTAGCAAGGAATAATCAAATTCAATCATCACATTCTGGAACAAATCATAGAAGAAAACATGCTTCCTTGTCAATTAAAAGTTTAAAGAACTAAAAATACTTAAAGTAACTGAGAGCTTAACTGAGTCATTAGAAGTGATAAGCAAAAGATAAAGGCCCTGATCTTTAAAAGGTAATAACCTGAAAAATAAATTTATTTGTTAGTGTCAGAAGAAGGCTTACATTAACACTGTAATGAAGTTACTGTGAAAATCCCCAAGTCGCTACACCTCTGTTCGGATACACTGTGGGAGAATTTACCATGGTCAATGCACCGAACCAGCACATCTTTTGCACTGTGGGAGGAAACCGGAGCACCCAGAGGAAACCCACACGTACATGGGGAGAACATGCAAACTCTACACAGTAATCTAAGCCAGGAATCGAACCCCGGTCCTTAGCGCTGTGAGGCACCAGTACTAACCATTGTGCCGCCATGCCACCATGCAGGAATACTCGGAAGTTCTCATATACACACATCCCCGGTACTTAGATGGGAAGTTTAAACTTTCAATTGCCATTTTTACCCTGCTAGGATTGCTCAGCAATTAGCCATGGCCACGCAGACTTGGGCTGTTTGCGGTATATTTAATAATTGTAGATACTGGAAATCAAATATTCTACTGGCAGCCGTATATAGCGTAATTAACATGAGTTTTGGGATGTTTAAACTCATACTTATTCAAAATATAGCAGTTCATGCCATAAAGAGATTCCAGTCAGTACCAATTTCACAGTAACTTCATTACAGTGTTACTGTAAGCCTACTTGTGACTAATAAATAAACTTTAACTTTGACAGTGGAACAACATAATTCGAGCTAATTAGGCTGCATTTGTAATAATGAACATTTTACAGTTGTGAAGTAGCTAAGATGCCACCTACTTGGTATAAGTGAGGCAAAATCCCATAATCCAAGTGCAGAACTTATACGCAGTAACTCCAAAAATCCTCCTCCATCGTATTACGTGAGGTTACGGGGATAGGGCCTGGGTATGATTAAAAAAAGTGGGGTGATGCAGACTCAAGGGGCCAAATGGCCTACTTCTGCACTGTAAGGATTCTATGATTGTATGAAATCACAATTCCAAACAGAATGAGGATGATTGGGTCATTTCCCAGTCAATCACACAAGCAACCACATTGCTATAATTGCCTGGGTTTGACTTTTTTTATGCACATAATTTTAGTTATTTAACTGTTCTCTATTCATTGTACTTTCCTGGAAAAATCACTCTGCCTTTATGGAGAGAGGTTGCTGAGCCCTGTTTGTTGCTGCAGTTCTGAGATTTGCCTTTGTTTGCTGATAAATGGTGTAAGTCTCGCTAGGAACCCGACTTGCCTCCATTTCATTGACTGACACAATGGGCCCGATTTTGCCATCGCGTTGCGCCCATTTTCAGGAGCGAAAACTTGGTAAAGTTGGATGTGAGGCGAGTAGCGCCATCCGCGTCCATCTCCGTGCCAGTTCTCCCTTTACCAAGGCCCGAAAATGGCACTTGCATGCATTTAAATTGACTTAACGGGCTGCACGCCCAACTGTACTGGCACTTCCCCCTTTCCCACCGTGTTCGCCCATCCAGAATCGGTGCAAAACAGACATGCTCCACAAAAGTCCGATTCGGGCACTCCAGTTAGTGAGGAGGTAGGTGCCTAGTGTCCAACAGTTCTCTGCTTGAGATCGATGGCGGGGGGGCAGGGGGAGAGTGATGTGGCAGGGGAGTGGCATTCTATGATCTTTTTGTCTACGCATGCGCATTTGGAGGCTCTGATTGGAGCTGCATATTTCGGGCGTGATAAGCCCCGCCCACAGGCTTCTACAGCACGATTCGGAGTCGCTGATATTTTTGCAGGTAGAGTGCGTATGGGGGCGCCTAAGAATGGGTCTAAAAGTCAGATCTGAAACACTCCCAGTTTCAAGCCTGCCCAGCACTTAGAATCAAATAGTAAAATAGGGCCCAATGATATCAACAGACACTTGTGTTGTAAGGAAAGGTAATTGCCTGTCTTTCTTGTATTTGGCATTATTCATTAAATTGGATACATTTTTCAATTTGTTTTTCCACGTAAATCAGGTGTGAGTCACCACATTGACCTTGTTAGTAAATCTATTGCATCAGCTGTACCCACCACTCATGTTTTTTAAGTCTTTGAGGGACATTCATTTCCTCCCTTGCACTTTGAACTAAAATGCTGTCCATAAACCTGACTAGGCTAGGACTTTTCTCTCAGGCTAGGACTTATTTCTTTTTCTTTGAGGCGTAGGAGACTGAGGGGTGATCTTCCAGAGGTGTACTAGACCATGATAGGCATAGATAGGGTGAATGTACTCAGTCTTTTTCCCAGGGTGGGGTATTGAGAACTAAAGGGCATAGGTTTAAGTTAAGTGGGGAAAAAATTAATGGGAACCTGAGGAGCAACATTTTTACACAGAGGGTGGTGCGTATGTGGAATGTGCTGCCGGAGGAAGTGGTTGAGGCAGGGACATTGACAACATTTAAAAGGCATTTGGACAGATACATGGATAGGGCCGTGCTGTAAATTCTATGATTCTATGATTTCTGTATGCTCTTCCTTCATCTAATTTACTCACTTTGATTTGATTGAGGTTTTCACATGGGATCCCTGGCACAGTAGATGTTGGGAAATTGGTACTGCCAATTAGTGGATCGATCATGCACTAAAGCAAACTGCTCTTAAGGTGACTGATAAAAGAAAAAATAGCAGCATGAGAAAAACTCTTTATACACAGCGATTTGATTTGATTTGAGTTGTTTTGATTTATTATTGTCACATGTATTAGTATACAGCTAAAAGTGTTGTTTCCTGCACGCTATACAGACAAAGCATACCGTACATAGAGAGTGCAGAATGCAGTGTTACAGTCATAGCTAGGGTGTAGAGAAAGATCAACTTAATATGAGCTAGGTCCATTCAAAAGTCTGATGGCAGCAGGGAAGAAGCTGTTTTTGAGTTGGTTGGTACGTGTCCTCAGACCTTTGTATCTTTTTCCCGACGGAAGAAGGTGGAAGAGAGTTTATCCGGGGTGCGTATGGTCCTTGATTATGCTGACTGCTTTTCCGAGGCAGCGGGAAGTGTAGACAGAGTCAATGGATGGGAGACTGGGCTTCGTTCATGACCCTTCATAGTTTTTTGCGGTCTTGGACAAAGCAGGAGCCATAGCAAGCTGTGATACAACCAGAAAGAATGCTTTCTGTGGTGCATCTGCAAAAGTTGATGAGAGTCGTAGTGGACATGTCAAATCTCCTTAGCCTCCTGAGAAAGTAGTGGTGTTGGTGAGCTTGCTTAACTATAGCATTGCCATGGAGGGACCAGAACAGGTTGTTGGTGATCTGGACACCTTGAAGCTTGAAGCTCTCGACAATTTCCACTTCATCCCTGTTGATGTAGCCAGGATGTGGAGATGCCGGCGTTGGACTGGGGTAAACACAGTAAGAAGTTTAACAACACCAGGTTAAAGTCCAACAGGTTTATTTGGTAGCAAAAGCCACACAAGCTTTCGGAGCCTTAAGCCCCTTCTTCAGGACTCACCTGAAGAAGGGGCTTAAGGCTCCGAAAGCTTGTGTGGCTTTTGCTACCAAATAAACCTGTTGGACTTTAACCTGGTGTTGTTAAACTTCTTACGATGTAGCCAGGGACATGTCCTCCACTGTGCTTCCTGAAATCGATGATTATCTCCTTTGCTTCGTTGACATTCAGGGAGAGATTATTGTTTCGAGTGTTTTGAGTGCTTCGGACATGAAGTACACTGCCTGTGAATGTGGTGGAGGGAGATACAATCAGGGTTTTCAAAAGGGAATTGGATCAATGCCTGAAGAGAGAAGATTTATAGGACTGCCAGGATAGGATAGGGGAGTGGGACTAACCGAGTAGCTCTTGTGGAGAACCAGCAAGGATGCACAGAGTCAAACAGCCTCCTTCTGTATTGTAACAATCCTATGGCTTCAGAGAAGGTTTTTATTTGCTCACTGTCCTTTACTTTTAACCTTAACTGCCAAGTGCGCTGGTTAAATAGTGAGCAAAGTCCTTTTGGCATATTTGATTAAGACTGCTTGCGTCACTTAATGTTTGTGCTAATACATCACAGCTGAAAGGCTATTCAATGAGTAAAGATGCATGGAATAGTAGGAGTGTTTTATACAAAAATTACGTACAACTGAGTCTCATCTAATGCTCTCTCAGTGCATTTAGAGCAGTGTTTTATGTGGCTTTCTGAACCTTGGGGAATAGCTGATGTGTGTGGCACTCTTGAAACTCCCAGGCAAGTACTTGCTATTCAAGCATGAATGACAAAATAACAAGAAAGAGACAGGGTTGGCAGAAAGAGCAGAGGCCGAAGCAACCAGCTGCACTGAAGCAGGCTACAGCAAGACAATATGGAGGAAAAGTTTGATGACATTTGTATAAAGAGGTGACCAGCTGTACTTGACAGGCCCTGTGAGAAATTTGAAAGCATCATGAGAGACAGATATACTAAAGACTGCTCTGAGGTAAATTCGTGACTGAAATGTGGTTTTAAAAATCAAGTGGAGTGTGTAAAAACGCTTCTTGGTCTTCTCAAATTTAAACACAACTTGTAATTTCTTTTTAGGTAAATTCTTTTCTGATTTTATTTTTGGATGAGATAGAAATGTATTCAATTATTGTTTTCAGGTTAAGTCATTTGCAAGGGTGGTTTGAACTGGCACTTCTCAAACTTTAAACAGTACATTTTCACCCTTGTAGCATGTGTTTATGTAACAACTCCTGTGCTTATGGGAATGCATCAGAGGACACACCATGGACGAGAATGCTGCTGCTTTCACTCACCAAGTGACATTTCACAAACAGTAAATCATTGTGTTGGTGTTTAGCTACACCGGCATTACATCTGAGCTAAGTGTTTTAAAGATCCTGTGGATGCAAGTGGGGCCTCGTCAGACCCCACTTGGAGTACTGCGCTCAGTTCTGGTCGCCTCATTACAGGAGGGATGTGGAAATGATTGAAAGGATGCAGAGAAGATTTACAAGGATGTTGCCTGGATTGGTTGGCATGCCTTATGAGGATAGGTTGAGGGAGCTCGGTCTTTACTCCTTGGAGAGATGAAGGATGAGAGGTGACCTGATAGAGGTGTACAAGATGTTGAGAGGTATAGATCGGGTGGATTCTCGGAGGCTTTTTCCCAGGGCTGAAATGGCTGCTACGAGAGGACACAGGTTTAAGGTGCTGGGGATCAGGTACAGAGGAGATGTCAGGGGTAAGTTTTTCTCTCAGGTGGGTGAGTGGAATCGGCTGCCATCAGTGGTGGTGGAGGCAAACTCAATAGGGTCTTTTAAGAGACTTCTGGATGAGTACATGGGACTTAATAGGATTGAGGGTTATAGGTAAACCTCTATATAAGCCTAGGTAGGTAGGGACATGACTGGCGCAACTTGTGGGCTGAAGGGCCTGTTTGTGCTGCATTTTTTCTATGTTCTAATGGCCTAGTGGTATTATCGCTGGACGATTAATCCAGAAACTCAGCTAATGTTCTGGGGATCCAGGTTCAAATCCTGCCATGGCAGATGGTGGAATTTGAATTCAACTTTTAAAAATCTGGCATTAAGAATCTACTGAAGACCATGAAACCATTGTCCAAAAAACCCCATCTGGTTCACTAATGTCCTTTAGGGAAGGAAATTTGCTGTCCTTACCTGGTCTGGCCTACATGTGTCTCCAGGTCCACAGCAACGTGATTGACACTCAACTGCCCTCAGACAACTAGGGATGGGCAATAAATGCTGGCCAGCCAGCGACACCCAAGTCCCATGAACAAACAAAAAAATTTGGTGGTATCAATTAAGTCTTTCCCAGCATGTAACTTGTAACCATTTTGGCCTGTCACACAATACAATTATGTTCAGTGTCTTGCATTTGGAATTTTTGAGGCCCGAAGCAATTAAAAGCGTTATGATCTAGAACACATTAATAGCAATTATTTAATTGTAACCATTCATTTCAAACCTTTCCCTGTTACTGTGTTGTACACTTCCATTCCAAATGAGACTTTCTGCACTTGTATTTATATGAATTGAATATTTGTGCTAATATGGTTATATCCAGTAAGAAGTCACACATCAGGTTAAAGTGCAACAGGTTTATTTGGAATCACGAGCTTTTGGAGCACTGCTCCTTCATCAGGTGAGTCACCTGATGAAGGAGCAGTGCTTTGAAAGCTCGTGATTCCAAATAAACCTGTTGGACTTTGACCTGGTGTTGTGAAACTTCTTACTGTGCCCACCCGAGTCCAACGCCGGCTTCTCTACATCATGGTTATACAGGGGAGGTCTTGTGACACAGTGGGCAGGTACCCGGGTGGTCTTGTGATACAGTGGGCATCCCTGCCTCTGAGCCAGAAGCTCCTTGTTCAAATCTCATTCCAGGACTAGATGACCTAGGGAGGCTCATCCAAAACACAGCCAAACGGTTTAAGGATCAGCTTGAAAATATTTCCAACACACACCACAAAGGCAGGAAAGATTCCCAGACAGTCATGTGATGGGAAGAAAATTGAAGCTTCTACCATCACAATCCACGGCTCCGAATTACAACATGCATATAAAAGCACACGTTGCCACAGCAAGTGAAAAAACATTTTAAAACTTTATTTATTAGTGTCACAAGTAGGCTTACATTATCATTGCAATGATGTTACTGTGAAAATCCCCAAGTCGCCTCATTCCAGCGCCTGTTCAGGTACACTGAGGGAGAATTTAGCATGGCCAATGCACCTACCCGCACGTTTTTCAGACTGTAGGAGGAAACCCGAGCACCCAGAGGAAACCCATGCAGACACGGGGAGAACGTGCAGACTCCACGTGGGCAGTGACCCAAGCTGGGAATTGAACCTGGTTCCCTGGCACTGTAAGGCAGCAGTGCTAACCACTGTGCCACCGAAGTAGGCGTCTTTGGTGGACCAGTTGGCTGCACAACCAATGTGGATTAGGTTTCTGCCAACAACATGGAGTTCAATTCCTGTTCTGACAGGGCTGGACTTTGGATCTGTCTCCTTGCCCCACTCATGGTGGAGGTTGTGATGCTGTGGATGGACCTACCTTTGGGCAGAGAACTGAAGAAGGAGAAGAAGATATTGTTGAAAAAAGACACCTTGGGAAAGCGTTTCACCTTGCCCTCATGAGGATAATTTGCAAGAATACCAAATATAAAGAGAACAACAGCTTATACTTCATGAAAGGAGAGTGCTGCAAGTGGACTCTGATGGCTCGAGGCATTGTCATGGAGAATGCACCAGTTAACTGATGCGTGATAGTTAACTGCCAAGCTTTGATTAAATTCAAATCAGGAAAGTTGACTTTGATTTCTTAGAGCATTGCTCTGGGGAACGAACCAGAGAATGGCTGTCATCTATTTTTTTTAGTTGAAATAGGCGCAACGTGTATACATGTTCTTTCTGTCTGCAGAGAACAGGGTCTTGTGGATTAATATATGTAGCTTCTCACACACGGAAATGCATCGAAACTGCGAGCCACGTTGATGGCCTTGAATCAGTTGTCAGTGTAATTCTTAGCACCCTCAGGATTGTTTAGCAAATGTTGTTAAATCACATCATCGCAGCTAATATTGGACACTGTGTTTTGAGTATTGCAAGCTGGCTGGATAAGGTCGGTACCTTGCCTGTTGTAAACAGCTCAAGGAACTTGCAGTTTGATACAATCCTCCAGTCTTTGAAATGTACAGGTCACAAATCTGGAAAGTTACCTACCCATCTAAAACTAGATAGAGTTTCTCCTTATTTACTCGATCAAAACCACTCATGAAATAAAAACAGAAAACACCGGAAAGATGCAGCAGGTCTGTGGAGAGAGAGACAGAGTTAACGTTTCGAGTCCAAAATTTTCCATCCATTCTGACGAAAAGTAATACGGACTCGAAATGTTAACTCAATCTCTCTCTCCACAAATGCTGCCTGACCTCCTGCGTCTTTCCAGCATTTTCAGTTTTTATTTCAGATTTCCATCATCTGCAGTGTTTTGCCTTTAGAACATAAGAACATAAGAAATAGGAGCAGGAGTAGGCCATCTAGCCCCTCGAGCCTGCCCTGCCATTCAATAAGATCATGGCTGATCTGAAGTGGATCAGTTCCACTTACCCGCCTGATCCCTATAACCCCTAATTCCCTTACCGATCAGGAATCCATCTATCCATGATTTAAACATATTCAACGAGGTAGCCTCCACCACTTCAGTGGGCAGAGAATTCCAGAGATTCACCACCCTCTGAGAGAAGAAGTTCCTCCTCAACTCTGTCCTAAACTGACCCCCCTTTATTTTGAGGCTGTGCCCTCTAGTTCTAGTTTCCTTTCTAAGTGGAAAGAATCTCTCCACCTCTACCCTATCCAGCCCCTTCATTATCTTATAGGTCTCTATAAGATCCCCCCTCAGCCTTCTAAATTCCAACGAATACAAACCCAATCTGCTCAGTCTCTCCTCATAATCAACACCCCTCATCTCTGGAATCAACCTGGTGAACCTTCTCTGCACTCCCTCCAAGGCCAATATATCCTTCCGCAAATAAGGGGACCAATACTGCACACAGTATTCCAGCTGCAAAACCATTCATGACTTTGAAGACCTCCGTAAATCTCCTCTTAACCTGCTCTGTTAAAGGAGAACAAGCAGTGGTCCATCAAGGGTTTATAAGTTGGGGCTTTACCTCCGGTGATTGTCTCCAGACTGTTCGGCACTGCATGTTTCCTCCTGCGAGTAGAACCAAGCAAGTGAAGAGTTTCAATAGTCGAGAAGAGATGGAGTAATACAATAATATCCAACTATCAGTCCTGCACCGCACTGTGGATGCAATAAAATCTACATAAAATATTAAGCTACATTATGAAGCCTGCTTCTAATTCTGTGAAGTTCATATGCATGTCACCACTCCAATCTGTCAAACTGAAATAATTTACCACTACATATGAAATCCAACCAGATGGCACGGTGGCACAGTGGTTAGCACTGCTGCCTCACAGCGCCAGGGACCCGGGTTCAATTCCGACCTGGGGTCACTGTCTGTGTGGAGTTAGCACATTCTCCCTGTGTCTGCGTGGGTTTCCTCCGGGTGCTCTGGTTTCCTCCCACACCCCAAAGATGTGCGGCATTAGGTTGATTGGCCATGCAAAATTGCCCCTTTGTGTTAGGGGGACTAGCAGGGTAAATATGTGGGGTTACAGGGATAGGGCCTGGGTGGGATTGTTGTCGGTGCAAGATCAATGGGCCAAATGACCTCCTTCTGCACTGTAGGGATTCTATGGGTGGAATTTTACAACCTCGCTCGGGTGAGGCTCATGAAATCCCACCTGAGGCCAATGGAGAATTCCATTCTCCGATCCTCACCTTCCCCGATTCTGAGGCGGGCGAGGTGGTAAAATTCAGGCCTATGATTCTATCTGCATCCCTATCTTGTCACCTCTGAGTCTATGCTGTTCTAAGTAAATAAGCTCAGCTTTTTATAAAGCCTTTCTGAATAACTGTGGTTCTTGAAGCTTGGGATCATTCTTATAACTTTCTTCTGAGCCTATTCTGATATCATTACATCTTCCATCAAGTGAGGACAGCAAAGCTTGACACAGTACTGCACATATCGCCTAACCAGAAAGGGACATCATAACAGAATGGTGCTTTTGATTAATACTGAATGATTCTATTAATACTGCCCAATATCCTCTTGGTTTTGGTGATGACTTCTTTGCCTTGGTCTTGAACTTTGAGTAAGCTGTGCACAATAACACCTATTGGCTCTTCTCCCTTCCCAAATGGAAAACAAATGAGCCAGAAACTATTTTGTGACAGTAGTGCCATTTTAAACTATATTGCCAGGGTTTAACTCCAATTTCTTTACTCTTTTTGCTGGTTAGAGTGCATAGTAGGGGAATTTCACAGTAACTTCATTGCAGTGTTACTTTTGACTAATAAATGAACTTTAAACTTTACTTTAGTTGTACTTCTTGTTGGTTTGGACAGTTGCTTTTTCTTGCATTGAGAAGTGCACTCACCATATTCTGTTCTAATGTCTTTCAGACTCATCCCAATTGCTTACAGACATCGAAGGGAAAGATTGTTGCCGTGTGTTGCTCACGCATGGCTGAAGTTAGAGCTGCCAGATTGTGTTTTAAAATTAAGGGAGTTATGGACTACCAAGGGTTAAATTCCACATCTGCAGTCATGCAAGTTGGGTCATAGCAAATTGGCAGTGGATTTAAACAAGTTGCTGATGTCCTATCACCTGTTTAGTGAGGCTGCTGAAGTCAAATTTCACCCCCACTGTCTTTTACTCTGTCTACAACCTAACACAGCACCGAAATTCTCTTCCAATAATGGTCGGAATTCTCCAGCCGTTCACGATAGTGGGATTCTCCGCGGGTTTTCCCGCCGGCATGGCTTGATGTCAATGGGCTTTCCCATTGACAGCAGTAGAACAAGGGAATCCCATCACTAGCAAACAACGCGTCACCTCCTGCAGGCAAGTAACACGCGACTGGGAAGCAAGAGAATCTCACCCAATGTTTCTCTTCTATCACAGGGTGTGGGTGTTGCTGACAAGGTCACGCAACATTTATTTCCCATCCCTTAAGCAGGTGATGAATACGGTTGAATAATTTGATTTTTAATGGACAGTCAAGAGTCTACTCCGTTTCTACAGGTCAGGAGTCACATATAGGCCACACCCTGGTAAGATTTCCTTCCTTAAAGAACATTAGTGTTTAAGGCAATTCAGAAGTTTCATGGATGTCATCTCTAAAATGTAATTAAACATAAATTCCCAGCTGCTGTTGGGGGAGGGGGGTTTGTGAACTCATGCTTTGGATAATGAATGCAGGCTTTAAGGATTTCTAAGCCAATAACATAGCCACTTTGCTATCTTATAGCCGACGAACTAACTCCTCCAAGACTCCAAAGTTTAGTAGCAAGTTTTAGAAATGAGAATGCATTCTTCTTGCCTGTAACACTTATGTTCTCTGGGCATCGCATATTTCATCTCATATTGTTGTACCCAAAGTACATAACAGTGTATAGTGTAATCTGTGAACAATGCAATACTTGCTGTGTTGAGAATATGCATGTCGGGTGTGTACAATGCTAAGGCTCTAAAACATTAAGCCCCATAAAGCTCCTGAACAGAGCTGCAACAATTCAATGCCAACTTCAAATAGGTATATCATAGAATCCCGACAGTGCAGAAAAGGCCATTTGGCCCATCAAGCCTGCACTCCCCCGCCCTATCCCTTTAGCCCTACACATTTACCATGGCTAATTCACCTAACCTACACATCTTGGGACACTAAGGGGCAACTTAGCATGGTCAATCCACCTAACCCGCACATCTTTGGAGTGTGGGAGGAAACCAGAGCACCCGGAGGAAACCCATGCAGACGCGGAGAGAACGTGCAACTCCACACAATCACCCAAGCCAGAATCAAATCTGGGTCCCTGACACTGTGAGGCAGCAGTTCTAACCACTGTGCCAACATACTGCCCAATGATGAACTTGCGTTATACTACAAGGTCAACGACACTGTAGGTGTATGTAACATCCAAGGAGCAGTGTATCTACACCTGAACAATATAATCAACACTTTAGCTAAAAGACACACACACAGGAAAATAATGAGTGAGGTGCTGCTTTGGAGTAATAGCCTGGGCAAAGGTTGCACTGGTTGATCACAATTTTTACCTTACTATTTGCTTTCAGTTTGTAAACAACATAATTCATCATTTTCTGTGCTAGCAGGGCAGTCCAGGTAGACAGAATTAATGGTTAATATAATCGTCTGCACCTGCAATGCATGAATATCAAAATTCTCTGTAATCTTTTTCATCTTCCCAACACAAATTGAACTGTTTGTATGCAGCTCAGCTGTATGCCAATCCCAATTGTGTTCAGAACAGATTGCGCTCATATTTGCATGACTATCTACAAATACAATTCAGTAATTATCTGGCTATTTTTCTGCAGCTATACCCTTTCCTTTGTTTGCCACAATGTATTGTAAACAACGCACCTCTGTTTCAACTCTTTGCTCAAGGAAATAAAAAGCATTGAATTGCCAGCAAACTCCTTTGGAACGCCATCTGTCACATTCTACTGGTAGCTGCCTGACGCTGATCTTGTCACTTATCATGAAGCTTTGCTGACAAATTCTTTGCAGCCTAGTTCCCCAACAGTTGCTGAACATTTCCCTGGCCTGTGTCATACCAGTGTAAACCTGAAGATATTGCAGACGTTAAAGCCGTATTCTTTTAAATGGACACAACAGCTTCTTAAGATGGCTGGCAAGCACATCGGGTAATTTTGACAACATTGGCTCCAGGCAGACCAGAAACTCAAGCAAATACGTAATTAGAATAGGGACGATCCCACCCACTTGAGAAATTCACAAGTACCTTTATTAAGGATGAACTGTCAACAGAACCAAACTGTCACATATCAAAAAATCGTAGAATCCCTACAATCTGCACCACCTCTCTGACAGAGAATCCTACCAAGACCCACCTCTGCCCTATCTCCATGACTCCATGTATTTACCCCACTAATCCCCCTAATCTATACATCTTGGGACACTAAGGACTAATTTAGCATAGCCAATCCACCAAACCTACACATCTTTGGAGTGTGGGAGGAAACCCAGAAGAAACCCATGCAGACACGGGGAGAACATGCAAACTCCCCACAGACAGTCACCCAAGGTTGGAATTGAACCCAGGTCACTGGCATTGTGAGGCAGCAGTGCCATCATGTCACTGTGCTGTCCTACCACCCTACCATCAGCCGATCTAATGGAAACACCATCCAAGACATCAAATCAGCGTCAGGACAATCCTACAGCCAAGGTAACGGTGGCACAGTGGTTAGCACTACTGCCTCACAGCACCAGGGACCCGGGTTTGATTCCCAGCTTGAGTAACTGTCTGTGTGGAGTCTGCACGTTCTCCCCGTGTCTGCATGGGTTTCCTCCGGGTGCTGTGGTTCCGCCCACAGTCCAAAAGACATGCTAGTTAGGTGCATTGCCCATGTTAAATTCTCCCTCAGTGTCCCCGAACAGGTGCCGGAGTGTGGTGACTAGTTGATTTTCACAGTAACTTCATTGCAGCATTAATGTAAGCCTACTTGTGACTAATAAATAAACTTCACTTTAAATAGGATCTAACTTGATACTGGGGGACGTATTCTCCCGCGACCTATTCCAGTTTCAAGTCTATCTGACAACCAAACTCCTGGCAATTCAACTACAAGAAGCTTTGCCGCTTACTGAGATCTGTTTTGGACAGCAGAGAGTCAGGCAAACTGTGCTTACTTCCTCTGACTACCTGTTGGGGGAAGCAGAAATTGTTTTGAAGTATGATGCGGCATATTTTTCAAAACCCTCGGTTTGTGTGATATCATCTACCAATATCTCACAGAAAATCCGTGTTAAGATCAATTCAGGAGGATAGTTTATTTCATATTCAAAATCAGGGCGAGGAGTGTGTGCAACTTCCCACTATGTGCGCGCATGCACACACACACACACACCTCATACACACACACACATATACGCACACACACATTCACTCACACACACACAGACACAACTCATACACACACACACACACACACACACAGTGTAAAAGGGTTTGGGGGATCAGGTAAAAGAGTTTTGCAACGATGAACAGTAATAGTACAACAACCCCAGAAATGAATATTAGCTCATTGATTTCCAGAGTCAGAGTCAATTGAGAATTTTTTTCATGTAGAAGCTCAGATTCAGCTGACTGAAGACTGGATTCATAGAATCGCTTTACACTTGGTGCTGATAGAGAAGATGAAGTAGGTGTACAGAGGTCAGGTCAGTTCTGCAAGCGATGGTAGGAAATCTTCCAACAGAGACAGGCTTTGAGGACTAGACTCTTGTCCTGACTGAAGGCCTGCTTCTTGGTGGAGAGGATTTCCAAACCAGTCCAATGCTGGCATCTCCACATCTTGGTGGTTTGCCAGTTGAATGTTAGTCAGAAGACTGCTTGCGAGGCTAAAAATGTAATGTCAAACTGTCCAAAAAGGCTGAAGGCTTGGGTCACGTGACATGTTACATTAGTGGTTAATTGCAGCTCGACAATCAGTTTCTGTGCTTCTGGCCAAAATTCTATTGTTTCTCCTTAGAGAGGTGAGGTGGCATCTGTTCTAGTACATTAGCTGGAATTTTCTCATCCCACCTGCCCCGAAAATCGTAGCGGGCGGGGGTAGGGGGTGGTAAACCATGCAAAGGTCCATTGACCACGGGTGGGATTTTTGGGGCAAGTGCAGCCAGAAAATCCCACTCATTGATTTTCAATTTCTCCTTTTTGTGATAGCTCCAATTTGTGGGCCTGTTATTTGTGCTTCCTCTGCATCTGTTGAGTACAAGGAGTCAGATGTGTGATTCCACAGACTGTGTGAGGAATTTGTTTGTGCTTGTAACTCTTGGTGGTAGCTCCCAGAACAAAGGACCAGCCCCATTATCATGGGACTTGTAGCAGCCATCCCTTTATGTTCAGCAGAAAATCCATTTGAAAAAATAGCAATAAGAAAAATGTTTTGACCACACAGGGTTCGATTTCTTTTCATGCTATAGGAACCCAACAGAAAGTTTTGCTTTACAAGACTTCCACTCCAGTCAAAGCATTAATTCATCGAAGAAACTATAGGCCTGCTATGAAAGAGACTGAAATAATTATTACTTGTAAATTGTATTGATTTTGCTCCTTCATCTATCTTTTTGTTTATGTGTGCCATGCCGGAATTCCATCCCCCTGCCTGCCATGGGAACGGACCGGGCGAGGGGCGGACAATGGGAAAGTCTGTTGACCTTGGGCAGGATTTTCTGGTCTCAGGGCGAGCAAGGCCATAAAATTCCCACATAGTGTGTGTGTGAGAGACATTGGGGGAAATTTTCCTGCTCCCACCCACCACAGGAATCATAGCAAGCGGCGGGGGGGTGGGCAGGGGGGGGTGGGTGGGGGGGGGGGGGGTAAACCATGCAAAGGTGCATTGGTCTCGGGTGGGATTTTCCGGTTTTGCAGAGAGTGTGGCTGGAAAATCTCGCCCATTGTGTTAAATATCTGGAGCAAGTGTGTGCTGATAAATAATCGTTAAATTCACAAGTAAAGCTTGCTGCTGGAATCAGTTAAATTTGGACAAATAACATTGATGATAAGACATACTAACATCAAATTACTTTGATTACCAACTACAATCAAATACGCTAACACTTTCTGTGGCATCTTTGTATTTTGGGAGGTGTATTACTTGTATTAAAATATTAATGAGTTGAATTCAGGCTATACAATGAGGTTAGCTCTTTGTACTGTAGATGCATGTAACTCCCAAGAAACAGCGGTCTAAGTGTCTCCACATTTTAGTTAAAATTAATGGCAGAAAGTAATGGCTGAAATGTTGTGTTTGAATCACCAGCCTGGGCAATGTTTGTGCTGGCTGAGTACAATTTTTGCCCTACTATTTGCTTTCATCATTAGAGCCTGCTAATCAAATAAAGGACAAAGAAAGAAAAGCAAAAGCTGGGACCTTATCGAAGTTTACACCGGCGGGATCTTCCCATCCGGCTGTAGTGAGTGGAGATTTGGCTGGTCGCCAAATTCTCCAGCCTCGCTGCAGCGGGAGCGTGGCATGAACGGCAGGTAAGATCGTGCCCTCGGTCCCATTTGCCCATAACTTATTGCAGATTTTTGGCTAACAAATCAACATGGCAAACGGCATTAAATAAAACATTTTTTTTTCTCTAGATACAAAAATATGTTGTGTCAATCCTGTCTTTCACAAGAGTTGCGGAATTGAAAATAGACACCAAATTCTGTTATATCCTATTGGTACAAACCACTTGCAGTAGGGAACCCAAAATAAGTCAAGGGACTTATTTCCTTGAATCGAAATAAGACTTAGTGGAATAAATGTAAGCAAAAAATGGTTTTGGAGTAAATAATGGAACTTAAGCAAATCAAACCTTCAGGGCCTGATGATTTTGACTTCAGATACTAAAAGAAATTAGGAAATTGTGAATTTATTAGTGCTAAAGTGCTTGAAAATTGTGCCTTTGGATTGTAAAATTGCAAATGCAATGCATTTTATTATTTAAGAAGCAAGAGAGGCGGAAACAAGAGATTACAGACCTGTCAGTTTAATATTGCTTGAGTGAAACAGCAACCATCAACTGATTAAACCGAATCAGCATCATTTGAATCAGTTGCATGCTGCCCAACCCTCTGTTAAAAAGACTCCATATTTGCACTTTAGTTGAACTGACCTCCTTGCTGCTCAAGGTCTTGACTATTCTGGAGCTTTCATTAGGAATCTTGGATGTGACAAATGAGTTAATAAACCTGATTCATGCCTTTCTCAAAAGATATGGTTGGTGATTAATGAACATTCTTATTCTTCTTACAACCGGGTCACTAAGGAAACCATCCTACTTGGTGCCTTAGTTTCATCAATTATTTGGAGGATGTTGTCAAAAGCAATTATTCTTTTCATTTAAAATTCCACCCACTGCAAAACGATAAACTCCCGAGCTCAAGAACAAGCAACAAAATGTCTCACTGCACAGAATTAGGTAGAACATGCAAGGTCCACACAGACAGCCACCCAAAGCCGGAACTGAACCAGGATCCCTGACGCTCTGAGGCTGCAGTACTAACCACTGTGCCATCCTGTCGCCCATCAATTGATTTTCCCCGAATGAGAATCAAACCCGGGCCACGGTGGCGAGAGTGCCGAATCCTAACTACTATGGCACCATGATGTGGAGATGCTGGTGTTGGACTGGGGTGGGCACAATAAGAAGTCTCACAACACCAGGTTAAAGTCCAACAGGTTTATTTAGAATCACGAGCTTTCAGAGCTCCAAAAGCTCGTGATTCCAAATAAATCTGCTGGAATTTAACCTGATGTTGTGAGACTTCTTTATTATACCACCAGGGATTTATATGCATTGCTACCTGTGGAATGAAACATTTTATGAACTGACCTTAACAGCACCTCATCTAATATCAAGTTGCACTGTCTTGGGAGAGATTTAAAGATTACAGATGGTTAAAATGAGGAGATCTGGTCTAAACCACAATGCAACTTCATTGCTGAACTCCCCAGTCCTGCTACTGTACCAGCAGATTTATGACGCTTGGAGTCAATTTGTGTAAAATAATAACAGGGAGCTGGAACACTTAAGACAGTGATGGATCCTACTGAACGAGATATTTGGAGCAGAACCAAATTTGTTGCAATGAGAATTGGCAAGAAAGTTAAAACCATTTAGCCCCAGCACTGACATCAATACTCCACATTGGAATTTGAAGAGTTGATCGCTGTAGCTCTCTTTAAAGTCTAATTGGAAAATCTACACATTAGTTCAGTCCAAAGCCATTAATGTCATTTGCTTATGATGGGAGTACCTTACTCCATAATAGCACTGCTGACTCACAGCGCCAGGGGCCTGGATTCGATTCTCAACTTGGGTCACTGTCTGTGCAGAATCTGCACGTTCTCCCCGTGTCTCTGGATGTTCTTGTTTCCTCCCACAGTCCGAAAGACATGCTGGTTAGGTGCATTGGCCTTCCTAAATTCTCCCTCAGTGTACCCAAACAGGCGCCGGAGTGTGGTGACAAGGGGATTTTCACTAACTTTATTACAGTGGATAAAAGCAAATTACTGCAGATGCTGGAATTTGAAACCGAAAGAGAAAATGCTGGAAAATCTCAGCAGGTCTGGCAGTATCTGTAAGGAGAGAAAAGAGCTGACGTTTCAAGTCCAGATGACCCTTTGTCAAAGCTTTATCAGCTTTGACAAAGGGTCATCTGGACTTGAAACGTCAGTTCTTTTCTCTCCTTACAGATGCTGTCAGACGTGCTGAGATATTCCAGCATTTTCTGTTTTAACTTCATTGCAGTGTTAATATAAGCCTGCTTGTGACACTGATAAATAATAAATAAATATTTTGTATATACAATGGTACAAAGATGGGGCCAGCCTATCAACACTACCACATCAAGACTATTCTGTCAATTTATGCTTGCCCCAGAGCCAAAGAGCTGTTGTAAATACATGTATAAAACTTGATGAGTGTGTTCCAACATTATATTCAAGACTTCTATGTTAGGTTTTATCAAAGAAGAAATCCCATTTTCAAAGTCTTGACATTTATCTGCAGTTTATGTTATGACTGAAGGGGGATTGGGAATGGAATTGAAGTAAGTAATTAAAATTCTGTCACATGATGTTAGGTACAAAGCTCATCACGGCTAGTCTGCTTTGACCCAAGAGTCGGCATGCAGTTTGGTGTCAAAGACACTGGGTGGCAGTGTAGGAGGAATGGTATTGGAGAGATAAATATTTGACCAAAGCAACTGAAAATAATCATTTCAGTGAAGTTAACATCATGCCTGTCAATTAAATTTTTTGGGCCTTTGATCGGTGCTTAACTAGTGACACACCTTTCCCATCTCCCCTTCAAATCATCCACTTATCACCAGTACAAAGTGTCTTCTTGACACTCCCATGAATGATCTAACCCCATGGCCCAGAGAAGAAAGACGTGAAACCCATTGATTTTTTTTTAAGTTCCTTTGCATGACTGCAGACCACACTGTGGAAGCTTTCCAAGGAAATGGCTGAAATCTTTCCCGGACAAAGCCGCAAGCTCAATTACAATCAATGTTTCTATTTTAGTGCACGCACGCACTTGATATAATCCCAGCCTGAAGCATGGCAAGAAAACAAACTGACTTTTCTCCAGCTCCAATAAATGTACCTTTCCAACTTTCAATGAATGAAGGGGTTCAAGTGGATATGAAAAACCATTATTGGGAACAGGCCAGTGCAGAGCAGCACAAACCACAATGAGAAGAAAGAGCAGGGTGGGTCTCACTCCAGCTTATCTCATCCAACCACCTCTCACATACCAAGTTAAGAGGAAGACTTCAAATGTGGATCTGAATGACTGACATTAATAAGTTTGGTCATAATAAGTGCCACTCCCTACCCGCTCTACACTGGGATGAAGGTTGCATATGTCAGAAGGGGGGAATCAGTTCTCACAAGAGATGAAATGTGATAGAGGAAAACCAACTACACATTTCCCCCTCATCATTATATAAAAGCAAATTATTGCGGATTCTGGAATCTGACAAAGGGTCAACTGGACTCGAAACTACAGCTCTTTTCTCTCCTTACAGATGCTGCCAGACCTGCTGAGATTTTCCAGCATTTTCTCTTTTGGTTCCCCCTCATCATGGAAAGATAAATTGAGGATGTAGAGAATGAAGGACAACTCCTTCAAGGGTCCTCTGATATCCTCAAAACTGAGACGGCATGGTGGCACAGTGGTTAGCACAACTGCCTTACAGCACCAGGGACCCAGGTTTGATTCTGGCCTCGGGTGACTCTGTATGGAGTTTGAACATTCTCCCCGTGTCTGCGTGGGTCTCCTCCCACAGTCCAAAGGTGTATAGGTTAGGTTGATTGGCCATGCTAAAATTACCCCTTAGGGTCACAAGATGTGCAGGTTAGGGGGATTAGCCATGGGAAATGTGTGGGGTTATGAGGTGGGGCCTGGGTAAGACGCTCTTTCGAAGTTGGTGCAGACTCGATGGGCCGAGCGGCCTGCTTCTGCACTGTAGGGATTCTAGGATATCTTGGAAATACTGGTCGTCACAGGACCCCCTTACTGCTCTGACCAGATGAATCATAGAATCCCTACAGTGCAGAAGGAGGCCATTCGGCCCCTCGAGTCTGTACTGACCACAATCCCACCCAGGCCCGATTCCCATAATCCCACATATTTACCCTGCTAATCCCCTGACACTAGGGTCAATTTAGCATCGCCAATCAACCTAACCCGCACATCCTTGGACAGTTCAGTGTGTGTGGACAAGAGGAGGCAGCTCACCACATTCTGCCTCTCCCTGAGAGGGGTGAATCGGTGGAATTCACAGAAAGTAGTTGAAACCAAAGCATTGCGGGATTTCAAGAAGAAATTAGATATAACTCTTGGGGCTTAAGGGATCAAGAGATATGGGAGGAAGGCAAGATCAGGATATTGAGTTGGATGATCAGCCATGATCAAAATGAATGGCGGAGCAGGCTCGAAGGGCCAAGTGGCCTACTCCTGCTTCTAGTTTCTATGTTTCTATGAAAGCCTAATGCTAGGAGGTGGAGGAGAGATTTCAAAAACTCAGCTCCTCCACTCCAAATCCTTCCAACTTCTTTTCGTCTCTACCCTGTTTTCTTTCTTCCCTTCCCCTCCCTCTTTGCCTCCTCTTCTCTTTTTCTTCCCCAAGACTCCCATTCCCTGCCTCTGTCACCCTTCCTGAATCTGGGCCTTATCATTCTCCACTGTGCTTATTTTTTTAGGAACATGAAAGAAATAATTTCTATGTTGCTTCTCTTGTTTAAAGGTCTATTTTCGTGGCAATGTAGTTATCTGCAATCCATCCCCAGTAGACTAAAGTTCAAGCACAGTGTTAACATCATTAGTTGAACCAGTGTTGTTATAGAATGCATCAAGCTATGAGAAGACACTGGGTTTGCCCCTTGAGATTCTCCAGGACTATTCTAACAGCGTTTATTTTATGTGGCTGTTGCTTACTGCACCCTGTAATTATGTAAACTCACACACAGAACACAGTAAGCATTAGTCAGTAACCAGGTCAATGACCAGAGGACAGATTTAAAACAATTGTCAAAAAAGTCAAGGGAAGATGAGATTTTTTTTTAACATCTCAAGTTGGTGTGATCTGGAATGCACTGCTTGAAAGAATGGTGGAAGCAGACACACAAGAAAGATTCGAAGAGGAATTGAGTTTTATGTACTTGAGAAAGCAAATCTTTCCAGTTGTATGAGTTTAAAGTACAGTAGTTTCGGGAGAGATATAAGTTGGGTGAGAATTATAAATTGAATGCTCAGGAATTCACCAGAAAAAAAATCATTTGTAGCCTGCCAGTCCCAAGCAAGAAGTCAAGAAGTCTTCATGTCAAGCTGGTGGTAACTTTTCACTGTTTTATGCATCAGTAAAGATATTGCTGAGTTAAATGAATTTGAATAATTTTCTTATCCTTGTATTGAGATCTTTCCAACTTTTGTGTCTGGTGTGTGTATATATACATATGTCACTTTTCTTGGTTTAAGAAATATTTTATTCTTTGTATTAAAAGTTAATCAGCAGGCTCCTGTGAATTTGTTCAGTAACTTTCCTTCCAAAAATAAGTTAGGATCTATCAAGCCAGGTTTCACACTGGGACCTGACTTGTCCAGTATTAACATCAGCTTAGATCGTAACGGAAGAGAGGGTGACATACAAGTGGGACAAGATAACAGCCAAAGCATTTCGGACAAGATGGATGCTTTGAAGATTGGAGAGTCACAAGCAATAATTGGGTCTTGGATAAGGGTTTCAGAAGGAATCGGCTAAGTTAGAGGCAGATGGTTAATGTTGCAAAGGAGAAATAGGTTGTCTTGGTGAATAGTAACTTCTGCTATAAACACTCCTGGTAACCACAACTCCCATCAGTATAACAGGTACGCCCTGGAACTAAAAATGACATCTGTCATAAAATATTTCTCTCAGTTATATTACTAAGTATTCAAGAATGAACAGATTGCATACCCAATAATAAGCTACAGTTTGTTTGATTCAGATTATTGTGTTCACATTTAAAACAATGCTTGTTGAGGATATCACTTGTTTTCTCAAAACTAATTCTTAAATGACCCTCCTTGTGCAGAATGCATTGTGAAACCTGGCACAATGGACAGGATATTACGACCTTGCTTGTCCCAAAACCAGAAAATCCTGCCCGAGGTCAACAGACCTTCCCATTCTCTGCCCCTTGCCCACTCTGATTCAACCCGTGGCGGGCGAACCGGTAAAATTCTGGCCATTATCTGCAGCAAGAAATCACAAAGGTTGACCACGATTGACAGGGATTAGGTCAGAAATGATGGACTGGATCCATGAGTTAGAGTTTGCAGTTTCCAGTGGGATGTGAGAGGCTGGACATCTTTCAGACTGTGGGAGGAAACTGGGGCAGCCCCACGCAGACATGGGGAGAACATACAAACTCCACACAGACAGTGACCCAAGCCAGGAATCGAACCCAGGTAACAGGCACTGTGAAGCAGCAGTGCTAACTACTGTGCTATTGTGCCACCCCTGAAACTCCTTTCAACAGCCAATACCCAAGCTTACTAAATCCATTCATCATCCGCTGCAGGAACCTTCAGTGAAATTGTTTTTTGTGATCTGCAATTTGGTTCTGCTGGCTCTAACTTACATGCACTGATTGATGAACCATTTCTGCATTGCTTAGATCTGACGGTGCCCTTATTACTGCGGGTCATATCTGACACCAAGTCAATTTTATAGATGAGTCTAGTTGTAATACAATTTGTATTTCCCCACAATTGTGGGCTTTGTGAATATTTTCCAGATTCCCTTCAACCTTTGCAACTTCCAGCAGTACTACCATCACCACAAGAGATTTTGTTTGCCTTCTCTCTGTGTTATACATTTAGGTTTTCCTAAACGTAACAGCCATAGGACAACTACAATGTCAATACACATAGCACTGAAAGGAAATGACACACAGCAACCAGAGAAAATCCTTTCTGTCTAAAGCTTCAATTTATGATGAATTTAAGCTCTGTAAGACAAAATTTACAACTGTTATTTTAAAAGATGCATTGCATCTTTTTTTTATACATTTGGTTTATAAAGGCAATTTCTGCTGCTCCAGGGGATCTGGGCACAAGCCTCTCCCATTTTCTGCCCATTTATGATAACTAAAGCTGCTTTATCCACTTTAGCTCAGTTAGAAATGCTCCACAATCATCCATTGTCGCAGACAATTGAGTGTTGAATGATTCTTGGATTTCCAACTCCATTTCTCAGAAGTCCATGCATTTAATGAGCAAGGCTTTGTGTGAGGAACTTACTGATATCAATTCTAATTCGTCTTTGCCTCTCCTTACAGTTTAGTTCATGAGACACTCAAGAAATCACCCGGCCACACCATATAATCGCTCTGCTCAAGTTCCCAGCCAATCAGGCACAGAAGATATTAGACTTTTATTTTATTCATTCGTGGGACATGGGCATCATTGGTTGGCCAGCATTTACTGCCCATCCTAGTTGCCTGAGGGCAGTTGAGATAACACAGTGGTTAGCACTGCTACCTCACAGTGCCAGGGACCCAGGTTCGATTCCTGGCTTGGGTCTGTATGGAGTCTGCATGTTCTCCTTGTGTTTGCGTGGGTTTCCTCCGGGTGCCCCAGTTTCCTCCCACAGTCCAAAAGACATGCTGGTTAGGTGTATTGGCCATGCTAAATTGTCCCTCAGTGTACCCAAACAGGTGCCGGAGTGTGGCAACTAGGGGAATTTCACAGTAACTTTATTGCAGTGTTAATGTAAGCCTACTTGTGACTAATAAATAAATACTGTGGCACTGGGGGTCACATGTAGGTCAGACCAGGTAACGACAACAGATTTCCTTCCCTGAAGGACATTAATGAACTAGATGGGTTATTCCGAAAATTGACAATGAGTTCATGGTCTTTAATAGATTCTTAATTCTAGATTTTGTTTTTTATTAAACTCAAATTCCACCATCTGCCTTGGTGGGATTTGAACCCAGGTCCCCAGAACATTAGCTGAGCTTCTGGATGAATAGTCTAGTAATAATGCCACTAGTCCATTTGATTTACAGAGTAAGTAGTGTCACAACACCAGGTTAAAGTCCAACAGGTTTATTTGGTAGCACGAGCTTTCGGAGCGCTGCTCCTTAATCAGGTGAGTTACCTGATGAAGGGGCAACGCTCCGAAAGCTCATGCGACCAAATAAACCTGTTGGACTTTAACCTGGTGTTGTGAGATTACTTATTGTGCTTACCCCAGTCCAACGCCGGCAACTCCACATCCTGATTTACAGATATAGCTTAAAGAGAAAAAGGTCAGGTGCTATTTCGCCAAGTGTGAATATTTAGGTATTGACGTATTTATCTTTGAAGTTGTATACTTTGTGTGGAGGTCTTGAGGTGCAGTGCGTAGTGTCCTAGCCTCTGAGCCAGAAGTTTTGCATTCGAGTCCCACCCCAGCACTTGATGGCCAAGAAAGTTGCATGAATAATGCAACCAAACAGGTTGAACATCAACCTGTAAAGTCCTTGCAACACTCTAATGCCCAGGCAGTAAGAGTGGGAGAGAGTCCACTTCTGCCATGCCTGATGTAGAGTGGTGCCCCTCCAGCTATAAATCTCTGGCGACAGACCTCTTCCAGGAAAAGTTAGTTATGGAAATAAAGGAAAATCTGAGAAACAAACAAACAATTGTTTAGCTTTCAGGATGAGACGAGGACAGCAGTTCGAAGGCAAAGGACTCAGCTTTGTACCCTTACATCCCCACTTCAATGAATTCTGGGCTCGACATGATGTTGAACTCTTCTTTTGTCGCCACTACCATTCTCCTCCGCCAGGCTGAAATCCTTCCACCTCTCAACAACTTCTCCTTTAACTCATCCCACTTTCTCCAAATTAAAGGTGTAGCAATGAGTACCCGCATGGGTCTTAGCTACGCTTGTCTTTTTATGGGATATGTGGAACATTCCTTGTTCCAGGTCCACCCAGGTCCCCTCCTATAACTCCTTTACCGGTACAACAATAGTTTGTGTACTTGTAAATAGTTCATTACGCAGCTTCCCCTTTTAATTTTTATAGTATATTCATGTTATGAGCATGCCCAGCACATGCTGATGTCATAAACTGTGTGACCTGCCCACCTTTACAAGTTCCTTCCAACATATGTGAGACCACACCTTAATTTAGTTGGCTTATTTTATTTATTAGTGTCACAAGTAGGCTTACATTAACACTGCAATGAAGTTATTGTGAAAATCCCCTAGTCGCCACACACCGGCGCTCTTTCGGGTACACTGAAGGAGAATTTAGCATGGTCAAAGCACATAACCTGCAGTATTGTGTCCAGTTTTGGACTCCTTACTTGAAGGATGTGCCGGCACTGGAGGCAGGTCAAGGAAGGTTCACCAGATTGATTCCAGGGATGAAAGTGTTGTTGTACGAGGAACAGTTGGATGGCTTGTGCTTGTACTTGCTGGAGCTCAGAAAAATGACGGTGGATCTCATCGAGATATATAAAATACTAAAGGGGATGTTGAACAGATGGCCCCCCTTGTGGGACAGTCTCGATCAAGAGGTCATAAATATAGAGTGAGAGGAGGTAGATTCAAAACTGAGATGAGGAGAAGCAATTTCTCTCTGAAGGTTGTGAATCTGTGGAACTCACTGCCCCAGAGTGCGGTGGGGGCAGAATCATTCAACAGGTTCAAGAAAGAGATAGATATGTTTCTGACAGAAAGCCAGATAAAGGGCTATGGGGAGCAGGCAGGAAAGTGGAGTTGAGACCAGGATAAGATCAGCCCGGATCATGTTAAATGGCGGAGCGGGCTCGAAGGGCTGAATTGCCTACTCCCGCTCCTAATTCCTATGTTCCTATATAACAGATTAGGGTGATGAGGTTAAAAAATATTTAAAATTGCATCAAATGTGGTATAGACCCAGTGGGGTGGGATTTTATACCTCGCTCGAATGAGACCAGAAATTCCCACCCAAGGTCAGTGGATATTTCTGTTGTCCATCCCTTGCCCGTTCCGATCTGTGGTGGGCGGGGCGGTAGAATTCCGGCAAGTAAGTTTGTTGCTAAGGATGGCAAATATTTTGGCTGAATTATGGAAGGCCTGAGGTTCAAACCGTCTCCTCAGTGAATGTTAGCCTACTTGTGACACTAATAAATGAACTTTAAACTTTACCTGTGCGCTTACAACAGTGTTCCCTTCCCCTGTCCTTGGAAGGTAAACACACTGGTGGAATGGACTAGCAGTTTCTCGTGAGTCCTGAGCTCTGACTCTTACCTAAGAGTAAAGGCAATGAAAACCAAGATTCAGGAGAGAAGTCTTCAAGACTTGGACAATGTGAACTCCTTGAAAAGGAAGACGACAATTTGACATTCCCTCTTTGATCTCCTTCTGCCGTGTGGAATGGAAGAAGCACTGACCTGAGAAAATGAAGCACTTTAAACTCCAATGAAGAGCTTCTCAGCTGTATCATTCATTGCTATTGTGATGATGAGGAGAGTATTGAAATATGTGAAACATGAATGAATCTGGTAGACGCAAAGAAGAATGGAGAACATCCTGAAGACATTGCGTGAAGAAAGGAAGACTTCCCTTCGACTCTCAGGATAGGACTTTCTGAAGGTGCTGGTATCTTTTCAATACTTTCTTCAGCAATGGGCTTTTCTGCTGCAGACAATGGAGTTGCAGGGTTAATGCGGGAGAGAAAGATTGTCCATCTTCAACAATGGAATAAACCCCCTTGCCTGCTGAGCAGAGAAATCTGCTGTCTCTCTAAGCTTCATTAATTTATTTATCTTCATGCCTGAGGGTTGTAGTGAACTAAGCCTTCAATTTGAGATCTGTGCCTCCTGGCCCTTGTCGCTTTAAGTTACATGGTTGGATTTTGATTCCTTAAACCAGTTCTGAAGCCAGTCCAGTTCTGGTCTCACTCGAGCGAGGCCATAAAATCCCACCCACTGAGTCTATACCATATTTGATGCAACTTAAAAAATATTTTTAACCCCATTACCCTAATCTGCTACATGTGAACATAGGAATTAGGAGCGGAAGTAAACAATTCAGCCATTCGAACCCACTCCACCATTTAACATGATCATGGGTGATCTTATCTTAATCTCTACTCCACTTTCCTGCCTGCTCCCCATAGCCCTTTATCCGGCTTTCCATCAGAAACATATCTATCTCTTTCTTGAATCTGTTAATTGATTCCTCCACCACACTCTGGGGTAGTGAGTTCCACAGATTCACAACCCCTGTCCCGGTGTCCAGTTTAAATTCCACTCTGTATCCTTGGACTTCTAACTCCACAGACCAGAGTTACTTATTGGAATCTTTGGTGACTCCTGGGAGATTATCCGGTTGGAATGCTGTACATCCTCTTTCCTGGATTTTGAAATGGTTGGGCATTGGTTCCAGCTTCCTTCCTCCAACCTGAACTTTAGATTTACAGAATTGTTTAAGGTGTCCGGGCTTGCCACAGAGAAAGCATTCAGTTCCTCCTGCTGGGCAATCTTTCTAGCGATGTTGTCCCACATCTGGAACATTTAAACCTCGGTGGAAGTGCTGGGCTTTTTCATGGGCTTTTCATTGGGCCTATCCTGACATTGGGCCTATCTACTGGATCGATGCCTCCTGAATGTCAATGTCTCCCCAAAGTACACCCGACTCCACTACTGCAGCTCCACCTGCCTTGCAAACCACTCAGCCTTCTCGAAGGCCAAATCCTCTTTGGATTGCAAAAATGATCCATCAACATGTCATCAAACATGCCAACTATGATGTGCTCATGAATTAATTCATGCTTTAAATCTCCACAGCCACAGCTACTAACCAGTCACTACAAGTTGTTAATAAATTAATCAACAGATTCACACGGCCTTGGCTCCTCTGGTTGAATATTGCCCTTTCAAAGTCTAGATTCTTCTCAGGCTGATGTAATTTTCAAAGGCCCTCATAACCTCAACGCAGGACATCGAGGTCCCCTCAACGCCGAAACTTCCTCAGCTATGGCTCCAGTTGTATAGAAAAGGGTACAGATCTGCTGTTTCTGTACTTTTTCTAGTAAATCCAAAGTTGTTTGATATCTTTCAAACACTCTCCTCCAGTGCTTCATTGTTGTCCTTGCTGCAGACCTTCAAATGTATGGGAAAGGTATGGAAGGGGTAGTGGCAGCTTGATGGGTGTCATTATTGTGCATGGTTCACAGTCCACTACCAAGGTGCATTTCGATTTTGTTCTTCATTGCATAGTCGAGCTGTTCCATGGTCTTCACCTGTGGGGTGCCAATCTGTGGCCTCAGTTTCTTAAACTGAGGCCTCTAGTAATGCATATTTTGGGTGGTTAGTTAAGTTTATTCATTAGTCACAAGTAGGCTTACATTCACACTGCGATGAAGGTACTGTGAAAATCCCCGGCGCCTCTTCAGGTACACTCAGGGAGAATTTTTAGCATGGCCAATTCACCTAACCTGCACATCCTTGGATTATGGGAGGAAACCGGAGCACCCGGAGGAAACCCATGCAGACACGGAGAGAAAGTGCAAACTTCACACAGAGAATGACCCAAGCCAGGAATCGAACCCGGGTCCCTGGCGCTGTGAGGCAGCAGTGCGAACCACTGTGCCACCGTGCCGCCTCATGTCTATGTTACCATGTTACTATATTCCATGTTACCATGTAGATGTCTTGATGAAGTTTTGCTGCGAGTGACTTGAGGTAGTAAGTATTCAATGATATTCAATGGCATTACTATCGCTGAATCCACCACTATCATCATCCTGGGTGTTACCATTGACCAGGAACTGAACTGGACTAGCCACATAAATACTGTGACTACCAAAGCATGTCAGATGCTAAGAATCCTGTGGTAAGTAACTTGCATCCTACAAGGCACAAGTCACGTGTGCGATGGAATACTTTCCACTTGTCTGGATGAATGCAAACCCAACAACACTCAAGAAGCTCAACACCATCCAGGACAAAGCAGCCCACTTGATTGCTACCCCTTCCACAAACGTTCAATCCCTCCACCACTAACGAACAGTGGAAGCCATGTGTACCGTCTACTAGACTCACTGCAGGAATTCATCAAGGTTCCTTAAGCAGCACCTTCCAAACCCATGACCGCTAGCACCCTGAAGCACAAGGGTAGCTGATCCCTGGGAATGCCACCACTTGGAGGTTCCCCTCCAATTCACTCACCATGCTGACTTGGAAATATATCACCGTGCCTTCACTGTTGCCGGATACGGGAATTTCCTCCCTACCAGCACAGTGGGTGTTCCTTTCCTCAGGGACAGCAATGGTTTAAGAAAGCAGGTCACCACCACTTTTTGAAGGGCAATTGGAGATGAGCAATAAATACTGGCCTGAATGTTTCCATTTCTTGCAGTCTTTCCCTATTATTCAGTTTTCAGATGATAAGGATGAGTTTTGCGGTTTTCCCCCGTATCAACTTCCAGGTTTCAATGTCCCCTCCATGTCTCAGTGGCCCCTTGTGGAACACAAGCATGATTTGGCCAGAAATAAAATTGAGCAAGGCATCTGCTAACTTGTTTTGTATTATATTGGTTACACAGTACAGCATTTGATTTGATTTGTTGGTTGCTATTATGCAGTGACTGCGCACATAGGAGTCAATTTTTACTCTCTTGGGTCGGAGTAAAAGAGCTAGTTGTGTTGAATCACTAACCCCTCCATTTATGCTGGCACTCTGATCATTTCTATCTTGAGTAAGGCCCCAAGGTGGACCAATTTGTGTTCCCATGTTGCAACTGAGGTCGCGGTTGCAATTTGATCTACCACTTGTGTCCTGAAATGGATGATGGAACAAACATTTCAGTAAATTTTTTATTTTTGTTTCTGCGGGCAGCCATTCTGAACATAAGCCTGATGGCATCATGGTAGACCCATTTGTCACAGGTTCTTTGTGACTGCCATCAAGTTATCCAGATTAGGCAACAATTTTGTCTCATAGAATCCCCACTGTTCAGAAGAGGCCATTTGACCCATCAGGTCTGCAGTGACTCTCTGATAGAATATCTTACCTATCTCCGTAAGCCCATGCCTTTACCATGGCTAATCCATCTAACCAACACACCTTTGGACACTAAGGGGCAATTTAGCATGGCCAATCCACCTAACCCTCACATCTTTGGACTGTGGGAGGAAACTGGAGAACCCGGAGGAAACCTACGCAGACACAGGGAGAATGTGCAAACTCTACCCAGACAATCACCCAAGACCGGAATTGAAAAAAGTTTATTAGTTATAAGTAAGTCGTACATTAGCACTGCAATGAAGTTACTGTGAAATTCCCCTAGTCGCCACACTCCGGCACCTGTTTGGGTCAATGCATCTAATCAACATGTCTTTCAGACTGTGGGAGGAAACCAGAGCACGCGGAGGAAACCCACACAGACACAAGGAGAACGTGCAAACTCCACACAGACAGTGACTCAAGCTGGGAATTGAACCCGAGTCCCTGGCGCAGTGAGGCAGCAGAGCTAGCCACTGTGCCACCGTGCCATCAGGTCCCTGTAGTGTTGTCAGGATGTGGGGGTCATGATATCACTGCTCCACAAAGGCATCTGGGCCAACAGGCAGCTTTCAAATGCAGGGATACTCTGTCTACATAAATAGTAAGAAGTCTCACAACACCAGGTTAAAGTCCAACAGGTTTATTTGGTAGCAAATACCATAAGCTTTCGGAGCGTGCTGCTCCTTCGTCAGATGGAGTGGTTATCTGTTCTCCAACAGTGCACAGACATGGAAATCAAGTTACAGAATACTAATTAGAATGCAAATCTCTACAGCCAGCCAGGTCTTAAAAGGTACAGATAGTGTGGGTGGAGGGAACATTAAACACAGGTTAAAGAGATGTGTATTGTCTCCAGACAGAACAGCTAGTGAGATTATGCAAGACCAGGGGAAAGCTGTGGGGGTTACTGATAATGTGACATAAATCCAACATCCTGGTTTAGGCCATCCTCAAGTGTGCGGAACTTGGCTATCAGTTTCTGCTCAGCGACTCTGCGCTGTCGTGTGTCGTGAAGGCCGCCTTGGATAACACTTACCTGAAGATCCAAGGCTGAATGCCCGTGACTGCTGAAGTGCTCCCCCACAGGAAGAGAACAGTCTTGCCTGGTGATTGTCGAGCGGTGTTCATTCATCCGTTGTCGTAGCGTCTGCATGGTTTCCCCAATGTACCATGCCTCGGGACATCCTTTCCTGCAGCGTATCAGGTAGACAACGTTGGCCGAGTTGCAAGAGTATGTACCGTGTACCTGGTAGATGGTGTTCTCACGTGAGATGATGGCATCCGTGTCGATGATCCGGCACGTCTTGCAGAGGTTGCTGTGGCAGGGTTGTGTGGTGTCGTGGTCACTGTTCTCCTGAAGGCTGGGTAGTTTGCTGCGGACAATGGTCTGTTTGAGGTTGTGTGGTTGTTTGAAGGCAAGAAGTGGGGGTGTGGGGATGGCCTTGGCGAGATGTTTGTCTTTATCAATGACATGTTGAAGGCTCCGGAGGAGATGCCATAGCTTCTCCGCTCCGGGGAAGTACTGGACGACGAAGGGTACTCTGTCCACCGTGTCCCGTGTTTGTCTTCTGAGGAGGTCGGTGCGGTTTTTCGCTGTGGCGCGTCGGAACTGTTGATCGATGAGTCGAGCGCCATTTCCTGTTCTTAGAATCATAGAATCATAGAAACCCTACAGTGCAGAAGGAGGCCATTCGGCCCATCGAGTCTGCCCCGACCACAATCCCACCCAGGCCCTACCCCCACATATTTACCCGCTAATCCCTCTAACCTACGCATCCCAGGACTCTAAGGGGCAATTTTTAACCTGGCTAATCAACCTAACCCGCACATCTTTGGACTGTGGGAGGAAACCGGAGCACCCGGAGGAAACCCACGCAGACACGAGGAGAATGTGCAAACTCCACACAGACAGTGACCCAAGCCGGGAATCGAACCTGGGACCCTGGAGCTGTGAAGCAGCAGTGCTAACCACTGTGCTACCGTGCCGCATCTTTCAGCGTCTGGAGGTGTCTGTTGCGATCCTCCTCATCCGATCAGATCCTGTGTATTCGGAGGGCTTGTCCGTGGGGGATGGCTTCTTTTACGTGTTTAGGGTGGAAGCTGGAGAAGTGGAGCATCATGAGGTTATCCGTGGGCTTGCGGTACAGTGAGGTGCTGAGGCGACCGTCCTTAATGGAGATGCGTGTGTCCAGGAATGCAACCGATTCCGGAGAGTAGTCCATGGTGAGTATGATGGTAGGATGGAACTTGTTGATGTCATCATATAGTTGTTTCAGTGATTGCTCACCATGACTCCAAAGGAAGAAAATGTCATCGATGTATCTAGTGTATAGCATCGGTTGAAGGTCCTGTGTGGTGAAGAAGTCTTGTTCGAACCTGTGCATGAAGATGTTGGCATATTGAGGTGCGAAATTTGTCCCCATGGCTGTTCCGTGTGTTTGGATGAAGAACTGGTTGTTGAAGGTGAAGATATTGTGGTCCAGGATGAAGCGGATGAGTTGTAAAATTGCATCTGGAAACTGGCAGTTGACGGCATTGAGTACTGAGGCCGTTGCAGCAATGCCATCATCGTGGGGGATGCTGGTGTAGAGTGCCGAGACATCCATTGTGACGTGGAGTGCTCCTGATTCAACTGCTCCATGTGTGTTGAGTTTCTGTAGGAAGTCCGTAGTGTCGCGACAAAAGCTGGGGGTTCTTTGTACAATGGGTTTCAAGATGCCCTCGACATAGCCGGAGAGGTTCTCTCACAGGGTTCCATTTCCTGAAACGATGGGACGGCTGGGTGTGTTCGCCTTGTGTATTTTTGGGAGGCAGTAGAGATCTCCAACGCGTGGAGTACGTGGGATGAGAGCACGGAGGTTGCTCTGAAGGTCTGGATCAAAGGTTTTGATCAGAGTGTTGAGTTGACGGGTGTGTTCTTTGGTCGGATCTGTGGGTAACTGTCTGTAGTGTTCCTCGTTGTTCAGTTGTCAGTACACTTCTTTGCAGTAATCCGTTCTGTTCAGTATGACGATGGCCCCTCCTTTGTCTGCTGGTTTGATGACAATGTTGAGGTTGGTCTTGAGAGCGTGGATGGCGTTGCGTTGTGCTTGGGTGATGTTCGGTGCTGTCTTGTGAGTGCGGCTGATGAATTTGGTGTTGACGCACCTCCTGATGGCTTGGGCATACATGTCAAGTCGAGGGCAGCGGCCTTCCGGAGGAGTCCAATTCGACTCTTTCCTCTTCGGTTCCACTGCGGATCTCTCTGTCTGCTGTTCTGGTTCATTAGCTGTCTCATTGTGTTCGCTGTTGGCCTCTTGGGGTTTGTGGAAGAACTCCCGCAGCCTCATTCGCCTGATGAATTCCTCTGTGTCCGCTGCGAGACTGATGGGGTCTATTTTGGTAGTAGGGCAAAAGTTGAGCCCTCGGCTGAGAACTTCGATTTCATCTGGCTGAAGTGTGTAGTCCGATAAGTTGACAATGGACTTCCCTGTAGTGGTACTGTTTTCTACTGTGGTACCGGGGGAGGCTTGGTTGCTGCTGGTGGTGATGCCGAGTTTCTCAAGTTTCCTGTTCTTGGTGTGCATGTAGATGGTGCAGTTCCCTTGTCTCGTCTGCTTGGCAGATTTTCGCAGCTGGTCTGCGTCCTGAGCGCAAGTTGAGAATATGGATTCGATCTTGGTTTCCAGGCTGCAGCGTTTGCTGTAGAGCTGGTGTACGAGGTGTTTGAGGAGGGCGAGAGAGGTGCGACGGCACAGTCTCTCAGCGTAGTCTGTGTTAAAGGTTGACCTGAGTGGGTTCGTGATCCGTAGTCCTTTCGGTATCTTGTCTGCTTTCTTGCATGTTTGTAGAAACTTGATGTCTGTGTCGATATGCGCGATCTTCTTGGAGATCCTCTCCACTTGGAGCTGGCAGGATATGGCGCTCGACTCATCGATCAACAGTTCCGACGCGCCACAGCGAAAAACCGCACCGACCTCCTCAGAAGACAAACATGGGACACGGTGGACAGAGTACCCTTCGTCGTCCAGTACTTCCCCGGAGCGGAGAAGCTACGGCATCTCCTCCGGAGCCTTCAACATGTCATTGATGAAGACAAACATCTCGCCAAGGCCATCCCCACACCCCCACTTCTTGCCTTCAAACAACCGCACAACCTCAAACAGACCATTGTCCGCAGCAAACTACCCAGCCTTCAGGAGAACAGTGACCATGACACCACACAACCCTGCCACAGCAACCTCTGCAAGACGTGCCGGATCATCGACACGGATGCCATCATCTCACGTGAGAACACCATCTACCAGGTACACGGTACATACTCTTGCAACTCGGCCAACGTTGTCTACCTGATACGCTGCAGGAAAGGATGTCCCGAGGCATGGTACATTGGGGAAACCATGCAGACGCTACGACAACGGATGAATGAACACCGCTCGACAATCACCAGGCAAGACTGTTCTCTTCCTGTGGGGGAGCACTTCAGCAGTCACGGGCATTCAGCCTTGGATCTTCAGGTAAGCGTTCTCCAAGGCGGCCTTCACAACACACGACAGCGCAGAGTCGCTGAGCAGAAACTGATAGCCAAGTTCCGCACACATGAGGACGGCCTAAACCAGGATGTTGGATTTATGTCACATTATCAGTAACCCCCACGGCTTGCCCCTGGTCTTGCATAATCTCACTAGCTGTTCTGTCTGGAGACAATACACATCTCTTTAACCTGTGTTTAATGTTCCCTCCACCCACACTATCTGTACCTTTTAAGACCTGGCTGGCTGTAGAGATTTGCATTCTAATTAGTATTCTGTAACTTGATTTCTGTGTCTGTGCACTGTTGGAGAACAGATAACCACTCCATCTGACGAAGGAGCAGCACGCTCCGAAAGCTTATGGTATTTGCTACCAAATAAACCTGTTGGACTTTAACCTGGTGTTGTGAGACTTCTTACTGTGCTTACCCCAGTCCAACGCCGGCATCTCCACATCATACATAAATAGTGCCAGTTTACAGAAAAGTTAATTACTGGTTACAAGAGGAAATGCAGGGAGATGAGTGCACCATCCCAAGTTGCCAGCCTGTTTTGTAAAAATGACAACAATAGTCATCTTAGTTAACAAGCATTGATCTGATGTTCAACAAGAAAAAAAAGAGCATTTGATTCTTTCTTTGCCTTCTGGCCTTTTGGCCTTACTCTTATAAATAAAGAGACTGTAAAATGCATTCTTATCAGTTGACTGAGCTGAATGTGGTCTATTAATTTTGTACAATGGACATTTGTATCCTACCAGCTTTAATTTGTTTCATTATATTTGAAAGACGCTGAAGAACAGTTGTAAATGTATCCCTATTTAACATAACAAAGGAAGGTTACATGTTCCCTGAACAACCAACCAGACATTTCTCAGAACCTCAAAAGTTTTCCATCTTTCTCATGACTTGTGGGAACAAATGCTTTTTCGCTCATTCGTAGGCAAACATTATCAGTAAGCTGTAAATTATTTTGCTTGATGAACACACAAGAGAAAAGTGAACCTTTCAATATGATTTTTGACCTGCTAATGAATCTACAGGAGTCACTGTTGTTAAACATATAGGCCACAAAACTCAGCTCCTTTGTGTAATATACGTACACAATGGGGTGAATTTTCCCGTTCCACCCGCCACAGGAATGATAGCGGGTGAGGGGCAGACCATGGAAAGGTCCATCGAACTTGGATGGGATTTTCCGGTTTCGGGGTGAGCACAGCTGGAAAATCCCACCCGATGTGTCAAAATGAAAGAGGAATGAAGAGAATTCTTCCCCCTTCTTGCATCTTATACTATTCCATGCACATCATCTGCATGCTCTGTCTCTGAATTATGTTTAGAAATCCAACTTGTTTGGCCCATAAGCAGTCAGAAATTGTTATTTATTTTAATTAATTCAAGCCTAATGTTCCCTTCAATGATTTGTGATTATGCCGTGCCTTTACAAAATATAGTTTTATAATGTTTCTTGTAAGGGGTATCATGCTTCTTGGAAAGTCAGCTCTGTTTGCTATGGTGCCAATTTGTCTGAGCAACAGACAGCTCCATGTTGAGAATGCAGGATAATGACTGATTTTGGCTAATGATATGTTTGTCTAAACAGAGTTAATGCATTTGTGTTTACTTAGATTTCCCATGGAGTTTCAGGGTAGGGATTTGATTCGGTTGATTGACAGAGTCATGTGATTAATGAGAGGAGGTAAGCTTGCAGTGATGGCAGTGTGTTAGTTTCATTCTTTTAAAATCAAGGGCAGTTGCTGACTGGAACTATTTAAAAGAGGTCACACTCTCTCTCTCTCTGAAAATCTCTCTCTCTCTCTCCAGAGGTGTTCAAAAAGCTCTCGGTCTGTTAAGAAGTACAAGCTCATGATCCTGTGTTTGCTAACTGATTTTGAAGAGGGTTTTAAGTGTAAGAGGAATATTACTTGAATTGGCACTAATAGAAATAGGTTAGCAGTTAAGAATTTTATCTTGTCATATTTAAGTATTGTTCAGATGTTAAATGTTAAGATAATTCATTTGTTATAGTTAAATTGATATTTTAATTTGATTTGATTTATTATTGTCACATGTTTTAACAAAAAGTGAAAAGTATTGTTTCTTGCATGCTATACAGGCAAAGCATACCATTCATAGAGAATGAAAGGAGAGGGTGTAGAATGTAGAGTTACAGACAGATCAACATAATATAAGGTAGATCCATTCAAAAGTCTGATGGCAGCAGGAAATAATTTGTTCTTAAGTCAGTTGTATTGTTTAATAAAGTTTGTTTTGATAAAAGCTCTTTAGTTTGTCAATAGAATCACACCTGAAGTGAAGCATCTTAACCTCATACTAATGCTAAAATAGAAAAAACTGTTGGGGTCTAGTCTGGCTCCATAATGTGCCTTGGGGTTTCAATTTGATACCCTTACAAATTGCTCTCCAAAACCTACAAGTTCATCTCACCGAATTGATTGGTGCTGCACCATTTTTCCAGCATATAACTGAAGGCCGAACAATGGCATGTACCAGACGTTGCAGTACCTGCCATATTGGATTGGGATCTCTCTGTAGGCGTCCAGAGCAGGTGCCGGAACTACGTGAAGCAGAAATGCATATACTTGTTTTAGGACCCTTTTCTGAAATTGAGATGTCTCAGTGCTCGAAATGTCGCATGGCAAACTTGCCCAGAAACACGTGATGCCGATGGGCAGCGAGGACCCTTCGGCATTGCTAGTTAATCTTAGCCATGACTTGCAGGCTAGCTGCTGGTTCTTCCTTTTAGGCTACTGGGTAAATTCTGGTCATTTTGTGTTCTGCCACTTCACTGCTATAAGTGAATTCTGACTTCTGAGAAAATGATTCTGCTGTTGCAGCTCAATGTTGCTCGTGTAGAGCATAAAACGGACTAACTGCGCTAAAGCATTCATGCACATATCATATCAGCAGTGACATTAAGTGGCAAGCCACAGTGTACACAGGGATTGATCCAACCAAGCTGTTTTCAAAACTGTTTCACAGCGCTCCTGGATGATGGAGCTGCCTTTGGCGTTGTTGAATTAAAGGGAGAGAAGCCGAGAAGGCAGCAGAGAGCAGGAGAAAATATCTTGGGCGGCACAGTGGTTAGTTATCACTGCTGCTTCATAGGCCCAGGCACCCGGGTTCGATTCCGGCCTCGGACCACTGTGTGGAGTTTGCACATTCTCCCCGTGTCTGCGTGGCTTTCCTCTGAGTGCTCCGGTTTCCTCTTACAGTCCAAAGATGTGCAGGTTAGGTTGATTGCCATGCTAAATTGCCCATTAGTGTCAAGGGGATAAGCAGGATAAATACATGGGGTTAACGGGGATAAATTAGTGTAGGCTCGATGGGATGAATGGCCTTCTTCTAAACTGGAGGGATTCTATGATATCCACACCATAGAATCGCTACAGTGTAGAAGGGGGCCATTTGGCCCATCAAGTCTGCACTGACTTTTACCCAGGTTTATCACGTAATCTCACGGAATTACTACGCTGATCCCACCAACCAATATATCTTGGGACACTAAGGGGCAATTTAGCATGGCCAATCCTAACCTGCACATCTTTGGACTGTTGGGGGGAAACCCATGCAGACACGTGGCGAATGTACAAACTCCACATAAATAGTCATCCAAGGCCAGAATTGAACCCGGATCCCTGGCGCTGTGAAGCAGCAATGCTAACCACTGTGCCACCCCACTGTGGGCACGATCCTCAAACCTCAACAAGGTCAGCATGCTGGTTTCCTGACACCGTTTCTAGTGCCGGCCATTTAGAGGGAAGTGAGCTCGGAGCTCGCACGTTCCAATGAGACAGGTTTGGGATCTGGGAACAGTCCAGCAGCACCTGTTTCACGCCTCCAAAGCGAAACCTCAGCCCCGGTTCTTCAACCATCACATATTATGCATGGACTTCGCTGAGGATAATGGTCTCAGATGTCTTTGATTCTCAAAGGAGGCTAAGGCCTTGTTATGTCCCCTGCAGTAGACACATCTGGAAACTTGAACCAGGGTATGGGCAGTACCAGCTCTGAAATGTCATCATTACCCTGAGGTTTTATACAAAGGTTCTTTCCAGGCTGCAGCAGGTGACGTCAGTAACATCTCCCAGATTGCTGTTCACTGCCTTTGTCAAGGAGGTCACCAAGCATCTCTATCGGAACAGCTCAATGCTCATGGACAGAATGAAACTGGGTGAGAGAGCACCAGACTGTGCGGCACATTGCAGGCTACTCTGTGGTGTAAAGTGCCACAGATTGCACCCACATTGCCTTGTGTGCTGGCATTACCGTGCCAGTGCCATTCGGAATAGTAAATGATTTTATTTTATCAACAGGAAGCCTGTTTGCAGCCACAACAAAGGCATCATGCAGGTTATCATAGAATCGTAGAATCCCTACAGTGCAGAAGGAGGCCACTCGGCCCATCAGGTCTGCACCGACCACAATCCCACCTCGGCCCTATCCCCGCAACCCCACAAATTTACCCCGCCAATGCCTCTAACCTACGCATCCCGGGACAATTTAGGATGGCCAATGCAGCTAACCCACACATCTTTGAACTGTGGGAGGAAACCGGAACACCCGGAGGAAACCCACTCAGCCATAGGGAGAATGTGCAAACTCCACGCAGGCAGTCACCCATGCAGGGAATCGAACCCAGGTCTCTGGAGCTGTGAGGCAGCAGTGCTAACCACTGTGCCACCATGCTGCCCATATGCACTTTGTTTCATGATATTTTCATCCTATGTCAGCCCGCTGTGCTGCCTTTGTTCCAATCAAACCATAAGATCGCAAATTGACTATTGGGTGGCAGGGGGCATGCCTACTGGATTTGGCTTGGGAATCCTACCAGGAATTCAGGCACAGAGCAATGAGTGTCATGCTGCCACCAGAAACTTAATTGAGCAGACAGTTAGCATGCCCAAGTAAGATTTCTATTGCCTGGACCATGGAGGAAGAATTTTATTAGTATGGGTGGCACGGTAGCACAGTGGTTAGCACTGCTGCTTCACAGCTCCAGGGACCTGGGTTCGATTCCCAGCTTGGGTCACTGTCTGTGTGGAGTTTGCACATTCTCCTCGTGTCTGCGTGGGTTTCCTCCGGGTGCTCCGGTTTCCTCCCACAGTCCAAAGATGTGCAGGTTAGGTTGATTGGCCATGCTAAAATTGCCCCTTAGTGTCCTGAGATGCGTAGGTTAGAGGGATTAGCGGGTAAATATGTAGGGATATGGGGGTAGGGCCTGGGTGGGATTGTGGTCAGTGCAGACTCGATGGGCCAAATGACATCTTTCTGCACTGTAGGGTTTCTATGATTCTATGAGTCCAGAGAGGTAATCCAGATTTGTGATCTTCTACTGCGCACTACATTATTTTCCCATCCAGAGGAAACAGCCCTCAGTAACACCTGGAAGGAGAGGGAGTGGAGATGGTGGAATAGGAGGAGGCAGTGGAGCAGGAGGAGGAGGAGAGACAGTGGAGTAGGCAGTGGAGGAGGAGGAGGGGAGGCAGTGGAGGAGGAGGAGGACGAAGGACAGAAGGAGGAGGAGCAATGATGGCAATGATGACAATGACTAATGTCACTGGACTAGTAATCTAGAAGCCCAGGCTAATGCCCTGGGGCCATAGGTTCAAATCCCACCATGGCGGCTGGTGGAATTTAAATTTAATTAATACATCTGGAATTTAAAGCTAGTCTCAGTAGTGATGGCTATTGTTGTAAATAAAAACCCATCTGGTTCACTAATACCCTTTAAAGAAATAAAATGTTGACCTTAACTGGTCTGGCTCACAGGTGACTCCAGATTCACAGCAATGTAGCTGACACTTAACCGCTCTCTGAATTGGCCAAGCAAATTATCCACTTAAAGGACAACTAGGGACGGGCAACAAATGCTGGCCTCAGTGACACCCACATCCCATGAAAGAATGAGGGATCGGGAGTTACATTGACTGATGTGACCCTGGCTGTCAATGCTTTTGGAAAGAGACTCATCCAAAAGAATTTCACTTGAACCATGACACACCCCCTCTCCCTGCCAAGCTCCCTCCCTCTTTCCCCCCCCCCCCCCCCCCCCCCCCACAACTCTACAATGCAACAACAATCAGTGTTTTGGATGTTTTGTGGTGTGCTTCTATTGATGTTATCTGGTCAAGAGGCTGCTTTGATGGTCTAAGACTGAGGCATGCGACTGTTGTACAATGGGGATCTGAGTATTCCCAGGAAATGGAGTGGAATTTGGTGCTCATGGACAACCCATCTGGAACCTAGCCATCTGCCTCCACCTCCCTTCACTTTGCTTCTCCTCCTCCGCCTCCAATGAGGCTGTGGTTTATATCTGTGTCAGGAAAGGCTATGCTCTCACCATAGCCATGTTCTGGAGAATGTCGTAGACCTTCATGAATTGGGATACCCGCACTCAGATAAACACTCGATGCCTCCTCCAGCGTGGTTGAGAACTCCCCACCCCAATTATCTGCTCAACATTATTTTCCTGAGGCAGCGTTCCTTTCATCATGTATCTGCTGGCCCTGCCTGACTGGGTTGTGGTGAGGTGTTATCAGCTAGCTGTTAGGCAGATAGCCCTTACCAGCCAGCAGCTTGCCTCTGCTTCAACATGGTGACTGAAAGATTGCTAGGGCTGCAGACTGATGCAGAATGAACACATTATGGCTGTTGCCAGGAGAACGGGCATTTACCAGCATGAACTATTGAAGCTATTCACATGGCAACTGTACCTTTGAGTGAGTGGTAACTATTGCAGTTGCAGAAGATCTCAGCATTGTCACATGCTTGCAGTTGAGGCACCCTGGAGAATTTGATTTGATTTGATTTATTATTGTCACAAGTATTAACATACAATGTAAAGTATTGTTTCTTGCGAGCTATACAGACAAAACATACCATTCATAGAGAAAGAACTGAGAGAGTGCAGAATGTAGTGTTACAGTCATAACTAGGGTGTAGAGAAAGATCAAATTCTTGCAAGGTAGGTCCATTCAAAAGTCTGACAGCAGCAGGGAAGAAGCTGTTTTTGAATCAGTTGGTGCGTGACCTCAGACTTTTGTATCTTTTTCCCGAAGGAAGAAGGTGGAAGAAAGAATGTCCGGAATGCGTGGGGACCTTAATTAGGCTGGCTGCTTTGCTGAGGCAGCAGGAAGTATAGACAGAGTCAATACATGGGAGGCCAGTTTGCGTGATGGATTGGGCTACAACCTTTTGTAGTTCCTTGTGGCCTTGGGCAGAACAGAAGTCATACCAAGCCTGGTGAAGCCATGCCCATGCTTTCCCTGCTTCTCTTTGTTCAAAGGGAACAGAAATAAGTATCTTCACCTGGCATACTGAGTCCCTCTCACATCCCAGATAATAGACAATGGACAGTGAACTGGGAGATGCTAAATATGTTGGCAGTTCTACCCCAGAAGGATCCTGACCCGTGGACATTGAGGCTCACACTCACCCTCTCTGGTAGTACTGCCCTTGCCTGTAGATATGGTTTCTGGTAGTGGCAGAGATCCATGGCACCTCCTTTGTGAATAGCAGATGACCACCACTTTGTTCCTGGCTTACTTGGAGGGCTCCTGGAAGATGCTAAGTGCTTAAAGCCTCCACTTGGAAGCTCTTCTCACTTTCCTCCGGCTGTCCCTTTGACGAGGTTGTCTTTGCATTTGCTGCCACTGTTTCATCTCACTCTCATGCTGCAGCCCAAGGAATACAGCAAAAATGGATCCTGAGGTTGGGAGCAAGTGCTGTGCCCAGCCTCTGTAGTCACCCCTTCTCCATGTGCCTGCAACCTTCACCAACTGTGCTGCCTCCAAACACCCACCATTTCCACAAACTCAAATAGAGCCAATAAGACGTTATTAGTAACTAACCTGGTAGTTGTAGTTCACTCCTTAACGCTGTAGGGGAGACCTTTAGTGCTACTGAAGGCATGTTCAGCAGTGCCTGTCTAAGAGATGGTGTTAGAGGCAAGGCCCAAAGTGACAGCGTGGCGTCAAGTTCATGGTAGGCATTGACTGACATGATCTGCCACCTCTGTAATACTTTGGGCCCGGGTTCCTGACACCCGTGCTAATGCCCTTACTAAGATACCATTCAGTCTGGGCAGCACTGGGAGTGGGCGGAAACAGTGAGGACTTTATTTGTTTCGAAACCAACACCTGTAGCATCAAAACTACTGGCGCCAGGTGTTATGTATGCATCTATCGACTTATGGTGCCTTAAGAACCATGAGGTAGGCTTGGTAACTTGAACACTGGAAGCTCTTTATTGTAGTGTGTACTGTTCCACGGGAATTGTAGCGGGCGGGACACGAACCATGCAAAGTTCCATTGACCCCCGGTGGAATTTTGTGGACCTGGGGCGAGCGAAGCCGGAAAGTCTCATCCATCTATTTGATACAAATCTATCTGATAATTTCGCTACATCCATTGCAATTTATTGCCGTGGTGAGGAGGAGAAAGATTTATTGTCCACATGAGCCTGCCTTCTGGTAACATATCAATGTCAAATGAAGACTAAAGGCCAGCGAGGTAATCATTGGATCCACTCAATGTTGATTTGGTAGTGTGGCGGGTGGGCCACCTTTCTGACACTATTGGCTTTCTGCCACGCATGATGTTGACTAATTGGTTAGTGGAAATTAAATAATACTGTATCGCAACGAGATTGTTTCTACTTCATTGGAATTTCCCTCCTGACTGTGGAGTCTTGCTCATAAATCCATTCTATCAGGATTTTTGTTTGGACATACTTGGCAATTACTATAATGAACACCTGCCACATTTAATTAACCTGCTCTTCCTTACTGCTTATCCCCTTGTTGATTTTGCATAATTCAGAGTGTCATATTTCAGTCATTCATTTATTATTCATGAAGAAACCCCTATGAGATTCCATGAGAACCTTTGAGTTGTCTATGTTAGGGAGGCTTCCTGGTAACAACTCGATGTGTGCTCTGAACCGTTCATAGCAGATCACCTCAGAATTGTTTATCATTTCTCATTACTAATGACACAACCAGCATAAATTATTTTAGCATTTTGCAAAGACACTGTACAATAACTAGGTGACGATCTCTTAAAATAATTTATAATAAGGTTTCTTCACAAAGAAATGCACTGAATATTGATGAGAGTTTGTTAACTTGTGCTAACTCCCAAGGCCTAATCGTTAGGCCCAATGTGTCCACGCATGGAGGCAGGTGGGCATGGAGTTGGAAAATTCAATGAAAATCACAGCTTGGCAATTGGTGTCCACAGCAGGCAGAATTTTGTGTCCTCTACTGCAGTGAATTTGGTTTGTCAGGGGAATTTATGAAGATGGAATGGGAGCTGATGAGGTCCCTGTCAGCCTCAAGCCTCCACCCATGGATGGCCTTCCCATCCCGTTGCAAGTTGAGGCAGCACGGTGGCACAGTGCTTAGCACTGCTGCCTCACAGCGGAAGGGACACAGGCTTGATTCCTGGCTTGGGTCACTGTCTGTGGGGAGTCTGTGTTATTGGATGTAATGTTACCAATGGTAAACAAGCTGCAAGAGTCAGCTGACCCAGTAAACCATGGAACCAATTACAGAATGATGTGATGGTCAGCTGACCAACTGACTCACTATAAATAAGAACCTGCTAGGAATTATGGTGAACTTGGAATGGCCCAGGGTGAGGTTCTAGGTTTGGAGTAATGAAGTTTCTTTATTAAACCCTTTCTTTGATTTATAAGTTGGAGCATGTTTTGTTATATTTTTATTGTCTGTATTTGAAGAGTTCCTTCGGAAGAAACAGTTTGCACATTCTCCCCATGTCTGCATGGGTTTCCTCCAGGTACTCCAGTTTCCTCTGAAAGCCAGGGTGATAAAGAAGGCATTCGGCATGCTTGGCTTCATTGGTCAGAACATTGAATACAGGAGTTGGGATGTCTTGTTGAAGTTGTACAAGACATTGGTAAGGCTACACTTGGAATACTGTGTATAGTTCTGGTCACCCAATTATAGAAAGGATATTATTAAACTAGAAAGAGTGCAGAAAAGATTTACGAGGGATGCTACCAGGACTTAATGGTCTGAGTTATATGGGAGGCTGACATAGACATGGGACTTTTTTTCCATGGAGCGTAGGGGTGATCTTATTGGCACCACATCTACAAACATCCTGTCCCTCCACCACCAATGCTCAGTAACAGCAGTGTGTACTATCTACAAGATGTACTGCAGAAATTTACCAAAGATCCTTAGACAGCACCTTCCAAACCCATGACCACGTCCATCTAGAAGGACAGGGACAGCAGATGTATGGGATCATCAGCACCTGCAAGTGCCCTACCAAGCCACTCACTATCCTGACTTGGAAATACATCGCTGTTCCTTCACAGTCGCTGGGTCAAAATCCTGGAATTCCCTCCATAACGGCATTCTGGGTCAACCCACAGCACATGGACTTCAGCGTTTCAAGAAGGCAACTTCTCAAGGGCAACTAGGGATGGACAATATATGCTGGCCAGCCAGTGACGCCCATGTCCCATGAATGAATTTTTAAAAGTGACCTTTCCTATTCAAAATAGGCTAGGTGGGCCTCAGAGGTTAACCAAGCAGTCAGGTGATTGAAGTTGGTTTGAGGGACTGCATCCCTTATTATCCCATCACAATTACCCATCATCAACCAGACTGAAAACCAGACTCTGAAATTAGCTGCAAGTCATCAAGCAGCCAAACTACTTAACCCCCTGTTTCCGATATTAAAGTTCAGTGAGAACTAACTTCTTGTAGTTTCTTTGACTACAAGAAACCTGACAACCTGCTGTGAAACCTTCACATTACAAGACGTATAATTCAACTTCAAATCATTAAATCCAGTCAGGAAATCATAGGCCTGCCACAATGAGAGACCAGAAGCTGTATGAACTGTAAACTGTAAAAATGCACTGTCTTCATCTGTATCCAAACTTTGCGTGTGTGTGTGCATGCATGAAACTGAGTGTGTGACATTGCGTTAAAACTAAGGTGTGTACAAATAAATAATCTTTACTTTAAACTCAGAAAAGCTTGCTGCTGAGTTATTTCATTGGAATGCACACTCCAAGAGCTAGAAAGGACACACAAAACATGCTGATTACAGGCAATAAGAGAGAACATACAGTCTGTCCGTGACAACTTGCAAATCCTGGAGTTAAGCCAGATGTTGGCTCACTTCAAGCTGGTATGGTGGCACAGTGGTTAGCACTGCTGCCTCACAGCACCAGGGACCCGTGACTGTGCAGAGTCTGCACGTTCTCCTTGTGTCTGCATGGGTTTCCGCCTGGTGCGCTGTTTCCTCCCACACTCCAAAGATGTGCAGGTTAAGTGAATGGGCTTTGCTAAATTGCCCCTTAGTGTCAGGGGGATTAGCTAGGGTAGATATACGCGATTAAGGGGATAGGGCCTGGGTGGGATTGTTGTCAGTGCAGGTTCAATGGGCCGAATGACCTGCTTCTGCACTGTCGGGATTCTATGATTCTATGGCATGATCCAATGATTCCAGCCTCGGGTAACTGTGTGTGTGTGCGTGTGTGTATATGTGTATATGTGTGTGTGTGTGTGCGTGTGCATGTGTGGAGTTTGCCTGTTCTCCCCGTGTATGCGTGGGTTTGCTCCGAATGCTCTGATTTCCTGCCACAGTTCAAAGATGTGCAGGTCAGATGGATTGGCCATGCTAAATTGTCCCTTCATGTCCAAAGATGTGTAAGTTAGGTTAAGTTAGGTTTCCGGGATAGGACGGGTTGTGGGTGGGTTGGGGGGGGGGGGGGGGGGGGAGGTGGGGTGGATCTGAGTAAGATCCTCCTTTGGAAAGTCAGTGCAGGTTCGATCGGTCGAATAGCCTCTGTCTGCACTATAGGGATTCTATGGTTCTAGGTAGGTAATATGATCTGACAATGAAAGTGTCTTGAAATGTTTTCTATTGGATCTTGCCAGCTCTCTTGAATGGCCTTTGTTAGATTTTCCCCACTGTATGAAGAAGGTGACTGATGTTCTCGTTATGTAAGATTTGGAGTTTGCTATTTTCATAAGAGCCTGGGAATACTGGCAGATTCCTGAAGATGTCAGGAAGCATTGACAGAACTCACCATAGTCTTGAATGACCTTTTAAGAGAAATCATTTAGTTCCATTAACATTTTTTCATTAATTTAACCTATAACCAATACTTGATGTTAATACCTGCTCCATACAATACTCACTACCCAAGTAGATGGCAAGTATATTTTGTCAGGTAGCAATCCACTGTATCAGCCCTGATAATAGTGATCAAACATATTTTCTAAGCTCCTAGCTAATGCCTCCCAGTAGAGCATCCATAGACAGAGGGAAGAACAAATATATTGAGACTACTGGAATGACAAGTCACCTGACAGAGCAGATCATTGTTATTCTGAAGTCTCACTTAGTACACAGGCAGAAATAACCTAGCAAGAGTGCACGGGTTTAGTGTGTATGCCACACTAAACACGTTGCTTAATGTTGCTTTGCAAGAAGCACTACTACTTACTGAGGCTGAGGAGGATGGTAGTTGATGGGAAAGAGGTGGTCTTTGATCCCCAATCAGGAGCAGAGTCACAGGAGGGAGCTGCATACCCAACCTGACAAAACAGATCAAAGTTTAAGAGCTGCCAATCAAGTAATTCTTTTCTTGGCACAGCTGTTTCAATAGAGTAATGGATGTCTGGACTCTCAACCATGCAAGCCTGTCTCGTCGATCTATTTTGTCTATTTCACAATGTTTAATTACGTGAGATAAAGAGGTGTTAAGTATTTGTAACTTCTGGAATTGATACTTTATAGGTCTGGATGATTGACAGTTTAATAGGGCTGCAGGTAAAAGTCATTTCTTGAAGAAAGTTATGAATACATTGCTTTTTTAAAAGTTTTTCCATCTATTCCAGTATTGCTGTCAGGTTTATTGGATCTGTCCAGAGTGTATACAGGGTGAATGGGCATGTAACTGCCATAGGTTGGCATGGAGCATATGAGAGGCCATTGGAAGTGGGTGGAGGGACATAGGGTTGGCATGGAGGGCATGAGGGGCCATTGAGGGTGGGTGGAAAAGCATAGGTTGGCATGGGGGACATGGGTAAGACCTTTTGAGCGTACCTTTCAAAAGATTTCCTTAACTAGAATATGGTTCATGACAACTTGGAGGGGCCCTGAACCACAAGTCCTTGTAAAGCTGGCCCGACTATAGGAAAATTGCAGTTCTTTAGGAGATGTCTATGCTGTAGTGGAGCCGGTCAGGTCAGGTGTGCAATGTGGGGGTTTGCAGCCCACACTGTCTGCACCTTTATTCTCAACTCCACAAAAACGTTATGTTTCTTTCAATTTAGAGCTCTCTCACCAATATGTGATTGAAATAGCATGAGACTATTGCTCAATGTTAGCAACCCCTGGTTGCACAGGATTAAATAGATAACAATTGGATTTTATTGCTGCTGCCATTATGTAGATGTTATTTATTGAGTTACTTTATCTAGAAGAATATTTTACTATTTATTGAGGGTTGGTGGTGACGGAGGTCCTCCACAATTAATATAATTTGTGTCGACTTAATTCAGGAGAACGGAGTTTAGTATTTTTAGTGAAGTTGCCACTGGTTGGTATGGCAACAGCTTGACAATGAGATTAAACTAGTATGTGGAGGTGAATACTGGCGTAGGACTTGGTTATTTCTATGTTATAGCATTTTATCATTCTCTGCTGTAGATCTGTGCCATGTAAACAGAAAGTCAATGCTTCAGGCTCTGGTTTGTGCTGAATTAGTTAATCTCAGTTGGACCAGTGAGTTGGAGTGCCTCCTGTATTTTAGGGAGGGGTTGCAGATTGTTACCAGTGATAAATGTCAAACTAGTCACATGGAACCAGTTGGAGCTGAATTGCTTTTCTGAGAGACACACAAAAAAACACATCTGGGCTGGTCCACCCAAGGATGATGTGGAGATGCCGGCGTTGGACTGGGGTAAACACAGTAAGGAGTCTAACAACACCAGGTTAAAGTCCAACAGGTATATTTGGTAGCAAACACCACTAGCTTTCGGAGCACTGCACTCAAGGATACACATGATTATAACCCCCTCCCTGGCATTTTGACTTGCTGGTGGATCTCTCAGACCGATTTCGAAACCTCAGTGCATTTGAGTGCTTGTTTGGACAAATTAGGGGCAATGGCACAATGGTTAGCACTACTGCCTCACAGCAGGATTCAATTTCAGCCTCAGGTCTGTCTGTATGGAGTTTGTATGTTCTTCCCGTGTCTGCGTGGGTGTCTTCCAGGTACTCCGGTTTCCTCCCACACTCCAAAAATGTGCAGATTAGGTTGGTTAGCTGTGCTAAATTGCTCCTTAGTGTCCCAAGATGTGTAGATTAGGAGAATTGGCCATGCTAAATTGCTCCTTAGTGTCTCAAAAGGTGTAGGTTAGGGAGATTAGTGGGGTAAATGCGTGAGGTTATGGGGATGGGGAAGGGTGAGGGGGCTGGGTAAAATGCACTGTCAGACAATCGGTGCAGACTTGATGGGCTGAATGGCCTTTTTCTGCACAGTAGAGATTCTATGATTCTGTTCTATGATTCTAAATTTAAATGAGGGCCCCAAAATTGCAGCAACCTCTTCGCTGGGAGAATGAGCACTGTGGAAATCTAGATTTTACTAAGGTCAACCACTCCCATGTATATTTCAGGTCAAACTGTGCAATAGAGTGGGTAAGCACTGTATTACACTGGGGACCAGTGTTTCCGTGTGGACTTGTGGGAGTAGACAACCTGGTCTGAGGCCAATTAATGGAAAAGAGGAAACTGACTTGAAAGAAGAACGGGTTTCAAAGTAGCCAGGAGATTCTTCCGTTTTCACTAACTTGAATGTATTGTGTTGTCCGCACCATATGTTCTAATTAACAAATCCTTTCTGACATTTTAATCCACACTCCTTCATGTTTGAAATACCAAATATGTGCTGGAAAAATTACAAGAGGAGTAACTCCCAAAACATGGCACAATTTATATCCAGTCATTGAGCACTCTCTCTCGCCAGAAGAAACGCATTTGCTATCAACCTACTACACATATAATACATAATATGAATGTACTTTACAAGTTGTGGGTATCCTACAGCTGAAGCATTGAATTGTTTATTTCCTTACATTTTGAGTTTGATATTTTAGGGGCTGGAGGGAGAAATCAGAACTATCAACCTTTGGCATTCAACACTTTTCATCAAAAATTACATGCTCTTGGAGGGCATGCCAGGAGCAACACCAGGCATACATAAAACTACAGGGATCGGGGAGAGTGGGAGGAGGAAATGTATTAATGACCAGATCAGGAACTCCAAGGTATACTATGAAGTTAGCCTAGACCTCAATCGTACTTGATTTTGGCATTAGTGTGAAGATAAGGTGTTTCACTCCAGCTGTGATTATACTGACCCACTATGAAGCTTTTATTAAAATGAACTTTATTTAACAACTCAGTTAAAATATAACAAAAAGAATTAGCATAATTTTTACCAATTGAAAAACGTAAACATGATCACATATAATTCTTACACCTTTCTATCTCTTTGGTTCCAATTTAAGCAATATCCTCACAGGCATACATCCTTCTTCAGATTAAGTTAGTACAAAATAGCATATAGGTTCACATGGATGCCAGATTTCCAGCCTTTTAACCCCTCTGGACGAATACAGAAAGACTCCTGTCATTTGACTCCCACACAGCAGCCTCCAGAGAAAGATCTAACTTCAAACGGCAGAACTTCAGAGAAAGAGACCTACTTTCTGGCAAATCCCACAGCAATGTGGTTGACTTTTAAATGCCCCCTGAAATGGGCCAGCAAGCTACTCAATTGAAGAGTAATTAGAGATAGGCAATAAATGTTGGCCCAGTCAGCGATGCCCACAACCCATGAATGAATAAAAAGAAATCAGGTGTCACTTTGGTAAAAAAGCTTTGACAAAGAGACACCTGGACTCGAAACGTCAACTCTTTTGTTGGATTGTGAGTTTTCAATGCATTTACAAATAGCATCATGATGAGGTCCAGGTTTCAAGTTCTCGTAGGTGGGTGGTAAATTATTTTGAAGAATGCATGTTTCTCCTATCTTTCAATAAATGAGGCATTTCTAGCTTCAAGTAACATGTTTAATGAACCTTACAAGAATTATTCGATGTTGGCCTTTTCCTACAAATACAAATACAAATTATTGGGGAAAATTTTACCATCCTGCCTGCCATGGGAATTGGAGCAGACAAGGGGCGGACCATGGGAAGGTCCGTTGACCTCGGGTGGGATTTTCCGATTTTGGGACGAGAGTGGCTGGAAAATCCTGCCAATAAATTCTTCCACACAAGGAACACACTGAAATTATTTTTCCTTTTTTATGTGTTTGCGTGTTAACTGGTGAGTGAGGGTAAACAGATCTAACCTAATGGCTTCATTGTGATGAGGATATGAGTTACTGAGTGACAAGTAATAGGAGCTACATAGACTAAATCATCAAGAGTCAATGGATGGGAATGTAACTGTATACGTATCATTATCTGTAGCACAGTATTAATGTGAGCACGTCACCTAAAGATAGCAGACTTCAATTATGAGACTTAAGAATAAATCTGTGGGTTGGGAATGGACTGAATCAGTGTCCTGCAGGAGCTTTTCTCCATTATCTCAACACATAACAGTTTTATTTTAAACCACTGGTTTTCAATTTGAGCTTTCTAAATAAATGCACTGTGGGGTGGTTTCCTCCATACCAACCGATGATTCACAAACTTTATAGAGAATCCTATTTATATACGTTACCTAAATTGGTAATGCTTCCTTTCCACTTCTCCATTCCTCCACCACTTCTCCCAATGTGCCACGAATTTCCTCTCATTACTTTCTGCAGTCAAATAGCCTTTCTTCACGCATGACACAAAGATCCTGATTTTAACCTCCCCCCCCCCCCCCCCCCCCCCCACCCCCACTTGTGGTGTGTTGGAGGAGTGAAGATTAGGCCAAGCTGACTGATCAGCCTGGGGTTGCGCCATTCCCTCCTGACGCTGTTTCATCTTCACTGGAATTCCGATGGTCAGGATAGGAGGGAGTTCATCTAATTTTTAAAAGTCGTTTCACGATGATGCAACCAGCACCATAATGTGACCTCGATGAGAATTCAGGGTGAATTCTGGAGTCAAGCAAGCGGCCAACCAAAGATAAATGTCAAATTATTCACCTGAAGTCAGGGCACATAAAGAATAATATCAGCGCTCTTCCTGGGACTCCAGGATAGGGCCTGGGGTGGGATTGTTGTCGGTGGAGACTCGATAGGCCGAATGGCCTCCTTCTGCACTCTGATTCTATGATTCCATGATTTGAACTCCCGCCCCCAAATTCTATCTAGTTGGTTGAAATAACTTCACTGAGGCATGTGTCCCTTGACTCAATTTAGATTTATTTACAATGGTTAGTAATACTCAGACAGGTACTTCCCAGTACAGAGTATACACCCTGAGTGCCAGTAACCTGGACACTCCACATGTTCTACCTCTGCAGCGCTCCCAGTTTGGACAGCATTAACTACCTCAATTAGGGAGCTCATATTCTCACAGATTCGCCTCATGGACCTCGTTAATGTTATTGCTGGTAGTTCCCCCCCCCTACCCATGGACCGATTTTGAAGCTTCAGTCCACATAGGGATGCTTATTTGGACAAATTTAAATGAAAGTTGGGCCTCAAATTTACCTTCACCAGGGGAATGACCAACAAATCAGTGCACTCTGTAAAAATCAACCCCACTATGGTGTTACTGGTACCAATCACTCCTAATGTCAGACTGTGCTGGAGTGGATGAGTTCTGCTTTGTACATTTTATGTCAAACCTGATTGGAAAAGCCGAGGAAAGAAAAATCACTGAGGGTCACCACGAGCAAGAGTGATCCCCTCAAGCTTCACAAAGAGTCCTTGGGTCACCCCAGCCCCAAGCTCCTCCCAATCACAGTGGAACAACATCACTTCTACCACTCTTATTTCCACAGCAAAACCCCCTCCTCTTTGGTCTCCTAGGCCCCTCTTCCCACTTCCCAATGTAGCCCAATCTTCAGAGCATCAAAACTGCACACGTACTCTTTCCCCTAACTGATTGATGCTTTCATTGACCACTAGCACTGTCGTATCATCAATGTACACCATGTTTCTTATCATCTGCCAAAGGCATAGGTGAAAGCAAAAGTCATAATGTCTTTATTTTAACACAATCCAGCTCACCTCCATTAGTTAACATTAATTAGTTAAAATTAGTTTTGAAAACACCAGCCCTGGTTCACAACATCTTTGAGACAACAATGAATGAGCACACAATAGCCACGGTGGAACAATACAAGTCAGCCAACATTGCATGCATCATCTTCATATGTTGCCGTGAAAGGTGCTGAACATTGTGCAGTATCAGCGAATATCCCCACTTCTGACCTCATCATAGAATCCCTATAGTGCAGAAGGAGGCCATTTGGCCCATTGTGTCTGCACCGACCACAATCCCACCCAGGCCCTATCTCTATAACCCCACTTATTTGCCCTGCTAGTCCGCCTGACACTAAGGGGCAATTTAGCACGGCCAATCAACCTATCATCTTTGGGCTGTGGGAGGAAACCAGAGCACCCGGAGGAAACCCACACAGGCATGGGAGAATGTGCAAACTCCACACAGACAGCCACCCGAGGCCAGAATATGACCCAGGTCCCTGGCACTGTGAGGCAGCAGTGCTAACCATTGTGCCACTGTGCCGGCCTGATGGAAAGAAGGTCATTGATGAAGCAACTGAAGATGGTTGGGCCTGGGACACTACCCTGAGGACCTCCTGCAGTGACATCCTGGAACTGAACTGATAGACTTCCAACAACCACAACTATCTTCATTTGTGTCATGTGTGACTCCAACCAGCAGAGGGTTTTCCCCTTGATTCTCATTGATCCCAGTTTTGTGAGTGCTTCTTGATGCCATACTCGGTCAAATGCTGCCTTGATGTCGAGGACAGTCACTCTCACCTCACGCTGGGATTCAACTTTTTCAGTCAACAAGAAATCAATATGGCCCACCAGAGGAAGATGGCAATAAACATCAATGAGAAAATCGTGTCAGAACATGGGCTGATGATAAACATTAGGTGACGTTTGGCAGACTTTCATTGAGGATGTTTTCTGCTAATTAGTGCATCTAACAATGACAAAATGCATTTAAGTAGCACTTCTACAAAAGGATGTTCCAAATTGCTTCATAGGGGCCTTATCAAACAAACTTTGACATCAAGTCACGTACGGAGATATTAGGATAAGCTTGGTGAAAGAGGTAGGTTTAAAGAAAGGAGGGGAAAGTGGAAGAGAGGTGGAACGGTTTAGGGATGGAGTTGCTGAAGTTAGAGCCGAGGCAGCCCAGGTCACAGCAACCATCGGTCGAGTACAGCAAATCGCAGATGTGTGAAAGGTCAGAATTAGAAGAGTGTGGAGATCTCAGAGGGTTGTCGGGCTGGAGGAGGTTAGATGGGCGAAGCCATCACTGTTATTACTGAAAATGTATAATTCAGTTCAAAACCTTGATCAATATTTTGAAAATTAACTATGCTGTGATTTGCCTATCACAAATCAATTAGGCCCAAAACAGAATAGCTGTAAGTCATATAACTAGGATGAGACTTTGTTTTATTTAGCTTAATATCTTTCTATTGAGATTCAACAAAGTTTGTGATAATCTAATGCAGATGTGCATGGTGCACAGCAGGTCTAGCAGAGTACCCATTTTGTTTATGTGGAAGAGAGATTGCCACAGGCGCTGTAAGTGATTTATTACCAACATAATTGTAGAAATATTTTTAGCTAATAAAATCTAGTTAAATTACATGCAGATTTTTTTGTTTGTTTTACGATATAGCTTGTAAATCTGTACTTTATTGAATAAGAATGTTAGAAGTACAATATACCCCACAATTGCTCAACATTGCTACATCATAAACAACAGAATAAAGAACATACTTAAAGCTTATATTTAAACTGCAATGTGATAGATGAATTTACTGTGGTTATGAATGGTTTCAAACCCTTGAGCGATAACTGATTTGAGTAACTTAATTAAAAATCAGTAATTAGTATTGAGGGCGGAATGGTGGCACAGTGGTTAGCACTGCTGTCTCACAGCGCCAGGGACCTGAATTCAATTCCCAGCTTGGGTCACTGTCTGTGTGGAGTCTGCACGTTCTACCCGTGTCTGCGTGGGTTTTCTCCAGGTGCTCCGGTTTCCTCCCACAGTCCGTAAGATGTGTTGGTAAGGTGCAACGTTAGGTAGTTGGAACTTGTCAACCCAACCTGTCTGCGATGTTCAGTAATATTTTAAGAAAGCCTGTAATCTGATACTACAATGCCTTCCTTTGTTCATGTGAATAGCTGGAATCAAGAACTGTGTGATTAAAATTGATCGATCCTCTATGTTGACTTCTATAGCCAACAATGCAATTACACATGCTGAGAAGCTTCATCACAATTTGAAGGCGTGCGTGACATTTCCTGAGGACTTTTCATTAAAACTTTAAGCTCTTGCAAAGAGATCCATTTGGAATATTTCCTCCCGGTGCTCCGGTTTCCTCCCACAGTCCGTAAGATGTGTTGGTTAGGTGCAACGTTAGGTAGTTGGAACTTGTCAACCCAACCTGTCTGCGATGTTCAGTAATATTTTAAGAAAGCCTGTAATCTGATACTACAATGGCTTCCTTTGTTCATGTGAATAGCTGGAATAAAAAACTGTGTGATTAAAATTAATCGATCCTCTATGTTGACTTCTCAATTTCCTCCAATCTCAAAGCCCATCACACTGGTGATATGAATCACATGGGCATTGTATCCAGGTAGAGATATTGATTAGCTATCCTTGAGACTCCAACTCTCTTTTACCTTGGAAGTAAATGAACAATTTAAAGCATAGTTTAGTTTACTTATTAGTGTCACAAGTAGCCTTAATTAACACTGCAATTAAGTTACTATGAAATTCCCCTAGCACAGCTGTTTACAACATTCTTAACATTTGTTTGGGACTTTGGAGACTTCCAGTCTATATAAAAGTATTGGAGACTCCCGGTCTACCCAGTTATAGCACAAAGGCTGCTGTTATTATCTCCAAGAGTAAACAATTTTCAATTTCTTCCCAGTAAAATAATTTTGGCTCTCTTTAATCTCTAACAATCAAACCATCCAGGCTTACTATCCGGCAGATTTCAAAGCAGTTCACATGAGCCTTTTCATTTTACCTTAAATTAAAGATACAATCCCAAACCATAACAAGCTTCAAGCTTCATAATTCTACAATTTCTACTAATAAAGAACAAAGAACAAAGAACAATACAGCACAGGAACAGGCCCTTCGGCCCTCCAAGCCCACGTCGCTCCCCGGTCCAGGATTGAATCCTGAATCCAGGATCCCCGCCCAATTTTCCAGCCTATCGACATCCTAATATCCTATCCACCGAGCTGTCCCTCACAGCTACGATGCTTTGTTCATCACAACCTATTAACTCACCCCCACCCCCCCATTCCAGACCATGTGATCTCCAGGGAGAGGCGAAAACCCAGAGTGAAAACCCCAGGGCCAATATGGGGAAAAAAAATCTGGGAAATTCCTCTCCGACCCCCTGAGGCGATCGAAACGAGTCCAGGAGATCACACTGGCCCTGATCAGAAAATGCTTCCCAACCCTATTCATTTCCACTTCTGCTTTACGAACACCATCTGAATTCCCTGCCCTCGAGACAGGTTCCCAACTATCCACAGTCTCGCTCTGTACTGGCACCAGCAAGATGATCATAGAATGAAGCCTTGAAACGAGAAACAAAGAACAATTAGCCCGCGCCGCTCCCTGGTCCAAACTAGACCACTCTTTTGTATCCCTCCATTCCCACTCCGTTCATATAGCTGTCTAGATAAGTCTTAAACGTTCCCAGTGTGTCCGCCTCCACCACCTTGCCCGGCAACACATTCCAGGTCCCCACGACCCTCTGTGTAAAATATGTCCTTCTGATATCTGTGTTAAACCTCCCCCCCTTCACCTTGAACCTATGACCCCTCGTGAACGTCACCACCGACCCGGGGAAAAGCTTCCCACCGTTCACCCTATCTATGCCTTTCATAATTTTATACACCTCTATTAAGTCTCCCCTCATCCTCCGTCTTTCCAAGGAGAACAACCCCAGTTTCCTCAATCTCTCCTCATAACCAAGCCCCTCCATACCAGGCAACATCCTGGTAAACCTCCTCTGTACTCTCTCCAAAGCCTCCACGTCCTTCTGGTAGTGTGGCGACCAGAACTGGACGCAGTATTCCAAATGCGGCCGAACCAACGTTCTATACATCTGCAACATCAGACCCCAACTTTTATACTCAATGCCCCTTCCTATAAAGGCAAGCATGCCATATGCCTTCTTCACCACCTTCTCCACCTGTGACGTCACCTTCAAAGATCTGTGGACTTGCACACCCAGGTCCCTCTGCGTCTCTACACCCTTTATGGTTCTTCCATTTATCGTGGAGCTCCTCCCTACATTATTTCCACCAAAATGCATCACTTCGCATTTATCAGGATTGAACTCCATCTGCCATTTCCTTGCCCAAATTTCCAGCCTATCTATATCCTTCTGTAGCCTCTGACAATGTTCCTCACTATCTGCAAGTCCTGCCAGTTTTGTGTCGTCCGCAAACTTACTGATCACCCCAGTTACTCCTTCTTCCAGATCATTTATATAAATCACAAACAGCAGAGGTCCCAATACAGAGCCCTGCGGTACACCACTAGTCACAGGCCTCCAGCCGGAAAAAGACCCTTCCACTACCACCCTCTGTCTTCTATGACCAAGCCAGTTCTCCACCCATCTAGCCACCTCCCCCTTTATCCCATGAGATCCAACCTTTTTCACTAGCCTACCATGAGGGACTTTGTCAAACGCTTTACTAAAGTCCATATAGACAACATCCACGGCCCTTCCTTCGTCAACCATTTTGGTCACTTCTTCAAAAAACACCACCAGGTTAGTGAGGCATGACCTCCCTCTCACAAAACCATGCTGACTATCGTTAATGAGTTTATTCTTTTCTAAATGCGCATACATCCTATCTCTAAGAACCTTCTCCAACAACTTCCCCACCACGGACGTCAAGCTCACCGGCCTATAATTACCCGGGTTATCCTTTCTACCCTTAAATAACGGGACCACATTGGCTATCCTCCAATCCTCTGGGACCTCACCTGCGTCCAGTAACGAGACAAAGATTTGCGTCAGAGGCCCAACGATTTCACCTCTCGTCTCCCTGAGCAGCCTTGGATAGATTCCATCAGGCCCTGGGGATTTGTCAGTTTTTATATTCTCTAACAAACCTAACACTTCCTCCTTTGTAATGGAGATTTTCTCCAACGGTTCAACACTCCCCTCAGAGACACTCCCAGTCAACACATCCCTCTCCTTTGTGAATACCGACGCAAAGTATTCATTTAGGATCTCCCCTACTTCTTTGGGCTCCAAGCATAAGTCCCCACTTTTGTCCCTGAGAGGTCCGATTTTTTCCCTAACAACCCTTTTGTTCCTAACGTATGAATAAAATGCCTTGGGATTCTCCTTAATCCTGTCTGCCAAGAACATTTCGTGACCCCTTTTTGCTCTTCTAATTCCCCGTTTGAGTACTTTCCTACTTTCTTTGTACTCCTCCAGAGCTCCCTCCATTTTTAGCTGCTTGGACCTAACATACGCCTCTCTTTTCTTTTTGACCAGTCCCTCAATTTCCCTGGTTATCCACGGTTCTCTAATCCTACCCTTCCTATCCTTCTTTTTTACAGGCACATGCTTGTCCTGTAGCCCTAACAACCGTTCCTTAAAAGACTGCCACATACCAGATGTGGATTTACCCTCAAACAGCCTCTCCCAATCAAGAGCTGCCAATTTCTGCCTGATCCCAATAAAGTTAGCCTTCCCCCAATCCAACACCTTACCCTTGGGACACCACTCATCCTTTTCCATCACTATCCTAAAGCTAACAGAATTGTGGTCACTATTTGCCACATGTTCCCCTACCAAAACTTTGAAGACCTGACCGGGCTCATTCCCCAGTACCAGGTCCAGTATAGCCCCCTCTCTAGTCGGGCTGTCTACATATTGTTCCAACGAACCCTCCTGTACACATTTTACAAAATCCTCCCCATCCAGAGACCCTGCCCTCAGCGATTTCCAGTCTATACCAGGGAAATTGAAGTCTCCCACTACAACAACCCTATTTTTCCTGCACCTATCCAGTATCTCCTGACATATCCATTCTTCCACTTTCCTTGGGCTGTTGGGGGGCCTGTAGTACACCCCCAACATAGTGACTGCGCCTTTCCTGTTTCTAAGCTCCACCCAGAGTGACTCGTTACACGACCCCTCTGAATTGTCCTCCCTCTGCACCGCTGTAATATGCTCTCCAACTAATACCGCTACTCCCCCACCTCTTTTGGCCCCTCCTCTGTCTCGCCTAAAACACTTGTACCCTGGAATATTCAGCTGCCAGTCCTGTCCCTCTTTCAACCAAGTCTCTGTCACCGCAACCACATCCAAATTCCTTGTGCGCATTAAGGCCCCAAGTTCGTCTGTCTTACCTGCTACGCTCCTTGCATTGAAGTATAAGCACTCCAGACCCCCAGGCTCAGTGAGCAGTGAGGATCATTCATTACATCCTCAGGCAGGGATTTTCCATTCCCATTTGTGTTGGGCGGGTTCTGCAACAGAAGCAGAAATTAGAAGAAGTGAATATAAGTTGACATAAAATCCCCTCCCCCTATCAGTTGTTTCCTGATGTTTAACATTGGGAACTTCATCATAATGAATTATCAGACCCATATACTGGAATCATCAACCCTGCTAAAAACATCCATCCACAATGGCGTGACGGCGGAATGGCATAAAGGATGGCACGGTGGCACAGTGGTTAGCACTGCTGCCTCACAGCGCCAGGGATCCGGGTTCAATTCCTGGCTTGGGTCACTGTCTGTGGGGAGTCTGCACATTCTACCTGTGTCTGCGTGGGTTTCCTCCGGGTGCACCAGTTTCCTCGCACAGTCTGAAAGACGTGTAGGTTTGGTACATTCGCCATGCTAAATTCTCCCTCACTGTACCTGAACAAGTGCCAGAATGTGACGAGTTTACTTCTGTTATTTTGATTTCTCAGCCTGCTAACTTCTAAACCCAGAACTATCCTTCACTGTGAAAGTATTACTGGAGACCCTCCCTCCACTGAAAGCTAGCTGAACCTTCCAACTTCGTTCTAATTGCTCATGAATTTGGTCTTTTCAATCTGAGCTCAATCTTTCACCCACATGTCTGTGGCTAGGATTCTCTGCTGCCACTGCTATGAATGGAGTTTTTTCCTGAGTGCCAAATTCTCCATTCTCGCAGGCAGTGGGGTGTGAACGGACAAGATTAGAGAATCCTGCCAAAAGACATTTGAACTCCTGCAGTTCTCTCCTTCTCCTGGAACTTGCCAACCCAACCTGTCTGTGATATTCAGTGATGTTTTAAGAAAGCCTGCAATCTGCTATTATAATGGCTTCCTCTGTCCTCTTCAAAGCCCTTCACCCTGGTGAAGTGAATCACATGGGCCTTGTATCCAGGTCGAGATGTGGATTAGCTACCCTTGAGACTCCAACTCCCTTGGACGTAAATGAACAGTTTAAAGCACAGTTGTTTACGACATTCTCAACACTTTTTTGGGACTTTGGAGACAATCCCAGTCTTTACAAAAGTGTTGGAGACTCCCGGTCTACCCGGTTATACCACAAAGGCTGCTGTCATTGTCTCCACCTTCTTTCCAGTAAAATAATTTCAGCTCTCTTTAATCTCAAACATTCAAACCACCCAGGCTTACTGTCCAGCAGACTTCAAAACAGTTTACATGAGCCTTTTCATTTTACCTTACGTTAAAGAAAGTTAGGTGCATTGGCCATGATAAATTCTCCCTCAGTGTAGACAGGCGCCAGTGTGTGGAGACTAGGGAAGTTTCACTGTAATTTCATTGCAGTGCTAATGTAAGCCTACTTGTGACACTAATAATAATTAAGCTTTAACTTTTTAAACTTTAAATCACAATTGATCTCCCAAGGCATGCACCTGGTGAGTAGACTTTCCAGGAGAGCTCAGGTGCGTGCAGTGCTCAGGGGAAGAGCCTCATGCTTGGATACTGCCAAGGCACCCTCAGCACTGTCCAGGCATTGCCTTCAGGCACTGCCCGGGCACCCTCCACTTGCATTGTCTGGGCACAATCTTGGCACTGCCAAGGTAGTTCCGAGGGGTGCCCAGACAGCATTGGTGATGCCCAGAAGGTGCCAAAGATTGCCTAAGCAATGATCTGGTAGTACCAGGGGGATGCCCAGGCTATGGCAGGGGTGCCCAGGCAATGCTGTTGGGGTGCGTGAGGGCAGAGCCAGGAAGAGGTTTCAGGGGTAACTGGTTTTATTGTTGAGCGGTGTGGCAGCCTTTAAAAATGGTGCCCGCACTCAGTTCTGGGTTGCTGACAGGGCAGGCAAATTAAAGGCCACCCCACCAAGGATATGTTGTGGGAGCAAACCCTTGAAGTTTTTTCTAAGTGCTGCACTATATGGTGGGGAAATCCACCATTGTTTTCTGTGACTTCAACAGTTTTCCCGCCCGCCATCAGCCTTTTCCAACTTCCAGGAAAACCTTGTCTTCAGAATTTCTATCAAAATCTCCAGGATCAAAATCTATGGGTGGGATTTTTGGCCACGTTTGCCCCAAGGCCAGAAATTCCTGCCCGAAGTCAATGGACCTTTGCATGGCCCATCCCCACCCGCTACGATTCCCATGGCGGGCAGGACAGGAAAATTCCTACATCCCTACATCTATATCTCCTTCAATGTCAGCAAAATAAAGGAGGATGTCATCGACTTCAGGAAGCATAGTGGAGAACATGCCCCTGTCTACATCAACAGGTATGAAGTAGAAATGGTCGAGAGCTTCAGGTTTTTAGGTGTCCAGATCACCAACAACCTGTCCTGATCCCTCCACGTGGACGCTTTAGTTAAGAAAGCCCACCAAAGCTTTCTGGGGAGACTAAGGAAATTTGGCATGTCCACTACAACTCTCACCAACTTCTACAGATGCACCTTAGAAAGCATTCTTTCTGGTTGTATCACAGCTAGATATGACTCCTGCTCTATTCAAGACTGCAAGAAACTACAAAGAATCGTGAATGAAGCCCAGTCCATCATCAAACCTGCCCACCATCCATTGACACTGTCTGCACTTCCTGCTGCCTCGGAAAAGCATTATCAAGGAACCCACACACCCTTCACATCTTCCACCTGTTTCCGTCAGGTAAAAGATACAAAAGTCTGAGATCATGTACCAATCGACTCAAGAACAGCTACTTCCCTGCTGCCATCAGACTTTTGAATGACTTACCTTGCATTCAGTTGATCTTTCTCTACACTCTAGCTATGACTGTAACATTACATTCGGCACCCTATGCTTTGTCTGTATATCACGCAAGAAACAATATTTTTCACTGTATATTAATACATGTGACAATAAATTAAATCAAATCAAATCTATACCTATTTCCTCAATGTCTGTTATTACTATGAATATTTCATCATCAATGTAAAGGTGACATTTATACTTTTACTCTCTATATTTCAGTGTCAATGTCTGCATTTTCATTGCTTGTTAAAACATTTTTAAAAATAATTTTAGACATTAGAAGCTCTTCCTTCTGGAATTCAAATAAAGAGGTTTGTTGGTAACATTTCATTAAGAATGAAAGTTATGACAGTCGGGGTGGCATGGTGGCACAGTGGTTAGCACTGCTCCCTCACAGCGCCAAGGACCTGGGTTCAATTCCCAGCTTGGGTCACTGTCTGTGTGGAGTTTGCACATTCTCCCCGTGTCTGCATGGGTTTCCTCCGAGTGCTCCGGTTTCCTCCCACAGTCTGAAAGACATGCTGGTTAGGTGAATTGGCCATGCTTAAATTCTCCCTCAATGTATCCGAACAGGCGCTGGAGTGTGGTGACTAGGGGATTTTCACAGTAACTTCATTGCAGTGATAACGTAAGCCTACTTGTGACACTAATAAATAAACTTTGAACTTTAAAACATTAAAGTTTCTTTACTGATTGAAGTGATTATGGAATATGACAAAGCTTTGAGACTTTAGCCTCATTAATTTGGATTCAAATATTGGGACTATAAAATGTAAATAATCAGTTTCCATTTCAAGGAAACAAAATTTAGAAACATGAAAATATGGTTCAATTGTGTTTACTAACTTGCAACTCCCAGCAAAATATTCCAAACGGATCTCTTTGCAAGAGCTTAAAGTTTTAATGAAATGTCCTCAGGAAATGTCACGCACGCCTTCAAATTGTGACGAAGCTTCTCAGCATGTGTAATTGCATTGTTGACTATAGAAGTCAACATAGAGGATCGATTAATTTTAATCACACAGTTCTTGATTCCAGCTATTCACATGAACTGAACTGCGCTGTTGTTATGAACTGATTAAACCTGTGCATTTTCTTCCTAACAGAAGCACAGGCTGTAAGTAAGTCATTGAGACGGCAAGCTGAAAATGAAATTGAGATAAAGAACGGAGGGAGATTGAGAATGGTAAATACAGAAGAAAATCCCAAGAGTTAAGAGGAAAGGAAACACATTCCACAGTGATAGAGATATCTTCGCCAATAAGCTATGATTTGGATGTGTTGGAGGTAAGGAAGGATGGACAGCGATAATAACTCCAAACAAGGGGGTTGTCAAATCTGAACGAAAGGATGAATGGCAGTCACATTCACACTGGTAGGAAGTGGAGACAATGAGAGGAAAACCACCCTCATTATCGACATTGAGACTTTCAGTCCTCCTAGTGGTGATTGACACCTAATGACACAGTAACAAGTGAAGCCTCTGAGTTGATCTTTACCAATTGTTCTGGTTGAGTTGGGGAGAGTTTGTTATGCAATGGTAACAGTCCAAAGTTTCAACAATGACACAGCGGAGATGCTGCTTTGTGCATTTGAGGTTCGTGACGCCCCCGCATACACTGGAATCAAGTGTTCATACGACTTAATTTGTGTGGCACAGATGGTTTCTCTGAATGAGAATCATAGGATCCCTATGAGATGCAGAAGAGGCCATTTGGCCCATCCAGTCTGCACCAACTCTCTGACAGAGTAATTTACCCACGCACTCTCCCCTGCCCTAATCCAACACATTTTTCATGGCTAATCCATCTAACCTACACATCTTGGGTCACTAAGGGGCAATTCAGCATGGCCAATCCATCTAACCTGCACATCTCTCGGACTGTGGGAGGAAATCGGAGCACCTGGAGTTCTTCCTGCAGACACAGGAAGAATGTGCAAACTCCACACAGACAGAACTAGGATTATGTCTGTTGCTAATTTTTAATCTTGATCCTTATCTTTTGAGAAAAGCCATGTGGTATAAAGTGACCATAATCAACTGCAGCGTACTGGATTTTCCCAGACGTTTTGGGACCCTGATGTTGGGACCAAATGGGACTCTGAGCCTGCACTTAGCAGCAAGGTTGACACAATCTTCCTTATTGGCACAGGCTGTCTGTTAAGATTGGCAGGCACGCTCTTGAAGGGTCATCCAGACTTGAAACATTGGCTCTGTCCTCTTTCCACAGGTGCTATCAGACCTGCTGAAATTTTCCAGTATTTCAGTTTTTGTTTCAGATTCCAGCATCTGCATCCCTACAGTGCAGAAGAAGGCCATTTGGGCCACCGAGTCTGTACCGACCACAATTCCACCCAGGCCCTATCTCTTTATCCCCACATATTTACCCTGCTAATCCCTCTGACTCTAGGGTCAATTTAGCATGGCCAATCAACCGAGCCCGCACATCTTTGGACTGTGGGAGGAAACCAGAGCACCCGGAGGAAACCCACGCAGACACGGGAGAATGTGCAAACTCCACACAGACAGTGACCCGAGGCCGGAATTGAAACCCGGTCCCTGGTGCTGTGAGGCAGCAGTGCTAACCGCTAGATGATCATTTAAATATATCTGAATCTAATTAGCGGGCCTGGGACTGAAATCTCTGGGCCCGCTAGCCTCATGGGGCACCTTGGCACCATCCACCAGGCATTGGGCAGTGCCAAAGGGGTGGGGCCTAATTGGGGGGTGGGGCCTTGTGAGGGTCTTTGGGGAGCGATTGGTGGTGATGGGGGGGATCTTGCTGCCACTCTGCACTTTGGGCTGAGTGACAGAGGGAGGGAAGTTAATGATTGGGGCTGGGCATTGGGATGGGGGTGGGGGGCAGCTGCTCGGGGGGGGGGGGTCAGGGCTGCATGGGGGGTGGGGGGGGGCGGTTAGGGCTGCCGGTGGGGGTGGGGCAGAATCGAGGGGGAAACGGGAGATCGGGACTGTGGGAGATGGGGGTGGTGGGGGGGGTCGAGGCTGGCCCGGGCATGTTTGGGGGGCCAGCGTTCCGGCCATGGGGGGGGGTCACACAGCCAGTGATGAGGGGTCACGGGGCTGGCCAGCAAGCCATCTGGCTAGCAATTGGGAGGCTGGCAGTGCGGGGCTTCAGCGCATGCGCCGATCCCCACTTTGACAGATTGGCACAAACACAATGGCCCGTACAGCGCTATGCTGCCGGCCTCTCCAGTGGGAATAGGTCCTGCCCACTAATTTTTATACTGATTCACACTCGTGACTTCTGCAGCACACAGAATGTGGGAGATTCATTTTGAAACTCCCACTGAAAAAACCTGTGTGGTTTACTCCAGTTTTTAGGTGAATTCAACACCGAGATTTTTTGGGCGAATTGCCCCCATGGTCTTTCCTGCTAGCAACTCCTTCTTTAATGCACGGAGTCTCCATCTCTGATAGCCCTCTAACCTGCTGTGCATAGGCCTCTTCCATGAAACAGGCCTCTCCACTGGCAGCAGAACACCAGCATGTCCATAAAATCAGAACTAATTGGGTCCATAATTAACTTTATTTGCTGCCCACCTCCAGTGGCTAAATGAGCAGGAAAGAGTCAGTCAGCGGTAGTTCCAGCAGGGACAGCTTGAGAGAAGTTCATGCCAGGGCAGTGAGGTAAAGGTAGCTCTCACTGTCAGAGCTTTGCCCACGTCTCACGGGGAGACGATGGGCTGGTGGTATTATCGCTCGACTATTAATCCAGAAACTTACCTAATGTTCTGGGAGTCTGTGTTCGAATCCCACCACGGCAGATGGTGGAATTTGAATTCAATAAAAGATATCTGGAATTCAGAATCTACTGATGACCATGAAACCATTGTCGATTGTTGCAAAGACTCATCTGTTCATGAATGTCCTTTAGGGAAGGGAATCTGCCATCCTTACCTGGTCTGGCCTACATGTGACTCCAGAGCCACAGCAATATGGTTGATTTTCAACTGCTCTCAGGCTAGTAGGAGTGGGCAATAAATGTTGGACAGCCAGTGATGCCCATGCCCCATGAATAGATATTTTAAAAAAACACTTGAGAGAAGATTTGAGCCTAATGTGTCAAACCAGTCACCAAGAGATAAAGGACAATCAATTTGTCCCAGTGTAGAACTTTAATCTGTTCTGAAGTGCTACATTAATTTGCACAACCCTTTAAAAATCCCAGTGGATGTTGTGGAACATGAATGCAGGACTGGGACATGGATTTGAACTGACACAGAATTGAACATCTCTGTCCTAGTCTCTGAAAAATGTTTTTCATGTATCTTCAAGACTGATGATGAGTGGTAAAAAAAATCTCTGCCAGTGTTTAGACACACGGAATTGTTACAGTGCAGAAGGAAGTCATTTGGTCCATTGTATCTGCATCGGCTCTCCAAATGAGCACTATAGCTTCATGTCATTGTCCTATTTTTCCCTGTATGCCTGCACATTGATTCTATTCAAATAATCATCTAACGCCCTCTCAAATGCCTCAATTGAACCTGCCACTGCCACCGCCACCAGGCAGTGCACTCGTGATCCAAACTACTCGCTGTGTGAAAACATTTTCCTCGCGTCGAATTTGCTTCACTTGCAAATCACTCGAGATCTGTGCCCTCTCGGTCTTGATCCTTTTACAAGCAAGTTCCTCCTTGTCTGCTCTGTCCAACCCCTGAATACAAGGATATGATTTTCAACTAAAGAAATCCGCACATTTCTGCCAATGGTGTAGTGGCAGAAATCTGAGGAGTTATCACCTCAGGCCATCCCAGAGTGCATTACTGCCAAGAAGCATGTTTGAAATGCAGTCTGTGTTGTAGTGTTAGAAATGCAGCAGCCAATATTGTTCGAATGACCCACAAACAGCAGATCCCAGGTTCAAGATTTGAGCCGTCAACTTTCTGACTCAGAAACACCATTGAGTCGTAACATCATTGGAAGGATCATGACCAACAACTGAGGTTTGGAGCCATTGGCGTTGCTCAAAATTTGACATTTTCTCCCATTCCTCCTCCGCCCTCAGTGAGCAGCCTGCCTTTTTTTATTTGCTGCCTCTGCTCCCTCTCGTGCCATGGCCCAAAAAGGCAAGCTCCCATTTCATCCATGGCTATGTGTAGGTGATGCCCATGCACCATAAGCAATGCCTTCCCCACAAGCAGTATCGCTCCCTCCAGCCTTAGCAACTCCTCCAAGCACCCAGAGTTTTCACAAACTCAAAGAGAACCAACAGAATGTACAGCAACTAACCGGCAAGTTATCGTTGATTCCTTTAAGTTGTGTTGGTGGTAACGCACGGTCATCTGCGCATGCTTAAGAGTGGGCATTAACTAGAGTGGCAAGGTCCAAATTGGCAGCACTGGCATCAACTCAACATGAGAATTAGACTGATGTCATAATCTGCCTACCCTGCATGCTCCTGATGCACACTTGCAATGATCTCATTGAAACTTACAGAATACTGAAAGGCCGGGATAGAGTGGACGTGGAGAAGATGTTTCCATTGGTAGGAGAGACTAGGATCCGAAGGCACAGCCTCAGAATAAAGGGATGAGAACCGAGGTGAGGAGGAATTTCTTCAGCCAGAGGGTGGTGAATCTGTGGAATTCATTGCCACAGAAGGCTGTGAAGGCTAGGTCATTGAGTGTATTTAAGACAGAGATAGATAGGTTCTTGATTGGTAAAGAGATCAAAGGTTACAGGGAAAAGATGGGAGAATGGGGGTGAGAAATATATCAGCCGTGAATGAATGGTGGAGCAGACTCGATAGGCCAAATGGCCTAGTTCTGTTCCTTTATCTTAAGGTCTTATGGACCAATCCAACACCCTCGCCAAGAAACTACTGGCACTATGAAGCTGCATTTTCTGCCAAGCTCCATTTTATTAGTGACCTACTGACATTTGTCACTGAGAATCCAGAGTTCACTTTCCTCATGCGTGCGGCATTTTTCTGTCTAATAAGTGTCTTCAAAAACTCAAATTGCACCTAAAAATGATTCAAGTGTGATAGTACTTTGTGCCAATAGAACTAACAGTTGCTTATTGAATGTCTGCTACATGTCATCTGGAAAAGATGGTGAAACTCCTCTGAAAGGAACTACGGGGGATTGGCATATGTTGTGTTGATTGCATTGCATTACACCGCCCCGTCAGAGAATCCACAGATCTATTCACTTCCATGCACATTGCAAATAAGAAAATCTGTTTCTCATTCAATTTTCACATCCATCTGATGGAACTCAATTTCCCAAAACATAAGAACATAAGAAATAGGAACAAGAGTCGGCCATTCAGCCCCTCAAACCTGCTCTCCCATTCAATATGATCATAGCAGATCTGATGTAGCCTTCACTCTTGCCAGTCCTCCATAACCCTTGACTCCCTTGTCAATCTAAAGTCTGTTTAACGCAGCCTTAATTATATTCAATGACCCAGTTTTCACTGGTCATTTACTCTTCCAAACACTAATATTTACCTGAGAGAAGAAATTCTTCATCTTAAATGGGAGACCCCTTATTTTCAAACTAGATTCCGCCATGAGGGGAAACATCCTCTCGATATCTACCTTCTCAAACCCCTTCAGAGTCTTATATGGTTCAATAAGATCACCTCCCATTCCTCTAAATTCCAGTGAGTATAGGCCCAATCTTCTCAGCCTTTTCCTATAAGACAACACCTTCATCTCAGGAATCAGCCTGGTGAATCTTCTCTCCATTCCTCCAGTGAAAGCATATCCCTTCTGAAGTAAGGTGACAAAATCTGTACACGGAACTCTCGGTGTGGTGTCTCTAATGCCCTCTCGTTGTAGAAAGAATTCCCTACTCATATTCCAACCTCTCCCAATAAACATCAACATCTCATTTGCCTTCTTGCTGTGCCTGCATGCTGACTTTTCTTGCAGAGAGTGGTGAATTTGTGGAACTTGCTGCCCCAAAGTGCAGTGGTGTCTAAATCATTGAATGGTTTTGAGAGGGAGATAGATATATGTCAAATAAAAAAAAAACAGAAAGAAAGATATGGGAAATAGGTGGGGAAGTGCATTTGAGACCAGGGAGAGATCAGTCATGGTCTGATTGAATGGAGGAACAGGTTTGAAGGGCTGAATTTGCCTACTACTGCTCCTAATCCCTATGTTCCTATACAGGGCATTGGTGAGACCACCTCTGGAGTACAGTGTACATTATTGGTCTCCTTATTTAAGGAAGGGTGTAAATACATTGGAAATGTTTAAGAGAAGGCTTAGTAGACTAATAGTTAGAATGGGCAGATAGTCTTATAAGGAAAGGTTGGATAGCCAGATTTATATCTGCTGGAGTTTGAAACAGTAAGAGCTGACTTGATTGAAACATATAAGATCCTGACTGGGTGGATATAGAGAGAATGTTTCCTCTTGTAGGAGAATCTAGAACTAGGGGTCACTGTTTAAAAATAAAGGGTCAACGATTCACAGTACACTACTCCATCTATACTTCCCGCAGCCTCAGAAAAGCAGCCAGCACTATCAAGGACACCACGCACCCCAGACATACTCTCTTCCACCTTTTCTGCCGGGAAAAAGATACAAAGTCTGAGGTCACGTACCAATCGACTCAAGAACAATTTCTTCCCTGCTGCCATCAGACTTTTGAATGGACCTACCTCATATTAAGTTGATCTTTCTCTACACTCTAGCTATGACTGTAACACTACATTCCGCACCCTCTCCTTTCCTTCTCCTCCATGTACTCTATGAACGGTATGCTTTGTCTGTATAGTGTACAAGAAACAATACTTTTCACTGTATCTCAATATACATGACAATAATAAATCAAATCAAATCAAATTTAAGACAGATGAGGATTTTTTTTCTCTCGAGAGGGTCATGCGTCTTTGAAGCTCTCTTCCTCAAAAGGTGGTGGAGGCAGAGTCTTTGAATATTTTTAAGGCAAACCTAGATAGATTCTTGAATCACAAGAAGATGAAAGGTTATCGAGGGTATTCAGGGATGTGAGGTTAAGGTTACAATAAGATCAGCCATGATTTTATTGAATGACAGAGCAGGCTCAAGGGGCTGAGTGGCCTACTCCTGCTCTTAATTCCTATACCCATATAAATATTTGTGGTACAGCGGTTAGCACTTCTGCCTCACAGCGCCAAGGACCCAGATTCAATTCCAAGATTGGGTCACTGTCCGTACATAGTCTGCATGTTCCCCCTGTGTCTGCGTGGGTTTCCTCTGGGTGCTCTGGTTTCCTCCCACAATCCAAAAGACATGCTGGTTAAGTGCATTAGCCATGCTAAATTCTCCCTCAGTGTACCCGAACAGGTGCCAGAGTGTGGCGACTAGGGGATGTTCACAGTAACTTCATTGCAGTGTTAATGTAAGCCTACTTGTGACACTAATAAATAAACTTTTTTTAACAGCATCATCACGCACATCCTATTTCACTGTTTGACATCAAGTCAACATGAGTGATTGTTACAGTTATTGCAGATAATTTTATATATATAAATCAGACAGTTATTGTGACTGTCTGATATCTAATTCTGCCACTAGATACCTGCCAGGTATTCCAAGAGTTCTCGCCTTCTCTACAGCTACCTGTTGAGAGGTAGATACACTGCCTCTCGGTCATGTTCTGTGCTGTCATTTCCTGCAAGGAGGGAAAGGTGAGAACTAAAAGTGAGCGTAGAGACAACACTGAACAGAAGACTGGAGAGCATTTGTTGAGGCTGACTATGTGGAAGAGGATTCACATTGCATTAAGATGAGGATGGATGTTAGTGCTGGATGGACAGATGGGGATGTGAGGAAATGCATAGCTGGGGAGGGATGAATGCACCAGAAAGGTAAGTTGGTATGAAGAGCGATACGCTGGAGTAGGATTGAAAAGGAAGACGGAGGGGGCTGGGGTGAAACATTTATCATGATGTATCTGGAAGTGCCAGCGTACTCAGCTTTGCAGTCCCGTTTATGTCACTAATCCATTTTTTTGGCTTTGAATCCACGAGTGTGACACAATGCTCCCGCTGCAGTGGGCAATCTCCAGCTAAGCCTCAGTTTCACTTTTAGGCCTCTACCTCCTTCGGGTAGAGAAACTCTCTGTGGGCCCTTAGCCCCAGCAGCACGCCCAGGGAGGCATCGCTAAAACAAGTCACAATCTGGACTCCATTCCGTCAATTCTTTTGGTGATGCTCCCAACTCCTGACACCATCAAACTGCATGTGTGGAGTGTCCCTTCAAGACTTGGAGTTGCAATCACCTCGTGCAAGGTGTCACCGTCTCTGTTCACACCAACTGGTCACAAATCCTGGATATGATCATGCCTTGGCAGTGTTAAAAAGCCACTGATGGACAAGTTGTGCTTAACTTCTAGTTTTCCTGTGCATTACGGAATCCCTCAACCCATTCCCAAAATCAAAACCCTGTCCTTTTAAGAGGCAGCTGTTGGCAGTTGTGGGGAACTAATTGCAGTGATGAGATTTTTTTAATGATTCCGATTACATCTCATTGGTAGTCTATCCCTGCCCATTCATCCTCATAGTTAAAACTGTACTATTTTGGAAAGGTGGCACAGTGGCTCAATGGTTAACAATGTTGCCTCACAGCTCCAGGGATCCAGGGTTCGATTCCGGCCTCGGGTGACTGTGTGTGTGGAATTTGCACATTCTCCCCATGTCCCCGGGTTTCCTCTGGCTGCTCCAGTTTCCTCCCACACTCCAAAGATATGCAGGTTAGGTGGATTGGCCATGCTTAAATTGCCCCTTATTGTCAGGGGGATTATCAGGGTGTTATGGAGATAGAACCTGGGTGGGATTATGGTCAGTGCAGATTTGATGGGCCAAATGGCCTCCTTCTGCACTGTAGATTCTATGATTCTAGGATGAAATAGTGGCAACCACCAAGGGCGTAACTGAAGAACTATTCATTAACAGGAATAACTATATATAGAGAGTGAGAAAGATGCCACTGATTACTTCGACTCCAGTCTCCAGACTGCCTGGGACAGCCTGCGCTCAGCCCCAGGATTCACGTGCTTCGGCCCGATTGGCTGAACGGGTCACATGACTCTCCAAAACCTCACCCTTAAAGGGGCTCACTACTACAAGTGCAATGCTTCAAGAACTGCAGGCATTAATTTTACTCCACCCAGTTGAATATATGATCACAATATAATCATAGAATCTTACAGGAACAGGAGGTCATTTGACCTATCATGGACTTGCCAACTCTTTGAAAGAGCTACCCAACTTGTCCGACTCCTCGTTCCCCATCGCCCTGCAATTTTCTGTTGCTCAGGTCATGAACCAATTTCCCTATGAAAGATGTTATTGAAGCTGCTTCGATTACCCTTTCAGACAGTGCATTTCAAATCCTAATAATTTGCTGTTAAAATATATCACCTCCAGTCACCTCTGGCCAATTATCTTAACTCTGTGTCCATTGGTTACTGACCTCTCTCCCAGTGGAAACAGTTGTTCCTTACAGTATAAAATATCACTTATCATTCTAAGGGGAAAGCTGAGGTTCCTCTTAAGCCTTCTCATTCCCCCTCCCTTCAGTTCAGATGAAGTGTTTAAGGACTCGGAACATTCATAGAATCATTGAATCCCTACCATGCAGACGAAGGGTGATCAACCCCTCAAGCCTGCACCAATAACAATCCCACCCAGGCCCTATCTCCGTAACCCCCATGCATTCACCCTGCTAATCTCCCTGACACTAAGGGGCAATTTAGTATGGCCAATCAACCTAACCCGCACATCTTTGGAGTGTGGGATGAAACCCACGAAGAGAATGTGCCAACTTCACACAAGACAGTCACCCAAGGCTGGGACTGAACCCGGGTCCCTGGCGTTGTGAGGCATCACTGCTAACCACTGCACCACTGTGCTGTCTCCTGTTATCTCTGTTTCTGTCTCAATAGATGCTGCAAGAGTTTTAACAACACCAGGTTAAAGTCCAACAGGTTTATTTGGTAGCAAATGCCATTAGCTTTCGGAGCATATTCGGAGCATAATGGCATTTGCTACCAAATAAACTTGTTGGACTTTAACCTGGTGTTGTTAAAACTCTTGCTGTGTTTACCCCAGTCCAATGCCGGCATCTCCACATCATCAATAGATGCTGCCAGACCTGCTGAATTTTGCCAGAATCCTCTGTTTCAGATTCCAGCTGCCGCAGTATTTTGAACATTTCAATTTAGTACACAGCTCTGGGATCTTCTGAAGTTCTACAATGATGTACAACAAGCAATCTCCTTGCAGCAAGGCTTGTTCAACAGGACGCGGAGTGGTGTTCTGCAGGGTTTTTTTTTGAGACCAGTCATGCTTCTTTGAGTCTCTGCTGGGTTGCAGCTAAGATTTCACTGGGAGAGGAATGGAACAACATCCGAATCTCGATTGGTCTCTGCAGAGACTGTGAGCACTGATCCTGTGTTATGGAGGACACTTGTTACAGAGAGGTTACAGCCACCATCACCAGCTAACTTCTGCTGTGTTCAGTGCTCTTACAAAGTGTGGAGATGCCGGCGTTGGACTGGGGTGGGCACAGTAAGAAATCCCGCAGCACCAGATTAAAGTCCAACAGGTTTATTTGGAATCACGAGCATTTGGAGCGCTGCTCCTTCATCAGGTGAGTGGACAGGTAAGATCCTGAAAGGACTACAGATAAGACTCGCATTCCAACCATTATCTTGCAATTTGATTTATTATTGTCACATGTATTAGTATACAGTGAAAAGTATTGTTTTTTGCGCGCTATACAGACAAAGCATACCGTTCACAGAGAAGGAAACGAGAGAGTGCAGAATATAGTGTTACAGTCATAGCTAGGGTGGAGAGAAAGATCAATTTAATGCGAGGTAGGTCCATTCAAAAGTCTGACAGCAGCAGGGAATAAGCTGTTCTTGAGTTGGTTGGTACGTGACCTCAGACTTTTGTATCTTTTTCCCGACGGAAGAAGGTGGAAGAGAGAATGTCCGGGGTGCTTGGGGTCCTTAATTATGCCGACTGCTTTTCCGAGGCAGCGGGAAGTGTAGACAGAGTCAATGGATGGGAGGCTGGTTTGCGTGATGGATTGGGCTACATTAACCTGGTGTTGTGAGACTTCTTACTTACAAACTTGGTACGACCTTAACCTGGTGTTGTGAGACTTCTAACTTACAAACAATTGCACACAAGGCTTCATGGAAGTGCAAATGAAACAGGTAAGAGAAAATCAACAAACAGCAGCCTGCTCAAAATGTTTAAAAATTCAAGAGCCTTATTTTACTTCTTCCATCTAGCCCTACCTCTGTGGGAAGTATTGATTCCAGCTGGGGTACGCCCTCTGGGGCCTAGAGCAGCTATTCATCACGTATGAGTCAAATATTCCTTCAAGGGAAACATCGCAGCAAAGTCAGATCCTGTCTTCAATCCCTCATCCATTTCCTGCTGTATTCTGCCTGCTGATTAGTCATCTGAAGGGAACTCTGCCTGCCTTCAGGTCTCCCTAAGGGTGCTGTAGATTTATGTGGCACCTCTGCAGCTGTCTGCATAAAAACCAGTGAAAAAACTGGGAATCAAACCTGGGCAGGCTGGTGGCGGGGGGGTGGGGGGGGGGGGGGGGGGGGGTGCGGGGGAGGGGGGGAGAGAGATGGGGGGGCGGGGGGGGGTGCAGGTTATGGTTTGTGTTTAGTTGGCAAGCTGAGCCCTTGGGATTGTTTTCGTCGTTCACGGGGTTGTGAATTGGGGTGGTGATTGCCTCATCGGGGAATAACAATGCGGGAAATTCCGACTGTATGGGTTAATATTCCAATGGTTGGCACCTGGGTTTGGATCCGTGCATTTGTAGCCATGGAGGCATCAGGCCTAATCTGTCCCCGATGGTCCCAGCAGAGCCCAAGTCTTGGCAAGTGAGCCACATGCATGTATACAAAGTGGTTCAATGCTACTTGAGTGCATCTAAAGCCCAATGACCATAATGTCATTGGATGTGCTGGCCTTGGAAAGGATCCGGAGGAGGTTCACAAGAATGATCCCTGGAATGAAGAGCTTGTCATATGAGGAACGGTTGAGGACTCTGGGTCTGTACCCGTTGGAGTTTAGAAGGATGAGGGGGCGGACCTTATTGAAACTTACAGGATACTGCGAGACCTGGATAGAGTGGACGTGGAGAGGATGTTTCCACTAGTAGGAAAAACTAGAACTAGAGGGCACAACCTCAGGCTAAAGGGACGATCCTTTAAAACAGAGATGAGGAGGATTTCTTCAGCCAGAGAATAGTGAACCTGTGGAACTCTTTGCCGCAGAAGGCTGGGGAGGTCAGGTCATTGAGTGTCTCAGGTTATTGAGTGACAGAGATAGATAGGTTCTTGATTAATAAGGGGATCAGGGGTTATGGGGAAAAGGCAGGAGAATGGGAATGAGAAAAATATCAGCCATGATTGAATGGTGGTGCAGACTCGATGGGCCAAGCGGTCTAATTCTGCTCCTATGTCTTATGGTCTTATGTCACTGGAGCCACCCCACCTGCACACAATGAGTGCTGAAGTCTAATCAGAAAAATGAAGACATTTTTTGTGTTAAGGAATCATGAGAAAATCTGCAAGCAAGTCTGCCACTCATATTTTCTTCCTTCTTTTGGGAGCCTTAAAGACTTCTGTAGACTCATGCCCTTGCTGCTGCCACTAAAATATGTCGCTCCGTTTATTTCCTGATGTTTCCAGGCCTTTCCTTGGATCAATGTCTGTGAACAATGAATTCCCAATCAACAGTATAATTAACAATGGCAGCTCAGCTGCTGCATGCAAGCAAGGCCTGGCCTCAGATAATTGATCCAGCTCCCAGGCAGCATCCATACGCTAGCCATAGAATCATAGAATCTATAGTGCAGAAGGGGGCCATTCGGCCCATCAAGCCTGCATTGACAACAATCCCACCCAGGGTCCTATCCCCACATATTTACACTCCTAGTTTCCCTGATACTAAAGGACAATTTATCCAGGCCAATCAACCTAACCTACACATCTTTGGACTGTGGGAAGAAACAGGAGCATCCGGAGGAAACCCACACAGACACGGGGAGAATGTGCAGACTCTGCATGGACAGTGACCCAAGGCCGGAATTGAACTTGGGTCCCTGGCACTGTGATGCAGCAGTGCTAACCACTATGTCACCGTGTCAAGTAGCTTTGCTGCTTTCCTGCTTGACATACATTCACCATAGAGAGTGGGAAAACCTGACATGCTGCCGCTGGGGGAAAAAAAATTCTGGTGCATCATGGTCCTTCCACTTCCAAAATGTTCATAGATTCGAAAGGGGACATTACTTTCTAGGAGGCCTCCCGGTTTGTATTGAGCACCATCGATGCATGGTTTCATTTCAGGACACATGGGTTTGAACGTCTCAGTTCAGAGTAGCTGGTGCTTATCACAGTGATAGCTGTGGGAAGCATCTTGAACCCAAGTCCACAGTGGCACAGTGGTTAGCACTGCCGCCTCTCAGCACTGGGAACGCTGGTTCAATTCCAGCCTTGGATGACTGACTGCGTGTGGAGTTTGCAAGTTCTCCCCGTGCCTGTGCAGGTTTCCTCTGGGTGCTCTGGTTTCCTCCCACAGTCCAAAGCTGTGCAGTTGAGGTGGATTGGCCATGCTAAATTGCCCGTTAGTGTCCAAAGATGTGCAGGTTAGGTGGATTGGGTTGGGTAAACTGGCCTGTCAGAGAGTTGGTGCAGACTCAATGGGCCAAGTGGCCTTCTTCTGCACTGTAGTGATTCTATTCTATGATCTAAAAGAGGGTCAGGGAAGAACTTTGGAGAGATCTTAGACACTGGAAAAGGAAATTGCAGGAGCAAGTTTAGTAACCATTCTTTAAATAAAATAATGTTGATTTGCTATATCTCTTTAAAAAAACCATATTTTTTAATATTATGTCCTCAGATTACTGACAAAAACAAAATTGTCTTAAAATATAATTTGTCTGGCTTGATTGGCTCTCCTTCTCATCCTGTCTATTTGTATTACAGGTAACTATTTGCTGACCCCTCACCTTTGAAATGGTACATTGTATACACTCTTGATGATCTTTGGTTGGTGATTTTCTGAAGTTTCTTTCTCTGCTGATTAGTTGCTATTTTGTGCGCATGTTTGGACCAATCAAATGAAAGTGCGTCACATGTTGTCATGCAAATAAAGTCTGTGAAGCCTGCGGTGTTGAGTTGCTGCAAGCCTTTTATTTTTGTGTACATAGTGCTCAGGATCAAGGGGAGGATGTGTACATTGTGTAGAAGCTGAATACATATAATCACGGCATCCACTCACAGAAAATGAAATGAATTGAGACTTTCAATCCATTAGTTTGTCTGAATTTGAACTGAGGTCATGGAATCAATGGCAACAGTGCAGTTACTTCTATACCCTCCCATGTGCTTGCTTTTGTAAGCAAGCTTCACATTGATTATTGAAATCTATTTGCTATTCAGATTGTTTGAGATGATCTTGTTCTCATTGGTGAGGATTTGTGAATAAGGGCCTTGCTACAGTTTTGGTTGAAGTTGCCATGGTAATTTCTAGGTGCAATTTCTAAAATTCCAACACATGGTCCTGAGTTCAGTTTCTCTGTCAGAATATGCCAGTCCTAAGCTGTTCTGATTGTCTCTGTGAAGGGGATTTCAATATGAACTCACCCCAAAGCTTGAGTTCTAATGAAAGGTCACAACCTGGAACATTGGCTGGAATTCTCATGTCCCGCTGCCACTGCAAGCAAATCTCCGTTCACTGCAGTGGGACGGGAGAATCCCAGTTGTAAATGAGATCGGAGAATCCGGCTCATTAACTCAATTTCCTTCTCCAGAGGTGAAGCCAGACCTGCCGAGTATTTCCAGCATTTCCCCAAAAGCCTGCCCACCATTTGGCACAAGTCAGGAATGTGATGAAGTACTGTTATCTCCACTTGTGCAGATGAGTGCGGCTCCAGTAACATTCAAGAAGCTCAGCACAATTCCGGACAAGGCAACCTGCTTCATCAGCACCTCATCGGTGCACGGCGGCACAGTGGTTAGCACTGCTGCTTCACAGCACCAGGGACCCAGGTTCAATTCCCAGCTGGTGTCACTGTCTGCATGGAGTTTGCACATTCTCCCCGTGTCTGCGTGGGAGCTGTGCGGGTTAGATGGATTGGCCATACCAAATTGCCCCCTAGTGCCAGGGAGACTAGCTAGGATTATGGGGTTATAGGCATAGGGCCTGGGTGGGATTGTGGTCAGTGCAGACTCGATGGGCTGAATGGCCTCCTTCTGCACTGTAAGATTCTATTCTATCCATTACCTTAACCATTCACTCCCGCCATCACCACTGCAAAGTGGCAGCAGTGAATACCATCTACACAGCGGCACCGTGGCATTGTGGTTAGCACTGCTGCCTCACAGCTTCAAGTTCAATTCCGGCCTCGGGTCACTGTCTGTGTGGAGTTTGCACATTCTCCCCATGTCTGCATAGATTTCCTCTGGGTGCTCCGGTTTCCTCCCACAGTCCAAAGATGTGTAAGTTAAGTGGATTGGCCATGGCAAATTGCCCCTTAGTATCTAAAGATGTGTAGGTTAGGGGGATTAGCAGGATAAATGTGTGGGGTTGTGGGGATCAGGCACGGGCTGGGCCTGAGTAAGATGCTCTGTCAGAGAGTTGCTGATGGTCCCATTCTGTACTGTAGGGATTCTTGCACGACGCAGTGCAGAGATTCACTAAGCCTACCTCTAAAACATTTCCCAAACCCGTGACCTTGGCCACCTAGAAGGACAAGGGAAGCAGGTACTTGGGAACACTACCACCTTCAAGTTTCCTGATTTGGAACTATATCAGCATTCCTTCACTGTTGTTAGGTCAAAATCCTGGAACTTCTTTCCTAAGAGCACCATGGGTGTACCTACACCAGATAGAGTGCAGCAGTTCAAGAAGACTGTTCACCAGAACCTTCTCAAGGGAAATTAGAAATCACAAACAAGTGTGGGTCTTGGCAACAATGCACATATACCCCAAAACATTCTAAAAATGTAGCCTTACCTAAATGCTAGAAACAATTATCTTTAAGCCTGTGATTAAGGCACTGATTAGACCACTACTGCCACTTTTCATCTTGTGTAAAATCAATGCATGTGCTATTTTAATGAAAAAAAGCAAAGTCGCTGGGTTAATGTCTGTACAGTAAGAATCCTACCCCAGTAATGAGCTAAAAATGGCACTTTGTCAGAATATCAACCTTTAGTGTATTCAGCCTATCCCAAACAGAGATCACAATTTTCCTGCTGTTACAACCACACCATTTTTCTAAAAATATAATCCATAGCAACAGACCTTTTCATGGGTCATTGAGCTATCAATCCTCCTCTGGTCAAAACGAGTTGAAGTTAATGCAGTAAAAGAACGGTCTTATACAGGCAGTAGAGGGAGATTGCAAGATTCATGGATGAAGACTCCTGACTTCCTTCCGACTGAATATCATCCTGCAATGCAATCCTTATTCAAAGAATTATGGTTGACAGATGCCAAACAGAACAATTCACCTTTTCCAGTTTGTGAACTTCTACCTTGATTTGGAGAAGAATACAATTTGATTGGAGCAAGCCAAAGGAAAAAAAAACAAAATGTACTTGGATAAGCTTGATCATTATATTTGTGCAAGTTTAATTTCATATCAAGGTCAGTTGAGATATGGAAAGGATGGCAATATCAAGTCAATCCCGATCTTAGCAACTTAGTCCTGACGCCACCTGTGATCCTTCCCTCTGGACAGCCCCAGCAACAGTCTCAGTTACAATTTGGAACAAGGATAATCGACATTTAATATTAAGCACAATGGCTTACCAGGGAAGACAATGGTCGAGTAGTATTATCGCTAGACTATTAATGCAGAAACTCAGCTAATGTTCTGGGGACCCGGATTCGAATCTCACCATGGCAGATGGATTCCATAAAATAAATCTGGAACTAAGAATCTACTGATGGCCATGAAACCATTGTCGATTGTCGGAAAAACCCATCTGGTCCTTCAAGGAAGGAAATCTGCCGTCCTTACCTGGTCTGGCCTACATTATGACTCCAGAGCCACAGCAATGTGGTTGACTCTCAACTGCCCTCTGAAATGGCCTAGAAAGCCACTCAGTTGAAGGACAAATAGGGATGGGCAATAAATGGTGGCCAGCCAGCGATGCCCATGTCCCACAAATGAATCAGAAAAAAACATATTCCAGCACTTAGTAAAATAAGTATTGATGAAGGTCCGACCCAAACTCTGAAATTGTTGAAGTTTGCTAAAGATTTGTTTATATTTTGCTCAAACCCTGATTACATAAAAATTGCAACTCAGTGGGTGGAATTTTACAAGAATGATTCTAGGTGTCCAGCTAGCGTGAAAATGGGAGAGTTCCTGATCCATTTTTGGGTGGATTTTCACGCCCAATCTTACAGACTTAGATATTGAAAACATGGGTTGGACCATTTCGAGCTGCAGCAGGCAGTGGACTGGGCTTAATTCCACATCTTAATTCGCCAGCCAGCCTGCAGAGGGAGCTATTGTGCATGTCACAGAGGAGTTATTGAGTATTTATAAACCTGTGATTCTGCACATGCTCAATTCCAACAGCAGGGGCCTGACAGGCAGACAGCGAGCTATCAGCCCTCTGCTGTTGCAGGCAGCCTGAACAAACTCCCACCCCCCCCCCCCCCCCCCCCCCCACCTCCCTTTGCAATCGTTGAAGCCTCTGGCTCATTGCAAGCCCCACAAAGCATTAACATGTAGCTCCCACCTCGCCCGCCCCCACCACCCAGATTGATCATGCACCCCCTCCCCCCTGATCCAATCTGATCACGATGCAGAGTGGCAGCGGGCCCCTCCCTTGATCCAATCACAGGCAGAATGCACAGCAGCCCTCTCTCCCTTTGATCAAGCCACCCCTTCAGGCCCTAGCCCCTTCAGACCCCGTTCCCCTTAGATCACATCCCCCATAGGCCTGACCCCTTGGCACTGCCCAGTGGGCCATACCAAGGTGCCTGGTGGGCATTGTCAAGGTGCCAGGCTGGTAGTGCCAAGGCGCCAGGCTGGCGCTGCCAGGCTGGTGCTGCTGAAAGCTGGCACTGCCTCCTTGCTCTCAGCCTCCCTGGGAGGCCTTAATGGCCTCCGGTTCTACCGGCAAGGCCAGCATGACTGGTCCCCATTCATGGGGAGCAGGTGTTTTCCTCGCCGAAGGGAACCTCTCCTGGCAAGGCTATAAAGGCAAGCTTTGTCCCTCCCAAAAAAGGACTAGAGCAATAGTTATAGGGGACTGTATAGTTAGGGGTGCAGATAGGCGTTTCTCTGAACGTGAAAGAGACTCCAGGATGATATGTTGCCTCCCTGTGCCAGGGTCCAGGATGTCTCTGAATGGACAGAAAGCATTCTGAAGGGAGAGGGTGAACAGCCAGAGGTCGTGGTACATTGGTACTAGCGACATAGGTAGGAAGAGTGATGAGGTTCTGCAGCAGTAGTTTAGGGAGTTAGGTAGAAAGTTAAAAAGCAGGACTTCTAGGGTTGTAATCTCAGGATTACTCCCTGTGCCACGTGCTAGTGAGGCTAGGAATAGGAAAATAGTGCAGCTCAACATGTGGCTAAACAGCTGGTGTAGGAGGGAGGGTTTCAGATATCTGGACCATTGGGGTCTCTTCCAGGGCAGATGGGACCTGTACAAGAAGGACGGGTTGCATCTAAACTGGAAGGGCACAAATATTCTGGCCAGGAGGTTTGCTAGTGTCACACGGGAGGATTTAAACTAGTTTGGCGGGGGGTTTGGGGGGCGGGGGGGGGGAGCGGGAGGTGGGAACCAAAGCAAAGGTGAATTAGTTGAAGGGGAACCAGAGGGTAGGGCCAGTAAGACTCAGAGAAACAGCAGGCAGGGTGGGGTTGCTAATCAGAGAGGGTCTGGTGGACTGAAGTGCACTTGTTTCAATGCAAGAAGTGTAACAGGTAAGGCAGATGAACTTAGAGCTTGGATTAGTACTGGGAACTATGATGTTGTTGCCATTACAGAGACTTGGTTAAGGGAAGGACAGGATTGGCAGCTTAACATTCCAGGATACAGATGTTTCAGGCGGGATAGAGGGGGATGTAAAAGGGGTGGGGGAGTTGCACTACCGGTTAAGGAGAATATCACAGCTGTACTCCAGGAGGACACCTTGGTGGGCTCATACAGCGAGGCAATATGGGTAGAGCTCAGGAATAGGAAAGGTGTAGTCACAATGTTGGGGGTTTACTATAGGCCACCCAACTGCCAACGGGAGATTGAGAAACAGATATGTCGGCAGATTTTAGCAAGATGTAAAAGTAACAGGGTTGCTGTGGTGGGAGATTTTAATTTCCCCTATATTGACAGGAACTCACTTAGTGCTAGGGGCGTGGATGGGGGATCCAGGAGGGTTTTCTGAAACAGTATGTAGATAGTCCAACTAGGGAAGGGGCCATACTGGACCTGGTATTGGGGAATGAGCCCGGCCAGGTAGTCAATTCTTAATTAGGGGAGCAGTTCGGGAACAGTGACCACAATTCAGTAAGCTTTAAGGTACTGGTGGATAAAGATAAGTGTAGTCCTCAAGTTAAGGTGCTAAATTGAGGGAAGGCTAATTACAACAATATTAGGCAGGAACTGAAGAATGTAGATTGGGGGCAGATGTTTGAGGGCAAATCAACATCTGGCATGTGGGAGACTTTCAAGTGTAAGTTGATAGGGATTCAGGACTGGCACATTCCTGTAAGGATGAAGGAAAAGTATGGCAAGTTTTGGGAACCTTGGATAACGAGAGATATTGTGAGCCTAGTCAAAGAGAAAAAGGAAGCATTTGTCAAAGCTAGGAGGCTGGGAACACACGAAGCAAACGTGGAATACAAGGAAAGTAGAAAGAAACTTAAGCAAGGAGTAAGAAGGGTTAAAAGGGGTCATGAAAAATCATTGGCCAGCAGGATTAAGGAGAATCCCAAGGCTTTTTATATATATATAAAGATCAAGAGGGTAGCCAGGGAGAGGGTTGGCCCACTCAAGGACAAGGGAGGGAATCTATGCGTGGAGCCAGAGGAAATGGGCGAGGTAGTAAATGAGTACTTTGCTTCAGTATTCACCAAAGAGAAGGACTTGGTGGATGATGAGTCTGGGAAAGGATGTGTAGATAGTTTGAGACATGTTTAGATCAAAAAAGAGGAGGTATTGGGACTCTTGAGAAACATTAAGGTAGACAAGTCCCCAGGGCTTGATGGGATATACCCCAGAATACTGAGAGAGGCAAGGGAGGAAATTGCTGGGGCCTTGAGAGGAATCTTTGTATCCTCACTGGCTACAGGGGAGGTCCCAGAGGTTTGGAGAATAGCCAATGTTGTTCCTTTGCTTAAGAAGGGTAGCCAGAATAATCAAGGTAATTACAGGCCGGTGAGCCTTACATAAGTGGTAGGGAAATTATTGGAGCGGATTCTTCGAGACAGGATTTATTCCCACTTGGAAATAAGTGGACGTATTAGTGAGAGGCAACATGGTTTTGTGAAGAGGAGGTCGTGTCTCACGAACTTGATCGAGTTTTTCAAGGAAGTGACGAAGATGATTGATGAGGGTAGGGCAGTGGATGTTGTCTACATGGACTTTAGTAAGGCCTTTGACAAGGTCCCACATGGCAGACTGGGACAGAAGGTGAAGTCGCATGGGATCAGAGGTGAGCTGGCAAGGTGGATACAAAACTGGCTCGGTCAAAGCCCTGTTTGTGAACAGAATTCCCACTCACCTGAAGAAGGGGCTTGGAGCTCCGAAAGCTTGTGTGGCTTTTGCTACCAAATAAACCTGTTGGACTTTAACCTGGTGTTGTTAAACTTCTTACTCGGTCAAAGAAGACAGAGGGTAGCAGTGGAAAGGTGCGTTTCTGAATGGAGGGCTGTGACAAGTGGTGTTCCTCAGGGATCAGTGCTGGGACCTTTGCTGTTTGTAATATATATAAATGATTTGGAGGAAAATGTAACTGGATTGATTAGTAAGTTTGCGGACGACACAAAGGTTGGTGGATTTGCGGATAGCGATGAGGACCATCAGAGGATACAGCAGGATATAGATCAGTTGGAGACTTGGGCGGAGAGATGGCAGATGGAGTTTAATCCAGACAAATGTAAAGTAAGGCATTTTGGAAGATAGGAATACAGATAATACAGATAGGAAATATACAGTAAATGGCAGAACCCTTAAGAGTATTGATAGGCAAAGGGATCTGGGTGTACAGGTACACAGGTCACTGAAAGTGGCAACACAGGTGGGGAAAGTAGTCAAGAAGGCATATAGCATGCTTGCCTTCATCGGCTGGGGTATTGAGTTTAAAAATTGGCAACTCATGTTGCAGCTTTATAGAATCTTAGTTAGGCCGCACTTGGAATATAGTGTTCAATTCTGGTTGCCACACTACCAGAAGGATGTGGAGGCTTTGGAGGGGGTACAGAAAAGATTTACCAGGATGTTGCCTGGTATGGAGGCATTGGCTATGAGGAGAGGTTGGAGAAACTTGGTTTGTTCTCACTGGAGCGACGGAGGTTGAGGGGTGACCTGATAGAAGTCTACAAGATTACGAGAGGCATGGACAGAGTGGATAGTCAGAAGCTTTTTCCCAGGGTGGAAGAGTCAATTACTAGGAGGCATAGGTTTAAGGTGCGTGGGGCAAGGTTTAAAGGAGATGTACAAGGCAGATGTTTTACACAGAGAGTAGTGGGTGCCTGGAACTCGTTGCCGGGGGAGGTAGTGGAAGCGGATACGGTAGTGACTTTTAAGGGGCGTCTTGATAAGTACATGAATAGGATGGGAATAGAGGGATATAGTACCCGGAAGGATAGGGGGTTTTAGTTAAGTCGGGCAGCATGGTCGGTGCAGGCTTGGAGGGCCGAAGGGCCTGTTCCTGCGCTGTAATTTTCTTTGTTCTTTGAGACCGGACATTGAGACCGGGCTCGCTAAAGACATGAAAATAAAGATTAACACACATTACCATAAATGATTCCACCTCGTGACCATTTCTGGTGGAAATCCAGTTCTCGAATGATCGCGAGAGCTGAGAAATCGGGCGCAATCCTGACATCCCGGCTCTCGCGCTTTTACCTGCTCACTCTGCCCATCGATGGGTGGGGTAAGTCGGAAAACTCCCAGCCAATGGATTTACATAGGAACATAGAAGATAGGAGCAGGAGGAGGCCATTCGGCCCTTCAAGCCTGCTCCGCCATTCATCACGATCATGGCTCATTGTCCAACTCAATAGCCTAATCCTGCTTTCTCCCCATTGACTGTGTTAGCTACTCCCTATGAATGTGGTTCATGGAATGAATCCCAGCTCCTAACGTAAATTCTAGCAGACCTGCAACACCGCACTATATATTGCCTTGATGACAGAAACAGGCTTCCTTTTGTTAATGATCTGTTTTATCCTTAATTGTGAGTAAGACAAGAGAAAACAGATGTCTGGGTTGCATTAATCTTGTAGAGTGGTCGTGTTTTAAGGGTGAAAAGAAGCCAATCACTGTAAAGTAGCTTCCAGAAGAATCAATATTTAATTATGCGACTATTGATTGGTATTTCCGACACCACCCTCTTCACAGCATTTATCTGATGCACAACTACTCACTGGAAAGTTCTGTTCTTGTAAATTTATTGGTAGTGAAGTCTGAAGGACTGGACGCCATTGAAAGAGGGTGGTTTTATTCAACTTTTGCAGTTTCTCTCAACCCAAGCATGAGACCAAGTAAAGTGTCAGAATCAGACTGTGCTCATGGCTCCGTGTCATTGAGGTTGTGGTGAAGAAGCTTCATTTAGCTTCTAACTTTAATAGACTTGCAATTAAACATAACTCTTTCAGTTTATGCAAAATGGCACAGTGGGTTAGCACTATTGCCTCACAGCACCAGGGATTCGGGTTCGATTCTGGCCTTGGGTCACTGTCTGAGCAGAGTCTGCATGTTCTCCCCATGTCTGCGTGGGTTTCCTCCAGCTTCCTCCCACAGTCCAAAGATGTGCGGGTTAGATGGATTGGCCATGCTAAATTGCCCCTTAGTGTCGGGGGATTAGTAATGTGAATGCATGGGGTTACAGGGATAGGGCCGGGGTGGGATTGTTGTTGGTGCAGGCTAGATGGGTCGAATGGCCTCCTTCTACACTGTAGGGATTCTACGATTCTTTTCTGTGAAAATTATGCTTTTTAAGAGAAACACATTCCTACAGATTTCCCTTTTGCTCTTTTCAATTTTTTTTATTCATTCATGGGATCTGGGTGTCGTTGGTTGGCAAGCATTTATTGCTCTTCCCTTGTTGCCCTTGATCTGAGTGATTTTATTGCTCATCCCTAATTTACCTTGATCTGAGTAGCTTGTTTGGCTACTTTGGAGGGCATTTAAGAACCAACCACATTGCTGTGTGTTTGGAGTCACATGTAGGTCAGACCATGTAAGGATGGGAACAGGTTATCTTCCCTGAAGAAGAATAGTAAACTAGATGGGTTTTCACAACAATCAATAGCTTGATGATCATCTTTAGGCTTTTTGGGAACATTTTCCCACCCCGCCCACCGCGGGAATATTAGCGGGAAGGGGGGCAGACTATGCAAAGGTCCGTTGACCTTGGGCAGGATTTTCCATTTCTGGGGGTGAGGATGGCCGGAAAATCATGCCCTTAATTTCAGATTTTTATTGAATTCAAATTTCACCATCGGCTGTGCTGGGATTTGAACCCTGGCTCCCAGAACATTACCTCGGGTCACTGGATTAATAGTCTGCAGTGACTATACCACTATGCCACCACCTCCACATATTGAAAATCTATCAAGATCTCTGAAGGTCCCACCATGCTTCACAGCCAGTGGACTACTTTTTGGAGTCACTTCTGAAGCAGAGCAGCTGAATTGCGCACAGCAAGCTGCTACAAGCAACAAGGCAACCGTAACCAAAGAGTTTGTTTCCCTGATGTTAGGTGAGGCCTGAACTCCCTGATCCTTTTTAGAATCTTTTTGAGATGTCTTAATGCTTCATCTGTCAAGAACTAGGGGTCATAGAAACACAGAAACATAGAAGATAGGAGCAAGGGAAGGCCATTTGGCCCTTCGAGCCTGCTCCGCCATTCATTACGATCATGGCTGATCATCCAACTCAATAGCCTAATCCTGCTTTCTCCCCATAACCCTTGATCCCATTTGCCCCAAATGCCATATCCAGCCGCCTCTTGAATGCATTCAATGTTTTGGCATCAAATACTTCCTGTGGTAATGAATTCCACAGTCTCACCACTCTTTGGGTGAAGAAATGTCTCCTCATCTCCGTTCTAAATTCTACCCTGAATCCTTAGACTGTGACCCCTGGTTCTGGTTGCCCCCATCATCAGGAACATCCTCCCTGCATTTCCCCTGTCTAATCCTGTTAGAATTTTTAAAATCTCTATGAGATCCCCCCTCATTCATCTGAACTCTAGCGAAAACAATCCTAACCTAGTTTGAGGATAAAGGGTCAACATTTTAGGACTGAGGTTAGGAGAAAGTGCTTCACCCAGAGGGTGGTGAATGTGTGGAATTCACTACCAGGTAAAATAGTTGAGGCCAAAATGTTGTGTGATTTCAAGAAGGAATTAGATATAGCTCTTGGGGTTAAAAGGACCAAGGGATGATGGGGGGAAGACGCGATATGGGTATTGAACTTGATGATCAGCCATGATCAAAATGAATGATGGAGCAGGCTTGACGGCCTACTCTTCTATTTTCTGTGTATGAAACATTTATCTTAGAAAGGGCATACTTGTTCTGGAGGGAGTGTAATGAAGATTTTGCTAGAATATAGTTCTGAGGATCAAGGGATTTTCCTACATGGGAGAATGTGTAAAATGGGCCTATATTCCCCGGGATTTAGAAGAATGAAAAGTGGTCTAATTGAAATATATAAATTTCTTAAAGTGTTTGTCAGTGTCGATGTTGGGAAAATGTGTCCTTTGGTTGGAGAAAATAGAACATAAGGGCCACAGTCTCTAAGTAAGGCGTCAATCATTTAGGGCCGAGGTGAGGAGAGATTCCTTCACTTAAAGGGTTGCAAATCTTTAGAGTTTTCTACCTCGGAGGGCTGTACTCAGTCATTAAGTATATTCAAAACAGATCAGTAGATTCTTGTGTACTCATAGGTTTGGGGGAAGTGAGTTAAGGTCAAAGCTCAGCCAAATGACCCATTCCAATTTCTTATCCTCTGAAAGACTGTGTAGCACTCTCCATCAATCCTGCACTGGAACGTTAGACTGGATTATTTTTTTCTATTCTTGGGAGAGTGACATGAATGTGAACCGTCTGATTCTAAGGCGAAAAGGCTGTCCACTGAGCCACCACTGACACCTATAACAATCAAATCGACCCAAAAAGCTTTGTTTCTGCCTTTTATTATTAAATATAATGTTTTGCAAGCTAAAGTTAATTTATTAGTGTCACAAGTAGGCTTACATTAACACTTCAATGAAGTTGGGACCAGGACACAGGGGCAGCATGGAGGTACAGTGGTTAGCACTGCTGTTTCATAGCGCCAGAGATCCGGGTTCGATTGGGTCACTGTGTGGAGTTTGCATGTTCTCCCCGTGTCTGTGTGGGTTTCCTCCGGGTGCTCCGGTTTCCTCCCACATCTGAAAGACCTGCTGGTTAGGTGCATTGACCCGAACAGGCGTCGGACTGTGGCGACTAGGGGAATTTCACAGTAACTTCAATGCAGTGTTAATGTAAGCCTTACTTGTGACTAATAAATAAACTTTACTTTACTTTAGTTACTGTGAAAATCCATGAGTTGCCACACTCCGGCACCTGTTCGGGTACACTGAGGGAGAATTTAGCATGGCCAACACACCTAACCAGCACATCTTTTGGACTGTGGGAGGAAACCGGAGCACCCAGAGGAAACCCACGCGGACAGAACATGGGGAGCACCTGCAGACTCCGCACAGACAGTGACCCAAGCCGGGAATCAAACCCAGGTCCCTAGCGCTGTGAGGGAGTAGTGCTAACCACTGTTAACGCCGTGCCACCCCTGCGTCCTGGTCCTTTTCTGGCAATTTAATTTGAAGTAATTTGATTTTCCACTTCCTTACCTCCAAAGGATAACTTCTCAGATGCCACTTCGCCATTCTGAAAAGTCCCAAGTTCATTTTGTTGCCCTGTTGCATTGCAGCAAAAGCTACCATTCACAAGTTAATGCCTGTGAAAGCCAGCAGAGAAGATAGATTCATAGAATCCTACAAATCAGAAAGAGGCCATTCGGCCCATTGAGTCTGCACCGACCACAATCCCACCCAGGCCCTATCCCCATAACCTGTGCATTTACCCTAGCTAATCCCCCTGACAGTACGGGGCAATTTAGCATGACTAATCCACCTAACCCGCACATCTTTGGAGTGTGGGAGGAAACCAGACCACCCGGAGGAAACCCATGCAGACACAGGGAGAATGTGCAAACTCCACACAGACAGTGACCCAAGCCGGGAATCGAACCCGGGTCTCTGGCGCTGTGAGGCAGCAGTGCTAACCACTGTACTACCGTGCCGCCCAAAATGGAAATGTCAGGAGTGGGATAATAAGCCAATAATAAGCCAATTTTTAGCCATTTGTAGTGTATGCATTGGGACTTTGAAATATCTTCTGGCATAGTTTTGTAACCAAAAATGCTGCCTGAGACAGTTATGAGCACAAATGATTGAAATAGATTTACAAGAATATCTTTTTGGAATCTTCCTTTTAATGCATGAGTCGGACTGGTTTGACTTATGAGGTTGTCAATTAGATGAATGGTTTCACTGGATCTCAGTGAAACCCGTTTAGCCAAGTTCTGCCTCATATGCTGCCATGGACAGATTTATGGGAGAGGTAATGCGCTCAGTATCTTTCTGAGAAACTAATCATGTTGCCAGGTGGAGGAAGATGCACAGTGCTTCAATTAGATTCCAATAATTATGACCTGTTCTAATGACAATGATTGGATGGAACAGAAATGTCAAGCATAAGGTCCACAGGATGCTTGAGTTCATAGAATCTTAAAATCATAGAATCCCTACAGTGCAGAAGGAGGCCATTCGGCCCATCGGGTCTGCACCGACTCTCTGACAGAGCATCCTACCCAGACCCACAATCCCTACCCTAACCCTGTAACCCCACGTATTTGCCCTGCTAATCCCCCAAACGGACATATCTTAGGAAATAAGAGACAATTTAGCATGGCCAATCCACCTAACCTACGCATCTTGGGACAGTAAGGGATAATTTAGCATGGCTAATCCACTTAATCTGCACATGTTTGGAGTGTGGGAGAAAACCAGAGCACCCGGAGGAAACCCACGCAGACACAGGTAGAATGCGCAAACTCCACGCAGACAGTCACTCAAGGCCAGAATCTGTTGTTCTTAAGGTGGCTGACTCTCTGAGAATTGGGTACAAATCTCCCAGGCTCTGCTTCTCACCATTTATTCAATGTTGCACCACAGCAATCAAGACTTCGCCTCCCCATTCAGCTTCACAGTTCTGTGAGAATATCCACACAGAGAACTGCTCCACACTCAGTGACGAGCAATAAGAACGTCAGAACTAGGAGCAGGAGTAGGCCATCTGGCCCCTCGGGCCTGCTCTGCCATTCAATAAGATCCTGGCTGATCTTTTTGTGGACTCAGCTCCACTTACCCGCCCACTCACCATAAACCTTAATTCCTTTACTGTTCAAAAATTTATCTATCCTTGCCTTAAAAACATTCAATGAGGTAGCCTCAACTGCTTCACTGGGCAGGGAATTCCACAGATTCACAACCCTTTGTGTGAAGAAGTTCCTCCTCAACTCAGTCCTAAATCTGCTTCCCCTTATTTTGAGGCTATGCCCCCTAGTTCTAGTTTCACCCGCCAGTGGAAAAAACTTCCCTGCTTCTATTTTATCTATTCCCTTCATAATCTTATATGTTTCTATAAGATCTCCCCTCATTCTTCTGAATTCCAATGAGTATAGCCCCAGTCTACTCAGTCTCTCCTCATAAGCCAACCCTCTGAACTCCAGAATCAACCTAGTGAATCTCCTCTGCACCCCCTCCAGTGCCAGTATATCCTTTCTCAAGTAAGGAGACCAAAACTGTACACAGTACTCCAGGTGTGGCCTCACCAGCACCTTATACAGCTGCAACATAATCTCGCTGTTTTTAAACTCCATCCCTCTAGCAATGAAGGACAAAATTCCATTTGCCTTCTTAATTACCTGCTGCACCTGCAAACCAACTCCTTGAGATTCCTGCACAAGGACACCCAGGTCCCTCTGCACAGCAGCATGTTGCAATTTTTTACTATTTAAATTGCTGTTATTCCTACCAAAATGGATGACCTCACATTTACCAACATTGTACTCCATCTGCCAGACCCTTGCCCACTCACTTAGATTATCTACATCCCTTTGCAGACTTTCAGTGTCCTCTGCACACTTTGCTCCTCCACCCATCTTAGTGTCATCTGCGAATTTTGACACACTACACTTGGTCCCCAACTGCAAAGGATCTATATAAATCATAAACAATTGCGGTCCCAACACTGATCCCTGAGGCACACCACTAGTCACTGATCGCCAACCAGAAAAACACCCATTTACCCCCACTCTTTGCTTTCTGTTAATTAACCAATCCTCTATCCATGCTAATACATTACCCGTAACACCATGCACCTTTATCTTATGCAGCAGTCTTCGGTGCGGCACCTTGTCAAATGCCTTCTGGAAATCCAGATACGCCACATCCACAGGTTCCCCATTGTCCACTGCACATGTAATGTTCTCAAAGAATTCCACCAAATTAGTCAAACATGACCTGCCCTTCATGAACCCATGCTGCGTCATACCAATGGGACAATTTATATCCAAATGTCTCGCTATTTCTTCCTTGATAGATTCAAGCATTTTCCCTACTACAGATGTTAAGCTAACCAGCCTATAGTTACCTGCCTTTTGTCTACCTCCTTTTTTAAACAGTGGCGTCACATTTGCTGTTTTCCAATCTGCGGGAACCACCCCAGAGTCCAGCGAATTTTGGTAAATTACCACGAGTGCATTTGATATTTCTCCCGCCATCTCTTTTAGTACCCTGGGATGCATTCCATCAGGACCAGGAGACTTGTCTACCTTTAGCCCCATTAACTTGCCCAACACTACCTCTTTCGTGATAATGATGGTTTCTCGGTTCTCACCTGCCATAGCCTTTCTGTCATCAATTTTTGGCATGTTATTTGTGTCTTCCACTGTGAAGACCGACACAAAATACCTGTTCAATACCTCAGCTATTTTCTAATTTCCAGTTATTACATCCCCCTTCTCGTCCTCTAAAGGACCAATGTTTACTTTTGCCACTCTTTTTTGTTTTATATATTTGTAGAAACTTTTGCTATTTGTTTTTATATTCTGAGCTAGTTTACTCTCATAATCCATCTCAACCTTTCTTTATAGCTTTTTTCGTGGCTTTCTGCTGACCTTTAAAGATTTCCCAATCCTCTAGGTTCCCACTAGTCTTTGCCACTTTGTATGCATTTTCTTTCAATTTGATCCCTCCTTTATTTCCTTAGATATCTATGGCTAATTATCTCTTTTTCTACAGTCCTTCCTTATCACTGGTATATACGTTTGCTGAGCACTGAAAGATCGCTTTGAAAGTCTTCCACTGTTCCTCAATTGTCCCATCATAAAGTTTTTGCTCCCAGTCTACCTTAGCCAACTCCTCCCTCATCCCTTCATAGTCTCCTTTGTTTAAGCACAAGACACTGGTATTGGATTTTACCTTCTCACGCTTCATCTGGATTTTAAATTCAACCATACTGTGATCGCTTCTTCCAAGAGGATGCTAACTGCAAGATCATTAATTATTCCCGTTTCATTACACAGGACCAGATCTAGGATAGCTTGCTCCCTTGTAGGTTCCATTACATACTGTTCAAGGAAGATATCACGGATACATTCTATGAAGTCCTCCTCAAGGCTGCCTTGACCGACCCGGTTTGACCAATTGATAAGTAGATTAAAATCCCCCATGATAATTGCTGCACCATTTTTACATGCATCAGTTATTTCTTTGTTTATTTCTCACCTTACCATGATGTTATTATTTGATGGCCTATAGACTACGCCTATCAGTGACTTTTTCTCCTTACTATTTCTAATTTCCACCCAAATTGATTCAACCTTTTTTTCCATAGAACCTATATCATCTCTCACTACTGCCCTGATACCATCCTTAAATATCAGAGCTACACCACCTCCCTTACCTTCCTGTTGATCCCTCTGAACAGTTTGATACCCCTGGATATTCAACTCCCAGTCGTGACCATCCTACAACCATGTCTCTGTAATGGCCACCAAATCATACTCGTTCGCAATGATTTATGCTGTCAACTCATTTACCTTGTTTCAAATGCTACGAGCATTCAGATAAAGTGTCCTTATGCTAGTTTTTGTACCTTCTTTTTGAATTCTAACACTTCCATTAATAACATCTCCTGAGTTCTCCTTCCTTTTAACGTTTTTCCTGATTTTTGGCATAGTTGGAACCTTCTCCCCACATTTTGTCCTTGCTCCATCCTTCTCGGACTCCTTACATAGGTTCCCTTCCCCCTGGCATATTAGTTTTAACCCTCCCCAACCGGTCTAGCAAACACTCCCCCGAGGACATCAGTCCGAGTCCTGCCCAGTGTAACCCGTCCAATTTGTACAGGCCTCACCTCCCCCAGAACCGGTTCCAATGCCCCAGGAATCTGAAACCCTCCCCCTGACACCATCTCTTGAGCCACGTATTTATCCGATATATCCTCTCATTTCTACTCCGACTAGCACGTGGCACCGGAAGTAATCCTGAGATCGCTACCTTTGAGGTCTGATTTCTTAACTTTCTTCTTCGCTCCCTGTGTTCTGCTTTTAGGATCTCATCACTTTTTTACCTATGTTGCTTGTCCCAACGTGTACTATGACCACTGGCTGTTTGCCCTCCCCCTTCAGAATGTCCTGCAGCCGCTCCGAGACATCCTTGATCCTAGCACCAGGGAGGCAGCGTACCATCCTGGAATCTCGTTTGTGGCCACTGAAATGCCTGTCTATTCCCCTTACAATTGAATCCCCTATAACTATTGCACTGGCACACTTTTTACCCTTCGCCTCTGCAACAGAACTAACCGTGGTGCAATGAGTTTGGCTGCTGCTGCTTTCCCTAGAGAGGTCATTCCCCCCAACAGTATCCAAAGCGGTATATCTGTTTTGCAGGGGAATGGTCACAGGAGATTCCTGTGCTACCTGCCTATCTCTCTTGTTCTGTCTGGTGGTCACCCATTCTGTTCCTGCCTGCGGAGTCTGAGCCTGCGGTGTGACCAACTCTCTATACGTGCTATCCACGATACTCTCTGACTCACGGATGCTCCATAATGTCTCCAGCCGCCGCTCCAGCTCTGAAACTCGAGCTTCCAGGAGCTGTAGTTGGAGACAATGTTAATGTTTTAAATGTTGTGACAATCGAGTGTATGCTGTAATTGTGAGTAAGAGCAACTGATGCTGACTGGGGAAAGGTGAGGGCAAGAACCAGTTTGCACCTGAGGAGGGTGAAACTGTGGAAGGGAAAAGTAGTCTGCACTTACATTATTCTGGGTTTTGTGAATAAATATACGTTGAAGATAGACTGGATTTGTTTTCCAAATTATTTTAGAAGAAAAGAGTGAATTCCGATTTCTGTGACCTCAGGGCATCTCAAATCACAGAAATACTTCTACAATGCACTGTTTTTTTTTAACTTATTCTTTTTTGGGGTGTGGGTGTCGCTGTCAAGGCTAGTATTTGTTTCCATTTGTAGTTGCCCTTGAACAGAGTGGCTTCCTAGACCATTTCAGAGGGTAGTTAAGAGTCCACCACATTGCAGTTGATCTTGAGACACATGTAGGTCAGACCAGGTAAGGCCCTAAAGAACTATGAGAGTCGACAATGGTTTCACTGTTACTGTAATGTAGGAAATGTGCAGCCAGTTTCTGCACAGCAAGAGCTCACAAAAGGCAAAAGGCAAAGAGATAAGGACCAGACAATCTATTTTTTTCAAACTGCTGTTAGTTAAGAGATCAATGTTGGCCATGACAATAGGGAAAACTTTTCTGTTCTTCTTCAAACAGAAGCTCTAAATGTGCTGGGTTCCCAAATGCTGACAACCAAGGACTTGTAACAAACAATACTTTATTCACTCGCTGAGCAGCTCTCCATACTTGTACTCTGCCTGTGCTCTGGGGAGAGCTCCCATGCTCCTGACACATTACCTTTATAGTAGCTGCATCATCACAATATATAACTGTTTATATAGGGTGAGACATGGTTAAGCTGCTGCAGCTGGTGCATAGCCCATCATGTCTCCTTTCCCCCCATGCCTCTGTCCACCTTTCCTTTGTGTAAAGATGAGATACAAAGGCCGGTTGCAGATTAGTTGGTGACATGGCCCTGGAACTTTGTGTTTGGTTTGGTCACATGCACTGAGGGTATGAATGTGCCGGTTGGCTGTGCTGTAATTTTTCTCAGGCGATCTGGGGCGATACATTAGTGTATTCAGAGGGTGCAGGGCTCACTGCATAGGGCACTGCATAGATCTGGCAGAGTCTCCATGTCCACTAGGATAGGGGGCCTGTGTTCAAGGCCAGATGATTGGGGCGCCATTGACGCTGGTTCCAATATATATAGAAGGTGATGGTGGTTGTGGATGTAATGAGCACCGCCAAGGGGCCCTGTACCTGGTTGCTTCCAATCCAGACTGCCCCTGGTGAAGTTGTTGGGTGCAGTATCTCTGGAGAGAAGTAGGGATGACAAATTGCTGGCCACGTAGTATCAGTCCAACCTGTACAGTTAGTTCATCACTGATGGCAAAGAATATGCGGAGCTCACGGGAAAGCTCATGGTGTTTTGAGTCTGTTGAAGACTGCTGCATGGCGCTCCTGCCAGCATCATTCAAAGTTTTAAAAAAAGGGTGTGATTTCACTGGCCATTCACACAATGCTCCCGTGGCAGCGAGGTCAGAGAATCTGGCACCCAGCCAAATCTCCATTAACTGCAGCGGGATGGTGTGAATGACTGTAAGATTCTGGCCAATATCTGTCCACCAGAGAAGTGACTATGGTAAATTTTGAGGATTTTTCATCGAGTGGGATTTGCCAGAACCCACAATTTGCATCCAAAATGTGGAAAAACTTGAGCATTTGGCATGGCTGCTCTCACCTGTTCCACTGTTTTCATAGTGTAAACTAAAGTTTATTTATGTGTGACAAGTAAGGCTTACATTAACACTGCAATGAAGTTACTGTGAAATTCCCCTAGGTGATAAGGTCTGAGCAGCAGCTTGTTCATAGAATCATAGAATCCCAAAGCACAGAAGGAGGCCATTCGGCCCATCGAGCCTGCACCGACAACAATTCCACCCAGGCCCTATCCCCATAATCCCACGTATTTACCCTGCTAGTCCCCTTGACACTAAGGGTCAATTTATCATGGTCAATCCACCTAACCTGTACATCATTGGACTGTGGGACAAAACCGGAGCACCCGGAGGAAACCCACGCAAGCACAGGGAGAAAGTGCAAACTCCACACAGACAGTGACCCAAGGCTGGAATTGAACCCGGGTCCCTGGGGCTGTGAGGCAGCAGTGCAAACCACTGTGCCGCCCACTGGCTACTCTGGTGGGACTTGTTCTTGTTCAAGTGCACTGGGTCAATCCTGTCCGTGCCATCTTCCTTTACTGTGGCCACCATTGCTGCAACCGGCTGCAAGGGCGGCACAGTAGCACAGTGGTTAGCACTGCTGCTTCACAGCTCCAGGGACCTGGGTTCGATTCCCGCTTGGGTCACTGTCTGTGAGGAGTTTGCACATTCTCCTCGTGTCTGCGTGGGTTTCCTCCGGGTGCTCCGGTTTCCTCCCACAGTCCAAAGATGTGTGGGTTAGGTTGATTGGCCATGCTAAAATTGCCCCTTAGTGTCCTGGGATGTGTAGATTAGAGGGATTAGCAGGTAGGATATGGGGGTAGGGCCTGGGTGGGATAGTGGTCGGTGCAGACTCGATGGGCCGAATGGCCTCTTTCTGTACTGTAGGGTTTCTATGATTTCTATGATGATTCTATGATGAAACCCACTCGGTGGGGAAAGAAAACAACACCTATGATGTAACCATTCTATGTCAATGTCTATGATGTAAACACTTTAAGAGATTATGGGCAGGATTTTCCAGCTGTGCTCACCCCAAGTCCGGAAAATCCCACCCCAACGTCAACGGACCATTGCATAGTCCGTGTCCCACCTGCTACGATTCCAGTGACAGGCAGGACAGGAAAATTCCGCCCCATGAAGCAAGTTGTGGTTAGGAATATTTTGAGTGCAGAGGAAAGTGACGTAAAATTAAATGTTCTGAACTAACACTGTCATTTGAAAGGCAGCAAAATATGCTTGCTACTTCTAACCATGCGAGTGATGTTGTTGGTATGTGATTGTACCATGAAATACTTCATTTATTCATGGCGTGCTCTACCTGAAGGTAGGTCCCAGGCTGATTGCCTGATGCTGCTTTATCCTGAGCTATTTTCTTGGCTGTGTTGCCCATTGCCTTCCACTCTCGGGGGTAGGGCGAGGAGACAGGCCCTAAGGCTATCTTAGCTGGAAGGGGAACTGAACCCACGCTGTTGCTGTTATTCTGAACCACATGTTGGCCAACCAATCTCCTCGACAAAATAGTTGTGGCATGAAAATCATTTCCCAAGGGAGAGTTTTCGAAGCGGTGCATGCAAAAACATGTAAAAAAAGAGGTGGAAGTTCAAGGGCGTAGTGAAATTGAGTTTTATGGTGCTTTATTTTAATGGTATTAGCGAGCCACAGGCACCTCTCATGACTTGGGGACAGCTCGCCCAATATCGGAGACCAATTGTGCGCCTGCTGCATCAAACTGGAAATCCTGGAGTGGGCAGAGAGAAGTGGGAGAGACACAGCACTGTCGAGTCAGGAGGGAAGCTCTTTTCCCACCTTCCTTAGACCAAATGTGAGGCAATCTAGAACAACAGGTCACAAGTATAGGTTGAGAGGCAGTAGATTTAAAACTGAGATGAGGAGGAACCACTTCTCACAGAAGGTGCTCAATTTTACTGCCCAATAATCATTGAATCCCTACAGCGCAGAAGGGGACAATTCAGACCATCGTGTCTGCACTGACCACAATACCAACTAGGCCCTATCCCATAATCCCATGCATTTGTCCTGCTAATCCCCTTGACACTATGGGCAATTTAGCATGGCCAATCAACCTAACCTGCATGTTTTTCAGACTGTGGGAGGAAACCGGAGCACCCGGAGGAAATCCACGCAGACATGGGGAGAACGTGCAAACTCCACACAGTCACCTGAGGCCGGAATCGAACCCGGGTCCCTGACGCTGTGTGTTAACACAGTAGTGCTAACCACTGTGCCACCCTGCCGCCCTAACCACCCTATAGCACGGTGGAGTCTGATTCATTGAATGGTTTCAAAAAGGAGACAGATCTCTTTCTGATTTTAAAAAATGGTTAAAGGGATATGGGGAAAAGGTGGGGAGGTGGATTTGAGACCAGGGATAGATCAGCTGTGATCTGATTGAATGGCAGAGCAGGGTTGAAGGGCTGAATTGCCTGCTTCTGCTGCTAATTCCTATGTTCCTGCCTTTCAGTAAAGTGGACCCCTTAAAGAAGGCTGTAGATCTGGAAAATCTGGACGGAACTTGCACGAGACATCCTCCTGTAACTTTGTAATAGATTTCTGACCTACCTGGTATATTTAATTAATAGGATGCTGATTTCAGATTGTTGCCGGGGGTGACGGAGAACAGCGGGGGCACAGATTGATTGCAGGAACCTGTGCCCAGAAATTGGGTTCCATTGGGCCTGTTTTCAATCCACAGAATGGGCAAAATGCACACCGATTTCTAACCTATTGTGTCCAATTAGTTCTCGTCCAATCCGCCCAAGGCAAGTGGCAAGCTCGGTGCCGGATCAGGCCCACCATGTAAAATGAGTTTGACACATCTACTGGAAAATAACAGATCCTCTCAAAGCAAGTTGAGTTTTGTGGGCTGGAGCAGCTGCTCTGTAGTCCCAGAATGTAATTACCTTTGGGTTTTATTGGTATCTTTGAGGCATTTTTTGAGACCAGCCGAAGAAAACTTTTCAAGTCCCCATTTCAAAATCTGTTTGAGCGACACTCCACTTTTCTTTTCATTAATCAGTCAACACAGGTTGTGTTTTTTAAAAATGCATCAAAAGAATGCGAACGAATCTCATTAAGATTGCTTGTCCTTGTCCGGAAGTATGGTTTATCTCAGCCTGCGTAAAATTACAGTTTGATATGGTTCGTAAAGCTTAAAAACAGCAACAGGAGATGCAGGGATAATTTTTACTGTTGCCGTAAGTCTTTTCAGTCTGTATATAAAATGTTGATCGGAGGCAAATGTTTGCTGGGTGCATTATTAAAATAAATTTTACTGATCTTGTGGCATCCCTTTTTTCTAAAGCCAAGTTACAGTGTCACCAGTTAAAATAAGCAGGCAAATGTGGGGGACCCTCTGGACTGTTAAACTGCACTCATATCTCAAGTACTCTGACAACTATCCGAGGCTCTTAGCATGCAAGAGCAAAGCCCGCTGGTAAGTAATGATTATTATTATTGATGGTGTGTGCTGTGGCTCCCAGCTCCCTGTGTGGAGTGATATAGAAAGCAAGGAATGAACTTAAATCAGAGGGAGGTACAGGCCTTTTGTGTCGGGAACTGACAGCAGTCAGGAAATAAGGAAAGTAATGGAAAATTTAAACTCAGGCATGGTGCAGCTTCCAAGAAGACTGCTGACTAATTCAAGATTTTGAAAATGATCTTTTTTTTACATAAGGCAGGGATCATAGTTTGAGGACAAAGGATAAACCTTTTCGGACTGAGGTGAGGAGAAATTTCTTCACCCGGAGAAGTTTTCAGTGAATCTTTAATGAGCTTCAAGTTTTTCAGTGCCCAGATCACCAACAACCCGTCCTGGTCCCCCCCACGCCAACACTACAGTTAAGAAAGCCCACCAATGCCTCTACTTTCTCAGGGGGAATTTGACATGTCCGCTACAACTCTCATCAAATTTACAGATGTACCATAGAAAGCATTCTTTCTGGTTGTGTCACAGCTTAGTATGGTTCCTGCTTTGTCCAAGACCGCAAGAAACTACAAAGGGTTGTGAACGAAGCCCAGTCCATCACTCAAACCAGCCTCCCATCCATTGACTCTGTCTACACTTCCCGCTGCCCCGGAAAAGCAGCCAGCATAATTAAGGGCCCCACACACCCTGGACAAACTCTCTCCCACCTTCTTCCGTCAGGAAAAAGATACAAAAATCTGAGGGCACGCACCAACCGACTCAAGAACAGCTTCTTCCCTGCTGCCATCAGACTTTTGAATGGACCTACCTCGTATTAAGTTAATCTTTCTCTATACCCTAGCTATGACTGTAACACTACATTCTGCACCCTCTCCTTTCCTTTGCTATCAATGGTATACTTTGTCTCTATAGCATGCAAGAAACAATACTTTTCATTGTAGACCAATAATAAAGCAAACCAAATCAAGTCAAAATCTGTGGAATTCACTGCCACAAAGAGGTTGAGGCCAAAACGTTTCGTGATTTCAAGAAGAAATTAAATATAGCTCTTGGGGCTAAAGGGATCAAGGGATATGGAGGGGAAGGGGGAATCAGGATATTGAATTTGATGATCAGCCATGATCAAAATGAATGGCAGAGCAGGCTCGAAGGGCCGAATGGCCTACCCCTGCCTCTATTTTCTGTTTTTCTATGTTTCTATATCGATTATGCAGACCAAAACAGCCCTCATGATTGGCACACCATCCACCACCTTAAACAGTCACTCTCTCCAATGCCTTTGCACAGCGGCAGCAGTGAATTCCAGCCACAACATGCACTGCAGCAACTTGCCAAGCCTTTTTCGGCAATGGCCTTCGAGGAGGACAATTGAGTATCAGATACATGATAACAGTGCCACCTGGGAGTTCTTTCACACGTCACATTCCACTTTGACTTGGAACCGCGCTGATGTTCCTTCAGTGCCACTCTGTCAAAAAACTGGAATCTCTGCCAATGGCACTGTAGGTGTACCTACACCACATGGACTGTAGCAATGCAAGAAGTTGACTCTCTACCACCTTCTTATGGGCAATTAAGGATGGGTAATGAATGTGGGCCGGCAGCGATGCTCACATCCCAAGAAAGAATAAAAATAACTGCTGACTCAAGCATCAGAGTTCTATGAACCAATTTTAATCATCCCAAAAGCTAGTAAATAGCAGACTGCGGTATCATACTCACCATGATAAGCTCCAGCAGATTTTATCCCACTTTCCTAAGCAAGCGAATTGCACCCTGGATGATATCAAATACATCCAAATTGATAGATTGAGCCACTTAAAATGAAATTGATTCAAAAAGCAGGGCTCCAATTTGATATAGTTGATGGTCTAATGGGAGTGAATATTTAAATGTCACTTGTCTAACTCTTGACACCTCGATGGAACATGTATATATACAGTTCCTTTTACAATGTCTGGGCATATTAAAGTATTTCAAAGTCCCTAAAGTACTTTTGAAGGGTACTTACCATAATTGCTGTAGAGCAATTTTGACAAAACAAGTCTAAGGGACGATGCACCTGAACTCTCCTAGGTATACATCAAAAATGTTGCCCTGCCAACAATTGGTATTCCCTCTTGGACTTTCATATACTTGGGTCTTTTTGTGCAAGATAAGTGCAGGAATGCTGTGTACATCTAACTTACAAAGCTAGTTTTCTACTTGTTTTCACAAGGCAGGCTTTTTTTCTAGTTGTCTACTCTTTGACACATATGCCAGTCTTTTTGCATTGACTATGCTGCCATGTCCGGGCTGTGGCAGAGTGTCACCTCAATGAAATTAAACACATAAAGCTGCAGAATGACCAAAAGACAACTTGATCCACTGATCCAGCTGCTTCCAAAAGACTCTGTCCCACACACCCACTCATGGGCATTTTAAAGGTATTTCTGAATCTATGGCCGAAATTCTGCCATCCCGCCTGTCACTGGAATTTTAGCAGGCGGGTTGCGGACAATGTGAAACCCCACTGATAGGCAGGAATTTCTGGCTTTTAGACCAGCGCGGCTGGAGAATTCCGCCCTACGTTTGTAACCCACATTTAAAACGGGGATGTAATCTTTCCTGTACGAAAAAGTCACGATAAAGCAGCTTAGAAAAATCATAGAAACCCTACAGTGCAGAAGGAGGCCATTCGGCCCATCGCGTCTGCACCAACCACAATCCCACCCAGGCCCTACCCCCACATATTTTACCTGCTAATCCCTCTAACCTACGCATTTTAGGATTCTAAGGGGCAATTTTTAACCTGGCCAATCAACCTAACCCGCACATCTTTGGACTGTGGGAGGAAACCGGAGCACCCGGAGGAAACCCACGCAGACACGAGGAGAATGTGCAAACTCCACACAGACAGTGACCCGAGCCGGGAATCGAACCCAGGACCCTGGAGCTGTGAAGCAGCAGTGCTAACCACTGCGCTACCGTGCCGCCCTTAGCTTCTGAGTGGCTCAATGTACTTCGCCAAAAGAAACCATCTTAGATGGTTTAGATTAGGCAGATTTGACCATTACTTTGTGCTAATTTAGTTGACCTAAGCTCATGTGATGGTACAATTGGGTTTAGTGTTCATAGTCAAGTATTAAAAGCACCTTGAGTCCGCTTTCTTCATTATTCTAGTATACCTGTTGGAAAATGTGTGTGCGGATGTCAGAGTACAACAAGAATGGGCTTCATGTTGTATTTCCCTCAGCTGATGGATTGATAAGTCGGTATGCTGGAGCTTGTGTAATCACATCGTGGCTGGAATTCTCCCAGGCCCCACCCACACGTTCAGTGGTGAGAATGATGTGAGAATATGACAAGGGGGCCCAGAAATTGGTTTCATGCAATGGTGTGAATTTACAGCGGGATTACCACTGGTGCCCACCATGGCAGGTCAGAAAACCCGCCAGCGTGAACCTCATTTTCATCCCGTTAATGGGACGTGGATGTAGGGCCAATGCCCCCCTGCCCTCCCCGCTGCGCCACCATGCCAGATTCCGCACAGTGCCAGCAGGAAAACACACCTGTACGAAACACATTCAGGACAACTTGACATGCAGATGGTGGGACTGATCTGAACAATGCCCAGGGCTGCCTCCAGAGTTCTGGATGGAGGCCACCCACAACCCGGGAACATCACAGCGGTGGATTGGGAGGGCATCTGCAGGTGGACCTTCCAGATTAGGTGTCCTGGAGGGGCTCCATCTTCTCACAGTGCTCCCAGAAATCTATTTTCATTTTTAGGAGGTCCACCTTCTTTCTTCAATCTTGGGTCAATGAAGTTGCACACTGTGGTGCTTGTTTCTTTAAGGACAACACAACAGAAGAGGGTCACCTGTCTTGTGGGACCAATTGGGACTGAGAATGGGTAATCACCCCAGAGGGTGGAGCTCTCTCTTAGGCAGAAAACAATGTGAAGACATGTAGAAGATATGTAGGGACTGAGGCAGCTGGCGCGCTGCCAACCTCTGTACAGTTTTTCCTTTTCAATAAATATTCTTTGTGTTCCTGACTAAGTCGATGGTCTATTTCATTACAGGTGACTTTTCAGCGTGGCAACCAACATGACAGCAGACTACGAGCCATCCAGGCCTGCCCCATCACTGAATATGACGTGAAAACCTTGGATACATAGTTAATGGGGTTGGGGCTGGAGGATTTGGTGTGTTTTCCTGCCAGTCACTGTACGGGATGTTCTTGCACCAGCCATGGCACTTAGGGGGCAATCTTACCAAACAATTCGAATGAACATGAAAAAGGAAAATAATTCTTTGGGCGAGCTCCCAGGCGCAATCATATGGCACTTGGAGAAATAAATGAGGCAAAGTGTGATTCTCACCAGCAGGGGGAGTGGGTGCAGCCTATTCATGGCGGGAGGCCAGCTGCTGAGCTGTAAGGGCACTATTGCAGATGCACCCCGGTTTCCTCGTGTTCTGTGTATAAGTGTACACAGTGCACTGCGATATCTGCCACTCCCATCCAACCCCCGGATATACAAAGAAAATAGAACAGTACAGCACAGGAACAGGCCCTTTGGCCCACGAAGTCTGTGCCGATCCAAGTGCCTGCCTATTATAATACTTTCTTGCCTCTCTGTGGTCCATATCCCTCTATTCCCTGCCTATTCATGTATCGATCCAGATGCCTCTTGAACGTTGTTATAGAATCTGCTTCCACCACCACCCCTGGCAGTGCATTCCATGCATTCACCACCTTCCGTGGGAAAAAAGATATTGTCACCCCTCCTCGATCGCCACCACCCTCCCCCGATCGCTGACCTCAATATAAACCCCCCAGTTGATCATCCCTCTGCTGATTGCAGGCCCTGATTTCCCCCTTATCCCCCTCCTTAGGCCAATTGCTGGCCTTGATATCTCCCCCAGCCGATCGCTAGCCTCGATTCCTCTCCCCCAATCAATCGCCGCCCCAGCCAATCTCAATTGCAGAGTACACACCCCTGTCTCCCCATCATAGCCTCGCCCTTTCAGGCCCTGTTCCCTTCAGGCTCCACCCCCTCCTCTTAGGCCCCACCCAATATGCATTCCTGGTACCCGGTGGGCAGTGCCAGGGTGCCCAGTAGGCACTGCTAGGGTGCCAGGCTGGCAATACCAGGTTTCCAAGCTGGCTGTGCCAGGCTGGCACTGGCCAAGGGGCACTGCCCACCCCTGCCCCCAACCATCCAGGGGCTTCAATGGCCTCTGGTCCCACTGGCGAGGCCATCATGTCAGGTCCCCGTCAGTGGGGGCCATAGGTGATCCTTGCCAATGAGGACCTCCACCGGCGAGGTCATTAAGGCAAGTGAGCCTGGACTATTGCATCTGGGACTTACTAATTGATATTGAAATCACTTCATTAATATTTGCTGGCAGAACAGGCCTAGTATCATAGTGAGAGGCGAGGAACCGGGTGCAAACCCAGTTTTTTGGCTCTCACCCAATCTTACCAGCTCGCCATGCCAACTGACCAGCATGACAAACTGGTAAGATCACCCCCTTAGTCTCAAAATGGGAGTCATGATGTGGAGATGCCGGCGTTAGACTGGGGTGGGCACAGTAAGAAGTCTCACAACACCAGGTTAAAGTCTAACAGGTTTATTTGGTATCACAAGCTTTCAGAGCACTGCTAAGGACTCACCTGATGAAGGAGCAGCGCTCCGAAAGCTCATGATACCAAATAAGTCTGTTGGACTTTCACCTGGTGTTGTGAGACCTCTTACTGTGTCAAAATGGGAGAATTCCATCTCCTGTCTTCAGGATGTGGAGGGGACACAAATATTTTGCCCTTTTAATTCTACTATCCTTTTAGATATCTACTATGAAATTTTAATTAAGACAGAAGCACCAGTCTTTGAACATTATGGAGATTTATGATCTAAACCTGGCCCACAGAGAGCTGTAAAATCTTATGTTAATCAAGAATTCCATGAAAGAGTTGAGTTTTTAGCACAAGATTTTTAAAGGGCACCTCAACTCCAGTTAAATTTGGGTCTCAAACCATTGGAACAAATTCATAAACATAGTCAGAGCACCATTCTTTGTAAATTCTGCTCAGTCTTTTGGAAATAAAATCTGGAAACCCATGAGGAGTTTGAAACAAACACAGTAAATCACCATGGCCCCATTAGCTCAATGCACCACTTCCAAAAGTACAAACTTTTAACTTGAACTCCATCTTCAGGTGCTTTCTGTAAAGTCAAGAAAATGATCAGAAATCCTGAAATTTTCTAATCCTGCTATCATGCTCACATACCTTTCCAAAAACAGTTTCAGCGTAACCAAATGTTTAATTTGTATATTGTCATTATCCACCTCCACAATGCAAAGGGATTTGTTCCCTAGCTACAGGATATGAATATAATTGTTAAAGTCTATTTATTTATTTACTAGTGTCACAAGTAGGCTTACATTAACACTGCAATGAAGTTACTGTGAAAATCCCCTAGTTGTCACACTCCGGCGCCTGTTCGGGTACACTGAGGGAGAATTTAGCACAGCCAATTCACCTAACCAGCACTTCTTTCGGACTGTGGGAGGAAACTGGAGCACCCGGAGGAAACCCAAACCGACACGGGGAGAACGTGTAGACTCCGCACAGACAGTGACCCAATCTGGGTATAGTATATAGTATATAAATATATACTATCTATATATTTATTAGTGTCACAAGTAGGCTTCTATTAACACTTCAATGAAGTTACTGTGAAAATCCCCTTGACGCTACACTCCGGCGCCTGTTCGGGTACACTGAGGGCGAATTTAAGCATGACCAATCCACCAAACCAGCACATCTTTCAGACTGTGGGAGGAAACCGGAGCACCCGGAGGAAACTCACGCAGACACGGGGAGAATGTGCAGAGACTTCGCACAGACAGTGACTCAAGCTGGGAATCGAACCCTGGTCCCTGGCGTTGTGAGGGAGCAGTGCTAACCACTGTGCCACCGTGCCGCTCATATCTGTCTATCCAAGGACATAAAAAATAATTGAGACATTTTCCCTACTTGCAGACGAAGTGCCTTTGCATGGTCACTTGTTTAAAATTCAGAGCCGAATATGATATTCTTTGCAGCAATCACATTTCACTGTGTCGACTTGATGTATTTTGGTTTTTAACCTTTAATTCTGATGTGGGCCCATATCATTTACACTATGGCTTTTTGCTTTTTTCTAAAGACAGAAAAGGCCCATAACACTTTCACATATGAGACATGATTAATGTTGGGGAGAAGATGCAGGTGACATGTCCTTCTGAAATGGGACATCTATTGATGCAGTCAATTTACGAGAAAGCAGGAAGGGTGAAGAGAATACTGTAATTTCTAGACTTGTGAAATAGTAGCCCTATAAGCCTTCATCCAGTCTGCAGACATACAGCCGATGGACACTCAATATATTCTCATTTGTTGGCCAAGGAATCTCATCTAATCAATACTGGCTGTAGAAAATGGAAACAATCGCACACTGCACAGCAGACATATTGATTCCCGAAAATAAAAAAAACGCAATCATAGCGGTTGTTGAGTCGGCATCACTACTCTTCGGAGTCTCTTCATGACCTCACCTCAGAGAGTTAGCTAAAATCTAAGCGTATGCCGGAAAATCCTTTGGCCAATATCATAAAGAAATAATGCTCTTTTCAAGTCGCAGCCCGACCTCTTCAAAGTAATCTGTATGCAGTATAATGTGATGATAGTCCACTAGACCAGCTCATGCTCAACCATTTTACTACCTCTTGAGATCGACTTATTGCTAAGAATCATGACTCAAGAAATTGAGTCATCTTAAATGCCTAGATACTTAATCTATCTTTCTCATCTTCTTTAATGACAAAACTAGAATAGAATAGAATCCTTACAGTGCAGAATGAGGCAATTCGGCCCATCAAGCCCTATCCCTGTAACCTTTCTTCACTATTTTAATGGGGGTGTGAACCCATTTAGAAACATAGAAACTAGCAGCAGGAGTAGGCCATTTGACCCTTTGAGCCTGCTCCGCCATTCATTTTGATTATGGCTGATCATCAAATTCAATCTCCTGATCCCCCCACTTTCTCCCATATCCCTTGATCCCTTTAGCTCCAACAGCTAGATCTAATTTCTTCTTGAAATCAAACAATGTTTTGGCATCAACTACATTCTGTGGTAGTGAATTCCACACATTCACCACCCTCTGGCTGAAGAAACTTCTCCTCACCTCAGTTCATAGAATTCCATAGAATCCCTACAGTGCAGAAGCAAGTCATTCGGACCATCGTGTCTGCACCGACCACAATCCCACCCAGGCCCTATTCCCATAACCCCAATTATTTACCCTGCTAATCCCCTGACACTAGGGTCAATTTTGCATGGTCAGTGCACCTAACCCGCACATCTTTGGACTTTGGGAGGAAACTGGAGCACCCGGAGGAAACCCACGCAGACACGAGGAGAACGTGCAGACTCCGCACAGACAGTGAGGAGGCCAGAATTGAACCCGGGTCCCTGGCGCTGTGAGGCAACAGTGTTAACCACTGTGCCACCAGTTCTAAAAGGTTTACCCCTTATCCTCAAACTATTTTGTCTGCCCAATTTCCCAATGTGTTCTCAATATTTACTGGGAATGCCACATGAAACATCTTCCCTCTTAATATAAGCATTTTAAAAAGGTACTCTGGAGTGTAGGAGACTTAGGGGTGATCTTATAGAGGTCTATAAAATAATGAGGGGCATAGATCAGCTAGATAGTCAACATCTTTTCCCAAAGATAGGGGAGTCTAAAACTAGAGGGCATAGGTTTAAGGTGAGAGGGGAGGGATACAGAAGTGTCCAGAGGGGCAATTTTTTCACACAGAGGGTGGTGAGTGTCTGGAACAAGCTGCCAGAGGTAGTATTGGAGGCGGGTATAATTTTGTCTTTTGAAAAGCGTTTAGACAGTTACATGAGTAAAATGTCTATCAAGGGATATGGGCCAAGCGCGGGCAAGTGGGACTAGCTTAGTTGTTAAAAAAAGGGCGGCATGGACAGATTGGGCCGAAGGGCCTGTTTCCATGCTGTAAACCTCTATGACTCTATGACAATAGCAAAAGCAAGAGTAATTTCCAAGCGTCAAACCTTTGCTAATCATTCACGTCTCAAGATTTGGGAGCAAGTGCCTGAACAGGTGACTAATTATCAGAGCAGCATTGACAGCGCTCTCAGGTTAGGAAGCCTAATGGTTTATTTAACGAGCAGAAAGCAAAATATAAAACAGGCAGTGATTTGAGCCAATTATTAAACAACCTTTGCAAGTACAATTACCAAACTGTGTTTTCAGATCCCAGCAGTAGTAGCAGTCTTCCATAATCAAAATCACACTGACTACTTTGTCAACACAGATTTACCAGAAAATCCTGAGATTTAGAATGAAAAACAGAATTATGGATACATAGTTGTAGCTATTATTTGCATTAACTTGGAATTCCTTTAACATAGCAACATAGGAAATAGAACAGGCGTAGGCCATTCAGCCCTTCGAGCCTGCTCCGTCATTTTGATCATGGCTGATCAATATCTCGATCCTACCTTCTCCCTCTATCATAGAATCCTACACTCCATTCAGCCCATCGAGTCTGCACCAACCACAATCCCACCCAGGCCCTAACTCCATAACCCATGCATTTACCCTAGCTGGTTCCCCTGACACTAAGGGACAAGTTAGCAAGGCCAATCCACCTAATCCACACGCCTTTGGACTGTGGGAGGAAACCAGAGCACCTGGAGGAAACCCACACAGAAACGGGGAGAATGTGCAAATCCCACGCAGACAGTGACCCAAGCCGGGAATCGAACCCGGGTCCCTGGCGCTGAGAGGCAGCAGTACTAACCACTGTGCCTCCATGCCATCGTGCCGCCCTGATCACTGATCCCTGATATCCGTTGATCACTTTAGCCGCAAGAGCTTTATCTAATTTCTTCTTGAAATCACACAACATTTTGGCCTCAACTACTGTCTGTGGTAGTGAATTCCACAGATTCACCATTTTCTGGGTGAAGAGATTTCTCCTCACCTCAGTCCTAAAAGGCTTATCCCTTATCCTCAGACTATGACCCCTAGTTCTTAAACCTATCTCCATTAGCCAATAGAAAATACTTACAGTGTCGATTATTATATTTGGAAATATAGTACCAAACTAAAGTGCAAACTCTTTCAAGCTCGCCATTTAGTCCATATCTTGTATTTAAGTAATAAAATTATTTTATCTCTGAGTTTTTGTTATATTTAGATGTATGATGAATGAATCGGGAATGTAGAGACAAAATATACTCTGACTTAAATATGCTCTGGCATTTTAAGGACAAAATGTCCAAAGTCATTGCCCTATGTATTGTGTATGGTTATTAGACAAGCGCAATTGGATTTGAAATTGACAATTTCCCCAGAATTTAAATCATTTGAATAATGAACGATGATGCGGTGGAAGTTTTGAAAGGAATGTAAGGCATGTAAGCAGTGGTAAATATTCTGATACTTTTAGGGTATTGCATTCACTTTTGGAAATTATGCAGCACCACATGATTTTTAAAAAATATTCATTCATGGGACGTGGGCATCGCTGGCTGGGCCAGCATTTATTGCCCATCCCCGAGGGCATCTAAGAGTCAACCATATTGCTGTGGATCTGGAGTCGCATGTAGGCCAGACCAGGAAAGGACAGCAGATTTCCTTCCCCAAAGGATATTAGTGTACCAGATGGGTTTTTAAAACAATCAACAATGGTTTCATGGTCATCAGTAGATTCTTAATTCTAGATTTGTATTAAACTCAAATTTCACCATTTGCTTTGATGGGATTTGAACCCAGGTTCCCCAGAGCATTACCCTGGGTCTCTGGGTTACTAGTTCAGCAACAATATCACTACACCACTGCCTCCTGCAGTGATTTATCTTTAAGCCAAGTTTAAAATCAATCTGTTCTGGTGGCTAATAACTTTGGCAAAGTTATTTTACCTTCTATCTAGAGGGAATGAGGAGGCGGAATGTGACTTGGTTGCGTATAGACACTGATATGGACCTTTCGGGCCAATGGCTCATTCCTGTGCTGCCAGTACAACTTTGTATCAGGCAATGGGGGTCACAAGCTGAGCCTACTGTGTCGTTTATTCATAATCCACTTCTGAACTGTCAACAATTGCAGCAAAATCTCTCAGTTTGGTTTATGAGAAAGAATGTGAATAAGCCATATTTGTGTAGCCAGCATCACTCAACAATTACTCCACAATTACAAAGGCTGATTGATCAGAGATGCATTGGCCCACATCTTCCAGTCTGCATTGGCACTACCCACAAAGATTTCTGGCACCCAATCCTTTTGCAATATTTCAGCTGGAGTTTCCAATCTGGCTGAAGCATCGACAGGTCAGTGCAGACATCCATGGGGGAGAATTGTCAAGCGCAAGAAAAGAGAGAGAAAGAGAGGATGCACCCCCCCTTTCACAGTGTTAGCTGTCTGAAAATAAGTTTTTCCAAAGGTCTCAAGTCTTTGAGTGAGTGAGTGAGTGCATGAGTGAATGAGTGAGTGAGTGAATGAATGCGTGAGTGAGTGAGTGAGTGAATGCGTGAGTGAGTGAGCGAGCGAGTGAGCGGGCGGGTGGGTGGGTGGGTGGGAGCATGATGGGATCGAGAAATAGTCAGATCAGGGTAATTCGGTTGGGGAGCAGTCAGGTCCAGATGGTAATCAGATTGAGTTGGGGGGTAGTAGAGTTGTGGGGAGAGGGGAATATGCAGGTCAAGGAGGGCAGTTGGATCAGGTATATAATCGGGTGGAGTCAGGTCAAGGGAATAGTAAGGGGATAGGGATAAGGGGGTGTTGGAGATGGTCAGGTCGGGGAAGGGGTGTTGCTAATTGTGGTGGTTGTGGCAGGGTTGTCCAGTTGTGATGCTGAGTTTATTTGCATTGGAGAATCACTGAGCTCAAACAGATATCAACCAGTGTAACTTTTCCAGGATAAGAATTCAGGTAAGTCATTTAGCCCGAGTCTCTGACACTCAGAGATTTTCATGGAGGTTCCCTGGACAATGGAAACCAGCCCATCGGAAGTTCAAACTTCTTGATCAATTACCATGGGGCCTTGATGCACATTTCCTGATTTCAATCTAATCTCAGACGACATGGATAGGAGAAGATTTGGTCCAAACTTCCTTTTTTGTCTTCCTGTATGTGTAGAGTTTGTGCATGGGTTCATCTTTGAGAATTTTTGCCACAGTTTATGTTTGGTAAATTTATAGAAATTTTAGAAGAGCCAACTAACTAGCTTTGCCTCTCAGACACGGAACCAATACCAAACCAAGGAATGGGAATGCTGGCGATAGAGTGTTCGTCTTTGTGAGGAACTTCCACAGCATCTCTGACTCAGTATGCCAGTTGGACATGTATTTTTTATCTTAGCAATTTCTATCCACAGCCATGTTTCACCCTGTGCAGTTACTTCTCCTGGTTTTGCATTTGACGCTGCAATTGCTCATAGAGTTGCTACAGCAACAGATTCCTGGGATTAGGTATAAAAAAAAACACCCACAATAAAGAAGATAACTGAAAAGAAAGATGAAAAAAAACCTCAGCAACAAAATGGGATTGAAACAAATACTAAATGGATCCTATAACCACTTTTTATACCTGTATGTATATCAAGATCAGTTAAATTTTAAAAAAGCAGGAAAAACCCAATCAATTAGCCCTTTGAAGGACACAGATTTGTTTTGATATTAAATTATTAAAATATCATGACAGCTGATAAAATCTGCAGAATAACAAGAGCATGACAGGTTACCTGCTAATTTTAATAATACCCTAATTCTAGGGTGGCATGGTGGCACAGTGGCACATTGGTTAACACTGCTGCATCACAGCACCAGGGACCTGGGTTCAATTCTCAGCCTTGGGTGACTGTCTGTGTGGAGTTTACACATTTTCCCCCTGTCTCTGTGGGTTTCCTCTGGATGCTCTGATTTCCTCCAACACTCCAAAAGATGTGTAGGTTAGGTGGATTGGCTATGCTAAATTGCCCCTCAGTGTCCCCAAGATGTGTAGGTTAGGGGGATTAGTGGGGTTATGGGAATGGGGCAGGGGGGTGGGCCTGGGTAAGATGCTCTTTCAAAGATTCGGCGGAAATCTGATGAGCCAAATGGCCTCCTTCTGCACTGTAGGGATTCTATAATAATTCAATCAAGGTACAATCTAAGTCAAGCCACCAAAATTGTTAATAGAAATATGAAATGAATAATGTATTTGACAATTTTTTCCTGAGCGAAACATTTCTGCTAGATGTTGTGGTCCCTTAAACCTGGGCTTCTAGCACTTTCTCTTCCCGCGTTATAAAAATTCCATTGACTTTGGAGCTTGAACTGTGGAATTTGCATCCAACGACTTCCATCTTCTCCCATCCACTTCACAGTGAGCGGGGCCTGGCCTTGGCAGAGGCTGCCCCGTCATCACATAGACACTGATCCAGTGGGGAAAAGGAAATGTCCGAGTCAAACCTGGAGGTGCCAACTGCTCAGCTCAATCCCACATTTGCGCAACAGTGGATTTTTGTTTTCTAGATCTGATCATTTTTGTTACCTCCCAGTGTTTATTGATGGAGGACCGCTAGGAAACTTCCCTCAAATGCACAGCGGGGCCTCAGATTTCAAATTGAGACGACCGCAAAAAACTACAAAGGGTTGTCAACATAGCCCAGTCCATCACGCAATCCAACCTCCCATCCATTGACTCCATCTACACTTCCCGCTGCCTCGGAAAAGCAGCCAGCATAATCATGGACCCCACGTACCCCGGACATTCTCTCTTCTACCTTCTTCACATACCAACCGACTCAAGAACAGCTTCTTCCCTGCTGCCATCAGACTTTTGAATGGACTCACTATATATTAAGCTGATCTTTCTCTACACCCTAGCTACAACTACAACACTACATTCTACACTCTCTCCTTTTCTATGTAGTCTATGAATGGTATGTTTTGTCTGTATAGCCTGCAAGAAAAAATGCTTTCCACTGTATGCCAATACATGTGACAATAATAAATCAAATCAAATCAAATCAAACTTTAGACAATGTCTGTTTATTGATTGCTAAAATGTACTGTGAATGGGTAATGTGAAGTTTAGGCAAGACGTGGGAAATCATACAATAGTTGAAGTGGTGTTTGCCACAGAATGTATTAATATAGTTTTGATAGTCATTGTAAACTTGAAACTGTAACCAGATCTTAAAAATCTAAATGTAGCTTCAAGTTTATGATCACCCTGGAGACCATTTTTCACATCTAACGTAATGAAAATTAATTTTTAATTTGTAATGATAGTCATACCAATTCAGAACAGAAAGCTTACAGAGAGATAGCTCATTTCCTTAGTGTACTAATTACTGCAATGACATACAGCTTGCTGAGCTGTAATAATATACTAGGCAATGTTAATTGTATAAATTAAGGTTAAATGTCTACCGGTTGGGGACAGACATTGGATAAGTATTTGCGTGCATATAAAGAGATACTAGAAGAAGTCTTGAGGTGCAGAGGTTACCTCTGGACCAGAAGCTCTGGGTTCAAGTCTCACTTCAGGACTTGATGGCCATGAAAGGTGCATTCATAACGTGGCCAAACAAGTTACCATCCTGTAAATCCTTCCAATATTCCTGGTGGCAAGAGAAGGACAATTTCCTGTCAGCCAAACTGCAGAAGACAATGACAAACCAATGCAGTACTTTCCCAGGCATAATCAATCCAATGGATGTCCATGGTTAACTGTACAAGACATTGGTAAAGCCACATTTGGAGTACTACATACAATTCTGGTCGCCCTGCTCTGGGAAGGATGTTACTAAACTGCAAAGAGTACAAAAAAGATTTACAAGGATGTTACTGGGACTGAAGGTTTGATTTATAAGGAGAGGCTGGAGAGGCTGTGACTTTTTTCCCTGGAGCGTAGTAGGATGACAGGTGCTCTTATGGAGGTTTATAAAATCATGAGGGGCAGAGATAAGGTGAATGGCCTAGATCTTTTCCCCAGGGTAGCGGTGTCCAAAGCTAGAGGGCATAGGTTTAAGGTGAGAGGGAAAAAGATTTAAAAGGGACCTGAGGGACAATTTTTTCACACAGAGGGTGGTGCGTGTATGGAATGAGCTGCCAGAGGAGATGGTGGAGGCGGGCACAATTAAAACATTTAAAAGACATTTGGACAGGTACACGGATAGGAAAGTTTTAGAGGGATAAGGGCCAAATGCAGGCAAATGTGACTGGTTCAGTTTAGGAGACCTGGTTGACATGGACGAGTTGGGCCAAAGGGCCTGTTTCTGTGTTGTATATCTCTATGACTCTATGGCTGGAATTTTACCACCCCCCCTGCCACAGGGATCGGAGCAGGCGAGGGGTGGACAATGGGAAGATCCGTTGACCTTGGGTGGAATTTTACGGTGGTGGGACAAGTGAGGCCCGCCCTATGACTCTATGACCAATGCCCTCTCAGGGTGTGGTACCTGAAGTAGGAGGAAGAGGCATAGATGATCAAAGAAGCCATAAAGATACTGGGCCTGGCCAAGGTGGCCATTAATAGGTCTAGGCAGTAGAAGGTTGAGGGGGTCATTGAAGCCCAACTGTTTTCCCCTATTGCATGGCTAAGTGAAAAGAGAGAATGCGGTGTCCACTGGTACATTTGAGGCTTTTACCCATCGCTAGGCAACCGCTGCAGAGGCTAGAATGCTAGGGGTGGCACGGTAGCACAGTGGTTAGCACTGCTGCTTCACAGCTTGGGTCACTGTCTGTGTGGAGTTTGCACATTCTCCTCGTGCCTGCGTGGGTTTCCTCCAGGTGCTCCGGTTTCCTCCCACAGTCCAAAGATGTGCGGGTTAGGTTGATTGGCTATGCTAAAAAATTGCCCCTTAGTGTCCTGGGATGCATAGATTAGAGGGATTAGTGGGTAAAATATATAGGGATATGGGGGTAGGGCCTGGGTGGGATTGTGGTCGGTGCAGACTCGATGGGCCAAATGGCCTCTTTCTGTACTGTAGGGTTTCTATGATCTCACCTGGAAATATTATTTTAATTCAAATAAATTTCCTTTAAAGTTTTGATTTTTGTTACAGTGCCCTTTAAAGGGCTGTTAATTCATTAATTTGTTTAATTGGTTCATTAGTTTTATAGGTATATTTAAAGAAGTGTGACAGGACGCTTAGTGACACTGGTGGTGCTTTGTAGAGTTAGGAGTAAATTTGTAACATTTTATGAATAAATCTGAAACTGAATAAAGATTAATATCTGACTCAAGACGAGGAACACAAGAAGGTGCAGAAATAGGTCATTCGCCCCCATCAAGCCTGCTCTGCCATGCCAATTGATTTAGTTCTTCCATAGTAACTGATCCATCAGCAGATATAATTCCATTCTAGGCTTTCCTTCAATTAAGTAATTTTCCATATAAATAAGTTGGAATTGATTCCCTCTTAAGGGACAGTGTGAACCAGTGGATAAAAATTACTTATTAGTCGCAAGTAGGCTTACATTAACACTGCAATGAAGTTACTGTGAAAATTCCCTTGTCGCCACACTCTGGCACCTGTTCGGGTACACCGAGGGAGAATTCACCGACGGAGAATTTACCATGGCCAATGCACCTAACCAGCACGTCTTTCAGACTGTGGGAGGAAACCCAAGCACCCGGAGGAAACCCACGCAGACACGGGGAGAACGTGCAGGCTCCACACAGACAGTGACCCAAGCTGGGAATTGAACCCGGGTCCCTGGCACTGTGAGGCAGCAGCGTTAAACACTATGCCACTTTGCCACTCGCCTTATGGCATTGGCCTTGAATCTTGTTCAAATGTTTCAGAACCAAGACCATTGCTTCTATCTCTCTCTCCACTTTCATTTTCTTGGCCACACTCAGACTCTTCTCAGATGTCTTGTCCCATTCCTTTTACCCACTCACACCACCTTATATTTCTTCCTTTTCAGGTGTTTTATTCTCCCAATACATACCCCAGACTACCACGAATGTTCTGCTTTCCTACTCAGCTGCTACTATTCCAGCTTGAAGCATCTCCTAAGTCTTCCGCTTGTCCTCTGCGCTTTTTTTGTCATTCTCTGCAAGGTTCATTAAGGCATCTTTCATTAACTCCTTATAAGCAACAAACTTAACTCTCCCATCATTTCCACTTGCCTACTTTCCACTCAGCAAGCCCCAGGAGAGTTACCCTGGCTGATCTCCTTCATGGGCGGCACAGTGGTTAGCCCTGCTGACTCACAGTGCCAGGGATCCGGGTTTGATTCCAGCCTTGGGTAACTGTCTGGGTGGAGTCTGCACTTTCACCCTGTGTCTGCGTTGGTTTCCTCCGGATGCTCCGGTTTCTTCCCACAGTCCAAAGATGTGTGGGTTAGGTTGATTGATCATGCTAAATTGTCCCTTAGTGTCCCAAGTTGTGTAGGTTTGGTGGATTGGCCATGCTAAATTGTCCCTGAGTGTCCCAAGTTGTGTAGGTTTGGTGGATTGGCCATGCTAAATTGTCCCTTAGTGTCCAAAGATGTGCAGGTTAAGTGGATTGGTTATGATAAATTGCCCTTTAACATCCAAAGAAGCGTAGGTTAGAGGGATTAGTGGGGTAAATACACAAGGTTACAGGAATAGGGTGGGGAGCCTGTGTAAGATGCTCTGTTGGAGAGTCTTGCATAGACTTGATGAGCAGAATGGCCTCCTTCTGCATTGTAGGGATTGTATGATTCTATGTTCCACTTACATCACCCTTGACTCCTGCCCATGGATCAACAATTACCATTCTATTTCCACATCCCTTTCTAGAATTTCCATTCAATGCTGAGCCCATGTAAATCTGCAGTCTGATTGAGGCACCCTGATTTTGATTGAAATTTGACTTACGTGCGGCAACACTTTGCTCCTAATCTCCTAGATCGCTGCAATCCTTGTCTCTCCCCAACCAAACTCTTCCTTTCTCTGGTAACATCTGTGTATTTCCCTCCCTTAACCCCACCATTGACAGTCATGCTTTCGACCACCTACTGTGGCCTCCTCCCAAAACTCTTGCCAATCCAGCTCCCTCTCCTCATTCAGCCCAGCTTTTTAACGAAGTTCCTGGTTAAGACCATAAGACCATAAGACATAGGAGCGGAAGTAAGGCCATTCGGCCCATCGAGTCCACTCCACCATTCAATCATGGTTGATTTCAACTCCATTTACCCGCTCTCTCCCCATAGCCCTTAATTCCTCGAGAAATCAAGAATTTATCAATTTCTGTCTTGAAGACGCTCAACGTCTCGGCCTCCACAGCCCTCTGTGGCAATGAATTCCACAGACCTACCACCCTCTGGCTGAAGAAATTTCTCCTCATCTCTGTTCTAAAGTGACTCCCTTTTATTCTAAGGCTGTGCCCCCGCGTCCTAGTCTCCCCTGCTAATGGAAACAACTTCCCTACGTCCATCCTATCTAAGCCGTTCATTATCTTGTAAGTTTCTATTAGATCTCCCCTCAACCTCCTAAACTCCAATGAATATAATCCCACGATCCTCAGACGTTCATCGTATGTCAGGCCTACCATTCCTGGGATCATCCGTGTGAATCTCCGCTGGACCCGCTCCAGTGCCAGTATGTCCTTCCTGAGGTGTGGGGCCCAAAATTGCTCACAGTACTCCAAATGGGGCCTAACCAGTGCTTTATAAAGCCTCAGAAGTACATCCCTGCTTTTGTATTCCAAGCCTCTTGAGATAAATGACAACATTACATTTGCTTTCTTAATTACGGACTCAACCTGCAAGTTTACCTTTAGAGAATCCTGGACTAGGACTCCCAAGTCCCTTTGCACTTTAGCATTATGAATTTTGTCACCGTTTAGAAAATAGTCCATGCCTCTATTCTTTTTTCCAAAGTGCAAGACCTCGCACTTGCCCACGTTGAATTTCATCAGCCACTTCTTGGACCACTCTCCTAAACTGTCTAAATCTTTCTGCAGCCTCCCCACCTCCTCAATACTACCTGCCCCTCCACCTATCTTTGTATCATCGGCAAACTTGGCCAGAATGCCCCCAGTCCCGTCATCTAGATCGTTAATATATAAAGAGAACAGCTGTGGCCCCAACACTGAACCCTGCGGGACACCACTTGTCACCGGTTGCCATTCTGAGAAAGAACCTTTTATCCCAACTCTCTGCCTTCTGTCTGACAGCCAATCGTCAATCCATGTTAGTACCTTGCCTCGAATACCATGGGCCCTTATTTTACTCAGCAGTCTCCCGTGAGGCACCTTGTCAAAGGCCTTTTGGAAGTCAAGATAGATAACATCCATTGGCTCTCCTTGGTCTAACCTATTTGTTATCTCTTCAAAGAACTCTAACAGGTTTGTCAGGCACAACCTCCCCTTACTAAATCCATGCTGACTTGTCCTAATCCGACCCTGCACTTCCAAGAATTTAGAAATCTCATCCTTAACGATGGATTCTAGAATTTTGCCAACAACTGAGGTTAGGCTAATTGGCCTATAATTTTCCATCTTTTTTCTTGTTCCCTTCTTGAACAGTGGGGTTACAACAGCGATTTTCCAATCCTCTGGGACTTTCCCTGACTCCAGTGACTTTTGAAAGATCATAACTAACGCCTCCACTATTTCTTCAGCTATCTCCTTTAGAACTCTAGGATGTAGCCCATCTGGGCCCGGGGATTTATCAATTTTCAGACCTTTTAGTTTCTCTAGCACTTTCTCCTTTGTGATGGCAACCATATTCAACTCTGCCCCCTGACTTTCCTGAATTGTTGGGATATTACTCATGTCTTCTACTGTGAAGACTGACGCAAAGTATTTATTAAGTTCCTCAGCTATTTCCTTGTCTCCCATCACTAGATTACCAGCGTCATTTTGGAGCGGCCCAATGTCTACTTTTGCCTCCCGTTTGTTTTTAATGTATTTAAAGCAACTTTTACTATCATTCCTAATGTTACTGGCTAGCCTACCTTCATATTTGATCCTCTCCTTCCTTATTTCTCCCTTTGTTATCCTCTGTTTGTTTTTATAGCCTTCCCAATCTTCTGACTTCCCACTACTCTTTGCCACATTATAGGCTCTCTCTTTTGCCTTGATGCATTCCCTGACTTCCTTTGTCAGCCATGGCTGCCTAATCCCCCCTCTGATAACCTTTCTTTTGTTTGGGATGAACCTCTGCACTGTGTCCTCAATTACTCCCAGAAACTCCTGCCATTGCTGTTCTACTGTCTTTCCCACTAGGCTCTGCTTCCAGTCGATTTTTGTCAGTTCCTCCCTCATGCGCCTGTAATTACCTTTATTTAACTGTAGAACCTTCACATCTGATTCTGCCTTCCTTCTTTCAAATTGCAGACTGAATTCTACCATATTATGATCACTGCTTCCTAAGTGTTCCCTTACTTTAAGATCTTTTATCACGTCTGGCTCATTACACAACACTAAGTCCAGAATAGCCTGTTCCCTCGTGGGCTCCATCACAAGCTGTTCCAAAAAGCCATCCTGTAAACATTCAATGAATTCCCTTTCTTTGGGTCCACTGGCAACATTATTTACCCAGTCCACCTGCATATTGAAATCCCCCATGATCACTGTGACCTTGCCTTTCTGACATGCCCTTTCTATTTCGTGGTGCATTTTGTGCCCCTGGTCCTGACCACTGTCAGGAGGCCTGTACATAACTCACATTATGGTTTTTTTGCCTTTGTGGTTCCTCAACTCTACCCACACAGACTCCACATCGTCTGACCCTATGTCGTTTAGTGCTACCTCTGCTAATATCTCTGGAACCTAGGGGAATCAAAGGATCTGGTGATCGGATGTATCACAGCTTGGTATAGCTCCTGCTCTGACCAAAACCGCAAAAAACTCCAAAGCGTTATGCACCGAGTACAGTCCATCACGCAAATCAGCCTCCCATCCATTGACTGTCCACACTTCCCACTGCCTCGGAGAAGTGGCCATCATAATCAAAGACTCGGACATACTATCTTCTGCCTTCTGTTGGGAAAAAGATACAAAAGTCTGAGGACACGTACCAAATGACTCAAGAACAGCTTCTTCCCTGCTGCCAAAAGACTTTTGAGTGGACCAATCATACATTAAGCTGATCTTTCTCCACACCCTAGCTATGACTGTAACATTACATTCTACATCCTCTCCTTTCATTCTCCCCTACGTACTTTACGAATGGTTTACTTTGTTTGTATAGTGTGCAAGAAACAATACTTTTCACTGTTTCCCATCATCCCCAGTTCTGGGGATCCGGGTTCAAATCCAGCCATGGCAGATGGTAGAATTTGAATTCAATAAAAAATCTGGAATTAAGAAGCTACTGATGACCATGGAACCATTGCCGATTGTCGGAAAAACCCATCTGGTTCATTAATGTCCTTTAGGGAAGGAACTCTGCCGTCATTACCTGGTCTGGTCTACATGTGGCACCAGAGCCACAGCAATGTGGTTGACTCTCAACTGCTCTCGGGCAACTAGGGATGGGCAATAAATGCTGGCCCAGCCAGCGACGCCCATGTCCCATGAATGAATTTTAAAAATCCCAATACATGTGAGAATAATAAATCAAATCAAATGGAATTGAGGTCCAGGACCAGGCACGATCTTACTGAATGATTGATCAGGCTCATTGGGGATCCTATGGCTTATTCCTGCTCTTTTTCCTTATGTTCTTATCTCCTTCTTTGCCACTGCCTCCACTTTTTCATCTCAGGACTGTGAAGTGCCTTGGGGTGATTTTCTATATTAATGACACTATATAAACATGGGCTGCTGTTGGTATCTGTCACGAAGAGACTTGAAGTTATTGAAACACAGATTTCCTTTGGGGATGCTGAACCACAAGGTCACCAGTGAATGAAAGAAATCCTATAGCTATATCTGAGCATTTGTCACTACAGCCAAGACTTTATAAGCCTGTGACACTGAAAGTTGAAATGATCATTTCTTTTCGAGGACTGTTTTTTTAACTAATTGTCCATCGTGCAAGACGTGCATGTGTGTGAGTCTAACCCTGCTACTTACTGAACTAATGTCTAATCAATAAAAGACATTGAATAAGAAAAAAGCCCATCAATTTCCCTCCTTTCATAGTCTCTGCTAAATTTAGTCTGCCACAGTCCCCTGTTTAATCTCTTGAGGATAACTAACCTATGATTCTCAAAGATAATCCAGAAGAAGCTCCAGATTGTCCAGTTGACACCTTTATTATTCAATTCATTTCCCTTGACAGAAAACATTTACACGCTGTTTGGTTCCAACATTTCAGAATCGCAGCCTCCAGTTGAAGTGCTTAACCATGATCTTTCCAGCCCCTCCCTGTTGACGCGAAGGGTGTGAACCTCATTAACATGAGTTTGAATCCATTACCATCTACTTAGCGAGGCTAACACCGCATCTTCAGCCTTCATCGAATCTTCTCACACTCCAGACATGCTGTCACACCGGCGTGAACTACTACCGCTTTGTTAAAACGGGAACCAAGTGCATGACCAACAAGAGGGAGGAAGGAAGTGACCACCACTGTCTCCACTGAGCACCAGGGAATCCATAGGGTCAGGGAGCTTATGGAGTAGTTGTCCAAGAAGCTTAAGTGTTGAGGTATTTGTATGGATACTGTATCCCAATAAATGTTCTGGAGATTCGGGTTCGAATTCTGCCATGGCATGTGGAATTTGAATTCAATAAAAAATATCTGGAATTAAGAATCTACTGATGACCATGAAACCATTGTCGATTGTTGGAAAAACCCATCTGGTTCACTAATGTCCTTTAGGATAGGAAATCCAAAGGGACAGGGCACCTATGGAGTAGCTGTCCAGGAAGCTTAAATGTTGAGGCATCACAGCAATGAGGTCTCAGAGTGATGTAGCCTGAGTAAGAAGGGTAATTTTTGGCGGCACGGTAGCACAGTAGTTAGCACTGCTGCCTCACAGCACCAGGGATCCGGGTTCAAGTGCAGCCTTGGATGACTGTGTAGAGTTTGCACATTCTCCCTGTGTCTGCATTGGTTTCTTCCAGGGGTTCCGATTTCTTCCCACAATCCAAAGATGTGCGGGTTAGGTGGATTGGCTGTGCTAAATTGCGGTATAGTCAGGGGAATTAGCAGGGTAAATATGTGGGGTCACAGGGATAGGGCCTGGCTGGGATTGTTGTCAGTGCAGACTCGATGGGCCGAATGCCCTCCTTCTGCACTGTAGGGATTCTATGATTCTATGGACCTATCAAGGCAGCAGAACCACATCTTCAACAGGCCAATGCACCGCTCAATGACAGCTAGGGTTTGCATTGAGTGTTGCATTGCGTCCTGGTCTCCACAGTGCCCTGTCTTCCACACTGGCATCATCAGCCATGTCCTGAGGGGATGTCCCAGAAGCCTGTCCGCTAAGTTCGCTCACCAAGGTGTGTGTCTCTACGCTGGTGGATGGTACGGCTGATAGCCGTGACACATTTTGGCTGCCCTCCTCCAACATCTCCTCTGAGGTCATGTCGAGTGTGGGCGGTGGGGCACTGCTGGGGGTGGATGGGCCAGACAGATCGGATGATGTTGCTGCAAGGAAAGGGGCAAGGAATCAGTGTATGGACAGGTCAATGATCTGGGATGCTCGGAGTTCGAGTTTGGTCATCTGGATGACCGTGCAGGGTCTCCTCCCTTTTCTCTCGCAGGCCCACCTCGCTGTCTGCACAGGGTTACTCCTGCCCCTCCCCTGTGAACTCCAAGGCTCTTTTCCCTAAACCAGTCAGAATCGTCAGCTCGGGCATCCCACTGGCTGTCTCCTCCCACTCGCGGACAGGCTTATCTTGAAGGACACAAATGGGGATGATGTGAGTTCGCTGCATGGTGGGTCAGATGTTGATGATACCTCACATGTGTGGACAAGGCATATGAGCAGGGAGGGGTTCTGAAGAGGAGTGACAAGGGGTGTGAAGAAGCTTGTGGGAAGTCAGTTACTGGGGCACTGCGAGATGGCAGCTTGGGGGATCGAGGTGACATTCCGAGGGTTTATGGCAAGGTGGAGTGCAGAGGGGATATAGGGAGCACTTACCCTAGCAGAGTAGGTCATTCACCTTCTTGCGGCATTGCACCCCTCGTCCTCTTGCTCAGGCTGCTGTCACTGATCAGTGCAGCTTCCAGACAGGATTTGTTATCTTACAGGAGGGACTCCTGCCAGGCCTAGAGTATATCATTGCCCATCTCTCCTCAACGGCATCCAGCATGCAGGTGAGGGTCCCCTCCGTGAATCGAGGGGCAGGCTTCCTTGCTGCCATCCTCCAGCCTTGAATCAGAGCAATGCTGTGGAGCCATTGAAATGCAGCACCACTTGATTAAAATACTCAGCTGATCCCCGGGGTGGGCGAATCAGATGCTTTGCACCTCAAGCATGGCGTTTTTCATGTGGGGAAAAATGTTTATTTTCATCCCGAGATTGAATTTGCCATTTTTTGGGGGAAAATTCCACCCTACGTGTGAGTGCAAATCTAAACTGTTATTTCAGTACTCACAGCAAATATTCTGTTCCATGTAACCTGAAGAACACTTTATCTACCTGTGTAATCATGATGTGCAATCTCTGGCACAGAATCACGTACACCGAAGCTTTACTTTTCCAGACACCTTTTTACTTACCTGGACTATCCTTACTTGAAGAGTAAGCGCTCCGAAAACTCGTGATTCCAAATCAACCTGTTGGAGTTTAACCTGGTGTTGTGAGACTTCTTACTGTACATTGGGGAGGGTTGAGGGTTTTGGAGGCAAGGGATAAAGTACTAGAATTGTTTAATGTAGTATTGTTGTGTTCAAAGATTGCTGCATTTGTCTGGAATAACGAGGAGCAGGTTTACAGCAACCTCTCTCACCCCAGTGTTTCTAGAATAATTGTTATGTACAATATGCTCTACAAATTCAGCCTGAATTGTGGCCTAGGCATGCTCCTTAATGGTGGCAATACCATGCCAGAACAAGAGAACCAAGATGCCAAGGAAGAATTAGCAGAAGGCAACATAGAAGACTGATGTGTCCAGTATCAGTTCCAGCTGCTCCATTGAGTACCACATTCTTTAGAAGGTCAATCTCTCTGTGCCAATAACAGACCTTCTTGTCTTACATTTTCATACTGAAATGCTGAAGTGTTGACTGTTGCAAAAGAACAAAGAACAAAGAAAATTACAGCACAGGAACAGGCCCTTCGGCCCTCCAAGCCTGCACCGACCATGCTGCCCGACTTAACTAAAACCCCTACCCTTCCGGGGACCATATCCCTCTATTCCCATCCTATTCATGTACTTGTCAAGATGCCCCTTAAAAGTCGCTACCGTATCTGCTTCCACTACCTCCCCCGGCAACAAGTTCCAGGCACCCACTACTCTCTGTGTAAAAAATCTGCCTCGTACATCTCCTTTAAACCTTGCCCCTCGCACCTTAAACCTATGCCCCCTAGTAATTGACTCTTCCATCCTGGGAAAAAGCTTCTGATTATCCACTCTGTCCATACCACTTATAACCTTGTAGACTTCTATCAGGTCTCCCCTCAACCTCCGTCGCTCCAGTGAGAACAAACCAAGTTTCTCCAACCTCTCCTCATAGCAAATGCCCTCCATACCAGGCAACATCCTGGTAAATCTTTTCTGAACCCTCTCCAAAGCCTCCACATCCTTCTAGGAATGTGGCGACCAGAATTGAACAGTATATTCCAAGTGCGGCCTAACTAAGGTTCCAAAAAGCTGCAACATGAGTTGCCAACTTTTAAACTCAATGCCCAGGCTGATGAAGGCAAGCATGCCATATGCCTTCTTGGCTACCTTCTCCACCTGCATTGCCACTTTCAGTGACCTGTGTACCTGTACACCCAGATCCTTTTGCCTATCAATACTCTTAAGGATTCTGCCATTTACTGTATATTTCCTATCTGTATTAGACCTTCCAAAATGCATTACCTGTCTGGATTAAACTCCATCTGCCATCTCTCTGCCCAAGTCTCCAACTGATCTCTATCCTGCTATATCCTGTGATGGTCCTCATCGCTATTCACAAATCCACCAACCTTTGTGTCGTCCACAAACTTACTAATCAAACCAGTTACATTTTCCTCCAAGTTGGGCTATTGCTATATTGGAGTTGGAGAAAGATAAATACTTAGGGCAATGTTCAAGTCAAATGCAGAGTATTTATTTCCTCTCTTGTGTGTTAATGTTGGCAGCTTGAATTGGCATCTTGTTACCCCTTGGTTTGTTTTAGGTGTCTGAAGTCTCACTGACTGTTTCCTCTAATTAATTACCTTGTGGAAGTAGTAAGTGTGTTCCTTGGCTGCAACTTTTCATTGATATTCTATTAGGATTCTGACAGCCATTGATCTCCCTGGACTCTGCCTAGGAAAAGTCACAGGTTAGTCAGCCATGTCAGACACTGCAGGTGAATAGTCACGCTCGCTATAAGCTATGTCTATGCATGCCGGGTGAAGCACTCCTTTCCTGGGAGAAGATGGATATCAGTCCCTTTAAGTGTGTGACTTCTGCTCCCTAGGCTAGCACAGTTTACACAAGGTCAGTCCAGGGAAAATCGGAGCATGCATTCGTACATAATGTAATGACAACCTGTCCTGGTCCCCCCATGCAGACACTATAGTTAAGAAAGCCCACCAATGCCTCTACTTTCTCAGAAGATTAAGGAAATTTGACATGTCAGCTATGACTCTCACCAACTTTTACTGATGCACCATAGAAAGAATTCTTTCTGGTTGTATCACAGCTTGGTATGGCTCCTGCTCTGCCCAAGACCGCAAGAAACTACAAAAGGTCGTGAATGTAGCCCAATCCATCACGCAAACCAGCCTCCCATCCATTGACTCTGTCTACACTTCCCGCTGTCTTGGCAAAGCAGCCAGCATAATTAAGGAACCCACGCACCCTGGACATTCTCTCTTCCACCTTCTTCCTGCGGTAAAAAGATACAAAAGTCTGAGGTCACGTACCAACCGACTCAAGAACAGCTTCTATCCTGCTGCTGTCAGACTTTTGAATGGACTTACCTTGCATTAAGTTGAATTTTCTCTACACCCTAGCTCTGACTGTAACACTACATTCTCCACTCTCTTGTTTCCTTCTGTATGAACTGTATGCTTTGTCTGTATAGTGAGCAAGGAACAATACTTTTCACTGTATGTTAATACATGTGACAACAATAAATCAAATCAAATCAAATCAAAGACATCAACGAGATCCGTGGCCTCTTGGAGAATGAGCTCCCTGATTGAAGCCATTATAGCCTGCCCAATCAGGGAGCCTCACCTGTATATAAATATGGGAGTATCAGATCTTCTGGCACCCCGGGATTCTGACTTTGTACCTGAAACACTCTTAGGAATGGGTTTGAGTTTGTAAATAAAGAGCATCTGGTAAAGGGACACCGGCATTTAAGGAATTATTTTACATACGTGCATAATAATTAGGAGGGGGATTAGACCATTTGGCCCCTCTAGCCTGCTCCTCCACTCAATACAATCATGCCTGATCTGATTGCAACCTCAAATCCATATTTCCACCCTACCCAATAATCTTTCACCTCCTTGCTTCTCAAGGAACCATCTGGCTTGGCCTTAAAAATATTCAAAGACTTTTCTTCCACTGCCTCTTGAGGAAAAGAGTTCCAAACATTCACTACCCTCAGAGAAAAACATTCTCCTCTTCCCTGTCCTAAATGGGTGAGCCCTTATTTTTAAACAATGACCCCTAATTCTAGATTCTTCCACGAGAGGAAACATCCTCTCCACATTCACGCCATCAAGGCACCCCAGGACCTTAAAGAACAAAGAACAAAGAACAGTACAGCACAGGAAACAGGCCCTTCGGCCCTCCAAGCCTGTGCCGCTCATTGGTCCAACTCGATCAATCGTTTGTATCCCTCCATTCCCAGGCTGCTCATGTGACTATCCAGGTATGTCTTAAACGATGTCAGCATGCCTGCCTCCACCACCCTACTTGGCAGCGCATTCCAGGCCCCCACCACCCTCTGTGTAAAAAACGTCCCTCTGATATCTGAATTATACTTCGCCCCTCTCACCTTGAGTCCGTGACCCCCTCGTGATCGTCACCTCCGACCTGGGAAAAAGCTTCCCACTGTTCACCCTATCTATACCCTTCATAATCTTGTACACCTCTATTAGATCTCCCCTCATTCTCCCTCTTTCCAGGGAGAACAACCCCAGTTTACCCAATCTCTCCTCATAGCTAAGACCCTCCATACCAGGCAACATCCTGGTAAACCTTCACTGCACTCTCTCTAACGCCTCCACGTCCTTCTGGTAGTGCGGCGACCAGAACTGGACGCAGTACTCCAAATGTGGCCTAACCAGCGTTCTATACAGCTGCATCATCAGACTCCAGCTTTTATACTCTATACCCCGTCCTATAAAGGCAAGCATACCATATGCCTTCTTCACCACCTTCTCCACCTGTGTTGCCACCTTCAAGGATTTGTGGACTTGCACACCTAGGTCCCTCTGTGTTTCTATACTCCTGATGACTCTGCCATTTATTGTATAACTCCTCCCTACATTATTTCTTCCAAAATGCATCACTTCGCATTTATCCGGATTAAACTCCATCTGCCACCTCTCCACCCAATTTTCCAGCCTATCTATATCCTGCTGTATTGCCCGACAATGCTCTTCGCTATCCGCAAGTCCAGCCATCTTCGTGTCATCCGCAAACTTGCTGATTACACCAGTTACACCTTCTTCCAAATCATTTATATATATCACAAATAGCAGAGGTCCCAGTACAGAGCCCTGCGGAACACCACTGGTCACAGACCTCCAGCCGGAAAAAGACCCTTCGACCACTACCCTCTGTCTCCTATGGCCAAACCAGTTCTCCACCCATCTAGCCACTTCTCCTTGTATCCCATGAGCCTTAACCTTCTTAACCAACCTGCCATGTGGGACTTTGTCAAATGCCTTACTGAAATCCATATAGACGACATCCACAGCCCTTCCTTCATCAACCGTTTTTGTCACTTCCTCAAAAAACTCCACCAAATTTGTAAGGCACGACCTCCCTCTTACAAAACCAAGGTTTCAATCAAGTCACCTCTTACTCTTCTAAACCCCAACGGGTACAAGCCTAGCCTGTCCAACCTTCCCTCTATAAGACAACCCACCCATTCCAGATATTAGTCTAGATAAACATTCTCTGAACTGTTTCTAAGGCATTTCGATCCGTCCTTAAATAAAGAGACCAATAATGTACACAGTACTCCAGATGTGGCCTCACCAATGCCCTGTATAACTGAAGCATAACCTCCCTACTTTTGTATTCAATTCCCCTTGCAATAAACAATACCATTCGAGTAACTTTCTCAATTATTTGCTGTTGGTATATATTAACCTTTTGTGATTCGTGCACTAGGACACCCAGATCCCTCTGCATCTCAGCGCTCTGTAATCTCTTACCATTTAAATAAGATGATTCTTTTTTATTTTTCCTGCCAAAATGAACAATTTCACATTTTCCCACTTTATAGTCCATTTGCCAAATCTTTGCCCACTCACTTAACCTATCTATGTCCTTTTTGTAGTTTATGTTTTGCTTTTGTTTAAAATAGGATTTTCCCTAACTGAGTTCTTGACGGATAGATAACCAATTAAAGTTTTTTTTTCCCCTCATTCAGTAGCATCCACACACTCAACAATTATGTTGTTTCCTTAGTGTGATTTCAAATTTTAACTTGAAGTTTCCAGCTTTAAGATTAAATGTTTTTCTCTCGGCATTGGACAGATGGGTAACAAGATAGAAGAAGCTTTGGTCTTCTATGTCATGAATGTGCCCAGTAACAAGCAATACCAAGAATGTAACAAAGCTAACAGGTAGAAGCCACCAGCATTTCAAAAGGCATTTTACAGGATGAGTTTCCCAGTAACAAGATTACCAGGCTTTACATAGGCCAGAAGAATACATTGTCATGCTAATAGGAAACATCTTAATTAGACGATTGAACCATCAAGGGGAGGGATACACATGTTAATTTTTAGAGCCACAGAAGCTGAGGGGGCAATTACACAGAGAGAACAATCAAAGGGAAAAATAATATAATTGCCAACACTTGGGAGGAAGATTCCACCCAGCAGCCTAAAAGCCAGTTCTAGAGAGCAAATGAGAAGCAAGAGTGCAGAAACCTTTGTGGAGGCAGTTAAAACCATATCTTCAGGGAAAGAAGAAGAGGCTTTTCCCAGAGTAACTCATCAATAGTGCACAGTGTGGTAACGATAAGCTGGCCTTTACTTACAGATCTATTGAAGTGGATGTTGTTTGGGAAGAGGGAAGTCTTGAAAGGGTTCAGATCTCATAAATATACTTTGGATCAAAAAGGATAATTTCTACATAAACTGTGTGGGTGTGTTTAGTAGCTCCTAAGTGTAAATGTCTTAGATCATTTTTGTCCTTTTGTGAATATGTGTCTTTTTCTTTATTGCAATAAATAGTCTTTAATAAGTGTTATTCTACAACTGGGCTGGTTTCTTTCTCACTGGGTCTTATACGTGGCTCCTCACATCATTCCCGTAAGCAAAATTATACATCACCATGAACCAATGTTTCCAAGTGCGGACACCCTCACAGATAACATCAGCCAGATTCGTGACTCTCAGTTTATGCAGGAATTTTATGTTTGTATTGAAATAGTTAGAATGTGGAACTTAGGACAGGAAGTGTTTGAGACTAGTAGCTTAGCTGCTTTCAAAAGGAAAGAAGATGAGCATATGAGGGCAAAAGGAAGAGAAAGATATGCTGAAAGGCTGAGGCAAAGTAGATGGAATGGGAGGAGACTCGTGTGGTGTATGTGGACTGCACAATGGTTAGCACTGCTGCCTCACAGCGCCAGGACAAGGTTTCGAATATGGCCTTGAGTAACTGTCTGAGTGGAGTTTGCACATCCTCCATGTCCGCGTGGGTTTCCTTTGGGTGCTCCGGTTTATAAGAACATAAGAAATAGGAGCAGGAGTAGGCCATCTAGCCCCTCGAGCCTGCCCCGCCATTCAATAAGATCATGGCTGATCTGACGTGGATCAGTACCACTTACCCGCCTGATCCCCATAACCCTTAATTCCCTTACCGATCAGGAATCCATCCATCCGCGCTTTAAACATATTCAGCGAGGTAGCCTCCACCACCTCAGTGGGCAGAGAATTCCAGAGATTCACCACCCTCTGGGAGAAGAAGTTCCTCCTCAACTCTGTCTTAAACCGACCCCCCTTTATTTTGAGGCTGTGTCCTCTAGTTTTAACTTCCTTACTAAGTGGAAAGAATCTCTCCGCCTCCACCCTATCCAGCCCCCGCATTATCTTATAAGTCTCCATAAGATCCCCCCTCAACCTTCTAAACTCCAACGAGTACAAACCCAATCTCCTCAGCCTCTCCTCATAATCCAAACCCCTCATCTCCGGTATCAACCTGGTGAACCTTCTCTGCACTCCCTCCAATGCCAATATATCCCTCCTCATATAAGGGGACCAATACTGCACACAGTATTCCAGCGGCGGCCTCACCAATGCCCTGTACAGGTGCATCAAGACATCCCTGCTTTTATATTCTATCCCCCTCGCAATATAGGCCAACATCCCATTTGCCTTCTTGATCACCTGTTGTACCTGCAGACTGGGCTTTTGCGTCTCATGCACAAGGACCCCCAGGTCCCTTTGCACGGTAGCATGTTTTAATTTGTTTCCATTGAGATAGTAATCCCATTTGTTATTATTTCCTCCAAAGTGTATAACCTCGCATTTATCAACGTTATACTCCATTTGCCATATCCTCGCCCACTCACTCAGCCTGTCCAAATCTTTCTGCAGATCTTCTCCGTCCTCCACACGATTCACTTTTCCACTTATCTTTGTGTCGTCTGCAAACTTCGTTACCCTACACTCCGTCCCCTCCTCCAGATCATCTATATAAATGGTAAACAGTTGCGGCCCGAGTACCGATCCCTGCGGCATGCCACTAGTTACCTTCCTCCAACCGGAAAAACACCCATTTATTCCGACTCTTTGCTTCCTGTCGGATAGCCAGTCCCCAATCCACTTTAACACACTACCCCCAACTCCGTGTGCCCGAATCTTCTTCAGCAGCCTTTTGTGGGGCACCTTATCAAACGCCTTTTGGAAATCCAAAAACACCGCATCCACCGGTTCTCCTCCATCAACCGCCCTAGTCACATCTTCATAAAAATCCAACATGTTCGTCAAGCACGACTTTCCCCTCATGAATCCATGCTGCGTCTGATTGATCGAACCATTTCTATCCAGATGCCCTGCTATCTCCTCTTTAATAATGGATTCCAGCATTTTCCCTACTACAGACGTTAAGCTGACCGGCCTATAGTTACCTGCCTTTTGTCTCCTTCCTTTTTTAAACAGCGGCGTAACATTAGCCGTTTTCCAATCAACCGGCACCACCCCAGAATGCAACGAGTTTTGATAAATAATCACTAACGCATCCACTATTACCTCTGACATTTCTTTCAATACCCTGGGATGCATTCCATCCGGACCCGGGGACTTGTCCACCTTCAGTCCCATTAGTCTACCCAGCACTGCCTCTCTGGTAACATTAATTGTATTAAGTATTTCTCCTGCTGCCAACCCTCTATCGTTAATATTTGGCAAACTATTTGTGTCCTCCACCGTGAAGACCGACACAAAAAACTTATTTAAAGACTCAGCCATATCCTCATTTCCCACTATTAACTCCCCCCTCTCGTCCTCCAAGGGTCCAACATTCACTCTAGCCACTCTATTCCTTTTTATATATTTATAAAAACTTTTACTATCATTTTTTATATTAATTGCTAGCCTAGCTTCATATTCTATCCTTCCTTTCTTTATCGCTTTCTTAGTCTCTCTTTGTTGTTTCTTAAATTTTTCCCAATCACTTGTTTCTCCACTATTTTTGGCCACTCTGTATGCAGCTGTTTTTATTTTAATACTCTCCTTTATTTCCTTCGTTATCCACGGCTGGTTCTCCCTTTTCTTACAATCCTTGTTTTTTGCTGGAAAATATTTTTGCTGAGAACTGAAAAGGATCTCCTTAAAAATCCTCCACTGTTCCTCAGCTATCCTACCTGCCAGCCTGCTTTCCCAGTCTACCTTAGCCAATTCATCCCTCATCCTATCATATTTCCCTCTGTTCAAACAGAGGACACTGGTTTGGGACCAAACTTTCTCCTCTTCCATCTGAATCAGAAATTCGACCATATTGTGGTCACTAGACCCAAGAGGGTCCTTCACAATAAGATCCTTAATTCTACCTACCTCGTTACACAATACCAGATCCAAAATAGCTCGTTCCCTCGTCGGTTCCGTAACATGCTGTTCAAGGAAACTATCCCGACAGCATTCTAAGAACTCTTCCTCCATTCCACCCTTACCGACTTGAGTCTGCCAGTCAATGTGCATGTTGAAGTCCCCCATGATTATTGCCGTTCCGTTTTTACACGCATCCCTTATCTGCTTGTTTATAGCCCTCCCTACCTCAACATTATTATTTGGGGGCCTATATACCACACCTCTCACTGTCCAAAGATGTGCAAGTTAGGTGCATTGGGCTACGCTTAATTGTCCCTTAGTGTTTCAAGATGTGTAGGTTAGGGGGATTAGTGGGGTAAATATGTGGGGTTACAGGATAGAGCCCAGGCAAGATGCTCTTTTGATGAGTCAATGCAGACTCAATGCGCCAAATGGCCTTCTTCTGCACTATAGTGATTCTATGGAATACCGGCATAGACTAAATGGGCCAAATGACCTGTTTCTGTATCTTATATTGTATGTCATATCAGCTGCACTTTAGAGATGGTACGATGGGACAGTGGTTAGCACTGCTGCCTCAAAGGACCCGGGTTCAATTCCCGGTTTGGGTCACTACGGAGTTTGCACATTCTCCCCGTGTCTGCATGGGTTTCCTCCGGGTGCTCCGGTTTCCTCCCACAGTCTGAAAGACGTGCTGGTCAGATGCATTGGCCATGCTAAATCATCCCTCAGTGTACCCGAACAGGCGCCGAGGTGTGGCGACTGGGGGATTTTCACAGTAACTTCATTGCAGTGTTAATGTAAGCCTACTTGTGACAATAATCAATAAACTTAAAACTTAAGAAAGGGGAGCATCTGGCTTCGATGTGTGGTCTATTATGTGCTGATAATTTGAGTGCGGTTTTGCCAGTACACTGAAATTTAATAGACAATACTTCAGTTCCCCATCAGTGAGCAAAGGGCATTCTTGCCTCAAGTGGATTTAATTAAGTGTTGACGATGATGTATTCACTGAATTATGGAAGAGTGGCAGCCTCCAGTTTTAATTTCCAAAAGAAATGATAGCAAGGCATTGGAGTTTTGTGAGGAACAGATTGGATATAAAATACAAGTGATAGTGAGCTGGTCTAAGAAAACAGCCGTGGGATTCTGTCATCCTGTGCAAGCTCTCCAACCATTCAAAAGGGAGATAATTTAGCAGATAGTGCAATGGCAACAAAACTAGTGCATGTAGAAATTTGTAGATTACAAAGATCTAGGAATCATAGAATCCTTACAGTGCAGAAGAAGGCCATTCGGCCCATCGAGTCTGCACCGACCACAATCCCACCCACGCCCTATTCCCATAACCCCTCACATTTAGTTTGCTAATCCCCATCATACTAGGGTCAACGTCGCACGGCCAATCAACCTAACCCACACATCTTTGGAGTGTGGGAGGAAACCGGAGCACCCGGAGGAAACCCACGCAGACACGGGGAGAATGTGCAGACTCCACACAGACAGCTGGAATTGAACCCAGGTCCCTGGCACTGTGAGGCAGCAGTGCTAACCACTGTGCCACCGTGCCGCCTCTAGTGGTGGAATGAAATGCGATATTCATCTAGGAACAATAATTCACCAGCCCACCATTCACTTGTTCTCTACTGTGAATCTGTATGTTTTTCGATGGATTAAGTTTTTAATTCTGCGGACCACTTTGAAATTTCTTTGTACAAACCTTTTTGTATTCCTGTAATTGCTTTTGACGTTTTTTTTGCTAGCCAGGCACATGTGCAATTCTGAAATGGCTCTTCCAATTTCATTGTGGTGCAAATAGATTCAGCCAGCTGGACTTTTGTCCCCTGGTCATGCAGGACCCTAACTTCAAGCATAATTCTTCACCGTGACCCCGCATCAGGTGGACGCCCTGAGGTTTGTGTGATGTGATTTTACAGCTGGCCAGTTAGTGGCGATTATTACGCAGCCAGAGGCGGGAGCAGCCAATAGAGGGAAGAGAGAGAGAGAGAGGCACCCCACAATAGGGGCTACGATGACTTCAAGTAGGCCATTGAGGTTGATCTATTGAAGTCATTACAGATGTGCCCTCTGAAGACATTTTTAGCAGGTAAACAGGAAACTGGACCGCTATTTGGTCTCAACAAGGGAAACTGACTTTCAACTGAAAAACTTCCATTCGACCTCTGCATTTAGCAGAATCTTAAAATTCTCCTGGCAGAAGGAGGCCATTCATCCCATCGAGTCTGCACAACCACAATCCCACCCAGGCCCTATCCCCATAATCCCATGCATTTACCCAAGCTAGCTCCCCTGACACTAAGGGGCTATTTAGCATGGCCAATCCACCTAACCCACGTATCAATAGGCCCTTAAAGGGCCTTAATTTCAGGCCTCTGATCCCTAAACATCCATTTTCACTATTGCCTGAGAAACAAATCAATGGCTTGGCCTAGGTCAAAAATGTGATCAATTTTAAACCTTAGGTTTGATTGCAATTCTCTTCCCGTGCCCAATGGTGCAGAAAGACAGACATTTGTCTTGTTTCCTTTGCTAGTAATTCCCAGAACAGGGCGTTAGCCTGTCACCAGCTTGAGGGGCACCACTACACATCAAGCGTGGCTGATCAGGAGTCTTTCCCGCTCTTACTGCCAGCCATTGGCATGTTGAAAGGATTTTGTGGGTTGGTGCTCAACCTGTTTGACCATATTATGAACGCACTTTCCTTGACCATCAAGTCCGGGGGTGGGACTCGAACCCGGAGCCTCTGGCTCAGAAGCAGGGATGCTACCCACTGCGCCACAAAGCTTCCCCTTGGATTTGAACACTTTGATAAACGGATACATGCCAATATATTTAGAATCATAGAATCCTACAGTGCAGAAGAAGGTCATTTGGCCCATTGAGTCTGCACCAACCACAATCCCACCCAGGCCCTATCCCCATAACCCCATGCATTTACCCTAGCTAGTCCCCCTGACACGAAGGTGCAATTTAGCATGACTAATCCACCTAACCCACATTTCTTTGGACTGTGGGAGGAAACCGGAGCACCCGGAGGAAACCCACGCAGACACGGGGAGAATGTGCAAACTCCACACAGACAGTGACCCAAGCTGGGAATCGAACCTGGGTCCCTGGCGCTGTGAGGCAGCAGTGCTAACCACTGTGCCAAGTTAATAATATCTCTAATTGATGTCAGGCTAATGAATATATAAATGCACGTAATGCACAATAGTACAAATTAACAAATCAACAATCTACAGTGCAGCTAATGCTGCTGCTGATTGTAGCTTCTCCTACCACGAGATCTGCTATCATGGTATGTCAGACTTGACTATCTTCCAGGATCCTCACACATCAACTATAGCTCATCTGTTGTCAGCCACTCAACGATGCACGGGCTCGCCCCCCCCCCCCCCCCCCCCGAAACCTTCTCGCTGCCCTACACTGTGCTCGCTGCAAGAGATCTTGGTAACTTTACGGCTCTGATCAAATGGCTGAACTGTGCCCACAACTATATAAGAGTTTGATGAAGTTAATGATCTTTTTCCATCAAGCAGCCACAGATGTATTGTGAGGTTTCCATACATTTTGGTCATGCAACATGTTTTTTTGAAGAAACCAGGAATTGGAAATTAGCCCGAACCCATTTCTTAGCCTAAATTCGGCATCGTTGAGGCAAACCATGCCTAATGAAAGAGGCCTAAAGATTGATTGAGATTGGACTTTGGGCCTCACCGGCATATTTCTGGTGGGCTCATGAGAAGCTGCTTCCCCTGACTGGCAAATCTTAAACTGGGGCCGTAGTGTCAGTTTAAAGTGGATTGAGATAAAGAGAAATGTCTTCACTCAGGGGGTTGTGGATCTGTGGAATTCTGCATCCCAGAGGATGCTCAGTCATTGAGAATGTTCCAGACCAAGATCAATAGATTGTCAGGTATTAAAGATTGGCGGCATGGTGGCACAGTTGTTAGCACTGCTGCCTGACAGCTCCAGGGACCCGGGTTCAATTCTGGCCTCAGGTGACTATCTGTGCTGAGTTTGTATGTTCTCCCCGGGTCTGCGTGGGTTTCCTCCAGGTGCTCTGGTTTCCTCCCACACTCCGAAGATATGCAGGTTAGGTTGATTGGACCTGCTGAATTGTCCCTTAGTGTCAGGGGAATTAGCAGGGTAAATATGTGGGATTATGGGGAAAGTGCCTGGGTGGGATTGTTGTCGGTGCGGGCTCGATTGGGCCTCTGTCTGCACAGTAGGGAAGCTATGATTCTATGATTAAGGAAATCAAGGGAGAAGGTGGGAAAGCAAAATTCTGTCGAAGTTCAGCCATGAACTTATTGAATGGTGGAAGAAGCTTGAGCAGCCATTTTGTCTTCTGTTGCTCCTATTGCCATTTCTGTATCCTTTTGTGTAATAACAACAAATTGTTACTTCCTGTCACCTTTAGTTCTTTAGTCAGTCAACTTAAATCAATGCATTCACTCCATCCCATTTCACTGGGCTCTTTGCTGTCATGCCTCTATCTCTCAATCCTAGATTCTCCTATAGATCTGGGTTGCTTGACCAGCCCACTCTGCAATTCAGGACCGTCGAGTATAAGTCTAATAAAAGTCATATTCTCTAACTTTTAATGAATATGTTTTTCTGATCCTTTTATACTTCAGGTTCACACTTCATGACTTGAAAATCATTTTTTCAGGATATTGATTCACGCAAAAGTCAAAGGCAGTGGGCTGAGAATTGACTCTTTAAAACAATAACTAACTCCAGCTATCCAGAACACTGCAGACGTGTGGAGGTCATTGTGTGTGGGAGGCAGACTGATTAACAACTATTGTTCTTAACTAATAGCTGACTGAGTAACATGAGCACTGAAGCTTAGAAATATTAATTGCCCATATTTTAGTAGGGACCCAAGCAGTTACGATGAATGAGCAGCCTTTAAAAGGATTTGAACAGAATAAAGACCTATGTTACTCATTTTTTAATTACACCAGGATAAATCTTTAAGATTGTCACTCAGAATTATCATCAGGTTGGTTCTTTCTCCAATTCTATTTTTTGATATCAGAAGTCATTGTCACAAATTAACATGGACGCACCCTGGACATTCTCTCTTCCACCTTCTTCTGTTGGGAAAAAGTTACAAAAGCCTGAGGACACGTACCAACCAACTCAAGAACAGCTTCTTCCCTGCTGCCATCAGACTTTTCAATGGGCTACAGTTGACTGCCATGACCATTAATTGACATATCAACACAAAAAAGCATAATAGAGGACATGCCCCTGTCTACATTAATGAGGATGAAGTAGAAATGGTCACGAGCTTCAAGTTTTTAAGTGTCCAGATCACCAACAACCTGGTTCTCCCATGCCGACATTATAGTTAAGAAAGCCCACCAACGCCTCCACATTCTCAGAAGGCTAAGGAAATTTGGTATGCCCACTCGACTCACACCAACTTTTACAGATGCACCACGGAAAGCATTCTTTCTGGTTATATCACAGCTTGGTATGACTCCTGCTTTGTCCAAGACTGCAAGAAACTACAAAGGGTCATGAACTAAGCCCAGTCAATAACTCAAACCAGCCTCCCATCCATTGACCCTGTCTACACTTCCCGTTGCCTCAGAAAAGGCATCAGCATAATTAAGGACCCCACGCACCCTGGACATACTCTCATCCACCTTCTTCCATCGGGAAAAAGATACCATAGTCTGAGGACACGTACCAACCCACTCAAGAACAGTTTCTTCCCTGCTGCCATCAGACTTTTGAATGGACCTACCTTGCATTAAGTTGATCTTTCTCATACCCTAGCTATGACTGTAACACTAGATTCTGCATGCTCTCCTTTCTTTCTCTATGAATGGTATGCATTGTCTGTATAGCATGCAAGAAACAATACTTTTCACTGTATACTAATATATGTGACAATAATAAATCAAATCAAATCAAAGTTAAACACCTCTTACTTAAGAGTCTAGAATTTGAGCAATGATTCTAAACAGCAACATCTTATGTTCTTGCGTCATTTAAATATGCCCTTGTTGAGGTCGGACAAGTTCCCATCATATTGGTGTGGCTTTTCTGCAAAGTGTGTCAGCTTTGAATCCCCTCCATCTCAAAGCAAAAATATTGACAGTAGCTTGTATATTCAAATCATACCACCACTTGGTTGCTGACTGACAGCTCCCAGTCTAAACATAAGTATTCTTTTTATTACAGCACGCTGTATATCTCGGTAACTGACAAGTCAACAGAATATATAATGGATTAGTCATATCAAAGTTACTTTGATGAATATTTATATCAATTAAATGAAAGTTTCTGGGGTTACATAACCTTATTGTTGGATATCTTGACTAGGAACTGCTTGGAAGAGCAACATAATGCTATGAGGAACTGCTGGATGGCTTGGGATCTCCATGGCTCTGGATTGGAAAATTTTGGTTAAACTGGACTCAGTTGTGGATTTCCCAAATGGTGTGAAATTAAAGAAAGACTTGCATTTATATAGCGCCTTTCAAGACTTCCCAGTGTCCCAAAATACTTTAGAGCCATTGAAGTATTTCTTGAAGTCCAGTCACTGTTGCAATGAAAAAGAATGTGGCGACCATTTTGTATAGTAAGCTCCTACAAACAGCAATGTAATAATGACCAGGTAATCTGTTCTTGTGATATTGATTCAGAGATAAATATAGGCCAGGGCACCGGGGATAACTTCCCTTCCCTTAACCATAGAATCCCTACAGTGCAGAAGGAGGCCATCTGGCCCTTCGAGTCTGCACTGACTCTCTGAAAGAGCATCCTACCCAGGCCCTCCCCTCTGCACTATCTCTATAACACGGGCATTTACCATAGCCAATCCACTTAACCTACACATCTTTGGACACTAAGGGGCAATTTAGCATTGGCTAACCCACCTAGCCCACACATCATTGGGTACTAAGATAATTTACCATGGCCAATCCACCTAACCTGCACATCTTTGGACATTGGGAGGAAACTGGAGCACCCGGAGGAAACCCATGCAGACATGGGGAGAACGTGCAAACTCCACACAGACAGTCACCCAAGGCTGGAATCGAACTCGTGCCCCTGGAGAAGCGAGGCAGCAGTGCTAACCATTGTGCCACCAATTCGCCCACTTCCTTCGAAGTAGTGCTACGCGATCTTCTACATCTGCTTGGTAGGGCAGGCAGGGTCTCACATTAACAATCTCACCCAAATGACAGTGCCCCCTAAAACTCCAGAGCATGTTGCAAGGTCAACCGCGATTGTTGCACTCAAGGTCTGGCATGAGGTTTGAACCCACAACCGTCCGACTCTGAGATGAGAGTGCTATCAAATGAGCCACGGCTGAAACCTAGGCAGCAATGGCAGAACTGCTGAAAGAAAAAGGGAACGTTGAATGTACTTGGCAAGCCATAACATTCAAGGCTATGGGCCAAGTGCTGGCAAGTGGGATTAGGTGGGCAGGTCAGGGCCTTTCATGTGTCGGTGCAGACTCGATGGGCCGAAGGGCCTCTTCTGCATTGTAGTATTCAGTGATTCTCTGATTCTGAGTGGAGCACATTCCTGCACTGATCAATTATAACTTTCGACCAAAAAACTAAGGAACTTCATTGATGATGTCCAGCTGATACCCAGAGTTAAATAGGAATGGAAATTTAGTGGCAAATGAGACTAAACATAGTTGAATCGATTTAGTGCTGTAACGGAATTGTTGACCAACTGGAGAATTATCTTCTCTGCGAACACTGATTCATGCAATAACTAATATTATTCCAACTCACCTCTCCACATTGGTTCCCCTGGCAACCATATCCTGTTGCGTTTCAAAAACTACTGCATTATGCAGACAGTCAGAGAAGTCCGAGTGTTATTGTAGGCTGTCTTGTTTCATATTTAATCTAATAATCTTCTGGTTTCTGACCCAGGAAGGAGCCTGACATCATCATTTAAAACAAGGGAGAAAATTCCTATTCAGAGGCAAAGAAAGGCAGCAATTAATTTTCCAATATTATCATCTTTTACCTCAGCAGAACAATCTGTCCTGGGTTCAGTAAAAATGGTGGAAAGACTAATTAAGCTGTACATGATATTTCTCACTTGGCAGGTTTAGTTAAGCATGTTGATTGAAAATTCTGCAGGAAAAGTATAATTGATTTAATGATATTATGCGGCTGCGATGATGAATCAAGTGTGCAGTCGCTTGATCAGGGCCAGGAATTATCCGGATTTACAACAACAACTTGCACTCAGAGTACCCAGTCATTGTTTATTTGGAGACACATTTAAATGCGTGGGCCCCATTATTTTTTTTTCTACTCGGCATGCATAGGAACTTTCAGGTTGTTACGTGTCCACTCAGCTTAGAGAGAATGCTCCTCGCCTCTGTATAGCATCCTGAATCCCAAGGCATTTCACCGGATTGTCATCCAACAACGTTTGACAATGACACATGTCAGGCAATGCCAGGAGAGATGACTGATCGCCTGAAGTTTGGAGCGTTGCTGCTGAAGGCATGGCTACCGACGGTAGAATGAATCATAGAATTCCCACAGTGCAGAAAAGGAAATTCGGCCCATCAAATCTGCACTGACTCTTTGACAGAATATCTTACCCAGGCCCTCTCCCCCCACCCTATCCCATAAACGCACACATTTCCCATGGCTAATCCATCCAATCAACCCATCTTGGGACACTAAGGGGCAATTTAGCAAGCCAACTACCCTGCACATCTTTGGACTGTGGGAGGAAATCAGAGCACCCGAAGGCAGACAAGGGGAGAACGTACAAATCCACACAGACGGTCACTTGAGGCCAAAATTGAACCCGGGTTTGGAGCTGTGAGGCAGCAGTGCTAACCACTGTGCCACCGTGCCACCCTTTGAACTCTATTGAAATCAGGAATGCTCAAGAGGTCAGAATCAGAGAAGCGCAGAGTTCTCTTCGGTTCGGAGAGCTGGGGGAAATCACGGAAAAACAAGTTGTTATATCAGGGAGACCGAACATTCAGATGGAAAAAAGGACCCCTTCAGCTGAGTGAAGGAACAATTGAAACGTTGGATCAGGCAAGGGCAAAGATTGGTTTTAAAACCAAAATTAGTGTTTTCAAAATCGAGATGTTGCCAAGCTGGGAGCCAATGTATATAAGCACTCACGAGGTTGTGGGTGAATGGGGCTTGTGAAAGATAGGCTTGGGCAGCAGGGTTTTAGTTGTGCTCATGCTTATGGAGGATAGAAGACTGACCATGAAAGCATTGCAATAGTTATGCCTAGAGGTAGCAAAGATATGGGTAAGGGTTTCAGTAAGAAATGAACTGGGCAGGAAGAAGACAGGTGTTGTTATGCAGGGGGAAGTAAGGGGATTGGCGATGGAGCAGGTATCTCTGCCTCCAATGTGATACTGAACCTTGTGAGCAACCTGGTTCAGCTTCAGACTGACCAGAGAGAGAAATCAAATCAGTGGGAGGTGTGGACCGAGACGATCACATGACGACATGACTGCATGGCTACAAAAGAGGTCACGTGTCAGGAACACGGGAGCTATCCCTGGGAGGCGGGCAGAGTACAAGCATGAGATAGCTGCTGAGCTAGTGAACTCACTACTCTTCATTGTAAGTCCTTGTTGTTAGTGATTCGGGAACTCGACACATTTATAGGGTGTCAAGAGTTGGCAATATGGCACAAGGACTTCACTACATCAACCCGCTCATCTTTGATGAAAATGTTGCAGACAATTTGGAGAAGTTTGAGGAGTGACGTATTCACTGTGGTGCTGCAATGTTTGTCGAGTCAAAAAAGGTACAGGTTTATACTTTGTTAAATTCATCAAACCATCGAGAAATGCACGTCATTTGCTTTCCAGATGGAGGAGGAAAAAGATAACCCTAAAACACTTGTAAACATGTTCAAGAATTTTGTCTTCTGGTAAAAAATTTAATCTTCGGCAGGCATACGTTTAGTTCAACAAAACCAAAGAGCAGGTGAATCAACACAACTGACACGGCCACCCTGAAAATATTGGCAAAGGAATGTGCATTTGGAACTCTCACTGATGAGCCGATCAGAGATTGAATAGTTTGTGGAATTCATAGCGATCTGGCTGCTGTGAGAGAAAGGTTTAAAATTACAAACAGCCATTAGCATTCACATGTTAAATGAACAATCAGAAAAAAGCAGCAGAGTTTAGGTGTAAAGCAGAAGTATTCGCAGTACAGGGTGCACCCTGCTCCAGCTGCAGTGGCCATCAGCCCCTGAAAAGAACAGATGGTTTCACATATGGTAAAGAAATTCAACAAATATGGAAAATGGAATCACTTCAGTAAATGCTGCAAATCGGAACCACGGCAACCTTTCTCCGCCATCAGCAACATTGCTGTTGGTTGGTCCTCCACAGGTAGGGGCGTCAGCAAGGTTAATGAACTGAAGTTCAGCCAATACAGCAAAGATACAGACAACAACATTTTATTATGAAAGTGTCAACACTCACAGAGTAGAGTGAGATTTTTACCACCCTCAACATGACATTGATGCAAAACTGAAGGTAAAGACTGACACTGGAGCAAAGTGTAACATATTGTCCAGCCTAATGTTATGGGATCTAGACCCATATGCAGCACCAGATCCCAGCACCCAGGCAGATCTTGGGGTTTATGGTGGACAAACCATCTGCACTGAAGATATGGCCACATTCCACTGCACACAGAGCAGTTTCAAGTTTCATATAGTTGACCAGAATGTAAGGCCGCGGTTTGGTCTTCAGAATGGCACAGTGACACAATGGTTAGCACTGCTGCTTCACAGTGCCAGGGACCCGGCTTGGATGACATTGTGGAGTCTGTGCATTCTCCCCATGTCCGGGTGCTCCAGTTTCCTCCCACAGTCTGAAAGACATGCTGCTTAGGTGCATTGGCCATGCTAAATTCTCCCTCCGTGTACCCGAACAGGTGTCGGAGCGTGGCGACTAGGGGATTTTCATAGTAACTTCATTGTGTTGTTAATGTAAGCCTACTTGTGACAATATAAATAAACTTTAAAAAATCTTAAACTGAACAGCATCACACTGGGTTCACTCAACTTGGACCAGAAGTGCAGAACACCAGAAATGATAGAGTATAAAGACCTCTTCAACTGACATCATTGGTGAGCATGATGTGGAGATGCCGGCGTTGGACTGGGGTAAGCACAGTAAGAAGTCTCACAACACCAGGTTAAAGTCCAACAGGTTTATTTGGTTTCACATATGGTAAAGAAATTCAACAAATATGGAAAATGGAATCACTTCAGTAAATGCTGCAAATCGGAACCACGGCAACCTTTCTCCGCTTTGAGGTTGGTAAAAATCTCACTCTACTCTGTGAGTGTTGACACTTTCATAATAAAATGTTGTTGTCTGTATCTTTGCTGTATTGGCTGAACTTCAGTTCATTAACCTTGCTGACGCCCCTACCTGTGGAGGACCAACCAACAGCCATGTTGCTGCTCTTTCGTCAGATGGAGTGGTCTCTGTTCTCCAACAGTGCACAGACACAGAAATCAAGTTACAGAATACTAATTAGAATGCAAATCTGCCAGTTGTATACCACATGAAACTGAATGATTTGCTACCACCAAAAGTCTGTGCTCTGAATACCAATAATTAGGAAGTAGGGGCTGCATCAGGTGAGGATACTGGGAGCAGAATTTTCCCGTCCCGCCCGCCACGGGAATTATAGAGGGCGGGGCTGACCATACATAGGTCCATTGGCCTTGGGCGGGATTTTCCGGTCTTGGGGAGAGCATGCCCAAACTGTCAGAACTCCTATTGATGAGGCCACTGATTGGGTGTCAGCAATGGCGGCCGCAATAAAGAAAGATGGCATAGTTAGGATATGCATTGTCCCAGTGTACTTGAACTCCTCGCTGGTGGCATAATCAGGTTTATGCTCCACAGCAAATTTCAATATAATTAGCCACTGCCCCCCCCCTCACCAGATCCTCCCAATCGCTAGATTTTCGCAGCTCGCTTACGTGACATCATGTTGACGAGGTTTACAACAGGTTCACCCCAGACGTGAACCTGTCGTGGCGATCCCCGGGGGGTGCAAAGATCAGTATAGCTCCCAAGTGAGAGGGACATGGCCAGGGAGTGCCCTGACACTGTCCCCTGCTGCCATTGCCCCCAGGTACAGGTGACACAGATTCAAGAAGCCGTATTTAGCTGACAAAATGGAAATTTGCCCAGGAATATCCGTTCCATAAAAAGCAGAATAAATCGAAACTGTCAATTGCTACCCCAACTTTCAATCCTCAGAAAACTGTGGCTGGCAGTGCGACCCTTGAATGTTCACTGCTTGTACAGTATTCTTTCCCATTCATAATTCTTCAAATACTGAAGCAGTTTCTGCCCATATGCAACAAGCATATAACATCGAGGCTTGAGATGATAAATGGCAGGAAGATTTCTGCCCCACAAGTGCCAGGCAATGACCACACTCAACACAAAACCGTTCAATCACTTTCCTTCAATATCCAATCAAATTCTCCATCATCAGCCCCCCCAGGGCACCACTGAGCAGAAACTTAACTGGACACGCTACATAAATACTGTGGCAGGTCAGGGACTGGGAATTCTGAGGTGAGTATCTCACCTTCTAATTCCGTGAAGCCTGTCCACCATCTAAATGCACAAATCAGGAGTGTGATGGAATACTCTGCAACAACACGCAAGAAGCTCAACAATATTTTTAGCAAAGCAGCCTGTTTGATCGATAACACATTCACAACTGTAAAGAACCAGAATTATAGAATCCCTACAGTGCAGAAGGAGGCCATTTGGCTCATCGAGTCTACACCCCACTATCCCACCCCAGGCCCTATCCCCACAACCCCACACATTTATCCTGCTAATCCCTCTAACCTACACATCCTGGGACACTAAGGGGCAATTTAGCATGGCCAATCAACTTAACCCGCACATCTTTGGACTGTGGGAGGAAACCGGAGAGCCCGGAGGAAACCCACGCAGACACGGGGAGAATGTGCAAACTCCACACAGACAGTGACCCAACCCAGGAATCGAATCCTGGTCCCTGGAGCTGTGAGGCAACAGAGCTAACTGCTGTGCCACTGTAATCATATTCTGATTAAGGGCGACTAACTGTAAGGTTAACCCTGCGTTTCTCTCTCTGCAGATGCTGCCAGACCTGCTGAATCTTTCCAGCATTTTCTGGGTTTTTTGTTCAATTCATGGGATGGGCGTCACTGGCTGGCCAGCATTTAGTGTTCATCCACAGTTGCCCTTGAGAAGGTGGTGATGAGCTGCCTTCTTGAATCGCTGCAGTCTATGCACTGTGGGTTGACCCACAATACTGTTAGGCAAGGAATTCCAGAATTTTGACCCAACGACTGCGAAGGAATGGAGATATATTTCCAAGTCAGGATGGTGAGTGGCTTGGAGGGGAACTTTCAGGTGGTGTTCCTATGTATTTGTCCTTCCAGGTGGAAGTGGTCATGGGTTTGGAAGATGCTGTCCAAGGATCTTTGGTGAATTGCTGCAATGCATCTTGTAGATAGTACACACTGCTGCTACTGAGCATTGGTGGTGGATGGAGTGGATGTTTGTGGATGTGGTGCCAATCAAGCGGCTGCTTTGTCCTGGATGGTGTCAAGCTTCTTGAGTGTTGTTGGAGCTGCAACCATCCAGGCAAGTGGGGAGTATCCCATCACACTCCTGACTTGCACCTTGAAGATGGTGGACAGGCTTTAGGCAGTCAAGAGGTGAGATACTCATTCCACTGTACTTTGCTCATTTTAAGTTAATTAGCCATTTGTCTCATTGCTGTTTTTGGGAGATGGCTCTGCATGAATTAACTATTACGTTTCCTACATTATGACAGTGACTGCACTTCAGAAACAGCTTCATGACTGTAAAGCAATTTGGGATGTTCTGAGGTTGTGAATGGTGATCTCTACATTCAAATTATTCCTTTTTTCCAATCAAATAAGGGCAGCATGGTGGTACAGAGGTTAGTTTATTTATTAGTGTCACAAGTAGGCTTACATTAACACTGAAATGACATTACTGTGAAAATCCCCGAGTTGCCACACTCCGGCGCCTGTTCGGGTACACTGAGGGAGAATTTAGCATGACGAATACACCTAACACACACATCTTTGGACTGTGGGAGAAAATCAGAGCATGCAGAGGAAACCCACGCAGGCACGGGGAGAACGTGCTGACTCCACACAGACAGTGACCCAAGCCGGGAATCAAACCCAGATACCTGGGGCCGTGAGGCAGCAGTGCTATCCACTGTGCCACCGTGCAATCCCAGTAGCACTGCTGCCTTACAGTGCCAGGGATCCGGGTTCAATTCCGGCCTTGGGTGACTGTGTGGAGTTTGCACATTCTCCCCTTATCTGTGTGGGCTTCTTCCGGGAGCTCCGGTTTCCTCCCCTGTCTAAAGATGTGCAGGTTACATCAATGGGCTAGGCTAAATTGTCCCTTAGTTCTCCAAGATGTGTAGGTTAGGGGGATAGGCAGGGTAAATATGTGAGGCTGCGGGGATAGTGCCTACGTGGGATGTTCTGTTGGAGTGTCGGTGCAGGTGTGATGGGCTGACAGTACCAGAATGTGCACAAGAATTACTATGTATTAATATATGTTGTTCCAAACTTAGTAATCATTATTCTTTCATCATATTTGTGTAACAATCATTGGAAACAAAATACTGAAGTAACGGAAGATCTGTTTGGATACAGGAAATGGAGAGATGTTTCAAAAACAATCCCCAAAATTTATATTTCTAGCTCACAGTGTTAGCAATAGGTGTCACTATCTGTCCCATTCTGCCCAAGCCAGTTAGAAATTTCACAGAAAAGTATTCAAAGTTATGTGTCCATCCTTTTATTTCAGAATGATTTGACAATCCCTTTGTTGTGGTCCATCATCAAGAATTTTAATACTTGGAGAATGGCCATCGATTGGTCTCAAGCCCAACTTAAGCATACCGTGCAGTTGAATTGTCACGGGAGTTAGAATCATAGAATCATAGAATCCCTACAGTGCAGAAGGAGGCCATTCAGCCCATCGAGTCTGCACCGACCACAATCCCACCCGGGCCCTATTCCCATAACCCTGCACATTTACCCTTCTAATCCCCTCCTGAATTCTCCTGATTGTCTATTGTAACATTGGCAGAAGATGAGCTGAGTCCTGGAGAGACGCTAGAATGGTGTTGACAGCGTTTTACTAGGGGTTCGGTAGAGTAGAAATTATATTACTTAGTGTGGTTCACTCAAATGTCACAATGTTCTCATATAAAGCTACCTTAACTCCCACTTTTTCGCTATTACAATCTAGACTCTTAGGACATTCATCACAAGATTTGCTTCATTACAGCACATAACACACTTGACTTCCAGAATTCGGCAATAATGAGGGTGACGTGTTCTGGCTGAGGGTATTTACTCCTTCAGGAGCTGGCCAGCCTGAGACTGAAGTTTTAATGGGCAATCCTGCTGAACAATTTCACAGCAGAGTGGCTGTAAACTTCAGAGACAGTGACCTCCAAAGGACTATACTTTGTCTTTTGCTGTCAAGCTGGTCGTCAATGATTCTACCCTTTCTAAAGGCTGTAATGTAATATAAAAACTATGTTTTTTTTTCAAAATAGTGCAAAATGGTCTTGCTTTTCCCTCAAAGCTATGACTGAAATAGTTTCCCAAATGAATGGCATACGTCTTCAATTTTGTCATTGATATGTAAGCCAATTAAATTGTTGCTCGAATTTTCAGCCTTGTTGTGAAATTCACTCCCATCAATGACTGGCTCACAAAGTCAATTTCACACTGGCTGTGTCAATTTCACAGAGGCTCAGCGCTGCCATTGGGGGCACTCCACACTCAGCTGAGGAGCTGGCACAGGCAGAGAGTCCCCAGGGACGGCAGTCAGAGGACTGCTGGAGACCAGGGTGATGATGAGCCTCTGGCGCCATCCATCAGGTGACTGCCCAGGGGAATGCACAGGAAAATCTGGGAGAAATCCCCCATGCCCGCTGTCTTGGAGGAGTCCATGTGGAGGGTAAGCACTGCATTGACCAAGAGCTCTGAACTCACAGCATCCTCCATAGAGAGAGTGGCAACTCCTAATGAGAGGCAGTTCCAGAAACTCAATCAAGGCTTTCTGGGGTTGCAATCAGTCCTACAAGCCCACACATTGGTAGGTACCTCAGCACATCACTAAGAAATAGATGAGACACTTAGTAACTCTGTTGTCTTCCTGTCCATCAGCCATGAGTGGGAAGATTCGAACCAATCTCATTTTGTTGGATGAGCTGTGGGTCCTCTAAGGCACTCTGGATGATGGCAGCGACTCCTCTGCCCCCTCGGCTATTGATCATTAATGACTGCAATGACTGAGGAGTGCCCAGCCATGGCATTGGACTCTCTCACCCAGGCGTGGCCTACACAAGCTCCGGTGACCAGAAGATAGCCACCAAAGTCATCAAGGCCAACGGGGCATCAGAGTCAAGAAGCCACCCCACCCAATCCAGCGGCCAGCAAGGGGGCAGCATCCAGAAGTGGCTCTCACAAACGGAAATTTAATTCATAATCATTACAGAAGGGGCTGTCACTGGTGATCCATGTTTCCTTGATACATATGTACTGGGTCCATAGGTTTCTTTGCCTTCAATGTACAAATGTTTCTCAATGTGAAAAGGTTTTGGTGTGTTTCATACAATTGATAGGGAAGAGGCCTGGAAGTCGTGTGTTACGCATATGAAGGGCTGCAAAGTTTAATTCAAAGGTCGGGACCCTGCTGGTCCTGAAGTGAATGAAGGTGCTGCCCTTTGGAACAGTAACCAACTTGATGCAGCTGTGGACAGCTGACTGGGAGACCCTGCATACATCTCCCACTGACCCCCTGGAAAGAATCTGTGGAATACAAGTTCAGGGCAGCTGTCACCTTAAGATCCAGTGGTATCGGGTGGCCACCTACACAGTTGGGGGCAATTTTGGGACCAATCGTTTCACATATGGATGTGGCATTATTCCTGGAGAGGTGAAGCATTCTTTGGCACTGAACTTCAGACATGTCCAGGTAGCATGATCGCTTCCTGCAGACTCTGCCTGCTGATTAATGGCACCTTGTCCAGACCTTTCTGACTTACACTTCTTGCTGGCCCTGCCCTCCTTCTGCCTGAGCCTCTTGTTCCATCCCACTCTGGAACGTTGCCTGCGGGCGACCAGTCTCCCCTCCCTTCCAGATGTCAATTCCTCTCCTGAAGAGGTTTCTCCGGCTGGGTGAACAATCCCCATTTTTATGCAGATGGTTGCACAGGTCACTGCACTGAAGGGACCTCTTGGCAGAAAATTCTGCCGATGCCAGAAAAGTAAAGAGCTCTCCAGAACAACAACACAAAAGTGTCTGGAACTTTCTACAAATGAGCTCCAAATAGATCATGGCCAAACTGGGCATCTACATGAGGTCCCTAATAAGAGAATGATGACTCATGTTGATACTGTAACTGTTTGAAATATCAAATGAAAACATATCTGAGATCAAAATAGCTCCGATAAAAGGGAATATCCAAAACCTTTAACCTCTCATTTTTTCTCCCCATTGTTGACTTACTTACCCTGCGTTTCCAGCACTTTTGGTATTGATAAATTTGGAAACATTCGGAATCAGATAGACTAAACCATTGATACCAAAGTTTGATGTTCAGTATTAAAAGACTTTATCGTTCAAATATTGCTTCACACATGAAATTCCATGTCTGACCCTGATGAATCCATCCTAGATTTCGGAATTTTTGAAGTTTACTGAATTCATTATGAGTTGAAAACCATGTTACTGTGAACCAATTGACTAACAGAATCTCCATAATCCTTCACTTTACCAATAATAAACGTTAAATTAAAATGTTGGATTCATTAGAATGAAGCTTGAAAGTTTATTAATAACAGCAATAACCATCATGTAGCTTCTTAGGTTCAAGTAATAGATTAACAATATAGAATAAGATGTTGAATAGTCCTCGTGGACTGAAAAAATGCTTAGATCGTTATTTTCATTAACTTACTATGCTGTTTCACTATATCGAATATATCAGATAAAATTGCATGCCTCAGGCACTGGAGGAAAGAAGACTGACTATACATAATGGAAGTTATTGGAAATTTGCAAAGTACTTGCAGTGAAATTAGTATCTTTAATGCAGTACTTCTTTAAATCCCCATCCCAGAAAACAAAGATGAGGGGCGAGATTTTCCAGCCTTCCAGCTGCATTTTACACAGAGGGTGGTGGGGGCCTGGAATGCGCTGCCAGGCAAGGTGGTGGAGGCGGACACACTGGGAACGTTTAAGAATTATTTAGACAGCCATACGAACGGAGTGGGAATGGAGGGATACAAAAGAATGGTCTAGTTTGGACCAGGGAGTGGCGCGGGCTTGGAGGGCCGAAGGGCCTGTTCCTGTGCTGTATTGTTCTTTGTTCTTTGTTCTGTTCATTTCAGGTATGATTCAAATGGTCCACTTGGGAGCTTTTATCAAACAAAGTTTATTTAACAATATAGTTAAAATGTATGGTAAGAAAATTAGCAAGAACTTTTATCAATTACAAACAAGGAATAGAACAAGTATTATAATGTATAACCCTTAACAAATAAATCTAATGTGTTCCAATCAAATCAATTCCATAGGTAAACATCCTTTTTCACAGGTTGAACACAGCAAAGACTAATGCTCACATGACACTGGACTTGAGACTTTGGGATGAAGTCTGCAGTTCTCTGGATAGACTCAGAACAGTTTGAAGTCAGAACAGCTTCCCAGACCAGGGACTCTAGGCAAGCCACCGACAGCAGATTTTCTACCCCAGGAAGGTTTTCAGCTAACCAGCAGAATTTCCCAAAACCAGGAAGAGAACGAGAGAGAGACACTGCTTTCAGTCTGTCCACTCCCTTCTAAAGTGAACTGCTGCCGCCAGCCAAAAACTGAAAATGAAACCTTGAATTCCACTAGGAAGGTAAAATAATGATCTGACCAGAACCCATGAGCTTCCTCCGAACAATGCAGGGTCATAAAAACAATCCCAGAACAAACATAAACAATCCCCATTTAAGCTATTGAAGTAGCAATAAAAGGATATCTCCAGTTAAGCTGGTAACAAATGATAACAGCTGAGGCTGTGAGCTAAGAAAACACTGAAGCTGTGAGAGCTGCAGAGATCATGATTTTAAAAATAACCTTTCTTAAAGGTACACTGACATCACACCATCATAATCAATTGTTTCTGCGACGGGTGGCCATTTTACAATGCCAGTTTTGTTCCTTAGTGGTTTGATGGGATTGTCACTGGTCTAGTAATCAAGAGGCCCAGGCTAAACTTCTGCGGATGTGGGTTTGAATCCCAACGTGGCAGGTGGTGGGATTTAACTTCAACTAATTAATAATTCTGGAATTGAAAACTAGTCTCAGTAATGTTGACCACAAAACTATCATTGATTGTCATAAAAACACATCTGGTTCACTAATATTCTTTAGAGAAGGAAATTTGCAGTCCTTACCCATTCTGGCCCAGATGTGACTCCAGAGCCACAGCAATGTGGTTGATTCTCAACTGCCCTCTGAAATGGCCTACAAAGCCACTCAGTTCAAGTACAATTAGGGATGGGCAACAAATGCTGGCCTTGCCAGCAATGCCCACATCCCATGGAATAATTTTTTAAAAGGCTGAAAATCTACCTCATTGACTTTTGAAATGTGCGTTTGGTCCTTGTGGAAAATTTTCTGTCATTTTCTATTCAAGGGGCAGCATGGTGGTGCAGTAGTTAACACTGCTGCCTCACAGAACAGGGTTCCAGGTTCGATTTCCGGCTTGGGTCACTGTCTGTGTGGAGTTTGCACATTCTCCCCATGTCTGCGTGGGTTTCCTCTGGGTGCTCCGATTTCCTCCCACAGTCCAAAGATGTGCAGGTTAAGTTGGTTGGCCATGCTAAATTGCCCCTTAGTGTCAGAGGGACTAGCTTCGGTAAATGCATGGGGTTATGGGGATAGGGCCTGGGTGGGATTGTGGTTGGTGCAGACTCAATCGGCCGAATGGTCTCCTTCTGCACTGTAGGATTCTATTATTCAAATAGTCCAGAATCTGAGAAATGTTGCTGAGTAACAGATTTAGTAGGCTCACTTTTCTTTACCAATCAACTTCCACTTTGGGTCAGTGATCCATCTTTCTTTGTTGGTTGCGCCCCACTGCCTGAAGGTGACTTCTGCACTTGACTCAATCCCTCTTTTGAAGATTTCCTACTGTTCTTTGCTGTTGCCTGCCTTCAGTAGTAGTTCAAATCTTTTGGAGAGGGACAACCTGAAACTATCTGGTATGTCCTTGTCCTTCAGTTTCTCCATATCAAATGGCTGTTGCAATTATATAATTGATCCCTTTTTCAGCCCCAAGTGGATCTTGTCTAACACAAGGTAATGGCCCGATCCTACACCAGCAACTCAACAAGGTCAGCCATCTTGTAGGGATGTCTTCCAGCACTGTTGCATATATGGTCAATCTCATTTAGGGTGTTAGCATCTGGAGACTTCTATGTCTTTTTGTGTTCGAAGAAGGGATTCCACTGCTGTTGCCAGTTGCCATCGAGCTTAGCATTGATCAGTACCTTGATATCATAGCTGGGTGCCTCATCCAGCATATTCTGTAATTGGTGGTAGAAGTAATCTTTCTCCTCTGTGTCAGGTCACTGAGTGTCTTTAAGACATGGATGGATAGATTCTTGATTAATAATGGGATCAGGGTTTATGGGGAAAAGGCAGGAGAATGGGGATGAGAAAAATATCAGCCATGATTGAATGGCGGACCAGACTCAATGGGCCGAGTGGCCTAATTCTGCTCCTATGTCTCATGGTCTTATGGTCTTATGGTGTGTAAACTAGTATGACGGTGACTTTGGTGTGCCTCGTGTGGAATCTCGTGGCAATGATGCTGGCTTCCACCCAACTAATAGTGCTGAGCATCTTTTGAATATGACACCAGCTCCATGGCACTCCTCTTCCCCAGAATCAGGCAACCTGGAGGGTAGCAGAGATTCATTAACTTTTTCTAATCAGGTCAAATCTCCAATTTTACAGATTCATCACACGAATTATATTTTTTAAATATTGCAACGTTGATCCACAGACTGTTTAGCAGGGTCATCGATTCCAAAGCTTGACTAACACTGCATCAGGTTTAAACATTAATACAGGTAGCCACACAGGAGTGGGGCAGGGAGATCGGCCAATGGGATGATAAGTCCTGACTGCTTCCTGCTGGGATATGTGGAAGCCAAGTGCAAAGAGGATGTCTCACTCCTTTCTTTCCTCCTATACTCTTCAAGGCAGAATTTTATACTGGTATACAGTTCCACGTGTGCCCTGAATCCTTTAATACCTTTACAAAATATTAAACTTAGAATTGTCCTGGTCAGTCAAGCTTGGTATTGCATTACGCAGAGCATTTCATGACCAAGTTATTGATTATAGAAAACCATCAACGGTTTAACATGCTGCCAAACCTGATTGCCTAGGCCCAGGCCTTGTCTTGGTTAATAATGGCCACTTGTTGAGGGAATAGAGAACTCCTGGCTTCCGTTGAACAATACTCTAGCATGGGACCCACATTTAGGGACACATTAAGGAATGAATTACGTTTCTGACTTCATGCCACATTGTACACTGAGGAATTGTGCCATACCACAAGATTGCTCATAATTGAATCGATAAATTTTTGTGCAAATACTAGGGGCGCGATCTTACTGGATCGTAAGATTGCGCGAGTGGCCAAAAATTCGGGTTCGCAACTGGTTTCTTGCCTTACATAATCTTACCAGCCCTGTTTTGCCAGCGAAATTGGCTTAAGCCAATTTAAATATCAATGACATGATTTAGAGTCCACTGGGAAAAAGGGCATCTGAGCAATGGTTTCCCAGGCAGTCTGCAGCCAGCTTCACCGGCGAGCCTGGTCTCCACCTCCCCCCCACCCCCCTTACTGGTGAGAATCACACTTCTGTCCAGAAAAGTGACAGAATGTCATAAGATTGCATTTTCAAACTCACCCAAAAAACAGGTCTGAAACTTTCCCATTTTCTCTCTCTCAGAATCTGTTTTGTAAGATCACGCCCTAGGAAACTAGATTACATTCATGAATGAATTTATATTGGCCAAAGGCTACAGTGTTGCCTTTGTGTGTGAGGCCAACGTAAACATGTTTTCTTTAATTCTAATGCAGCAATTACGACTGTCGCCCTCAAGGGGTTAACAAAGCTTCTTCTGTCAGAAGGAATGGAACAGCTAAAAGTAAAAATAAATTTCTCCTCACAGGCTGTGCTTAATAGAACCATATTATTAACAACAAAGTCCCCTTTCAGACAGACTATGCCCATTACATTTTCATGATTTATATTCCGTTCCCAGGGAACGGGGGGAAATTGATATCCTAGAACAAGAACTTTTCGTGGTGTAAAAATATCTGCTTTTTTTCCACTTATTTCTACACTATCATGAATACTTTCAGACTGCACAAACAATTTTATGAATAGAGAACCAGAGACTGCAATTCTTTGGGGGATAGAAAGCAAGTACTAATCTAGTGCCTATCCATGCCACAAATATTTTATGGGTTTGGGTCCATCCTATACCCAGAACGTAGTGTAAAAAATGGTACATTTCTGGTTTGCTGGTTTGGTTGATTTCCAGCTGATCTGAGCTTGGGGCTAAGTGGAGAATTATGAAATGTTCCATTCTGGATGAGGTTGAGGAAGGTTTATGTCAGCGAGTTCGCCTACCAGGGGAGAAAACTAATAAATGGAAGGGGACGGGTGTAAGAAAACTAATCACTTAGAGACTCGCCTTGGATCTTTTCTCGAGCTCAATGACATCAGTCATTCATGTAAGCTTCCAAGTCCAGTGTGTGCCACAGTTGACTCGTATCATCCCCATTGAGTCATGTCCCATTGAGCCATTGTTTATCTATTATTTATTAGTGTCACAAGTAGGCTTACATTAACACTGCAATGAAGTTACTGTGAAAATCCCCTAGTCGCCACTCTCCGGTGTCCGTTCGGGTACACTGAGGGAGAATTTAGCATGGCCAATGCACCTATCCAGCGCGTCTTTCGGACTGTGGGAGGAAACCGGAACACACCGAGGAAACCCATGCAGACACGGAGAGAACATGCAAACCCCGCACAGACAGTGACCCAAGCCGGGAATCAAACCCGGGTCCCTGGCGCTGTGAGGCAACAGTGCTAACCACAGTGGCTGTGCAGGTTAAGTAGATTGGCCAGGCTAAATTCCCCCTTAGTGTCCAAAGATGTGTAGGTTAGGGGGGATTGGCCATGGCAAATGTGTGGGGTTTCAGGGACAGGGCAGGGGAGAGGGCTTGGGATGGACACTCTGTCAGAGAGTCAGTGCAGACTTGATGGGCTGAATGGCCTCCTTCTGAGCTGTAGGGATTTTATGATTCTATTAAACTATTGGGCGGAATCTTACAGGCACGTCTGCCTGAGTTTCGTACGATCCCACCCGAGGCCAATGAAGAATGCCATTCTCTAAGCCTCGCCCATCCCCGGAATCGGGGCGGGTGTGCCGGTAAAATTCCAGCCATTGCCTTAGAAAGTGGTCTCAACAGTCAGTTCTTTATTTAAACCACTGAGTGAAGACATTTTGCTTTAAAACACAATACTTAAGTGCTGCACAATCCTAAACTTTATTTCCATGTAGGGACAAAAAGATTAAAAGCCCCAAAACGTGCAAATTAACTTTAAAGAAAGAAAGAACTTGCATTTATTTAATGTTGCTCATATTGTCAGGTGATCTGGAAGTGCTTATGCCCAACAAAGTACTTTCATAGTCTAGTTGCTGTTTAGGTGAATGTGGTAGCTGACTTTCACATGACAAAATCCCACAAAATTTCAACGAGTAAATGAACAGACCCTGTTCTGGCAATGTCAGTTTTTTTAATACATTCATGGGACTTGGGCATCCCTGGCTGGCCAGTATTTATTGCCCATCCCTAGTTGCCTTTAGCGAGGCCATTTCGGAGGGCCGTTGAGAGTTAACCACATTATTGTGATTCTGGAGTCACATGTAAACCAGACTAAGGATGGCAGATTTCCTTCCCTGAAGGACATTAATGAACCAGATGGGTTTTTCCAACAATTGACAATGGTTTCATGGTCATCAGTAGATTCTTAATTCCAGATTTCTTTTGGAATCTGCTGTGGCAGGATTTGAACCCAGGTCCCCAGAGTATTAGCTGAGTTTCTGGATTAATAGTCTAGCAATAATACCACTAGGCCATCGTGTCCCCTTGAGGGATAATTATCGGTCATGACATTTGGAATCCTCCCTTTCTCTTTTTCAAGTAGCAGCACAGAATCACTTATCTCCTTTTTTATCCAATTATCAAATTCCTTTTTAACAGAATGTTTAGGCTTCAGTTCAATAGCAGATCATTCCACATTGTAATAACAATGCTGTGTGTTTAAAATTCAAACCTTTAATTATTTTCATGATTGTGTTAAATTTCTGCCTCTTATTAATGTTCAACAGATTGGTGGAAGTAATCTACCACCATTTATATTTGTAATCCTGAAGGTCTGTGCAATGTCCTAAGTATGTTAGGCATTGTGGATTTTCACAAGGAAAGAAAAGACTTGTTTTGCACATGTAGATTTAAACTAACATACAACAGGTTTTATTGAAGAGCTGCTCTCTGCACCACACAGAATACAAAACTGAAAGTAAAACAGCAGCCTCTATCAACATCCAAATGACATTACTATCAAATCATCTGATCAGCTCTTAAAGCAACCTGCAACCCTTTAAATATATAGCAGTCTGCATCTGATTCCTCTCCACATTCTTAGCTCCAGTGAAGATAGCCCTAACTTCTCAAATCTCTTTGGAGCTGTAAACTCTCATCACCATCTATGTTGCTCCTTTGCATTGCTTTTTGTAAGGAGAGTGCAAATGTTGTGTCTGTAGATGCAACAATAAAGAAAACAATGACTTCAAGCTCAAAAGTCTAGAACAAGTACAGTTAATTTAACTCCAAAATAGCAAATACTAGAAATCTGAATTAAGACAGAAAATGCTGAAAATATACAGGAGGCCCAATAGGATTGGTAAAGAACAAAGAACAATACAGCGCAGGAATAGGTCCTTTGGCCCACCAAACCTGCACCGATATGTGGTTTCTATCCCTCCATTCACCTCACCTCATGTGTCTCTCAAGATACACCTTGAATGTTGCTAACGTACCTGCTTCCACCACCTCCACTGGCAGCGTGTTCCGGGCACCCACCACCCTCTGTGTGAAAAACATTTCCCTTCAACTTACCCCCTCTCACCTTAAACCTGTGCCCCCCTGTAGTTGCAAGTCCATCTTGGGAAAAAGCCTCTGATTATCCACCCTATCTATGCCTCTCATAATTTTGTAGGTCTTTATCAGGTCGTCCCCTCAGCTTCTGTCTTTCCAGTGAAAACAATTCAAGTTTATCCAACCTCTCCTCATACCTAAAAGCCTCCAGAGCAGGTACCTTTCTGGCAAACCTTGTTTTTGCAATCTCTCCAAAGTAAATGAACAGACAAGTTAATGTTCTGCCTCCAAACACTTCCATTTCAACCAACGCATACTTAATAAAGCGAGCCTGAAATATGATTTGTCACACTTTCTCCACTGGAGGATTAATACCTCTTTGTCTTTTGAATGTACGTGGGTTAACATTTAAACAATTCCTCTGGTTGACAAGCGTGAAAAAATCGAAAGGTTTACTTTATCCCCAAACTGTCATCACTCTGAAACTAGGTCCAAAATGATCAAATGTAGTAGAGAGCGTAATTCAAAATTGTTCACTGCCATTCCAAAATAAGTTTTTTGCTGATGCATTCTCAGGATGTCTGCAGCACTGGCAAGCCAGCGTGATTCCTACTGGAGAGCAGGAGGGTTAAACACGCACAATACTCTGCTGTTCTGCCCATTAATTACACGTCCATGAGGAGCAAGTTAAGTCTCATGGTGAGGTACGCAGGAAGTCATGCTGTTATCCTGTGGGGTCAAAGATCTTGGTACTGCTGCCTCGGGAGAAGCAGCCAGCATAATCAAGCACCCCACGCATCCCGGACATACTCTCTCCCACCTTCTCCCGCTGGGAAAAAGATACAAAATTCTGAGGTCACGTACCAACCGACTCAAGAACAGCTTCTTCCCTGCTGCCATCAGGCTATTGAATGGATCTACCTCATATTAAGTTGATCTTTCTCTACACCCTAGCTATGACTGTAACACTCCATTCTGCGCCCTCTCCTTTCCTTCTCTATGAACCGTATGTTTTGTTTGCATAGCATGAAAGAAACAATACTTTGCATTGTATACCAATACATGTGACAATAATAAATCAAACCTATGCATTCTCATTCTCCAGGTCCGTTTGTTTATGATGGTGGGACTTTTGCCACCTCCAAAAATTTCCAGCCAAAGTCAGGACAAGTTGATGTATTTGTTGGATGAGTTCTGCTCCACTACAGGTAGGTAATTCGCTGACCATAAATGAAATCGAGCGTGCTTTTTCAGTTTGAACTGCCAAAAAATGGAAAAATACATATCACCGAATAATACATTGTAAATTCTAGATTGAAATCAGCAGCAAAATCTTATGTGTTAGCGTGGGTGGCAAGCTCCCTTCATGACAATAATTTATAAGCATCATAAGCAGGAGACAGGAGAATTCACTCTTCTACAACTCTCTGTTGTTGAATATGAATCATCAGCAGGCAAGTTATTTTAACTTTTCAGTTGGATTTGCCTCCATTTTAATATTCAGTTTCTTTATTGGCGTGGTTATTTGTATTAATTAAGACATGTCATAGTAATGTTCCTTTCATGATTAATTTTACTCCCGGGGGAATTGCATGAGAAAAAGATAAGATAAATGGAGGTGAAGTGAAGGCCATTGTGGAAGTCGAAGCTCAGGATCAAATAGCAAGAGGGAATGATATGGTTGATTCTCTGCATGCAGGTACTTACTGAACCATGTAAGTAATCGTAGAATCCCTACAGTGCAGAAGCAGGCCATTTGGCCCATTGAGTGTACACCGACTCTGTGAAAGAGCAAGTTATCCAGATCCTATCCTCGTAACCCCATGTATTTACCCCACTAATCAACCTAACCTGCACATCTTTGGACTGTGGGAGGAAACCAGAGGACCCGGAGGAAACATCACACAGACACGGGGAGAACATGCAAACTCTACTCAGTCACCCAAGGCCAGATTCAATCATGGGTCTCTGATGCTATGAGGCAGCAGTGCTACCCACCGTGCCACCGTGCCGCCCATAACAGTACAAGTCAAAATTTTCTGGCCATTCATGCTGGTGGGATCTTCCAGTCCCATTGGCAGTGCAGCCCTGTTGCGGGTTTCTTGGCAACATGGGGCAGAACCAGTGGGAGATCCCATTGACAGCGAAGGCACCAAAAGGTTCAGCCACCGGTAAGTGACGCGCCACCTCCCACTGCTGAGAAACACGTGGCTGGGAGGCCAGAGAATCCCACCCCAAGTTATCCTGAAGCCATTGCTTTCTTTAAGGAAAGAAATAGTTGAATGTATATAAGCATGTTTTATAGCCTCAGTGTGTTCCAAAGCACTTTACAACCACTGAAGTACTTTTGAAGTATAGTCACTGCTGTAATGTAAGAAATGTATTACTTAAAATAAAGATTACTTTTAATGATTCAAATTTAAATTGAGAATTTTTTCTTCTCCCATTAGTTAACTGAAGAACAGAGGACTCAAAAATGTTTATGTAGCAATATAGTTTAAAAGAAAATCCAGAATGAGGGAGGCACACTTGTCTAATCCTCATGTCGAGCCCAGAGGCATTGAAGCCAACTATAAAATAGAATAGAATCATCGAATCCCTACAGCGCAGAAGGAGACCATTTGGCCCATCGTGACTGCACTGACAACGATCCCACCCAAGCCCTATCCCCATATATTTACCCGCTAATCCCTCTGACACTAAGGGGCAATTTAGCATGGCCAATCAACCTAATCTGCACATCTTTGGACTGGCATTGCCACTTCTCCAGCTATGAACCACAAACATTTTTTTTTGGAATATATATTTAACTATTCACTGAATAAGTGCAATGGATCATAACTTTCTGTCAAACTAACAGCGAGGCCATTATTTATACGCAAATGCTACAGTAACCATAGGCAAATGCACGCTCAAAGTCCGAAATCTATAAGTTGCTGTCCAGATTGCATTTGCTTCAAGGAAAGGGCAACCAGCTATCCAGCTCAACATTGAAATGCATTCAAGACACATTGTTGTGTAGTGGAGAGTTATTGGGGGCTTCAATAAAGAGCCTACCACTTTTCAGAAAAATAAATCTTTAATGCACTTTTCTCCAATCTTGAGTCACTTCCCACAGTCAGCACATTTTGGCTCTACACTGAGAGTGTGCTGAGATCACTCGAACATTCGTCACGCCCTCAGAATGGGTCGATTTCAATTACTGTCTTGCCATTCAATACAAAAGCCGCCTATTATCCCATAAATTCTAATCAACCTGGGCAATTATTTGTTAATCTGAGATTCCTCTCACATCCCTATCTGCAACGATGACAATATGGGTACAGGATGGTTATTGAGACGCTGTGATTATCCTCAGTATCTCAGCCCACTACGATCAACGTCACCTCGGTTGCTGTTTAATGTTGATGCAATGTTTCTGCAGTTGTCACTGAGACCTCTCCTTTTACCAAGAAAGCTGAGGATTATCCCACGCCTGTCAGCCAGAAGGCAATCTAATGCGGATAAGGTTTTATCTGCAAGCAGAAGCTGTGCCTGGTCAGTTGCTGCATGGATTGGTTGTTGCGATATAGATCAAGGAAATGCTTCCAGTCATCGTGCAGATCACATGATCCAGGTCGGCTAAGCTCAGCTGTTGTGTCAGACAAAATTTCAATGTCAAGTCAGTCAAATGATTAAGCAATTTTAAACAAAAGTGAGCCAAGCCCATGAAGGTACCCTTTCCTTCTGTGCAAAAGTTTTGACGTTTGGAACAATGATGTTTAATTGTTCCTCGGCTTGTTAAGAGAAGAGCTCTCATTGTCATTTTAATGGTTGATGATTTCCCTCATTAGTAAGCCTAAAAAGAGTCACGACTCGCAGCCTAACTTCCACTACCCATCTGTTTCTATTGAGCGAATTGCAAATAAAAACAAAGGATTAAGTTAAATCTTACCGCAATGCTGGCGCTGTGAAATTACGGCCTTTCGTTTGGAAGCAGTAAGGACACACAAAATTGACAGGAAGGAAAAGACCAGCTAGTTCACCAAACTTGCCCAACACTCTACAACAGCTGAAGCATAATAAGTAAACACCCTCACCCCAAGGGCTGAAGGGCCTCTTCTGCACTGTGTGATTCTATTCCACAGCCATGCAATCTCCTAGAGAGGCAGAGAAACAGAAGACAAAAATCCTCGGGTCAGTAAAGGAGAAAATACACTGGAACAAATCCTTTCCAATCCCTTCAAGTCATCAAAATGATTTCAGGAGATCACATGAACCTCGTGTCATCTGGAAAAATACTTACTATGCAATCTCTGCTCCAGTCAAGAACTGGGCCACTCTAAGTAAGTTCAAAGAAACCTCAATTACCCCTATGAAGCAGAACTTTCTACATTGAAAGCATGACTGAGAATCAGGACTCTCAAATCTGCTAAGTATTTTGTTTTGGTCATTTTACAGAAAATGGTACCAATCACTAAATTCCACCCTCAGGATTTGTGTTATGATTTTAATATACAGAAGCAGGATTCATTCTGTGTGAAACTGAAGCTCTTTTGAAGTCAGTGGACAGATATTCTTCTTCAATAGCAGGGCACAGGTATTCAGAGACCATCAAGTTGCGTCCGTTTCCAGGTGTGAAAACTGGTAAAGTTGGGCGTGAGGCAAGTAGCCTGATCCGCGCCCGCTTCCGTGCTGGTTCCCCCTTTACCAAGGGTTGAAAATGGCTGTCTATGGGACTGCACCCAAAACGGGCGTGACATCAATTTAGATACATTTGCATGCATTTAAATTGACGTAATGGGCTGGACGCCCAAAGTTACCAGCACTTCCCCCTTTACCATCACGTTCACCCATCGGCGCGAAACAGGCATGGTCTGCAAGGTCCAATTCGGGCACTCCAGCTTCTGAGGAGGTAAGTTCCGAGCTTCCGGTGGCTCTCTGACTCAAATCAGTGGGAGGGGGGCAGGGGAGGGAGGGAGGCAGGTCAGATGGCTTTCTGGTGGGGGAGGAGGGAAGGGAAGCAGGTCAGAAGGCTCTCTGGTGGGGGGGATGCGGGCGGTGCGGGGGGGGCAGAGGGGCAGGGGCGGGGGGGCAAGAGGTGTCCGCTTCCACTCTGCGTGTGATTGGTGGGGGGGAGTGGGTTCCACTGCCACTCTATATGTGATTGGTGGGGGGGAAAGGGGGAGGGGCCCACGATCGACCTGGGTGGTGGGGGGTGGGGGGATAAGGGGGTCAGTTGTGTTATGGGGGTGGGGCAATGTCCATGGGGGCCAGGGGGGAAGCATTGTCTGGCCCGGGAGCGATGTGGCAGGGAAGCGTTTCTCTTTTGTTTCTGCTCCAATTGGAGCTGCAGTGTTTCAGGCACGTTAAGCCCCGCCCACTGGCTTCCGCAGCATGATTCAGAATCGCTGCTACTTTTTCAGGCAGAGTGCGTATGGGGGCACCTGAGAACGGGTCTAAAAGTCAGATCTGAAACACTCCCAGTTTGAAGTCCGCCCAGAACTTTGAATCAAAATGGTAAAATAGGGCCCTGGGACTTCTGTGGTGACTAACTCACCTTCTGACTCCTCAAAGCCTATTCACCATCAACAAGGCACAAGTCAGAAGTGTGATGGAACACTCTCCACTTGCTTAGATGAGTGCAGCTCCAACAACACTCAAGAAACCCGACACCATCCTAGGCCAAGCAGTCTACTTGATTGGCACCCCATCCACCACTTTAAACATTCACTCCCTCCATCACTGATGCACTATGACTGCAATGTACACAAGCTACAAGGTGCACTTCAGCAACTCGCCAAGGCTTTTTCAACAGCACCTCCCATACGGTGGCATTGTGGCACAGTGGTTAGCACTGCTACCTTACAGCACCAGGGACCCGGGTTCAATTCCAGCCTCGGGTCACTGTCTGTGTGGAGTTTGCACGTTCTCCCTGTGTCTGCGTGGGTTTCCTCCGGGTGCTCCAGTTTCCTCCCACAGTCCAAAGATGTGCGGTTTAGGTTGATTGGTCATGCTAAAATTGACCCTAGTGTCAGGGGGATTAGCAGGGTAAATGTGTGGGGTTATGGGAATAGGGCCTGGGTGGGATGTGGTCGGTACAGACCTGATGGGCCAATGGCCTTTCCTATATGAAGGGATTCTATGATTCTATGGTATTCATGATTTCCATCACCTTGAAGGACAGAGGCAGCAGTTAACATGGGAAACCACGACCTGTAAGATCCTGTTCAACTCGCACACCCTTCTGACTTGGAACAATATCGCCATTTTTTCATCATTGCTGGGTAAAATTCCTTGAACTTCCATCCTGACAGCAGGCTGGGTGTACCTTCACCACATGGACCACAGCAACTCAAATCAATGGCAATTCCAAATGGTCGATAAATGCTGGCCTTTGCCAGTGATGCCCACCTCCCAAGAATGAAATTTAAAAAGTAAGAGCTTGTTGGAGCAGAGGTTCAGGCACAGTGCATGATTCTTCCTCTGTTAAAAGTAATCCAGAAAAGGGGACGAAAAATGTGAAACATGTCGTGTTCCAATGTACCACTGATGCAATTGTTTTTTTAAAAAACACTCTGCACTGCGCACATCTGTGTCTGGAGTTTCTTTGAAAGATGTTGAAGACTTTAGTATCTGGTGTTGCACATAGAGTTTCACTACGCGTTGCTCCTGATATCCGGAACAGGGTGCACAACATAAAGATGTTGGCCGGAATTCTCCATCTGTTCACGCAGGCAGGATTCTCCGGTCTCTCTGGCAGCAACCCCGCCCGCAGGTATCTCGCCAGCGTGGGGTGGTGTCGATGGGAATTTCCATTAACAGCGGCGGGACCAGAGAATCCCGTCGCGAGCAAAAAATGTGCCACCTCCCGCCGGTGGGAAACACGCGTCTGGGAGGCTGGAGAATCTCAGCCGTTGATTCTGTTTACATTTTTAAGGGCATGTATTGCCTTTTTAGCTCGTCATGTGAATGAGACAGAATATGGCTGTGATATCAATTCTCTCTAACCTTAACCACTGCATCCTTGATATCACTCTACAGATGGCTGGAGAAACCTCTTGCAATCAAAGCAATAAAAAAAATCTGTCACACTAATGACCCATGTGACATTCCTGAAGACATTGTACATTGAGTTGTTTGTCAGTGCCTACGGTGCCTTCTGTGTTACATAACTGTAATTAGTGAAGTCCCTCTCTATCTGTTCCAGCTTTTGTTTTGCTTTTTCTCTGATTAATTTAATCTTGCATTTCACTTCAACATTCAATGCTCACTTAATTCATCCAATCAATAAAACCCTACACACCAGCCAAACTTAAAGAAAAATACTTAAGATGTCAGTCACCCAGAGAATGGAGCATTTATTAACATTTCCTCGCTGTCCAAGCCTTACATGAATAGAATGAGGAAAGGAGACCGGGAATCAGAGAAAGAAGAATCGGAAGATTAAGACTGGAGGAAAGGAAGGAATGAGAGACTAGGAATGTTAGAGAAAGCATAAAATTCTGGAAAAACTCAGCAGGTCTGGCAGCATCCGTAGAGAGAGAAACAGAGTTAATATTTCAAGTTCGTAGGACTCCTCTTCAGAGCATATGGACGTGAAATATTAACCTGTTTCTCTCTCCACAGATGCTGCCAGACCTGCTGCATTTTCAAGCATTTCTGTTTTTATTTCAGATTTCCAGCATCTGCCGTATTTTGCTTTTACGTTAGGGAAAGGAATGGGGTCTGCAAACCAAACCTGGAGATCAAGAGGTCAGGAGCCTCAGGCAAAGGAGCAAGAGAGGCAAGAGACAAGGGACCTGAGAGAATATAGGAACATGAGAATCCCTTTAAACCTGTTCTGCCATTTAGTGAAACTATGGTTAATTTGCGACCCAACTCCACATTTCTTAATACATTTGGTCAACAAAAATCTCTCACTCTCAGTTTTAAAATGAACAACCAACCAATGTTTAATTTTGTACCGTTGGTGGATATTAACTCTGAATTCACTAGTACTCCTGTGAATAGATACAGACTGAAAGTGTGGTTGTTGGGTTAGGAGGTGCATGCCTGCAATGTGTAACCCTTAGTTAAATATAGGAGCATGTAAGTACTAGTTCCAGTTTCACCAACTGGCTTTCTGGAGTATATAACATCAATTGCTGTTTGCAGAAGAGTTCCAAAATATTGTCACACTTTGCCTGACAGTGTTTGCTAGAATAGAACCATAGAATCCCCACAGTGCAGAAGGAGGCCATTTGGCTCATTGAGTCTGCACCGACCACAATCCCACCCAGGCCCTATCTGCATAACCCCATGCATTAAGCCTAGCTCGTCCTCCTGACACAAAGGGGCAATTTAGCATGGCCAAACCTAACCCACACATCTTTGGACTGTGGGAGGAAACTGGAACACCCGGAGGAAACCCACGCAGACACGGGAAGAATGTGCAAACTGCACACAGACAGTGAACCGAGGCTGGAATTGAACCCAGGTCCCTGGCACTGTGAGGCAGCAGTGCTAACCACTGTGCCATCGTGCCGCCCTAATTTCACTCCCAAAAGGTTTGGCTCCTTTTGTGACTATGCCCTCTCATTCTAGACTGCCCAGCTAGTAAATAGCTTCTCCCAAACTATCTCATCAGTTTCCTTTAAATAAAAACCTGAGAAAGGTGAGCATCCCTATTGTTGTGGTTAAAAGATGGGATCACTTCAGTGTGTGTTCCAGTGAGTAGACCATTAGTCACTAAAACTCTCACAGTCAAGTGGTCTCATCTTTTAGCCACAACAATTTGGCACTGCGAGCAGGGTCTTCGCAATATCAGACACTGGAACCAGATGACCGGCAAGCATGGGTGAGAATGTTCATTTACCACCCAGTAGATAGGATGATCAGTGTTTGAAATGGAAAGCTAGTGGGTTGATTTGAGGATCTGAATCAACAACCTGAGTCTGAGTGTACAGTCACTAAAAGTAGCTTGGCGCCACAAACACAATTTTGATTAATTGGCTAAAGAAATGGGGGGTGGGGCTATTATAATTGCTTCCAGGGTAAATTAGTGGACTAAAAGTGGTGTGTCCAGCTGGGATTTTCCCAGTGTACTAATAGCAGTGTGTCCAGCCAGGATTTTCCTGGTTTACTAACAGCGATGTGTTTCTAGTGGAATATGGAGACAGGTGCATACCTATCCCGGACCCCAGAGCAGCATAAGGAATGGTGAGACATCCTCGGAAGGGCAGCAAAGGACTGACCTCCCAATAAAGACCTTCAATCACTGGAACACACACTCAAGTGGCCTCATCAGAGAATCCAGAAAAGTGGTTCTGGGTCAAGAACAGTGAACACATTACCCCATTTTACTCCCTCACAATGATTTGGGAATAATATGAATTCTCCCAACACATTTTCAACTCTAAAAAATTCCCACCCCTTGTGCGCAAGCATAAATTCCTCTCCCCCTTTTTATTGAATCAGTTCTTTTCCCTTTCTTTTCTTCTTTTCTCTTATGCCCAGAACTTGAGTATGGAAACTAAGCTGGGACTTCAGTGAAATGCTGTGTTGTCAGATTCACAAAGCCATCACTGGGATTAAGCATTGAACCGTGATCTGTCACTGGCCTCAAATGGATGTTTCAGGTCCAATGCCAGTAACTAAAATAATTCTTCCTTGTCCTAGTTAACATTCTTGCACTGCAACAGCACCAAAAATCTACCATTTTCTCTTGAATAGTTGTAGAAATATCCGTCTGCAAAATAATGATTATCTGATAGAGTAAGTAACAATAATCATTGCACTCTGAAGGAAATAATTCAATGGGAAGCACTCTTGAGCTGTTTAGAATGGGGTAGGGTCTCAAATAATAAAAGAAAGCTTGCATTGGTAATTATTTTTTTAAAAAGCTTCCTCTCCAACCAGCCCTCCCATTCTGATTCTTTTCCTTATTAATCAATTCTGGCCTCGGGTCACTGTCAGTGCACGTTGCCCCCGTGTCCGCGTGGGTTTCCTCCAGGTGCTACGGTTTCCTCCCACAGTCCAAAGATGTGCAGGTTAGGTTGATTGGTCATGCCAAATTGACACTTAGAGGGTGATTCTCCCACTCCGACCCGATAATTCTTTGGCTGGTTCGGTCGGGAGACACACGCGTGCACCGATTCGTGGGATTCACGCATGCATTCCCGATGCATGCGCGCCTCCCATCTCCGGAAACCAGGCGCGGTCGGGACCACGCAGGAAACCAGTGGGAAGACCGGGTAAGTACTTTAAATCGATTTTTAATGTTACTTGCATGTGATTATCGGGCCCGGGACTGAATTCTCTGGGCCTGCTAGCATCTCCCACCCCACCAGGGGGGTTTAGAGTAGCCCCCCACATTCGGGGAACTAGCGGAGACCCCGCTGCAGTGAAGGGGGTATCGGGGCGCCCTAAGGGGTTGGGCAGTGGGGGTTGGTGTCCCCGGGGATGGGCACCCTGGCAGTGCTAGCCTATGCCCCCGGCACTGCCCAAGGGGCAAAGTGCCCATGCCCAGGCTGTACCTTGGCAGACCCCCTTCCCTGGCACTCTGCTATTTGGATCTGGTTGGGACTAGAGGGAGGCCAGCAATTGGGATGGACCTGGGGGGGTTCTGCTGGGGGGGTCTGCCTCCTATGGGGGGGATCTGCCTCCCGGGGGGGATCTGCCTGCCAGGGAAGGGGGTCTGCCAGGGTGGGGTGGTGGGGGGGGACCATCACTGGAGATCAGGGCGTTCCTGGACAGGGGGGGGTCGGGCCTGGCCCAGGAATGCTTGTGCCGGCCATGATCCGTCCATGAGGGTGCTGGAGAGGCAGCACTGTCGGGGTCCTAGGTTAGTGTTGGAGTGTTGGAGATTCGTGTCTGAAGTTGCACTGAAAAAACAATCATGATTTACACCATTTTCCCTGCAAGTTCAGCACTTAGAATATTTTTGGGAGAATCGCCCCCCTTAGTGTCAGGGGGATTAGCAAGATAAATCCATGGGGTTACGGGGATAGGGCCTGGGTGGGATTGTTCTCGGTGCAGACGCGATGGGCCAAATGGCCTCCTTCTGCACTATAGGGATTCTATGATTTGGCCAACCTCTTTGCTGAATTTTTTTTTTGGACTTCTGCTACACAAATTCTTTGTCAATGAGTAAATTGTGCAACGCTTAGCAGCAAACAGTAGGAAGGGAACTAACTTGTAACACTGCCTGATAATTAGCATGGCTCTGATCTCCTACAAACAGCAGGGATGTCATGGAAAGTCACCGGGGGCAGATTGGTTGAGCTGACAGGAGTGTGGTTTTCAAAGGGGGTGTAAAAAGGCGGACAAACAATACAGTTGCAGCGTTCGTACAGGATCAGGCAGTTTCTTTTTATCTTGGAGCTGAGGCTCTCTCTGACTGCACCATCACCGCTGATACATTTCATTTCCTCTCGCTGAAGTTTCTAAGGATTCATTACTGCAATGTCAGCCCGCGTGGGATGAAGCTACAGCTTTCTTTGTTGAGATCTGTTAGCACGATAATAAAAACTTAAATTAGAATAGCCTCAGCGGTTGCCATAGCAATAGTGCAAGCTCAGTACGTTAGAATGAAAAGAATGAGACTTGCATTTTATGTGATGCTTTCTCACCACCGCTGGACATCTCAAAATGCGTTACAGCCACTGGAGTACTTTTCTGAAGTGTAGTCACTGTCGTCATGCATAAAATGCAGCAGCAAACTCTCACAAACAGAAAAGGGATAATAACCAGATAATCGGATCGTGTGTGTGCGAGTGTGTGTGTAAGTGTGTGTGTGTGTGTGTGTGATGTTTACCGAGGGATAAATATTGGCCAGGACAGTGGAGTTTGTGTACATGTGTGTGATGTTGATGTGTTGTGTGTGTGTGTCTTACTGTGTGTGTGTCTTTCTGTGTGTGTGTGTGTGTGTGTGTGAGTGTGTGCATGTCTTTGTATGTGTGTGAGTGTGTGTGTGTGTAGGTAAGTGTGAGTGTGTATCTTTATGTGTGTTTGTGTGTGTGTCTTTGTGTGTGTGTGAGTGTATGGGCCCGATTTTACCATTTGGAGTCTAAGGGCCGGATCCGGGCGTAATGCAGATCCGAGCCCGGAATTCTCTTTGCAGTGCGCCCGTACGCTTTTTGCCGGCTCCAGTCCGATCTGCGCAGTGGGCGGGGCTTACCACTGCCGGAACGCTCGGAGCTCTGAACTGCGCATGCGCAGTTCGAAAAAAAATCTGAAGCAGCGCACCCGGGCGCGAAAGAAAAAAACAGCAGAGAGAGCAGAGAGGGGGTGGGGGGAGGAAGAACTTGGGAGAATCTTGCAAACTGAAAATAATGTAGCATCTTCTTTGTGCTGCCTAATTATCTATGGGAAAGGTAATTAAACTACAGTCTCCTAGTGAGCAATTAGTGACCTGTATAATACATTTGTGATCTGTAACTGGATTGTTGATGTCCCTGTAGCCATGAGCCAGGTGCTCAAATGTTCAGAGTCATGTGGTGAACTTGGAAGAATTGTCCCCGTGGTGGAACTTGGTTGGAAATAAGATTCAAGGAGGTTACTAAATCTGGGAAATCAACCACAGTGAAAAGAAGTTTGTATTGGCAACTCTTCTCTCACATTCCATGGCAGATGTGCCCCTACTTATGAATGAATATGATTTGCATGGGCAACATTGGGTGCAGCTACTCTGCCTCTGGAGCAGCCTTGGATCCTTTCTTTCATCTTGTTTTCATCTGAACATTGCACAGAATTAGAGGAATTCCCTTTGGAAGATAATGTCAAAATTATAATCGCAGGAACTAAAAACCTGACAGTCAAAAATTTGGGAAAATATTTCAAAATATGAATGGGGGGATATATATTTTGAAATATTTTCCCAAATTTTTGACTGTCAGGGTTTTAGTTCCTTCCATTATAATTTTGACAGTATCTTCCAAAGGGAATTCCTCTAATTCTGTGCAATGTTCAGATGAAAACAAGATGAAAGAAAGGATCCAAAGCTGCTCCAGAGGCAGATTAGCTGCACCCAATGTTGCCCATGCAAATCACATTCATAAGTAGGGGCACATCTGCCATGGAATGTGAGAGAAGAGTTGCCAATACAAACTTCTTTTCACTATGGTTGGTTTCCCAGATTTAGTAACCTCCTTGAATCTCATTTCCAACCAAGTTCCACCACGGGGACAATTCTTCCAAGTTCACCACATGACTCTGAACATTTGAGCACCTCGCTCATGGCAACAGGGACATCAACAATCCAGTTACAGATCACAAATGTATCATACAGGTCACTAATTGCTCACTAGGACACTAGTTTAATTACCTTTCCCATAGATAATTAGGCAGCACAAAGAAGATGCTACATTATTTTCAGTTTGCAAGATTCTCCCAAGTCCATCCTCCCCCACATCCTCCCCCCGCCCCAACCAGAGATCCATCTGAGCCCGCCCCCCACCTCCGGCGGACGCCAGCGGAAGGCCAGGAAGGTGCTGCAGGCTCTCGAAGGACTGCAGGTCGGAAGGATGATGGAGGGAGACCAGCGATCGAGGTAGGTTGGGGGTGTGCTCTGCCAAGGGGGGCCTGCCTCCCAGGGGGGTCTGATCCGGGGGGGAGTCTGCCGGGGGGGGGCCTGCCTCCCAGGGGGGTCTGATCCAGGGCGGGGGCGGTCTGCCGGGGTGCTTAGCGGGGGGGGGTCTGCGAAGGATGGTTGAGGAGGATGGGCTTCGGAGGTTCCCCTGCAGAATAGAAATCCGCTTCGGATTTTTATTCTGCAGGTCGCTTACAGCGCGGATCCGGAACGGACCAGAAGATGGTAAAGTGGGATTTGGCGGTAGAGTTGAGAGCGCGGTTCATTAAGTCGATTTAAATGCATGCAAATGCATTTAAATCGTCGGGCCGCCCGATTCGGGCGCGGACCGAACCCGCGCCCGAATCGGGTGTCGGTAAAGCCACGATCTGCTCGGATTCGGGTGCAGATCATGTTAAAGGCCCGACGCCTGACTTTACTGCAATTTCGCGCCTGAAAACGGGCGCGAGTGTTTGGTAAAATAGGGCCTTTTGTGTGTGTGTAAGTGTGTCTTTGTGTGTGTGTGTGTGTGTGTGTGAGTGTGTGTGTGAGTTTGTGTGTGTCTTTGTGTGTGTTTGTGTATGTGTGTGTATGTGTGCCTTTGTGTGTGTGTGTGTGTGGCCGTGTGTGTATGATGTTGATGTGTGTGTGTCTGTGTGTGTGTGTGTGATGTTGACTGAGAGATAAATATTGGTCAGGACAGCGCAGTGTGTGCGTATGCGTGATATTAATGTGTGTGTGTCTTTGTGTGTGTATGATGTTGGTTGGGAGATGCCTATTGGCCAGGACAGTGGGGATAACGCCTGCACTTAATAGGGTATCACGGGATTTTTTACATCTGACCGAGAGATGCCCAAACTTAACATCTCAACCAAAGAAAGCACATCCGGCAGTGAAAAATTCCCTCAGTGCTGCACTGGATTGTCAGCCTTGATTTTTGTTCTCAAATCCTGCAGTGGGACTTGAACCTTGGACATTGTGGCTTTTTCATCCTATAGGTGGGTAGTGGAAGTCGAGAAATTTTCTGGCTTGGCTCACCCACTAGCTAAAGATAAAGTTGCCATAATTCCAGATGACCGTAGGCCACTCTCCACTTTGAGGGGGAGAGCTGACTGGTGGCAATTTAACCTGAGAGGCAAGGTTGAGAAGACAGGGCCTTCATGAATAACCTCAGCCGGTACGGGAGTTGACGTTGCTCTGCTTCACTAACCAGTTGCCCAGTCAACTGAGCTAAACTGGCCAACCCACTACAGGAAACTGTTTCTGCAAAGGTGGGATTTTTCTTTCCAGGTGGGCTGGGGTAGAGCAGGAAAGGGTGTTAACTGGGTTTGAGCCCATTGCCCCCAAAAAGAGTTCAGAACAGCCACAAGGGCTGCAGAGTACCAAGGCAAGCTGTTCAAAAGGTCCAGCTTGGTGCTCTGGGACTTTGTTCCGGTTATATTATTGACAGCAAGACAAAGAATAACACTCTAGCCCTTAACCCTCACACCTCACCAACTCCCCATGCCAATTTATGGCATGTCATGCCTTCTACTCATCCCATGGCCCTTTATATACTTCATGCCAAGCTATGCCCCTTCATCCACTTCCAAAACTCCCACTATCCTCCATGATAAGCAATGCCCCTCTACTCATTCTCATGGTCTCCATATCCTCCATGCTAATTTCTGTACAGAGCCAACGGACCCTACAGTAACGTTAGGACGTCTTCAAAGGCATCAAAAAGATTCTATCATAGCTTCATTTAAAATAATTTCCTTTCATTCCAACCCTATAGAAGTGTCAATCGTTCGGGCAATTAAAAGTATTAATATATGAAACTACAAGCACCTGAACCTTCTTGATCTTGTGTAAATAAACATTGTGAACTTGATAGAATAGATCACAGAGTAAGTGCAGTCAATCAAGCAATGCTTTTCCTGGGGTGCAGCTGTTTGAACAATCTAATGGATGTCTGGGCTCTCAGCCAAGAATATATGATGAGCTGACTCCATGAAAATCCAGTCAGAGGTAACTATCATACTAACTGAACCACATACTACTGACAGAATGGAAGCTATGTAATGGTGGTGTGGTGGGGTGGAATGAAAAAATCTTCACACAATGCTTTTTCGTTTTGGTTAATTTGAAAGGATAATCTCAATGTAATGAATTTTTCTTTGTATAAGGATTACTGTCTCATACATTTGATCCAAATAAAATGAGTTGGATGACTCAGGTTAGAGCACGACCTCAAATAAAATGCAGGCACAAAATGTTGGCGGCTATTTAATGGTGATCAGGTTTTTCAAAGGATACTGAGTAGCATGGTATGTTCTGCAGCCCATTGATACTGGGAGCCCAAGTTGTGATGAGGCTGCTATAGCAGGGGAGGCATTGGTCTAGTGGTATTATCGCTAGGCTATTAATCCAGAAACTCAGCTAAGGTTCTGGAGACCCGGGTTCGAATCCCATCACGGCATGTAATGGAATTTGAATTCAATAAAACATATCTGGTATTAAGAATCTACTGATGATCATTAAACCATTGTCAATTGTCAGAAAAACCCAGCTGGTTCGCTCATGTCCTTTCGGGAAGGAAATCTGCCGTCTTTACCTGGTCTGGCCTACATGTGACTCCAGTGCCGCAGCAATGTGGTTGACCCTCAACTGCCCTCTGAAACAAGCAACTTAGTTCAAGGATGGGCAATAAATGCTGGCCAGCCAGCCACACCCAGGTCCCAAAAAATAAAGAGGGTGCACCAGCCCATTCCCTAGCTACTCAACTGGAGAAGGTACCAGAGTTACTAATTAATAAAACTATGCTTATGTCCTGTGGATTTTTGGATTTTTGTTATTTTTTTATTATTATACGTAAGTTCCATTGGTTGTTAGGAGATTATTTCATTGTAGATATCTGAGGGGATCCTTTCATAAGGTAACTGCGTGGGATTGTGATCTTAGATCTAAACCCATCCTGTACCTCACCTGGAAATGCTCAATGCTGATGCTATGTGTAAGGGATGTAAAGAAAATACGTGCATTTATATAGAACCTTCCACAACATTCCAGATCACTTCACAGCTAATGAGGTACTTTTGAAGTCCAGTCCCAGCTGTAATGGAAGAAATGAGGTGGCCAATTTTCACACAATTTGACGGTTTTCACACAGCAAGCTCCCATAAAAACAATGTGATAATGATCAGGTGATTTATATTTGTGATGCTGATGGAGGAATAAACATGTTTAAGCCTCTCGGTTGCTGTAAAGGAGGCTTGAGTTCTGCTTCTTCATAAAATACCTCTATTTCTTTGATCCAACTTCACACGCAATTCACTACCAACAGAATAGTGTCGCCTGTGACCCCTTTATATATCAGTGACTTCTCTTGAATAATTGACATCAAATTAGGACTTAATTGGAAGGTCTGTTAACCCATTCCTAAAAAATAATTCGCCACTACCGCTCTTCAAAATGATGGCAATGGGATCATTCACACCCACCTGAGACTGGTTTAATCTCTCAACTCAAAGATGGCACCTCTGGCAGTACAGCACTGCCTCAGTACTACACTAGAGTGTCACCCCAGAATTTTGCACTCAACTCATCAGTGTAGAGTTTAACCCCACAGCTTCATGACTCAAAAGCTTGAGTTTGGCCCACTGAGCCATGGCTGACACTCAAACATGTTTTCCTTTCACAGTGCAAAGATTCTGAAAGACAAAAGGTGCGATCTTACCGCCCATCCGCGCCGTGCTCTCGCTGGAGCAAGGTCGGAGAATTTGGCATCCAGCCAAATCTCCACTCATTGCGATGAGATGTGAAAAGCCCATCGGCGTGAACAGTGGTAAGATTCTGGCCAAACTCTCAAAAGACTATCTATCTCAGCCTTAAATATACACAACCCCTGTGCCCCCACAGCTCTCTGTGGCAAGGAGTTCCAAAGATTCACAACCCTCTGAGAGAAGAAGTTCCTCCTCATTTCAGTTTCAAATTATCACCCGATTATTCTGAGACTCTGCCCTCTGGGGAGGGAAACATCATCTCAGCATTTACCCTGTCCAGCCCCTTCAGAATCTTACATGTTTCAATGAGATCACTTCCCATACTCTAAATTCCAAAGCATTGAGTCCCAACCTGCTTAACCTTTCCTCATAAGACAATCCCTCCATACTGAGGATCGCCCTAGTGAACCTTCTCTGAACTGCCTCCAATGAAATAATATCTGATGGGGGGTTCCAGTGCTGCAGACAGGCTTTGAGGCCCTTCCTGCCTACTTGCTTCCATCTGCAGCCAAGGGGACCTATTTTGAGGGGCTCCTGCTCCCCAGAATTGCCCCACCTGCTCTATTTTTATTTTTGATTTGAAGAGAGCCCCTCCATTTTGAAAGGTCAGCTTCTGCTCCTTCACTGCTGGGCAGCCTCCTATTGCCCCTCCAGTTATTAGAGCCCAACCACCATCTTTAATTCAGGGGATGGCCTGGTGGCATTATCGCTAAACTAATAACCCAGAGACTCAACTAATGTTCTGGGGACGCGGGTTCGAATCCAGCCACGACAGATGGTGGAATTTGAATTCAATAAAAAATATCTGGAATCAGGAATCTACTGATGCGCATGAAACCATCGTCAGAAAAATCCGTCTGGTTCACTAAAAAATCTGGAAATATGAATCTGTAATTATGAATCTACTGATGACCATGAAACCATTGTCAATTGTCAGAAGAACCCATCTGGTTCACTAATGTCCTTTAGGGAAGGTAATCTGCCATCCTTACCTGGTCTGGCCTACATGTGACTCCAGAGCCACAGCAATGTGGTTGACTCTCAACTGCCCTCGGGCAACTAGGGATGGGCAATAAATGCTGACCCAGCCAGCGACGCCCATGTCCCACGAATGAATAAAAAAAAATTGGATGACGAGTCCAGGCTCTGACCTCTAATTAGTCAGTCCATGGAAAATCCGGGGTGAGTGACTGACCTCCATACATTTGAGCCTGGCGGCAGGATTCAGAAGGCCCACAGCCAAACTCCCATGCTCAAAATAAAAAGTTATAAATTAAAAATCCAAAACAAAACTGGGATTGCTGGAAATATTCAGCTTTGCTAGTGGGAAAGTAAAGGATGGTAGCGTTTTTCAGACTGGAAGAAAAGTGAGTCCAAAGTGGAGGGAGAGAAAGGGAATATTGGAGCAAGCCAATTTTTTGAGTGCTAATTTGCCTCCTGTCACAGTGGGAGTCATTGAACTAAATAGCAGATAACCAACTTTAACAAAGCTGGGAAGAGTTGAAAACTGATGAATAATATATCACAGTCATCTCCGAAAAGAACAGAAGGAAATGAAAATAACTCAGCAGTATGGTGAAAGACTTGGGAGATATGCACAGAAATGCCAAATAAAGATAGAACTTGAGAACTCAAAAAAATATATAAAAGCAACGCTCTGGGCACAGAATCCACAAGTCCATAACAACAGTAACTTATAATCATACAGTGCCTCTAAAGCAATAAAACATCTACTGCCTCACAGCACTAGGGACCTGGGTTCAATTCCAGCCTTGGTGACTGTCTGTGTGGAGTCTGCATGTTCTCCCCGTGTCTGCGTGGGTTTCTTCCGAGTGCTACGGTTTCCTCCCACAGTCCAGAGGTGTGCAGGTTAGGTGGATTGGCCATGCTAAATTGTCCCTGAGTGTCCCATGATGTGTAGGTTGGAGGGATTAGCCATGATAAATGTGTGCGGATACAGGGATAGGGCAGAGGGCCTGGGTAAGATGCTCTGTTGGAGATAAGGTGCAGGCTCAATGGGCCAAATGTCCTCCTTCCACACTGTAGGGATTCTATGATTCTATCCCATTGCAGCTACTCTTCCAGGAATATGTTCTAATGCAAGCTCTACACCTAAGACACATTTGTTTTTCCTTCCTGAGGTCCTTGGACCAATATACTACTCTCCACCATCTCCTACCTCTTAGAAAGTAGGAGAGAAGCTGAAGTCTCTGTTCAGACCAGAGGACTGAAAAGCCACCAAGAGGTTGTGGTCATTGTGGTACTGGAGGAGTTGGAGGGTGGGGGGGGAACCATGCCAGTAACACGGCATCAGCCAGAGCTACTGCCTCACTACCTCCCACCAGAAGAGCGGAATACATCTATAAAAATGCAATGCTACTCTCCTGGAAGGAGGAAAGGCGGCAGGTTTGAGGACCTACTTCTGGCCTGACTGTTGTGGACACTGTGTGCCAATCCGTCTGGCAGGAAGCTTGGGAATACACAAGGCTATGATGAAGAATCAAAAGGACTCGAAACATTAATTCTGTTTTCTCTTCTTACAGATGAAGAATTTTTCCAGTATTATTTACAGGTTATCCCAGTTTACCCCATGTATTTACATCATTGCTACTGCCCCATCTCCAACCCCCCCCCCCACTCCCTACACTCACACCACCATCAAGTCTCTGAGTTCATAGCTTCAGGCTGACAGGAGACATATAACCCTTCTGTCTACTGTTGGAGGAGTGGTAGGCTATGTTGCTGCAGGCACACTTTGTTGAATTGGAGGCTGTTTTGGACATCTTTTCATTCTTTGATTCTTTTTCCATTCTTTGGTATTGAATCGCTCTTTGACTGTTTCTCAACTGCAGTGATAGATGGTGGTTGGTTTCTGCTCTTTATGAGGTGGACGAACTCTGGGCTTGTCTCTAGTGTTTTTTTATCCCTTCTTCCTTCGTCTGGGTTGCTGGGGTGAAAGATGCCTCTCTGTAGGGGTGAAGGTGTGACTTAGTAGGAAGCTCACCTCTGTATTTGGCTATGAGGCATCATGTCGTCAATGGACAGCTGCTTTTCATTTCTACTATCCTTTGTGGCACTGTCATGCTGGCCACTACAAAGAACAAAGAACAAAGAAAATTACAGCACAGGAACTAGCCCTTTGGCCCTCCAAGCCTGTACCGACCAAATTTCAGCGTCTGCTCTGATGCTCTCAGAGTTTATTTCTCCAACTGGTGTCAGGGTTGGAGATTGGGGCTCTTCTCATTGTTGGTTCCTCTCTTGACTGTCATCTATTCAAAGTGTCGTGGTGACCGACTGAGCGGTTGGCCAGTCTGGCCGTTGAGGGGCTTCTGCCACCTGTAACAAAAGGGAAAGAACCAACTCTGCAAAAAACAAAGGTCAAGTCAGAGCTGAAGTAGCCGTCAAGAGGATCTTTCTTGTTCAAGTTCTGAGGAACTTGCAAATTCTGCATAATTTACTACAGACTTAGGGCGGCATAGTGGCACAGTGGTTAGCACTGCTGCCTCATAGCGCCAGGAATTCGGGTTCAATTCTGGTCTTGGGTGACTGTGTGAAGTTTGCCCATTCTCGCCGTGTCTGCATGGGTTTCCTCCGGGTGCTCCGGTTTCCTCCCACGGCCTAAAGGTGTGCAGGTTAGGTGGATTGGCCATGTTAAATTGCCCCTTAGTGGTCAACAAAATGTAAGTTAGATGGATTAGCCATGTTAAATGGGCGGAGTTACTGGGATAGGACCGATTGATAGGGGTTGGTAGGTGGTGGGAGGGGGGATGTGTCTGGTTAAGATGCTCTTTCCGAGAGTTGGCGCAGATTTGATGAGCCAAATGGCCTCCTCATGCTCTGTAGGGATTCTACTTTATGAGTTGCCATCCTCTGCTATTTTGAGGACATTCAGTGCCACACACACACACATCTCGGAAAAAGACTGATTATGACAGAGTACATCAGCTCAAAGATTTCTTTGTTGCAATAGATTAATGGTTTCCATGACCTGAAATCAGATGTAAAGTGATGTGTTGATGGCTCAGAGCCAGAGAGCTATTGTTCTTTGTCTGAAACACTGGGCGGAATTTTATGAGAAAAATTCTGGCATGAAAATGGGAGAGTTGCAGATCAGTTTTTTAGGTGAGTTTTTACTCCCAATCTTGTGCACTTAGTGCGTGAAAAAATGGGCGAGACAGTTTCTAGCTACTGGAGGCAGTGGGCGGGGCTTAACTTGCCAGCCATCTTAATCAGACAGCAGAGGGTGCTCGTGTGCATTTGCAGACCTCTCTGGCTGCACATGCGCAATAGCAACAGCAGAGGGCTGACAGAGAGAGAGAGCTGTCAGGCCTCTGCTGCTGCAGCCGGCCTCTACACGACACCCCCCGCTATTGCAGGGCCCGTGGCCGATCACGATCCCATACCATCCATAAATATAGCCCCCCCACCCCACTTCCCAGACAGATCACGCCTTCCCCGCACTGATTGTAGCTGCAGAGTGGCAGCGCCATCCTCCTTCCGGCACGATCTCCAGCAGAGTGAACAGTGGGCCCCCCTCCCTCCCCGACCCAGATGCATGGGCCTGGCTTCCAGGCCACTTCCCCATAGACCCTGCCAAATTCAGAGCATCCCCCCATAGGCCCTGCCACCTTCGGACCATGTCCCTATAGGCTCCACTCCCTTCATGCCACACCCCCCCATAGCCCTCCTCTAGGCCTCATTCCCCCTGCAAAGCTCCCCCTTCGGGCCCAGTGGGCATTGCCAAGGTGCCAGGCTGCAAACGCCAAGGTGCTAGGCTGGCACTGCCCAAGGGGCACATCCCTTGCCCTTGATCTCCCCGGGGGGCCTCAATGGTGCCCAGTTCCACCGGCGAGTCCAACACACCTGTTCCCCATTCGTGGGGCCAGGTGTTTTCCTCGCCAGAGAGAACCTCTCCCGACAAGGCCATAAAGGCGAGTCAGTCTGGACGATTGAGTGCCGGGCTCACTAAACAGATGCAAAACACTGTTCAAATATATTTAAATAATTTATTCAACCTCTCACTGGAAATGGGCGAGAGGCAGACCGCCTCGGAAATCCGGTACCGGGAATATCACGAGTGCCAAAAAATCAGGCGTGATCCTGATTTTTCGACTCTCATGCACTTTTACCAGCTCGCTTGGCCCATCAATGGGCAGGGCGAACTGGTAAAATCATGACTACTGACTCCCATGTTCAATTTAAAATTTGCACGATGGCCATTAACTGAGACGTCCACATTCTGGAATGAAAATCCAGGATCTTTGACCTCACCTCTTGGTGTGCTTTTTAAATATTTTCAACTATGGCTGCCTGCAAGGACTGATTAGAATATTTCCCACTTTAGCGCAATATTCTTGGATCTTGGTTTCTAAAGCCACCTGCTCCATTGCGGCAATCACCACGCAAACCCTAACCTTTGATCTTCTGAGAGGGGTTCCCCACCACCCCTCCAATCTAACACTGAGGAGCTCGGTAGTTAGAACCATAGAGCAATAGAATCCCTACTTTGCAGAAAAAGGCCAATCAGCCCATCAAACCTGCACCATCTCTCCAAAGGAACATCCCACTCAGTAACACAGTATGTCTTTGGAACATAGGAACAAAACAACATAGGAATGCAGGAGAAGGAGTAAACCATTTGGCCCATTCAGCATTCTCCTCCATTCAAACAGACCATTCTTGATCATCTACCTCTTCACAATTTTCCCACTAGCAACATATCCCTTGGTGTCATTAGTATCCAGAAATCTACCAATTTCTGTCTTGAACACAAAGAACAAAAGAACAATGAAAAGTTCAGCACAGGAACAGGCCCTTTGGCCCTCCAATCATGATGTCCTAAATAAACTAAAAAGAAACCTTCTGCCCTTACTTGGTCTGTATCCCTCTCTTCCCTCCCTATTCATGTACCCATCCAGATGCCTCTTATTTTCTAATGTGCCAGCTTCCACCACCACCTCTGGCAGCACATTCCAGGCACCTACCATTCTCTGTACACAAAATTCCAGTGTGGTCTCACCAAGGCTCTTTCCTCCAGTACTCCCTTTTGATGAAGACTAACTTACAACATGCCTTCCTAATTGTTTGTCAATCAACACTCCTTGTAAGCTTGGCTTTCGCTCACCCTTCTAATGTGTCAGTGACATGTACAAGGATAGGGGAAGAAAGTGGAGTTGAGGGAGAAGATTAGATCAAGAGCTAACTGAAGATGGAGCAGGCCCAAGGAGCCATATGGCCTATTTTAGCTCCTGCTTCTTTTGTTCTCCAGTTCTTAAGTCTTGTGATGAATAGAATTGTCTTTATGGTCCTCAGGGGTTGAATTCTGACACCTGGGACAGTATTTTCCCTGTGAAACAGAGTTCAGGACTATTCCCAAGTCTTACTCCATCCCACCGCTGCCACCCCCCAAAAAAAACAGTCATTTATTGTGATTTCAACAGGGAGGCAGCCTTGATTCTGCTGGAGATGGGCTCACCATCCAATTAAGGGTAACAGGACTGCACTCGAGCTTGGAGGGTTAATTAGAAACCTAGCAGCCTGAGAGGATTAGCAGGCTATAAGAGAGGGTGAGTGAGGGAGAAGGTGTCTCAAAATGGAGGCACCTTCCCTCCAATTGTTTAGACCTAGTTTAAGGAATGGAAGTTGCTGCAAGGCCACCATTGTGTAGTATGGCGGGGGGGGAGGGGGCGGCGGGGGGGGGGAGGTGGGGAGGGGCGGTGGTGGGAAGGGAGAGGAGCTGAGTGGTCATGGCGGGGAAGATTGGTTGCAGCGAGAAAGCCCCTCTACAGATATGTTCTGTGGTTGCTCCCGCTCCCAGGCAGGCATTGAGGGACTCTCGGCCTACTTGGAGTGCTGGGTCCTAGCCTGCTGCTGAGAGAACACGCCCAGGCCCCTGAGCCGACCTAACCCTCTGCAGAAATACAGAGGCCAACTGTAAAATCCCAGACGGCCTCCTTTAATTGGCCTGAAGAAGCTCACAAGGAACTATGATGGCTACCCTCCCCCCACGCACTCACCCCTTCCCATCTCCGCCAAACTGACCAGGAATGGGGAATGGAGCCGAGGAACCAGCTCACTGGGCAGTGGGGTGAAATTTTAGTTCCTGTCCGCCCGTACTCAGACCCTGGCTGAGGCTGAAAAATCAGCACCCGGATGCTTAATCAGGCAAATGACCTGCCTCAAGTCCACTGCAGGTTCTTGCACCCACCACCAGTTACGGTTGTGATCTCCACATTAGTTGTAACAGTTGCAGCAAACTGCAGCTCGACTGCGCTAGTCGACTCTGTGTGGAGGGAATGCTGCCTAAACACTCATCAGGAATTCCATCCAACAAAAGCAGGATTCCAGCTGTCTCCAAGCAGCGATGCCCCATTTACAAAGAAAACGAAACTCTCAGGAGTGCACTAGTTTTTCAATAAATAGCAAATCCATAGATTCTTTTGTTTTATCTGGTGATTCATGTCAGTGCCAAAACAACAGTGAGTGTCCGTTTTTCAGGAATAAAAGCAGATTTTTGTTTGTGTCAGCTTCCAATGCTTAGCAGTCCTGAGAAAAAGTTAACCGCACAGTCATATCATTCAATTTTCTGCCGATCATCCTTTCCCGATACTGGAGAAAGTAATTAGAGTCATACAGCTTCACAGCATGGAAACAGGCCTTTCGGCCCTCCTTGTCCATGTTGCCCAGTTTTCATCATTAAGTTTGTCCCAATTGCCCACATTTGGCCCATATCCCTCTATACCCATCTTACCCATGTAACTGTCTAAATGCTTTTTAAAAGACAAAATTGTACCCATCTCTGACAGCTCGTTCCAGACACTCACCACCCACTGAGTGAAAAAATTGCCCCTCTGGATCCTTTTGTATCTCTCCCCTCTCACCTTAAACTTATGCCCTACGCTCCAGGGAAAAAAAGTCCCAGTCTATCCAGCCTCTCCATATAATTCAAACCACCAAATCCCTGTAGCATCCTAGTAAATCTTTTCTGCACACTTTTTAGTATAAAAACATCCTTTCTACATCAGGGTCAATTGAAAATTTCCAAACCATCATTGAGATCTTCGTTAAGAACAGCTGTTCAGGCATATGGAAACGAGACGGGTTGATACAGTAAAGGCATGGATCCAACATAATTTCATTGAACAGTGGAACGATTCCAAGGACTAAATGGCCTACTGCTCTTATGTTCTTTGAGATATTTCAGGACATTGTGATAACTCCACTGCTAGTCCGTCTCTGCAAATTCAATGCGCAGTATGTACGGATGGACAGGTTGAGTGCCCAAGCACACATGGAGTAGGAGCTGATAGCACTGTTATAGTATAAATTATCTTAGGAGAAGAGGAAAATAATTATATAGGAAAAGGAAAGTCCTATCCAGGTGCTTATTTTTTATTTTATGGGGAGGTGATGGCCTAGTGGTGTTATCGGTCGATTCTTAATCCAGAAACTCAGTCAATGTTCAGGGGGCCCGGGTTTGAAACCCGCCAATGCAGATGGTGGAATTTGAATTCAATCAAAAAAAAAAACTGGAATTATGAATCTGGAATTATGAATCTACTGATGACCATGAAACCATTGTCGATTGTCATCATAGAATCATCATAGAAACCCTACAGTGCAGAAAGAGGCCATTCGGCCCATCGAGTCCGCACCGACCACAATCCCACCCAGGCCCTACCCCCATATCCCTACACATTTACCCGCTAATCCCTCTAACCTACACATCTCAGGACACAGGGGCAATTTTAGCATGTCCAATCAACCTAACCTGCACATCTTTGGACTGTGGGAGGAAACCGGAGCACCCGGAGGAAACCCACGCAGACACAAGGAGAATGTGCAAACTCCACGCAGACACAAGGAGAATGTGCAAACTCCACACAGACAGTGACCCAAGCCGGGAATCGAACCCAGGTCCGAAAAAGCCATCTGAAAAAGCCAGGTCAGAAAAAGCCATCTGATTCACCCTTGTCCTTAAGGGAAGGAAATCTGCTGTCCTTACCTGGTCTGACCTAATTGTGACTCCAGAGCCACAGCAATGTGGTTGACTCTCAACTGCTCTTGGGCGACCAGGGATAGGCAATAAATGCCGGCCAGCCAGCGATGTCCATGTCCCACGAATGAATAATGAAAATAAAAACAAAGGAAACAAGAAAAGTGATGGGCAGAGAAATCAAAGGCCAGTATCAAACAAGGCCATGGTGAAAACTAATGGGAACATGACAATAAATGTTAAACAGACAAGCCTTAAGCTTTGTGCCTTAATGCATGGAAAATTGGCAATAAAATGGATGAATCAATCACGCAAATGGATGTAAATGGGTATGATATAGTCAGGATTACAGAGACATGGCTGCAGGGTAACCAGGGATGGGAACTGAACATCGAGGGGTATTCAATATTTAGGAAGGACAGACAAAAAGGTAAAAGTTGCATTGCTGGTTAAAGAGGAAATGAACGCAATAGTGAAGTAGGATATTAGCTCCAACAAAATGGAATCTATATGGCCAGAGCTGAGAAAAACTAAGGGGCAAAAAATGTTAGTGGGGGTTGCATATGGACCCCCAAAACTGTATTGGCGATTTTGGGGATGGTATTAAACAGGGAATTAGAGACATAGAGTAAGGAATATCTGTAATTATGGGTGACTTTAATCTGCAGAGTCTGGGCAAATTAAATTAACTGTAGAGGAGGAATTCCTGGAGTGTTTAAAGGATGATTTTCTGGACCAATGTGTTGAGGAACCAAATGCAAGCGTCCATTATAAAAGTTTGAATAATAGAGCACTTGGAAAACAATGGCAGGATAAGACAGGGTCAGTATGGATTCTCAAAAGGGAAATCATGCTTGACAAATCTGTTGGAACTCTTGGAGAATGTAGCTGGTAGAGTTTGATGAGGGGTGGGGGGGGGCAGTGGATGTGGTTTATTTAGTCTTTCAGAAGACTTGCGACAAAGTCCCACACAAGAGATTAGTATGTAAAATTAAGGCACATGGGATTGGGGGTAGTGTATTCAAATGGATAGAAAACTGGTTAGCAGACAGGAAACAAAGAGTAAAATTAATCAGGTATTTATCCAAATGGCAGGTAGTGACTAGTGGGGTATCACAGGGATCAGTGCTGGATCCCGGTTATTCATGCTGAGAGAATGCTCCCATCCCTGGAGTGAAAATCTGGGCCATTCTATACTCAAAAGTTTTTTTTCAGCATATGTTTAATATACATTAAGCTTTTAAAATATGTGACTTAAGGGATTTGCAAAGAAACTATTGATTTGGATTGCCATTGATACTGGAAGTATTGATCTGAAGAAATATTCGAAGCATAGTCATATGCCAGAATTTTACCACCCCGTCCACCACAGGAATCTGAGCAGGTGAGGGGCGGACAATGGTAAGGTCTGTTGACCCCGGGAGGGATTTTCCAGTCTCAGCTCGAGCCAGGCCTTAAAATCCCGCCGATAGAGTCATAGAGCCCTCCCAGCTAGTCCCAACAGCCCACGTTTGGTCCATATCCCTCTAATCCCTTCCCATTCATTTATTTATCCAAATGCTTTTTAAGTGTTGCTATTGTACCTGCCTCAACCACTTTCTCTGGCAGCTCATTCCATTTACCCTCTGCGTGAAGAAACTGCTCCTCAGGTCCCTTTAAAATCTTTCCCCCTCACCTTAAACCTATATCCCAATCCCCTTCCCTGGGAAAAAGACTATGTGCATTCATCCTATCAATACCCCTCATGATTTTATACATCTCAATAGGGTCATCTTTCATTCTCCTACGTTCCAAGGAATAAGGAAAGGACACCTGACCCAGAGAGTGGGGGATTGATTTTCATTCATTCAATAGCGAGCCATATTTATCCCTAATTTTTCATAAGTTCATAAGATATAGGAGCAGAATTAGGCCATTCGGCCCATCGAGTCTGCTCCGCCATTTGATCATGGCTGATATGCTCCTCATCCCCTAATGCCTCCATCACCCCAGGGATAGGGGATAAGTCACAATAATGTGTTACTCAAAAGATACATTTGTGATTTTGAAAAGCAATGATGAAATATATGACATCACGTTCCATATTTAGCAATCAGGTAATAACATGTTTGTCTGATAATTTTCCATCAACATGGGTAACCATGGAGATGGGATTTTATGAAAGAGAAGGGAACAGAAAGTATTTGCTCACTCTTTATGAGCAGGTTGTCTGAAACCAGGACTGCTCAAAAGAGCAATCAAGCCATTAGCTTGTCACGAATGGTAATGCTACAGGCATCACTGCTGCTCCTGTGCTTTGGAAGACTTTGGTGCCACTTGGTTTATTGATGAGTGACACTTTTCCATGTTCCTCGCAATTATATTGTCTGGGTGCTCACGACCACTTCAGTTAATACACTGCAGCAAATGGAATAAAGGCCAAGAAGTATACAGGTGCCTTGAAAGATGGGGGCATTTTCTATTCTGACAAACACTTGGTGTCGGCAAAATTGCTCCATTACACGGAGACCGTGCTGGCACGCAACCTCAACAGGTTCACACGACTGTGAGAAGTGGAGCACGAAGCTGCTTTGTAACATCTACGGAAGTGATATGGGACAAGGTGTTTTGAAGGAAGCTGCGTGGCAAGAATATCATCATTGTGCTTGCTCATGCTCTCCCCACTCATTGCCCCTTGGCATACCACTTTGGTCATGATCAATGCATGAGGTTAGGGAGACAGGCTGCGGGAGTGGAATCCAGGTAGAGTGCTTTTTCGAAGGGTCAGTGCAGACTCGATGAGCTGAATGGCCTGCTTCTGCAGAGTATGAATTAATAAAAGTGCTCCCTCCCCCACCTCACAACCCCTCCAGTCTGGATACCCTGGTGATACCTCTATTTGCCCCAGTTTGGATCAGTGGTTTGATTTTTATTTGATTTATTATTGTCTTAATTTACAGTAAAAAGTATTGTTTCTTCCGTGCTACACAGACGAAGCATACTATTCATAAAGAAGGAAAGGTGAGAGTGCAGAATGTAGTGTTACAGTCATAGCTAGGGTGTAGGGAAAGATCAACTTAATGTGAGGTAGGTCCATTCAAAAGTTTGATGGCCAAGAAGTATACAGGTGCAGGGAAGAAGCTGTTCTTGAGCCGGTTGGTACGTGTCCTCAGATTTTTGTATCTTTTCCCCAATGGAAGAAGATGGGTGAGAGTATGTCTGGGGTGCGTGGGGTCCTTAATTATGCTGGCAGCTTTTCCGAGGCAGCAGGAAGTGTAGACAGATTCAATGGGTGATAGACTGGTTTGAGTGATGGCCTGGGCTTTGTTCACGACCCTTTGTAGTTTCTTGCCGCCTTGGGCAGACCAGGAGCCATGCCAAGCTGTGATACTACCAGAAAGAATGCTTTGTTTGGTGCATCTGTAAAAGTTGGTGAGAGTCGTAGCTGAAATGCCTAATTTCCTCCCGCAGTCCAAAAGACGTGCTGGTTAGTTGCATTGGCCATGCTAAATTCTCCCTCAGTGTACCCGAACAGGCACTGAACTGTGGCAACTAGGGGATTTTCACAGTAACTTCATTGCACTGTTAATGTAAGCCTACTTGTGGTAGTAATAAAATAAACTAAAGCCTTCTAACCTCGAGAGAATATGAACCAAGTTTAGGCATCCTACCCTGATATTTAATCTTTTATGCCCTGTTTTATGTTGGTGAATGTGTTCCATGCCTAATTCCAAAGTATTTCTTTCCTTTGGGTTGACAGCTAAAACTGAATGTGATGCTCCAATTGCATGTCTAGTCAAGGCTTTAGATATTGTAACCAGCTATAACTGAAGCATCACTTTCTCACTTTTGTATTCCAAAGCCTTGGAAAAAGGCTAAGATTCTATTAGCCTTTTTGATTACGCTTTGCATCTGCACAGTGGCTCCTTGTGCTTTGTAAACATGAACAACTGAATCCCCTTGATGCTTCGAAATCGAAATGCTCAGCACTGAGATCGACAGTTAGGTAAAGGAATCAACGGATGTTGAGCAAAGGCCCATAAGTTGAATTGAAGAACATTCTAATTAATTCTAATTAATGGGCTTGAGCAGTTGAGTGAACCATTCCAAGTTCTACGTCTTTGCTCTCAAGAAAACGTGAAGGACTTTCAGATGTTTCACACACATAATACGTTTCTCAGCGGAAAGCTCTGCAGCGGGGAGTCAAAACTGCCCAATTCATCATCGGCACCCAGCTACCTGCCATCCAGGACTTTTATCACAAATGCTGTCTGTGGAGACCTCTCAGCATTATTAAGAATCCCACCATATCCCAGCCACAGACTGTTTGCCCCCCTGCCATCTGGGAGGCGCTACGGATGGATTTGAGCCCGTACAACCAAGTTCAGGAACAGCTTCTTCCCCAGAGCTGTTACCCAGCTAAACTCCATCCTTTAACATTCCCAGGCGCTGGGTATTGTGCAATATGCATGTATACACTTAATGACTATTGGCACTATTTTATAATTGCATTTGCTTTTTCCTTTGCATCTTGGGAGCCTGCAAGCTCACTTTTCGTTGTATCTGTGCATTATACGATGTCAATAAAGTTGAGTCAAATTGAACTGAATGAGCCCCTTTCCTTCCCTACATCTGTTTTTCCAGATTTGTTTGTGATAACACAGCATTTGATTTGACTTATTATTGACTTATAGGGCGGCACGGTAGCACCGTGGTTAGCACTGCTGCTTCACAGCTCCAGGGACCTGGGTTCGATTCCCGGCTCGGGTCACAGTCTGTGTGGAGTTTGCACATTCTCCTCGTGTCTGCGTGGGTTTCCTCTGGGTGCTCCAGTTTCCTCCCACAGTCCAAAGATGTGCGGGTTAGGTTGATTGGCCATGCTAAAATTGCCCCTTAGTGTCCTGAGATGTGTAGGTTCGAGGTATTAGTGGGTAAAATATGTAGAGATATGGGGGTAGGGCCTGGGTGGGATTGTGGTCGGTGCAGACTCGATGGGCCGAATGGCCTCTTCCTGCACTGTAGGGTTTCTATGATTCTATGATTGTCACATGTATTAGTGTACAATGAAAAGTATTGTTTCTTGTGCGCTATACGGACAAAGCATACCGTTCATAGAGGAGGAAAGGAGAGAGTGCAGAATGTAGTGTTACAGTCATAGCTAGGGTGTAGAGAAAGATCAACATAAAGGTCCATTCAAAAGTCTGACGGCAGCAGGGAAGAAGCTGTTCTTGAGTCGGTTGGTGCGTGGCCTCAGACTTTTGTATCTTTTTCCCGGCGGAAGAAGGTGGGAGAGAAAATGTAGAATGTAGGTGGAAGAGGATCATGTAGAGGTGAACTGCTAGGGCCTGATCTGAATGACTCAGTAATCCCCTCCCCACGGCCAGTGACAAGAGAAAATTGATCATCAAATTAACTCAAAGAGCTCCCTTTGAAACAATGGTTTCTGGTGTGATGGTCCTCATGTGAACAGCAGTTAAAGATGGTGCTGATGTAAGTTTCTTCCTGCTGCCCGTCATACTGAGTAATAAAGTGTAGACGTGAGGCCAAAGTTAATCTGATAAGGTGCCAAATTCAGGATAAATCATGACCGTCGACAATTTAATAGCCCTAATGACCTTTCGGGTAGAAGGGTAAAACTGCATTGTATTTTAGTGTTGGAATTACCACGCAGCAATTCCACTCTCAAAATCCAATAAATTTGAAAATCAAATTTTACTGCCCCGAATTCCTCATATTTGCCGCAAAAGTGCCTGGGTGAACTGCGATCTTAAATGACCTGTGACTGATAGCAGATCATGACACGTTAACATCAGTCGATTGAATAAAAGTTACTTTCTTCATGAAACGCCAGCAGAAATGTTAATTGGCACTGCACATTTTCAATTCTGATTTTATGTTATAATAAACCAGATTATAAATCGGAGCTGTATGCGGCACAGCATGTCAATCTATTTCTTGTTTCTTTCAATTATCTGGGTTTTAAGGGCTTAGATCAGCAGGTCAACTATTGGCTTCAGAAAACTGGAATGCTTGTGGAAATACCAAGTTGTTTGCGAAGCGAGCTGTTGGGAAATAAATCCAGAGGTCAGAGGCATAATCTAGATAGGGTTACAGATAAAGAGTGAAACCAACCTCCCATCCATTGACTCTGTCTACACTTCCCACTGCCTCGGCAAAGCAGCCAGCATAATTAAGGACGCCACGCACCCCGGACATACTCTCTTCCACCTTCTTCCTTCGGGAGAAAGATACAAAAGTCTGAGATCACGTACCAACCGACTCAAGAACAGCTTCTTTCCTGTTGCCATCAAACTTTTGAATGGACCTACCTTGCATTAAGTTGGTCTTTCTCTGCACCTTAGCTATGACTGTAATACTACATTCTACACTCTCTCGTTTCCTTCTCTGTGAACGGTATGCTTTGTCTGTATAGTGCGCAAGAAACAATACTTTTCACTGTATGTTAATACATGTGACAGGAATAAATCAAATCAAATTAAAAACTAGGCCACAGCAGCCGGCTTTCCAGGAACACTAAGCAAACCATGGTAGAGTAGCAAGGAGAAAAATTGAAATCGTTAAGATGTCGGTTAGCAGTAAAGTCCAAATTATGGTGACTTAAATGTGACGGATGCGATTGGCAGGAAAATCAGGATAGAACATAGAACATAGAACATAGAAAAGCTACAGCACAAACAGGCCCTTCGGCCCACAAGTTGCGCCGAACATGTCCCTACCTACAAGGCTTACCCATAACCCTCTATCTTACTAACTTCCATGAACTTATCCAAAAGTCTCTTAAAAGACCCTATCGAATCCACCTCCACCACCACTACCGGCAGCCGATTCCACGCACCCACCACCCTCTGAGTGAAAAACTTACTCCTAACATCTCCTCTGTACCTACTCCCCAGCACCCTAAACCTGTGACCTCTTGTGGCACCCATTTCAGCCCTGGGTAAAAGCCTCTGAGAATCCACTCTATAAATACCCCTCAACATTTTATACACATCTATCAGGTCACCTCTCATCCTTCGCCTCTCCAAGGAGAAAAGACCTAGCTCTCTCAACCTATCCTCATAAGGCATGCCACCTAATCCAGGCAACATCCTTGTAAATCTCCTCTGCATCCTTTCTATGGCTTCCACATCCAATGTCCTGGATTTTCCCTGGTGTGAAACTGCTGGAGGAATACCAGGGGAGGAATTTTCCCACAAAATGTCTGTCATGTCCGCTGTGAAATTCGGTGCGATTTCCGCTGGCCTCAGCAACGCCATCCGGATTGCGCTCTTTAGCCATTTAGAATTTTTTTTTCCCACCACGTGAAAAATGCCATGCCTGAGGCGCAAAGCGTCTGATTCGCCCACTCCTGGGGGATCATCCGAGCAGCTCCCTTAAGCTGCATTTAAAATGCTCCACAGCACTCACTCATTTAGGTCAGGAGAATGGCAGCTGGAAAATCAGTGCCCAGAATCTCAGAGGGCACCCCCTCACTCGATTGCTGGGTGCTGTGGAGGGGAGGCGGGCCACAATCTACCCACGGGTTGGTAGGAGGTCCTCCAGCAAGGTCACCAATTCCGCCTGAGAGATGGTGGCATCTCCAGTCAAAGCCAGCAGCCTGACCAAGAGGATTGGGGGTGCAGTGTAGGAAGAAGATGAATGACTGTGTCCCCTGTCTCTTCTTGGCACTCCACTCTTCCATCAACCCCTGGAATGTCACCTGGGCACATGTCATCACCTCGCAGGTCCCCCACCTCCCAGTAACATCTTCAAACCCCCCCTCCAGCACTCCTCATCAGAACCCCTCCCAGCTGAGACACAGTGCCCACACATGCCAGTTGTCCTCGATCTCACCCCGCTGCTGTGCTAAGTTATGTGGGGCACAGCAGACAATGATGAGGGCAACCTACTGGGGACTGTACTGCAGGGTTCCACCAGACCTGTCAAGGCAGCAGAGGGGCATCTTAAGGAGCCCAATGCACCACTCAATCACAGACTGGGTGGCATTGTGAACCTCATTATAGTGGGCCTCTGATTCCGCACTGGCGTCATCAGCCAAGACCTCAGCGGGTTTCCTTTGTCTCCAACGAGCCATCCCTGCAGCCTGCAGTGACCCTCAAAAATCCCAGGGATTTGAGACTACACAAAGGTGAAGCTACCATGCACGCTTCCTGGGAAAAGTGTGCACACACACACATGATCGTCATCTGGTGGTCGCAGACTATCTGGACATTAAAGGAGCTTCCATTCCATGAATACCCTGTTAATAAATGGGAGTGACTGGTGCCATCGGGCACATAAAGTTTATTTATTTGTCACAAGTAGTCTTGCATTCACACTATTATGAAATTACTGTGAAAATCCCCTAGTTGCCACACTCCGGCGCCTGTTCGGGTACACTGAGAGAGAATTTAGTATGGCCAATGCACCTAACCAGCATGTCTTTCAGACTGTGGGAGGAAACCGAAGTACCCAGAGGAAACCCACGCAGACACGGGGAGAACATGCAGACTCCACACGTCATATGGAGTTGCCGGCATTGGACTGGGGTAGGCAGAGTAAGTAATCTCACAACACCAGGTTAAAGTCCAACAAAGTCCAACACCAGATTAAAGTCCTACCAAATAAACCTGTTGGACTTTAACCTGGTGTTGTGAGACTACTTACTGTGCAGATTCCACACAGACAGTGACCTAAGCTGGAATCGAAACTGGGTCCCTGGCGCTGTGAGGCAGCAGTGCTAACCACTGCGCCATCGTGCCATCGATGGCCCCCTGCACCTGTGGCAAACCAGTGATGGAGCTAAATCCCGAAGCCCTCTCGTCCTGAAGCCCTCTAGTCCAGATTGAAGTTAACGTAATGTGATGCCCTGGCGTAAAATGCCTCTACAACGTCACGGATGCATTTGTGGGCGAATGACTAAGAAATGCCACACAGGCCACCCGTGGAGCCCTGAAACAATCCCATGGAATGGAAGCTCCGGCTGCCGTGGGCTTCACGGCCACGGGGAGCAAGTACTCTCTTCCTCCATGTGGCACCAAGTTGGCAAGAATGTGGCACAGGTGCCGCACTGTCTCCCTTGTGAGACAAAGTCCCCTGCGGCACATGGCGTCCGACAGCTCCATGAAGGACACTGGGGCCTATAGACCTTCAATCTCCTTCTTTGCTCTGTTCGGCCTGTGCTGTGGCTAGCCCCTGAGCCTGCCCTGTGGCTCCCTGGCCTCCTGGCACTGGGTTCTCCCCGGGTGTCCCCTCTCATAGCTGCTGGACTATTGCGCATGTGGTATATCTCTAAGACAGAACAGCAGAAGAGTCACTTCACTTGAAGAACCAATGGGAACTGAGAGTGAGTGAGTGATGATGTCAGAGTGCCACTACATAAGATATTGGCGATGAGATGGAAATGAGTGAATAGCACAGCCTCCCTAAGAGTATAAGGTTGGAAAGAGGGATACCCATCCGGTTTTTGGGTGAACAGACTCAGCGAGAGTTGTTAAGCCAGTGTCAGACCCTGAGGTGCAGTCAAAGTACCGAACCCAAGTGTGGCTGATGATCCAAGAGATTTGGAAAGATATTTAATAAATTTAAAATTAAGAAAGTTTAGCCTTCAGGAACCAAGGAAAATGAAACATGAGTTAAAAAAAAGGATAGGAGTTTTTGAAATAAAAGGAAGATATACCCAGCTAGAAGAAAGCTGTGTTTCAGATTTAAAAAGGGGAATTCTGGAAAGAAGTTCAAAACTAAAAAGAGAAAAAGTCATGGGAATGCAAAGCTTGTTCCAATAGCGCGGGAGAGGGAAATGCTGAGATTGCAGATCACCCAGTCTGAATGAAAGACCTCAGGAAGAGGGAAACAAAAGACCCTAAATGATTAAACAAAGAGATGAATATAAGCAATGCTAGTGTCCCATCCATTATGGGGAGGTGATGGCCTTGTGGTATTATCGCTAGACTAATAATTCAGGAATTCAGCTAATATTCTGTGGACCCGCCAGGGCAGAAGGTGGAATTTGAATTCAATAAAAATAGAATCTGGAATTAAGAATCTACTGATGACGATTGTCAGAAGCACCCATCCGGTTCACTAATGTCCTATAGGGAAGGATATCTGCTGTCCTCGCCTGGTTTGGCCTACATGTGACTCCAGAGCCACAGCAATGTGGTTGACTCTCAACTGCCCTCCAAGGGCAACTACGGATGGGCAATAAATGCTGGCCAGCCAGCAACACCCACATCCCACACATGAATAAAAAATAATCCTTTTGTACTGTAATGAGAATTTCCTTGAAAGTTTTAGCAATACATTTCGCAAATGGTAAAGCTGGAATCAGTCAGAAGGTAAGACAAGCCACAGCAGAAGAAGAAAGAGTGAAGCAAAAAGAAATGTTGGAAAAACTTCACCAAGAACTACAGCAAATAGAAAATGAGGTAAACGCTTATGATCCGTAATGTAAATTAGAAATAACCCAGCTATATCAAAGCTAAGAACAAAAGAAAAACAAGCACTATGAAAAGGTGAAAGTAGTTAGGAAATCTATTTGGGCGAGTAAGAAACAGTACAACATTCGGCATGGCATGGCGTGGCACAGTGGCACAGTGGGTAGCACTGCTACCTCACAGTTCCAGGGACCCGTGTTCAATTCCAGCCTCGGGAGACTGTGTGGAGTTTGCACATTCTCCTGTGTCTGCGTGGGTTTCCTCCGGGTGCTCCAGTTTCCCCCCGCACTCCAAAGATGTGCAGGTTAGGTGGATTGGCCAGGCTAAATTGCCCCTTAGTGTCATGGGGATTTGTAGGGTAGATAAGTGGGGTTATGGGCATAGGGTCTGGGTGGGATTGTGGTCGGTGCAGACTCGACGGGTCGAATAGCCTCCTTCTGCACTGTACGATTCTATGATTCTATGATTCAACAGCAAGCGGTGAAGGAGCTGGAGTTAGAGCATGAAGATGTGAATGAAAGGTAAGAAGGGTTGGGAGAAAAAGCACAACTGGAACTCAGCAACAGAGGCCATAGCATGGAACTCGAGAAGAGCCAAGGAAATCCCATGTAGTGGATGCTATCAGTTTAAAGATTGGTGAGAGAACTGTTCATCTCAGAGTGAAACATCTCAAGGATCTATGGCACTCATGTACGATATTCTGTATCATGTAATACAAGAATCACCATGATGTTGAAGCAGAAATTAGACCAGAGCCATTCTTGGGAATTCTTTCGTGATCCAATTGAATGATCAAACTATCATTCATGTGGAACACACAGATGAGCTAGAGAAATTGGCATTCTGCAAAGAGGCAGAAATGGTCCAGTGTTCGAGGGTGCTGTGAAGGACAAAGCAACGGACAAACCTAAAGAGAGAGCACAACTGTTGGAACAAGTTAGCAATTCTGGGGAATTGCCTAATAAATACAACACAAAGAAGAAAGAAATGCTGAAAGTAGAAATAGAGTTCGATGCAACTGCAACAAAAGGAACTTGGCAGTTGTCTGAAAATATACAAAGCCTAAGTAGGAAGGGATCATCACCAATTGTTGTTGGAACAGGATGATAGACTCACTTTGAAAAAAAATGGATAAGCTGAATAGATGAAGCAAAGTTTACGTGAGACAAATGGGTTAAGAGTAAACATATGAGTGGAAGGAATGAAGGACTACTTAGGTTTAAGCAGTAGATCGGTTGATGCAGAAAACAGAAGGAAGAGATTGGAAAACAAAGCCATTCAGCTGAAGGAGATGCGCTAGAGAGAATAGACAAAGCAACAATTCAGGCAGAGAAGCAAACGGAGATTACACACCAGAACGAGATTGCTAAAATGGTTATGAAATAACTTCTGAGAGGCCGGTGTCCCTTCACCAAAACTGATTTATTTACAATGGTTTGCAATGCTCAGGTAGGTACTTCCCAGTACAGAGTATTCACCCCAAGTGCCAGTGACCCGGATACGCCACATTCTATGACTCTGTAGTGCTCCCTGACTGGGCAGCCTTAACAGGCCTCAGTTAGGGTGCACATATTCCAACAGCTCCAACTCATGGACCTCATTGAAGTCATTCCAGGTTACACAAACCAAAATGCACAAGAACCGATATGATAATGTGGTCTTTGGAAAAGATGGAAAAGAACTACTGGAAACAGAAGGAACTTTATCACATGATCGAAGTAGCAGAAATAGAGTAATATGACCATTCCTTCACATGAGACGGACCGAGATTGTGCGAGACCTGTCAAGACGTCAGACTATTTTGTGTTGCAATGGCGGTACCTGCATGCATTGTAGAGTAAGTCGCTTGACAGAGAAAAGGATCAACAGTGGATTGGGGAGTGATGCCATCCACAGAGTAAAGTATATAGTCCTTGGCCAGCGTACAGTCTAGGACAGAACTGGGAAAGCAGCAAGCCTATATGGAAGAATCCCTTGCAAGACTATATTTTGAACTGTGCATAGTTGAATGTTTCTAAAGGAAGTATGTTAAATGCAAGCCTCAAGATTCCAGGACTGAACAATCATTACATCGATTTACAAATGTCTAACTTATGTGTATAATGTTTATTTAGCATGTGGGTTAAATAAATTGATTTTGAAGATTGTCTAAGGAAGTTAATAAGGAAGGATAAATGTTGTATATGTGGTGTCTGTCTCTTTAAGACAGTAAGACGTCTCACAACACCAGGTTAAAGTCCAACAGGTTTATTTGGCAGCACTAGCTTTTGGAGTCTCAAGCTCCTTCATCAGGTGAGTGAGGACTTGTGTTCACAAACAGGTCATATACAGACAAGCTCAATTTACAAGATAATGGTTGGAATGCGAGTTTTTACAGGTAATCAAATCTTAAAGGTACAGACAATGTGAGTGGAGAGAGGGCCAAGCACAGGTTAAAGAGATGTGTATTGTCTCCAGCCAGGACAGTTAGTGAGAAGTGTTGGGGAGACCATGCAGACGCTACGACAACGAATGAATGAACACTGCTCGACAATCACCAGGCAGGAGTGTTCCCTTCCAGTCGGGGAACACTTCAGCAGTCACAGGCATTCAGCCTCTGATCTCCAAGGCAGTTTTCACGACACACAACAATGCAGAATCGCTGAGCAGAAACTGATAGCCAAGTTCCACACACATGAGGACGGCCTCAACCCGGATCTTGGGTTCATGTCACACTATCTGTAACCCCTGCGACTTGCCTGGGCTTGCAAAATCTCACTAGCTGTCCTGGCTGGAGACAATACATACTTCTTGAACCTGTGCTTGGCCCTCTCTCCACTCACATTGTCTGTCCCTTTAAGATTTGATTACCTGTAAAGACTCGCATTCCAACCATTATCTTGTAAATTGAGTTTGTGTCTGTATATGACCTGTTTGTGAACACAAGTCCTCACCCACCTGATGAAGGAGCTTGAGACTCCGAAAGCTAGTGCTGCCAAATAAACCTGTTGGACTTTAACCTGGTGTTGTGAGACTTCTTACTGTGCTTACCCCAGTCCAACGCCGGCATCTCCACATCTTTAAAACAGCGCAGCAGAAGAGAATCATCTGACTTGAGGAACCAATGGGAACTGAGAGTGATCACCCCAGAGGGCGGAGTCCTCTCTCAGGCAGAATCATCCAGCAGCCATGTGGTTAACATCATAAAGACTGGAGCACCACTCCAGGGCAGCCGAGAGCTGCAACTCCTCCACCTGGTTTCTCTTATCAATAAATACCTTCCTGTTCTTAACAAAGCCTGAAATCTCTTGACGACAACTGGAATGTCACAACATAACACGGAGCCTGTGCTTGACCAGCCTGTTATAGGCAAAATCCACTGGATCCAGAGATACCTCGGAAATCTGTGAAGAGTGAGAGACTGTCAGGTTGCGGTTCTATCCAGTTAACTTCTAACCCTCACACCATCCTTTGTCCTCCCAGTCCTACTTGCAGCCATTCCTACAACTTATCCAGCAGTTAGAGCACTCTGACATGCCTGGGGCCCTTCCAACCTTATACTTGACCAGCCCTGGTCAATGCCCTAGCCCATACAGAATCACCTCTGTCCTCCTGTCTGGCTGTCCCCTCCCTTAATATGGGGAGGGTCAACTGGACGCCTTTGTATACACTGAGGGCTAATGGATTTGCTATGGCAGATGCTGGGGTCCGGCAATTGTGGGCACCCATTCCCTCTCGATCCCCTGCATCCAACCTTTAATCCTCAGTACAGGAGTTGTCACCCATATTCTTGATATTAAGACTGTGGGCAGCTGACATTGATAAGGGTTAACCCATGAAGGCCATTTAGCTTGCTAAGTATGACTGTCACAGGTTGCACCGTCCCCAGATCTCATTGCTATCATCCCTTTACACTTAAGTTTCCTGGATAGGCACTCCATGATTAATAAATGCTTGCCACTTCCCCCATCCCAACCCCCTGCAAACTTGTCACTGTCCTGTCTTCCCTTTCAGGGTCTCATACAATCAGCCACTTAGCCTGGCCTCCTTCACTCTCATCATGCCCTTCCCCCACCTCATGTGCCCCCCGCACCCACAGATGTCCCACACCCCCCATGCCACTGACAGCTGAGTGACTCAGCGCTCATTTTCATTTATTGACAACACAGCCTGCAGACTGACACAGCGCTCTGAAAGCTCTTTAAAATTCACAGCCTGCAGGCTTCAGGACAACACACGCCCCCCCCCCCCCCGTGACTCCCATGCTGGAGGGGGCACTGGAGTCTCGCTGAGGAAGAATTTAGCATGGCCAAGGCATCTAATCAGCATGTTTTTCAGACTCTGGGAGGAAACTGGAGCACCCGGAGGAAACCCATGCAGACACGGGGAGAACGTGCAAACTCCGCACAGACAGTGACCCAAGCCGGGAATCGAACCCGGGTCCCTGGCGCTATGAGGCAGCAGTGCTAACCACTGTGCCACCGTGCCGCCCATGGTACACGGACCACACTTGAAGAACCGCTGCACTGTGTCACATATTGTTCTATGATGTAGTAATAATTAATTTCTCCAGATACCTCCAACTGTCATTTGTGTCTTGCTGTCTAACCATTTACTTGAGTGGTTGGCTCACTTGACGTGCCAAAAGTGATCTCTCCCCAAATATCTTTGTTCAGCAGACAAAGAAAGCAATCCATTTTCCCTTGATGCAGCGCACAAGATGGAAGGGGAAATAAAAGAGGGGGGGTGGCATGGTGGCACAATGGTTAGCACTGCTGCCTCACGGCGCCAGGGACCCGGGTTCAATTGCAGCCTTGGGTCACTTGGTGTGTGGTGTTTGCATTTTCCCCCCGCCGTGTCTGCGTGGGTTTCCTCCGGGTGCTCCGGTTTCCTCCCACCGTCAAAAGATGTGCAGGTTAGATGGATTGGTCATGATAAATTGACCCTAGTGTCAGGCGGATTAGCAGGGTAAATGTGTGGCGTTATGGAAGTAGGGCCTTGGTGGGATTGTGGTCAGTACAGGCTCGATGGGCAGAATGGCCTCCTTCTGTAGTGTAGGGATTCTACGGATATTCTATGGAAAAGAGGTTTGGACGCAGAGCCGTTGAATTTGTATAAAACTGAATGACAGAGGTTTTGGCCAGGATTTTCCACTCCACAGCGTATTTTCCCATGGCGGATGAGGTGAGCTATTGGCCGCCGGCTGGTCTGGGTGATCTATGGTGTTTTGCATGGTTCACCCACCCTGCCACTGGTGAATTGGCCGTGGGGTGTTCGCGTTTGGTGGGACCAGAAGTTCCCGCCAGCAGGAAAGGCCAGAAAATCCCGCCCTTAGTGCGTTTTCCAAATATCCCATAGCCGCAGGCTGTCGCTGACAGCATTTTACTCCAGCTCAGTTTGCAAGTCTCGCAAGATTCTGCTGCACACCTGCTCTACTCCACAACAACAACCTGCATTTACATTGTGCCTTTAACATAGAATCATAGAATCCCTATAGGGCGGAAGGAGAACATCGAGCACACCGACAACAATCCCACCCAGGCCCTATCCTCGTTTAGTTACCTTGCTAATCCCTCTAACCTATCACATCCCAGGACACTAAAGGTTAATTTAGCATGTCCAATCAATCTAACCCGCACACCTTTGGTGTGACATAGCAAGGCATCCCTCAAAGTTTCATATGATCATAGAACTCCTACAGTGCAGAAGGAGGCCATTCGGCCCATCGAGTTTGCACTGACTCTCCAAAAGAGAATCTTATCCAGGCCCTCCCCCCAGCCCCCCAACCTTCCCTATCCCCATAACCCCATGCATTTACCATGGCTAATTATTCTTACCAACATCCTTGGACACTAAGGTGCAATTTAGCATGGCCAATCCATCTGCACATCTTTGGATTGTGAGAGGAAACCGGAGCACCCGGACGAAACCCACGCACACACGGGGAGAATGTGCAAACTCCACACAGACAGTCACTTGAGGCTGGAATCGAACCTGGATCCCTGGAGCTGTGAGGCAACAGCGCTCACCACTGATTCACAGGAATAAAATTTGACGCACAGCGATATAAAAAGATATTGGGGCAGACAAACAGCAGTTTGATTAGTGAGGTTTAGGTTGTAAAAGAGAGTGAGAGAGAGAGACAGGGAAGATTAGGGTGTGAGTTCCAAAATGTAGGACTTAGGCAGCTGAGAGTGCAGGCACCAGTGGTGGGGCAATAGAAATCAGGAACATCATGACTTTCTCAGTGAATTTTGCTGCATTAACAATGTCATGCTGTAGAGTTTCTATTGCAGACCATCAGACATCCGCTCACTTAATGGGTCGATGTGAAACTGTAATGGCTTAGAGCATGGCTGAATCACAGCAGCTCTTACACTGCTCAGTAGGATTCACTTAACATGGCCTCCCATGCTTGCAGTTAGTTAGTATTCAATGCTTGACATACGCCTACACACCATGTGGAGAGATTACCTTTCTGAGTAACCTTCCCACCGTTCCAGTCTTTTACTCAGTATTGAGAAGAAGGTCACACAGCTTTGTAAATCAAATCACTTTACTATAGTTAGAAGAATATTCTCGCTGCAATTACCACCATAAATGCCTATATGCTTTAATATAGATAGAAATAGACAGAGTGAGACTACACATACAATGATGTCCAACTCCCCTCCACGCCCCCCTGCCCCATGTCCAAATACTCGCCCACCATTACTCAAACCTTCACCCTCACGTCCGATACAACTTACTACGAAACCAGCAGAAAACATACACACAGATAAGAAAAAGCTTCTACAAGTATATAAAGAGGAAGAGAATAGCTGATGTAAATGTTGGCCCTTTAGAGGACAATACAAGTGAGGTATTAATGAGGAGCACAGAGATGGCAGAGACACTAAACTAATATTTTGCCTCTGTCTTCACGATACAAAATAATGAAGATTTTCCAAAAAACTGTCGTTAATGCAGAGGAACTTGGTGCACTAACCAGGGAGAAAGTATTGAATAAACTAATGGGATTAAAGGCAGATATGTCTCTGGGACCTGATGGCCTGCACCCTAAGGTATGAAAAGGGATGGCAGCAGAGATATTGGATGCATTGATCGTGATATTTCAACATTCTGGTAAGGTCCCGGTGGATTGGAAACACGCTAATACATAAGAACATAAGAACTAAGAGCAGGAGTAGGCCATCTGGCCCCTCGAGCCTGCTCTGCCATTCAATAAGATCATGGCTGATCCTTTCATGGACTCAGCTCCACTTACTCGCTGGCTCACCATAACCCTTAATTCCTTTACTGTTCAAAAATTTATCTATCCTTGCCTTAAAAACATTCAATGGGGTAGCTTCAACAGCTTCACTGGGCAGGGAATTCCACAGATTCACAACCCTTTGTGTGAAGAAGTTCCTCCTCAATTCAGTCCTAAATCTGCTCCCCCTTATTTTGGGGCCGCGCCCCCTAGTTCTAGTTTCACCAGCCAGTGGAAACAACTTCCCTGTTTCTACCTCATCTATTCCCTTCATAATCTTTTATGTTTCTATAAGACCTTCCTTCATTCTTCTGATTTCCAATGAGTATAGCCCCAGTCTACTCAGTATCTCCTCATAAGCCAACCTTCTCAACTCCGGAATCAATTTAATGAATCTCCTCTGCACCCCCTCCAGTGCCAGTGTATCCTTTCTCAAGTAAGGACACCAAAACTGTACACAGTACTCCAGGTGTGGCCTCACCAGCACCTTTGCAGCTGCAACATAACCTCACTGTTTTTAAACTCCATCCCTCTAGCAATGAAGGACAGAATTCCATTTGCCTTCTTAATTACCTGCTGCACCTACAAACCAACTCCTTGTGATTCTTGCACAAGGACACCCAGGTCCCTCTGCACAGCAGAATGCTGCAATTTTTTACCATTTAAATAATAGTCCATTTTGCTGTTATTATGATGCCCCTATTCAAAAAGGGAGAGAAACAAAAAGTAGGAAACTATAGGCCAGTTAGCTTGACCTCTGTGGTGGGGAAGTTGCTGGAATCAATCATTAAGGAGAAGATGACTGAGCATTTGGAAAGACAAAACTCAATCCATCATTGTCAGCCATGGTTTTATGAAAGGAAAGTCATGCTTGACAAACTTGCTTGAGTTCTTTGAGGACGTAACCAGCAAGGTGGATAGTGGGGAACCTATGGATGTGGTATATCTAAACTTCCAGAAGGCGTTTGACAAGGTGCCGCACAAAAGACTGATCCAGAAGGTGAGATCGCAGGCGATTGGGGGTAGAGAACTAGATTGGATTGAGGATTGACTGACTGACAGGAAACAGAGGATTGGGATAAATGGGTATTTCTCTGGCTGGCGAAATGTAACTAGCGGAGTACCGTAGGGGTCAGTCCTCGGACCTCAACTGTTTACAATCTATATAAATGATCTGCAAGCAGGGACAGAGTGTAACATAGCAAAATTTGCGGATGGTACTAAAATAGATGGGAAAGCAGGCAGCAAAGAGGATATAAAGATTCTACAGACAGATATAGATAGGCTAGGAGAATGGGCCAAAATTTGGCAGATGGAGTTTAATGTGGCTAAGTGTGACGTTATCCATTTTGGCAGAAAAAATAAAAAGGCAAATTGTTATCTAAATGGAAAGCAGATTCCAAATGCAACTGGGCAGAGGGATCTGGGTGTCTATGTCCATGAATCGCAGAAAGTCGGTATGCAGGTGAAGCATGTAATAAAAAAGGCAAATGGGATGTTAGCATTTATTGCAAAAGGACTGGAGTATAAAAGTAGAGAGGTGTTGTTGCAGTTGTATAGGGTGTTGGTGAGACCACATCTGGAGTATTGTGTCCAGTTTTGGTCTCCTTATTTGAGGAAGGAGTTCGTGGCATTGGAGGCAGTTCAGAGGAGGTTCACCAGATTGACTCCGGGGATGAAGGGGTTGACATATGAGGAGAGATTGAACAGTTTGGGCTTGTGCTTGCTGGAGTTTATAGAACCATAGAATCATAGAATCCCTAGTGCAGAAGGAGGCCATTCAGCCCATTGAGCCTGCACTGACAACAATCCCACACAGACCCTATCCCTGTGACCACACGTATTTACCCTTCTAACTCCCTGACACTGAGGGGCAATTTAGCGTGGACAATCCACCTAATCGTCCATCTTTAGACTGTGGAGGAAACCCACACAGACACGGGGAGGACTTGCAAACTCCACACAGACGGTGACCCAAGCTGGGAGTCAAACCCGGGTCCCTGTTGCTGTGAGGCAGCAGTGAAGGATGAGAGGAGATCTGATCGAGGTGTATAAAACTTTAAAAGGGATTGATAAAGTAAATGCATACCAAATGTTTCCTCTTATGGGGTAATCTAGAACAAGAGGTAACAGGTATAGATTGAGAGATTTAAAACTGAGATGAGGAGGAACTATTTCTCGCAGAGGGTGGTGAATTTGTGGAACTTGCTGCCCCATAGCACGGTGGAGTCTGAATCGTTGGTTTCAAGAAGGAGATAGGTATATTTCGAATAAAAAAAGGGAAAGAGGGATATGGGGAAGAGATGGGGAGATGGATTTGAGACCAGGGAGAGATCAGCCGTCCTCTGATTGAATGGCGGAGCAGGCTCGAAGAGCTGGATTTGCCCACTTCTGCACCTAATTCTTATGTACCTTAGAAACTTACCTTCTTCCTTTCAATGGGACCGTGAAAAGGGGGCATGTCATCCTTTGCTCCACTCCTTTTACACTGTGCCGCTGGAGTCAGGGACATGCTTCACTTCTTGATTCTCACCTCGTCGGTGTCAGGAAGGTTGGGCGAGACAGGCACTTTGGAATTTAAGCACAATTACGTCGGTACAGATTGGGATTCCATCACTGATCCACTCCAAGGAAGTTACAACCCGATATCAACTCTGTTTCTATTTACTGATGCTGCCTGACTTGCTTCCAACATTTTCTGTTCTTTATTTACGGTAGTATTTTTGCTTTGCCTTCGTGTGTCCCTCAGCCCATAATCCTGGACCATGGAATGGGCCAGTCTGCCACAGTCAGCCACTGACAGCTCTTCAGAATGGTAAATCAGTATGTTTCAGGCAAAGAGAGAAAAGCGGGTCTTTCCCTGACCTGGGGCATGATCTTGTAGGCCCGTTAGCCATGGGCACAAATCCCATCATAGTCGCAAAGTATCGCAAGATGCCAAAAACTGGGTGGCACAGTGGTTAGCACTGCTGCCTCGCAGCGCCAGGGATCTGGGTTCAATTCCGGCATGTGTTTCTTCTGGGTGAACTGGCTTCCTCCCACAGTCCAAAAGACGTGCTGGTTAGCTGCATTGGCCATGCTAAATTCTCCCTCAGTGTACCCAAACAGGCACCGGAGTGTGGGAAGTAGAGGATTTTCACAGTAACTTCATTACAGTGTTAATGTAAGCCTACTTGTGACACTAATAACTAAAAAGAAACTGGTAGTCCCCGAGAGACCTCCAGGTGGTTTGGAGGCTGGTCCAAAAGTCACTGAACTATAATATCATAACCAAGGCATGTGAGAGAATGGGCCAGAACCCTCAAATCCCCCCACTCGCAGGACGTGACACAACTGGACAGGCTTCAGACATGTGGCATGGGTCATCATAAAATGAGTCAAACATTATAGTTTTATCAACAAATTTATTTCATTGTCGATGTTGTTTTATTAAAATGGATGCAGAACATGGATGCAGAATAAGGAGATTGTAGTGATTCATTTCTAACACATATTAGAATGTTTCAAATTAATGTGTCCTCTTTCAGTATTAATGTACAGTGTATAAACATGTCCATATCCACCAAATGTCCATATCCATCCATTGACTCTGTCTACACTTGCCGCTGCCTCGGCAAAGCAGCCAGCAATATCAAGGACCGCACGCACCCCGGACATTCTCTCTTCCACCTTCTTCCGTCGGGAAAAGGATAAAAAAGTCTGAGGACACATACCAACCGAATCAAGAACAGCTTCTTCCCTGCTGCCATCAGACTTTTAAATGGACCTACCTCATATTAAGTTGATCTTTCTCTGCACCTAGCTATGACTGTAACACTACATTCTGCACCCTCTCCTTTCCTTCTCCCTTATGTACTCTATGAACGGTATGCTTTGTCTGCATAGAGCGCAAGAAACAATACATTTCACTGTATCCCAATACACATGGCAATAATAAATCAAATCAAATGTCTGGTGTGAATTAACAGTTTACTTGTGATACTTAATTTTTAAAAATGCACATAATGGTTAAAAAGCTGTGGAATATTTATAGTTTGCATAATTTCCCAGTAACTCTGAAGGGTTTTATTTTGCAGAAGCAAGCAAAAGCAGATGGGTAGGACCAGTAGGTCGTCTGTGGTAGAAAAATTTGAGAACTGTTGATATATTGCATTTATTAAAGATAATGTTGGAAGTGTGTTCCTAATCTAATAGTCCCTCTTTTCAAGCATAGTTCAAATTTCCACTGATGCTGCAGTGACTACTTAACATACATGAAGGTCAACATTCAGAGCTGCCTCCTCCTCAGGTTCATAGTATTGAGAAGTCATTGAGAAATGATTGAAATCTATTCATGGAAAGGGCAACTTGAAAGTCACCTGATAGCCTGGTAGTTAAGGGCGGCACTCAGTACAACACTAATCCATATTAACAAGAAAAGCCCAAGTTTTGTTTTCTGATTGTACTGTAGGGTGGCCACGGTGGCACAATGGTTAGCACTGCTGCCTCACAGAGCCATGGATCCGGAATCGATTCCCAGCTTGGGTCACTGTGTGGAGATTGCACATTCTCCCCTTGTTTGTGTAGGTTTCTATCAGGCGCTCAGGTTTCCTCCCACAGTCCAGAGATGTGCAGGTTAGGTGGCTTGACCATGCAAAATTGTCCCTTAGTGCCAGGGGTACCAGCTAGAGTAAATGCATGGGGTTACGGGGATAGGGCCTAGGTGGGTTTGTGGTCAGTGCTGACTTGATGGGCCAAATGGCCTTCTTCTGCACTGTAGGATTCTATGATTCCATGAGTTAGCTGATGTCACTCAGAGCAACAGCCGGGGCACCAAGAGTGCCCCTGGGGGAAGGAAGGAGACGTCAGCCTTTGCTCCTGCTTCTAATCCAGTTGCAGTGACTCTTTTGGACTCACACTTGAAGAATGAGGTGCAAGATGTCTGTTAGCACTGGTGGAAGGCATTAGGAGGAGAGAAGGTATTCAATTAATTTTGAAAATCATGATTGATGCGCGATTAAATCACTCGGGAGGCTAGATCGTACCCGGGAAATAAAGGCTTTTATTACTAACAAGAATGGAGCATACTGCATAACAATACAATCCCAGACTAAAGGGTCACCAGGCAGTGCAGTGACCTTTATACTCCTCCAGGTAGGCGGAGCCAACTGGAGTGTACCACAGAACAATATCAACAGGTAGAACAGCCCAACCCTAACCCCAACAGTGACAACAGTAACATATCTACAAGTACCCATAGTGCTGACCATCTATGGTTCAGTACTCATAGTGGTAACCAACTATGGTTCATCACAATGATAAAAAGGAGAGATTTGTGTGAACAAAGAACAAAAACTGTACAGCACAGGAGCAAGACTTTCGACCCACCAAGCCTGTGCTGACACAGATGCCTCTCTAATCTAATATTTTTTTGCCTCCACGTGGTCCATATCTCTCTATTTACTGCATATTCATGTACTACCCAGATGCCTCTTGAATCTGCTTCCACCACCTCCTCTGGCAGCGTGTTCCAGGCATTCCCCACCCTCTGTGTGAAAATCTTGCCCCTTACATCTCTTTCAAATTTTCCCCCTCTCACTTTCAACCTATGCCCCTGAGTAATTGACTCTTTGATCCTGGGAAAAAGACTCTGTCTATCCATTCTATCCAAGCCTGTCATAATCTTGTAAACCTCTATCAGGTTCCCCCCTCATCCTCCGACCCTCCAATGAAAACAATCCAAGCTGTTCAACCTTTCTTCATAGTCCATATCCTCCAAACCAGGCAACATCCTGGTAAATCTCTTCCACACCCTTTCCAATGCATCAACATCCTTCCAGTAGTGTAGTGACCAGAATTGTACACAATACTCCAAATGCAGCCTAACCAAAATCTTATACAGCTACAACATGATTTTCCAATCCCTATCCAATCCAGTGTGCCATATGCCTTCTTGACCACCTTGTTCACCTGAGTTGCCACCTTCAGGGAGCTGTGGATCTGAATGTCTAGATCCCTTTGTATTCTAATATTTCGAAGGGCTCTACCATTTACTTTCCTTCTGCAGGAGACCTTCCAAATCACATCATCTTACATTTGTCCGGGTTAAATTCCATCTGCCATCTTTCGGCTCAAGTCTCCAGCCGATTTATAACCTGCTGTATCCTCTGACAATCCTCCTCACTGTCCACTACTCGCCAAATATTTGTATCATCTGCAAATTTACTAACCAGACCACCCACAATTTCCTCCAAATCATTTATATGTTTTACAAACAACAGAGGCCCCAGCACTGATCCTTGTGGAAACCGCTTGTCACAGACTTCCAGTTAGTAAAGTGCCCTTCCACTGCTACTCTCTGCTTTCTATGCCCAAGCCAGTTTTGTATCCATCTTACCAGCTCACCTCGGATCCCATAAGACTTCACCTTCTGTATCAGCCTGCCATGGGGAACCTTATCAAAGGCTTTACTAAATTCCAAGTGTACAACATCCACTACCCTGCCCAAGTCAACTTTTCTTGTCACATCCTCAAAGAACTCAATCAATTTTGTGAGACATGACCTCGCCTTCACAAAACCATGCTACCTATTCTCTTCCAGATCTGAGTACATCCTGTCCCTAAGAATCTTCTCCAATAATTTCCCCACCACTGATGTAAGGCTCACTGGCCTGTAATTTCCTTGATTGTCTCTTCTGCACTTCTTAAACAGAGGAACAATGCTATCTGCCCTCCAATCCTCTGGTACCTCGCCCATGGCTAAAGAGGATACAAAGAATTTGGCCAAGGCCTCAGCAATTTCTTCCCTTGCCTCTCTCAGTATCCTGGGATAGACCCTATCTGGCCCTGGGGCCTTGCCCACCTGGATGTTTTTCAAAACCTCCAATACCTCCTCCCTTTTTATCTCAACATGTCCTAGAATGTCAACATCCTCCTTTCTACACTCACCATCCACCACATCCTTCACCTTTATGAATACTGATACAAAGTATTCATTAAAGACCTCACCCACCTCATCTGGCTTCACACACAAATTTCCTCCCCTGTCCTTGAGTGGACCTACCCTTTCCTTAGCTACCCTTAGCCTCCTTATATATGCATAAAAAGCCTTGGAATTCTCCTTAATTCTGCCTGCCAAGGACATTTCATGGCCCTTTCTGCCCTCCTAAGATTCTGTTTAAGCTCTTTCCTGCTATCTTTGTGTTCCTCAAGAGCCTTTTCCATTTTCAATTTCCTGAAATTTCTGTATGCCTCCTGCTTCTTTTTCACTATCTCTCTTGTCATCCAGAGTTCCCAAATCTTGTCATCTTTATCCTTTATTTTTACAAGGACATACTTGTTCAGAATTGTTAACAGCTGACTTTTAAAAGGCACCCACATATCGGATGTGGATCTACCCTCAAATAGCTGCCCCCTGTCTACATTCCTTGACTCCTGCCTAATACTGAATAGTTAGCCTTCCCCCAGCTTAGTACTTTCACTCTGGGACTACTTCTATCCTTTTCGTCAAGTATCTTGTAGCTTATAAAATTGTAATCACTGTTGGCAAAATGTGCGAATGACAAGGCCCTTCTACAGAGCTGCACTGTGTTGTACCTGTTAATTCTCAGATACTTTCGACCAGTTTGCTTACTACAAGGTTTTACTTTTTGCAAGGTGGGCAAAGGACAAACACAAGTAAAGGTTCAACAAGTTTATTAATAATAACACTATTAACCCTTAAATTACCCACATAAAACAAGAGGATACCCCAGCAGATTCAAGTATGCTACCCGTAAAGATGGTTTGGTTGAACTGCAGACTCGATTCTCTGAGTCCCTCTGGTCCGTCGTCATGAAGGTGAGTCTCGATGGCAGCTTCTTCCTTCCTTCCTTCTCTGGTCAGTCTTCTGAATGGTCACTGCCATCTCCCTTGTCGAGTCTTCGCTCCTGTGTGACTCGAAGTGTGTCCCTTTATCCCCCAGCCTGCTTGCCTTTCCAGAAACTTCTCTGGCTTCCGGCCAACGAGGTCCCAGGAGGGGGTTCCAATACCCAGTGGGTTTCTTGATGTCTGCCTGACAGGACACCAGGGTCCGCCCCCCAGGTGTCCATCTCCATGTTGTTGAACTTGTTATCAGATAAGGTGTCTACAGGAACTCTTGGTGACAGAAAGTCTGGCCCGATCTGGGCTTCTAACAATAGGCCGATGCATTTCAATGAGGTGCCACGATCTCCTGCTAAGTCTCAGTAGAGTGCAAACGACCTTTGATGGGTGGTTGATGGGTCAGGCACCGACACATCTGTTTATTTGTATAATTGGCCTGCCTGAGGTTTGACTGTGTTTGATTTTAATATGCCCAATTCTTTAATTTAGGATATCCAATTTTATCAGCCTTAAAACTAGGTCCTGTTTATATCACCACAATTACCAATGAACAAAACTGACTTCAGTATGGAGTCAACGTTTAACAAATGTCTTAGGAATCTGGAATGAAAGATCCAACCTCCTTTTGTCCTTGAGAGATCACAAGATAATTTTGGATGAGCAAGTCTGTTACAACTTGATCTGCTGCATCCCAATTCTGGCTCTTGTCATTATAATATCTGGCTTCCTTATTCCATTGCTGGTGAATAAAAATCTGGAATTCTCTGCCCCAAAAGACTGTGAATGAACTCTCACGATGGGGATTGTCTGTCAGGAAAGTGTATCAAGGGATATGGAGCAAAGGTGACAAATTGGAGTCGGACAAATTGAGTTGAGTAACAGGTTGGCCCAACTCAACAGACGAGCACAGGATCAAGGACCCCAGATGATCTCCAAAATGGATCTTAGTATGATTCACTTTTGACTTTAGTGACCTTTGCGGGTGGCCCGTTGGTACAATGGTTAGTGCTGCTGCCTCACAGCGCCAGGGGGCACTGTCTGTGTGGAGTTTGCACATTCTCCTCGTGTCTGCATGGGTTTCCTCCGGGTACTCCAGTTTCCTCCTACAGTCCAAAGATGTGCAGATTAGGTTGATTTATCATGCTAAATTGCCCCTTAGTATCAGGAGGATTAGCAGGGTAAATATGTGTGGTTACGGGCATAGAGGGTAGGTTGGATTGTTGTCGGTGCAGACCCAATAGGCCAAGAGGGATTCTATGATTCCAGGAAGTGCAATCCAATTGTGATATATTTGAGTTCTGCATGGTGACAACTGAGGGTGATCCCCATGTGAACTGCTACTCTGATCAGGCCCGTCGCTGCTTGCTGCAGAAGTAGCGTGGTGTTTAGATCCTTTGGGTAGTTGGTCAGAGGTGACCTAGCGTTAATACTGATGCAGATGAGAGCCCATTCAGTCCCTATTTTTGGTGGAAATGTTCAGAGTATTGCTTCCTGTAGAATAGTTTCATTTCTGCATCTCACATTGTTAAATACTTTGAGCTGTAAATGCTGAAAACTGTGCCACGACTGACGTTTCGTTTCTCGTTATTATTCTAAGAGTCACTGCAGTCATTCACAATGAAAGAAGGTAAAGTTTAGGGTGTGAGAGTTCCAGTTTCTGGACCTTCAGAAAACACAAAATGCTGGAGATACTCAGCAAGCCTGGCAGCATCAGTGGAAAGAGAAATGGAGCTAACTTTTCAAGCCAATGCTTATTTATTAGAACTGGGAAAAATTTGAATTATAAAATAATAAGACAAATAAAGAAACAAAATATTTATCTGACGGACACATCATCATTTATTCCATTACCATTCTGTTTAGCCCCAACTCTTTTATCATTTTATCTCACCTATCTTCCACTCAATCACATACTTCCCCTTTTGTTCTTTATCCACCATCCTTTAAAAGGATGTGTTTTTTTAAAAATACAATTTCTAATTTCTCTTTTTCCAGTTGGATTTTAAAAAAAGGAACTGAAATCTTCTTAAGTCAATGGAGGGCAGCCAGAATATATGAGCGTGCATTCCACCCAAGTGGGATTAAACAGAACACTCAAACCCCTGGGGGGTGTGAACGATCCCCAATCACCTTTTGGCTTTACATTGTCCTGAAAGCTTTCACATGCTTCTGAGATGAGGGCTGCACGGTGGCACAGTGGTTAGCACTGCTGCCTCACAGTGCCAGGGTCCCAGGTTCAATTCTGGCCTCAGGTCACTGTCTGTGTGGAGTTTGCACATTCTCCCCGTGTCTGTGTGCGTTTCCTCCGGGTGCTCTGGTTTCCGCCCACACTCCAAAGATGTGCAGGTTAGGTTGATTGGCCATGCTAAATTGACCCTTAGTGCAGGGGGATTAGCGGGATAAATGCTTGGGGTTGTGGGAATAGCACCTGGATAGAATTGTGGTCTCGATGGACTGAATGGCCTCCTTCTGTACTGTAGGGATTCTATGAGGCTATGAGACATCAAAATGCAATTACAACGCAATGCCTGCAGCACTCACCTGGAGGGATGTCCAGGTGCCCCGTTCCCCCTCACATTTCCACTGCATGAACTCACTCATGGCAACAGTGATGGAGTGTAGGTCTATGTGCTTTTCAGACAGAAATTGAGCATTCTGCTAGACCAATGTCTCCATGGCATCTGCCATCCTCCCCATGGAGACACATGAAGGCCTCACTTCATCAAAGAGCAGATGGATGGACTCCTCAGAGTTGGGTGCCACTCTGTTGAAGACTTTCCACAGCTCTGTTTGATGTCACTTAGCCTCTTGCTGATGCTCCACCATGAATTGGAAGGCCGATTCTAGAGGCACACCATCACCAACTCTGACCTTGCAGACACTTCTTCACCAACAGTCCTCCAAGAACTGGAGAGTTTGATTGAATTTGCCTGCTCCTGCTGCAGCTACAATTCCATGCGATTGCCACCGGATTGTGAGGCCTGTCCTAAGGTAGCTCTGATACCCAGCAGGCCGTGTGTTCCTGAGCTGGCGGAGGGTGCATATGAGTGCAGTGAAACCTCTACAGGTGTGGAGCTCTCCTCTTCTGCTGCCTCCTGGCTCATCTCTGGGTTGGGGCTGGTACTGAGGCCTGACAGGGAGACCTCCTCCTTCTCGGGCTTGGTTTCTTCCTGAAGCACCAGTAAGTGAGAGAGGAGAGTGCCAGTGAGAGGATCAGCTGTCTCCAATGTGGGGGCACATTTGACCCACAGGTTTTTATAGAATGGATGAATCCAAAGTAGGTGGATGCCCAAAACTAAACTCCCCATTGCCAGTGGCACAGTCACACGAGCTCAGATCCCTCTCCTCAAATCTGTTAGAGACCTCAAAAAATGGGCTCTGCTCTCATCTTCTCACACTCTCTGTGATTCTGATGGAGTTTCCCCTGCTCCAAGATGAGAACATGTTTGGGAGGGGTTGCATGAAATGGAGCATTGAAATTTGACTCATTAATCGTACCTGCTCTCGTATGATAACCCACTTCTGTACTAACTTTGTAGAAGTGATGTGGACTCTCCCTCCTGGACGCTGAGCCCATCCCACATGCAAGGGAAAGGCTTAGATAGGCATCTGATTTGCAAAGGTTGCTGCTTCTCTCTGTGTTTAAGCGCTTTCCCCACCCTTTCTCGCATCCCCGCACTCCATACAGTGCTCCATATCAGTTGAAGGGTGAAGGTGGCACAGATGTCACCCCACCCCTAGTGGATGCACTGAAATTAGGCTGTGAGGAGGACATCCCATTGCCAATGGCCTTTCACCCTGACGTCTTTGTGGATTATGAGACGAATGAGACTTGTCCTATTCACACTGGCGGAGTGAATAAGGTGGTTCATTCTTTTCCAAAACTGGATGGCTGCACTCTTGTGTACCCGCTGGGCACTGATGGCATCAACTACCTGAGCCCATGCAGTGATGGCCTCCTTGCTTGGCCTCCTCCTCCCATCAGGCGGGTGCAGTATCTGCTTTCACACCTCTACATTGTCCAATAGGACATGCAGCGAGGTGTCACTGAACTTCGAATCTGGAACTGCAAGTCCCCTTTCATAGAATCTCTGAAGTGCAGAAGGAGGCCATTCAGCCCATCAAGTCTGCACTGACTCTTCGACAGAGCATCCTAACTACCCTGGCCCTATCCCTGTAACCCAACATATTTACCAGCTAATTCTCCTACCCTATACATCTTGGACACTAAGAGGCAATTTAGCATGGCCAATCCACCTAACTTGTACTGTGCCACCCTAAATGACTTTCACACAGTTTGTGAATTGACTTTGTGGATGTCTGGTTAAAAATGGCACCCAGATCCAAAAGCTAATGGTATTTGCTACCAAATAAACCTGTAGGACTTTAACCTGGTGTTGTTAAAACTCTTACTGTGTTCACCCCAGTCCAACGCCGGCATCTTCACACCCAGATATGTCAGCAGGGTGCATGCATTCCAGCCCACCCCACCATGGAAGATGGCGCAAAGTCCCCGGCCACATAATTAATTACGTCAGGGCTGGAAGACATGGCAGGTGTCCTCGTCAGCCTCCACAGTAGGCTTCACTCTCCATCCCCTGTCCCTGGCCCCGCCCTAGAACCTAAGACGCTAGGCTGGAATTCTCCGGTCCCGCACGCCCCACCACCGCTGCCAGCGAGAACGGAGAATTTGGCACTCAGCCAAATTCCATTCACTGCAGCGGGACTGAAGAATCCCGGCCGTGTGCAGGTTCCGACAATTCCGGCCTTAGTCCCGGATGGGAGAATTCTGCCTCCAAGGCTGAAATTCCCTGATCTTGGCCGTCGCCGGGATTATCCAGTCCCGCTGCTGCAAACAGAGATTTGGCTGAGCTCCGAATTCTCCATTCTCTCTGACAGTGGTAACGGGGTGTGTGAGACTGGAGAATTCTGGCCCACATTAACCAATACAAAAACCTGCTACAGTCAGGACTCGAGTGGTAGGATAGGGGAGCCATTTTCACCCCTTGTCACATGATTGCAACATCCTCTATTACACTTGTTTAAGACCGATTACAGTTCTAACAATTGCCAACTCTGCTGAAGGGCCATTGGCAATTATTTCTTTCACTCTCCAAGATGTTGCTGAGTATTTGCCATTTTTTAGGGATTTTTACAGCAAACAACACAAGCGTCAGTACCTGGGGCAATGTCTCTCCCAGTTATTTGCCCAGATTTTAATAAAGTGCAGCAGTTTCTCACCAGGTGCCCCAAGTTAGACTTTCATCACACCTTTTGACTCTCGCTTCCTGCACAGCAAATTGTTGGAATTGTGAACTGATGGCAGCACAGGGAGGGCAACGGGGCATTTGGATGTTTAGTCAATGATGGGGTTAGCCGATCTCCTTAGAGATTTAAGGAGAGCGAAAGAAAACAGCGCGACAACAGAACATTAAATATTAAAGATCTCTATAAATAATGACTTAATGTTCATTTAAAAGTTAAAGTTAATTTATTAGTCACAAATAAGCTTACATTAACACTGCAATGAAGTTACTGTGAAATTCCCCAAGTCGCCACATTCCGGCGCCTGTTCGGGTCAATGCACCCTAACCAGCACATCTTTTGGACTGTGGGAGGAAACCGGAGTGCCTGGAGGAAACCCACGCAGACACGGGGGGAATGTGCAAACTCCACACAGACAGTGACCCAAGCCGCCCCTCTCATTTCCTGGGCTGGAAGATTGAACAGGATTGCAGAAACATACATTTCATCAGGAAAGGGTTCTTTATACTGTTCAGAACCAGCCTTAACACTCTACAGCGTGTTTGATTTGTAATTAATTTGTAAAGGCCACAATTTCTTGACGCTATACTTGTCTGGCCTAATGGTGGAGTGACGTGAATTATCCTGCAGCTTGCAGTGGTTTGCCTCTGGGGGAGATATCTCTCCCTCACTACAAGTCGCAGGCCTGGTCCATCAATTTATTTTAATATGCCATATGGACTTACTTGCGAAACAGCTAAAATACTTGTCATGCCTAGGAGTGCATATTTTGGACAGAATCCAGCAGTTGACTTGAAATTCAGTCAGTGTTTTCCGAAAGACATTAAAAGTCCTCAACTCCCAGTAGGTCAAATTCATTTATATATAATGTTTTACCAGTAACATTCCCATTTTCGTAATAAAGCTCATTAAGGACATTGCAATTGACATGCCAAGCCTTGCGTTTAGCAGCTGAAATTTGGTAGATGTGCAGTATGATAGGATATATATGGGTGGGAGTAATATCCAACCTCATATATTCCGGAGCTGGTTCTAATAGAGTAAGCTCATAAAAAGGAATGGAAAAAACATGCTGAGGGACCTGAAAGTAATTTATTTGTCTGATAAATCACCATACAAATCGCACAGTTTTCCCCGGGGTGGATCCATGCCTTGCTGGACTGCGCAGCTTTAACCAGCTCTGACAATTAATCACTCCTGCGTATGTGACTGGAATTTACAGGGATTTGCGCCCATATGTTAACCCTTTGCAAGTTCAGACTGCTTGAGTGTGTTTGCAGATAGCTACTTGGTCTGCCACAGCCTTAACCAGGCCGAGTACAAGTCTAAGCAAGGAGCCAACAGAGACGTGCTGTGTGGGGCCTGCATGGGGCCCATTGCATAGGAACATAGGAGCACAGGAATTAAAAGCAGAGGTACGCAAATTCTGCTCTTTGAGCCTGTGCCTCCATTCAATCAGATCATGGCTGATCTCTCCCTGATCTCAAACCCACCCCCCCCACCTGTTCCCCATTTCCCCTTATCCCTTTTATTTATTAGAAATATATCTATCTCCTTCTTGAAACCATTCAACAATTCAGACTCCACCACGCTATGGGGCAGCGAGTTCCATAGATTCAACACCCTCTGCGAGAAGTAGTTCCTCCTCATCTCAGTGTTAAATCTATCACCTCTTAACCTCGACCTGTGACCTCTTGTTCGAGATTGACCCATAAAAGGAAACATTTGGTCCACATTTACTTGATCAATCCCTTTCAAAATTTCATCTACCGCGATCAGATCCCCTCTCATCCTTCTGAACTCCAGTGAATATAAACCCAAATTGTTTAATCTCTCCTCATACATCAACCCCTTCATCCCTGGAATCAATCTGGTTTTCTGAACACTCTCAAGCTTTCTGCAATTGGAGTATCCCATTGGCGCTGAATGAATTTCCCAGTGGCTACTTGTCACCCCTGTGACAAGTAGCCACTGGGAAATGTACACCAGCAATATTCTCCACTACACCTATCTGAAATTGGCAAAATTCCCTTTCTGATCTTTGGGCATCCCATTGTTGTAAGGAGACTTCAAACATTTGTTTGCCGATTTCAGCAGGGATAGGTATTGGGAGCTGCAGTTGGGTTTGGTGGTTATAAAGGGAAAAATACGGCAAGGTCTCTTGCATATGACTGCAACCCAGGTATCAGCCCTGACTCCCAAGCCAGAAGTTGGTTCAAGTCCCATTGCAGGGACATGAGCACAAAATCTAGTGGACTCTCATCTCCAGTACTGATGAAGTGCTACATGGAAACAAAGAAACACAGAAAATAGGAGGAGGAGTGAGGCCATTTGGCCCTTTGAGCCTGTTCTGCCATTCAATATGATCATAGCTGGTCCTCCAACTCAATGCCATACACCCATTCTCTCCTAAATAAATTGATGGACCATTCTCTCCTAATACCCTTGCTCCTTTTACTGTCCAGGAATCTACCTTCTTAACTATATTGGCTTCCACAGGCTTCTGTGGTAGAGAATTCAACAGGTTCACTACTTACTGAATGAAGAAATGTATCCTCATCTCAGTCCGGTGCATGTCTCCCACCTCCAGAGAGCGGGCGCGGTCGAGACCATGCTGGAAACCAGCGGGAATCCCAGGTAAGTGATGTTAATCTATTTGTAATGTAATTTAAATGTCATTATCAGGCCCGGGACTGAATTCTCTGGGTCCGATAGCATCCCCCACCCCACCAGGAGTATTTCATTCCGACGGGGTTTAGAGTAGCTCCCCACTTTCGGGGAACTAGCTGGAGACCCCGCTGGAGTGAAGGGGGAGCAATCGGGGCCCCCCCCAGGGGTCGGGCAGTGTGGGTGTGGTGCCCCCTGGGCATGGGCACCCTGGTAGTGCCAGCCTGTGCCCCTGGCACTGCCCAAGGGGCAAAGTGGCCATGTCCAGGGGGCACCTTGGCACTGCCCACTGGGCATCGGGCAGTGCCAAGGAGGTGGGGCCTATTGTGGCCGGGGCTTAGGGATGATCGGTGGGGGTGGGGGGGAATCCCGCTGCCACTTCGCATGGGGATCGATCGGGGCTGGTAGGAGGCCAGCGATCGGGGCAGGCTAGGGGGTGTGGTCTGCCAGTATGGGGTGGTCTGCTGGGATGGGAAGTGTAGAGGGGGGAGTCATCATTGCTGGGTGGGGGGGTTGCTGGAGATTGGGGCACTCCAGGACCCGGTGGGGGGGGGGGGGGGGGGAGGCGATGTCGGTGCTGGCTGGAGAATGCTTGTGAGGGCCGCGATCGGGCCGGGGAGGGGGGTTTGAAGGGACAGCACTGTGGGGATCCTGGCCTGGCCAGCGATGGACCTGGCCAACAAATGGGAGTCTGACAATGTGGGGCCACTGCGCATGCACAGAGGCCAGGAACTGTCAGATTCTGGCGTGAATAAGACCCGCCCCCAAGCTTTTATTGATATTCCCGACTGTGACCTCTGCATTGCGCAAAGTGTTGGAGATTCGTGCCTGAACTCCCACTGAAAAAGAGATCGTGAATTACACAATTTTTCCCGCCAATTCAGCACTTAGAATTTTTTGGGGAGAATTGCCCCCATTCCTGATCCAATCTGTCTGACACTGTCAGAATTTTATATGTTTCAATGAGATTTCCTCTCATTCTTCTAAATTCCAGTGAACACAGGCCTAGTCAACCAATCTCTTCTCAAACAACAATCCTGTCATCCCAGGACTCCCTCTCTGGCTAGTACATCTTTCCTTGTGCAAAGAGACCAAAACTACACACAATGCTCCAGGTGTAGTCTCACCAAAGCCCTGTACAGCTGCAGTAAGACTCCTATACTCAAGTCCTCTTGCAATGAAGGCCAACAGACCATTTGCCTTCCTAACTGTTTGCTGCAGCTGCATGCTTGCCTTCATTGACTGGTGTACAAGGACACCCAAGTCCCTTTGTACATTAGCATTTCACAATCTATCACCATTTAAATAATACTCTGCCATTCTGTTTCTTCTACTGAAGTAGATAACTTTATATTTATCCACATTATACTGCATCTGCCATGTCACTCAACTTGTCTTAATCACCTTGAAACCTTTTACTTTCCTCCTCACCACTCACAATTCCATTTAGTTTTGCATCATCAGCAAACTTGGAAATATTACATTTGATTCCTTTATCCAAATCACTGATATATATATTGTGAATATACTGGAATCCAATCACTAATCCCTGTTGTACCCAACTAGTTACCACCTTCCACTCTGAAAAAGACCCATTTATTCCTGCTCTCTGTTTCCTGTCTGCTAACCAATCCTCAATCCATGCCAATATATTACCCCATACATACTAAACTTCTTATGCGTGACTTTATCAAAAACTTTCTGAAAATCCAAATACACCATGTCCACTGGTTCTCCCTTATCTATTCTACTAGTTACGTCCTCAAGAAACTCCAGTAGGTTTGTCAAACATGATTTTCCTTTCATAAATCCATGCTGACTTTGTCTAACCCCGTTGATATTTTCTAAGTGTTCTGTTATCACGTCCTTTATAATAGGCTCTAGCATTTTCCCCACTACTGATGTTAGGCTAATCGGTCTATATTTGCCTCTTTTCTCCATCCCTATACTTTCTTTGAATGGTGGGGTTACATTTGCCACTCCCTGATCTGCTGGAACTGTTTTAGAATCTACAGAATTTTGGATGATGACAAACAACACACAGCCACTATTTACATTGTCGGAGATGTCATTTATTGGTGGACTGCCCCTTGTCTGCCCTTCAAGCAAATCTAAAAGATTCCCTGTGACTATTCTGAGTGCTGTTTTTAATGCTAAGAGCTGGGGAAACCTCCCCAGTGTCGCAACCAATATCTATCCCTCAACCATGATCTGGTCATTTGTGGATATTTAAGTCTCCACAAATTAGAAGTGACATGTCAGAAAATTGCTTTGTTGGCTGGAAAGCACTTTGGGTTGTGCTGAGGCTGTGTGAGACACAATATAAATTCAAGTTCTTTCTTCCTAGCACTTCCACATTATGATACATTGGACAAAATGTATGGTGCAGTTTTAGAAATCTTGGTCAAATTCTCTGACCTCGCCCGCAGCTGGAATTCTCCGGTCCCGCTGCTGTGAGTGAATGTTTGGCTGAGCGTCAAATTTTCCATTCTCGCTGGCAGCGGTGGCACGACGTGCAAGACCGGAGAATTCCAATCCCTGGCTCTGAGGTGAGTGAAAATGTTTTCATAATGCAATGTCCCACTGGGGAGGAAGGATGCAGAACCTATAGCATCCCTGATTTGACAGGTTTCTGCTCAATTCAGATTCACCCAAAATTCCAACATTTTCAGAGGTAGGGGCCTATCCCTCCAACAAAAGAATGGCGGATAAAAATGGCATGAAATTAATGCAACCATTGTATTTTCTTAATGTCTGATCTTTTCTATATTGGATGTCAGGGATGCGAGCAAATCACTGACATTCGGTCTTCTTGGCAGTGTGGAGAGGTGTTCCAAAATTCCCGGGGCTGTTTTGCATTGGAGTTGAGATCCTGCACTGGAAAAAGAAGACACTAGAACCTCTTGCCCTCTGATGCTCCAGCAAAGTGCCACAGTGAAATTCCACCCCTCCCAGTCACCCCACCTCTTCCCCATCGCCCTCCCCCCGCAACTCCTGCAACAACTGGAAATGGCTTGTGAACCCAACAAGGATACATTCAGCAGCCTGGCCCCAGGAACTATAATGGGGATAAGGGTTCCCCTGTAGTATGTAGCTCAGAGTTCTCCACTGGACAATCACCTCTGCATCCAGTCTGTCCAACCTAGTCAGAATTTTGCACATTTCAATGAGATCTCCTCTCATTCTTTGAAACTCCAGTGAATACAGGCCTCGTCAACTCAATCTCTCCCCATATGGCAGTCCTGCCATTCCGGGAATCTGTCTGATCTGCTGCACTCCCTCAATGGCAGGTATCTCTTTTCTTAGGTAAAGAGGCCAAAAACTGCATATAATACTCCAAAGGGCATGGTGGCACAGAGGTTAGCACTGCTGCCTCACAGCGCCAGGGATCGGGTTCGATTACCGGCTTGGGTCACTGTCTGTGCAGAATCTGCATGTTCTCCCCATGTCTGCATGGGTTTTCTCTGGGTGCTTAGTTTCCTCCCACAGTCTGAAAGACATGCTGGTTGGGTGCATTGGCCATGCTAAAATCTCACTCAGTGTACCTGAACAGGCGTCGAAGTGCGGTGACTAGGGGATTTTCACAGCAACTTCATTGCAGTGTTAATGTAAGCCTACTTGTGACACTAATAAATAAATAAGGTATGGTCTCACCAAGACCTTGTACAGCTGTGGTAAGACATCCTGTATGTGACTGGATTCCATAATTTCCTTTGTTTTCCCTCCTTCCTTCAGCCATGTCATGGTTTAGAGCCACCAAAAAGTACTCAAAGAATATTCTATAGATTTTTTTTTAATTCATTCGTGTGACATGGGCATCGCTGGCCAGCATTTATTGCCCATTCCTAGTTGCCCTTGAGAAGCTGGTGAGCTGCCTTTTTAAATCACTGCAGTCCATGTTCCTTGGGTTGACCCACAATGCCGTTAGGGAGGGAATTCCAGGATTTTGACCCAACAACTGTGAAGGAACGGCGATATATTTCCAAGTCAGGATGGTGAGTAGCTTGGAGGGGAACTTGCAGGTGGTAGTGCTCCCATTTATCTGCTGCCCTTGTCCTTTGAGGTGTAAGTGGTCGTGGGTTTGGAAAGTGCTATCTAAAGATCTTTGGTGAGTTGCTGCAGTGCATCTTGTAGATAGTACACACTGCTGTTACCGAGCGTCGGTGGTGGAGGGGTTGAATGTTTCTGGACGTGGTGCCAATCAAGCGGGGCTGCTTTGTCATGGATGGTGTCAAGCTTCTTGAGTGTTGTTGGAGCTGCAACCATCCAGGCAAATGGGGAGTATTCCATCACACTCCTGACTTGTGCCTTGTAGATGGTGGATAGGCTTTGCGATTCAAGCTCATGCCCTTGTGAGTTTAAAGACAAACGTTCCTCTATGAGGCCTGCGAAACTAGGGGAAATTTTATTATCGTGAATAACGAGCAGTCAGGTGGCTGATTGGAGCCAAAAGGTTAACCTAACAGAGTGATCAGCTTTGACCAAAGTCTCTATGATCACGGTGATCTGGTCATTGACTCTGACACAGGAGAAGGGAAACCTTTCATCTATCAATGCCTTTTACCTATGTGTTTAACCTGTTTTAAGAAATGTATTTGTTCAGTGAACTGCCTTGCCACATTGTAGCAAATATTACCCTTTTATGTTTAAAAAAAAAGAAATGTATTTGATTATATTTCATGTGATGAACTCGTGACAACTAATGTTGTAGCCTGGCACCAAACATTATGAAGTGATCCGATCCAAACATTCTTGGAAACTTCCCCCAGAGGCAATAAGAACTCTTTCAATTCCAAAACCATAACACTAAAGAAGATGGAAAATAGTGCAAAATGTACAAGGAAATGGATTTGGCTCGAGAAGTTGGAAAGCGTTGCATGGCTGCAAAGTATGTGCCCTCTGTCCTCATTAAAGATATTTGTTCAATTCATTCATGGACCAAGAATTTAATACTGATGTACCAAATTTTCTAACATGGAAAGCATTGTCATGTATTGCACAAGTGGAAAAATGTCGAGGGACTCTTGATTCTTTCAGCGTGCTGCTGCCTTTTTCGGAGCAAACATTCTTGCTCAAGTTACGGAAACAATATTAAAAGAGTATAGCCTGGGGCAAGGTCCACTAGGCCCCTTCCTTGAATATTAGCTTTCTTTAATGCAAGCCAATTTGCAGATTTTTTTCCCATTCTTTATTGCAAAGAGCAAAGAACAAAGAAAAGTACAGCAGAGGAACAGGCCCTTCAGCCCTCCAAGCCCAGGCTAATCATGGTGTCCTAACTAAACTAAAAACAAAAACCTTCTGCTCTTACTTCGTCTGTATCCCTCTATTCCCTCCCTATTCATGTACCCATCCAGATGCCTCTTAAATGTTGCTAATGTGCCTGCTTCCACCATCTCCTCTGGCAGCGCGTTCCAGGCACCCACCACTCTCTGCATGAAAAACTTCCCCGCACATCTCCCTTAAACTTTCCCCCTCTCACCTTGAACCTGTGCCCCCTTGTAATTGACACTTCCACCCTGGGAAAAAGCCTCTGACTATCCACCCTGTGTATGCCTCTCATAATTTTGTAGATCTCTATCAGGTCTCCCCTCAGTCTCCATATTTCCACTGAAAAAATCCTAGTTTATTTAACCGCTCCTCATAGTCAATGCTCTCGAGACCAGGCAACATCCTGGTGAACCTTCTTCGCACTCTCTGCAAAGCTTCCATGTCCTTCTGGTAGTGTGGTGACCAAAACTGCACGCAATACTCCAAATGCGGCCTAACCAAGGTTTCATTAAAAGAAACATTATTCTCAAGTTGTGGGTGACACTGAAAAGTCTGGATATAAGGTCCCTCCCTGGTTGTACTCAGAATGTGGTTGTATCCCATCACTTTGGAAAGTTGAAGTCCTTATACTAACAATGCTCCCATAGTGGTGTTTTGCAGAGACTTCCAGGCTATTAGCCCAGTAGAAATGCAGGACAGTGTGCAACTTAGGGGAGAACTTGTCAGCAATGTTGTTCCTGTGTCATTGCTTCTCTCATCTTTCACATGACAGAGAACACAATGGAGAGAGGTGTTGATGAGAGGTAACGGTGCATCCTACAGATAGCATGTAAAATGAGCTGATGAAGGAGGTGAATGTACAGACCACCAAGAGGGTCATCAATCTCTACTGGATAGTGTCAAACTTCTTGGGCACGATCTTACCTGCCATTCACACCACGCTGCCACCGCAGCGGGGTTGGAGAATTTGGCGGCCAGCCAAATCTCTGTTCACTGCAGCGGGATGGGAAAATCCCACCAGCTGATGGTAAGATTTCAGCCCTTGAGTTTTGTGGCTGCCCCTATTGAGGCAAATTGTGAGTCATCCATTGCATGTCTTACTTGGATCTTGACATGATTACAAGGTTTTTTCAGGTGTCCAACTTCTATCCTAGTGATGCAACCATTGTGTAAATGATACACTTTCACAGACCGTGAACACAGAAAGTATTTATTAATAAGAATTGTAAGCAGCTGCATGGCTGTAGCCAGCTCCCCAGAATGTCTCTTCCTAGGAGCCTTTCTCCCCATGGGATGATTCCACATTTGGCTTCTGTTGTTGGTTTATTACAACCCACTGGGGTCCCTGGAGCATACTCTTCCTTGTCTTTTGGAGTATTGTATATGCTGAAGACACTCCAAAAGGCAAGTGCATGTACTGAAATAGGCCTTTGTGTGTTTGTCATGACATATCCTCAGGGAGCGTCATCTAATTCAAGCTGCTGGTACATGACTCATATCCAGCTTTGTGTAAGATTGACCTCCTGGCCCCCTGCTTTGCATACAGGTCTTCAATTCTCAGGATCGGATATTTATCCAACTTGGCAGCCTGATTAACAGTTAGTTTATAATCACCACAAATGAGGATGGTCTTGTCTGGTTTCCATACGGGGACTATGGGTGCCGCCCATTCCAAGAACTGAACTGCCTGAATAATGCCCAATTCTTCCAAACTGTTTCACTTTCTATCCACTTTCTCTCATAAGGCACATGGTGCTAGTCTAGCCCCAGGGAATCAGGGAGTTCCCTTTGGATCCACAGAAATCTTAGCTTGTAGCCCTTTGATCTTGCATAATTCATCACAGAAGACATTCTCGTCTTTTCTTATCAGTTCAGTCAGCCCCCTTCCCGCACTTAAAAAATTTCGGACCAATTCAACTTGATTTCTTTAAGCCAATCGCAGCAAAGAAGGCTTGGTGCTTTACCCATCGTTATTATCACTGGGAACTGGGTAGACTGTTGTCCGTGGCTTACAGGTACCATTGTGGTGCCTTTTATTTATATTGCTTCTCCCATATAAGACTTCAACTTGACAGAAGTGCTCTGTTCAGTGATTGGACTCCCTCTCTGAGGCACTGGAACGTTTGTTCAACCATCAGTGGCTGATGTCCCTGTATCCGCTTCCATCTTAAGAGGCTTCCTATTTACCCCAAGCATTACAGCAATGGGGTCTGACTTCCCCATTTTTAGATTAAACAGAGAGTGAATTCCAGAATCACTGGTGCTAGACTCCTCCACATTGTAGAGTTGTAACATTTTGGTTGATCAACTATTCGGCGATATGATACTGCCTCTGTATAGCCTGTACCTGTAAATAGAAGTGTGATTCTACTTATGTCATGATTCAGAAGTGTGGTTACTTCTAAATTGGTAACATTCCCCTTTAAGCATTACTGACTGGTTGCCTACTCTGTGCCTTTTTTGTTTTGTTGGTGGGTGAAATTGTTTCCTGCTTCGCGGCTGCTTCAGTGATTTTGCTGTCACGGCTGGCTGCAGGTTCCTGCCCTAACTGGTGAATGACACCATTTTGTGCACTTTGCAGCTGTTGTACACCTTTTTCAGCATTTCCATTGGCCAGTACTGTCACCAATGCTCATTTACAATTTATGTTGACTTCTGCAAGCAGTCTGTGTGAATAGAGTTGTTCATCACGCCACAGTCTAACCTATCCCATAAAACGTCATTTACGGTGGCTCCAAAATCACAATGGTCCGATAATTGCTTCAGTTTAGCAATGTAAAACGCGATCAATTCATCGGGGGTTCTTGTCCTCTAATTAAATGTGAGTATGACTGATGGTTGAGGTTGCAATTGAGCCTTCACTAAACCCACAAGCTCACTAACTAATTTGGGCACATCTGGGGTTGTAAGACTGCAGATAAGGTTATAGATTTGAGTTCCGCTTTTGTTAAAGAAACAGCTCATGTCAACTGATTAGCGAAAATATTTTGCCTCTTCCCCTATTTTGTTTGCTTAGAAATAATACCCAAGGTACTCAGCGTATTGTGTCCAGCCCTCCATGAAGGAGTCAAATGGGTCTATTCGTCCTTACAGTGGTATTCTGGTGAGTACTTTTTTTTACAGACTTCGATTAAAGCAGGATACTCACAGGTGTCGGGCCAGAGGCAGTCTCGTGATAATTTATCTTCATCGTCAGATATAAATATGCACTTTCACAAACTTCATTAGTGAACACAAAAGATATTTATTAATAAGAATTATACAGCAGCCTCGTGACTGTAACTAACTCTCCAAAATATCTCTGCCAAGGAGCCTTTCTCCACATGGGGTGATTCTTGAGTCATGATTGCTCACCCAGGCCAGGTGACCCTTACTCTGCTGTGTTGCCCTTAAAGGGACAATCACCAAACATGGTGTTGACTTCATTCATCTATTTTACTCCTTTTCAATGATGAATTTGTGGGGTTACAGTGATATGGCAGGGGAGAGGCTCTGGGCTGAGGAGGGGGGATAAATAATCATGGGATAGCTGGGGGGATAAATAAAGGAGGCCTTGCCTGCACCCCAGCCTGCCACCAAGAGACAGTCTACAGAAACTTGCTCAATTTCAGCTGAATCATGGGGCCCATCCAATGATCCCGGAAGCATCCCCAATCTGGTCCGAACCCACTAAGAGCAAATCGGGATCCTAGGTCTGCCTTGTTTGAGATCAGCGCAGGCCAGGAATGCCTGAATTGTCCTAATCCCTCTGGCTCCAATTTCAACCACTGTTTTCACCCATCAGTGTAATTTGTCGGAAAATTTGTTTTCAGGACATAGCTCTCTTGAATACAAACTCAGGCTCTATCATCATGAATCATTTTAAATCAAAGTACTGCAAGTTCTGAATGGGATCGGGCATATGTTGTATATTATATTCCAGCATGCCTGTAATCTTTGACTCTTAAATTAATCCACATTTCTGCTCAGCGAAGATTCTCCCAGGCATTGCAGTGAAAGTCGAACATGCCAAAACAAAGCATTCTTTTTACACAGCCGAGCAAAGTTTAAATCTTGCACAGTGTAATGCTTTGATTGTAAACATCCACTCTGCAAACCGTTTGGAAGCGTAATGAATAATCATCCTTCAGGATATTAAAACTGACAAGCAACCCATTGGAGATTGTAACCAATTTCTCATTGTGCATTCTGTCTATTATAGGAACAGTTAATTAGTGGAAACTTAACATCAGTACAGAGATGTCATTAACCTGGAGTGCTTCAGCGACAAATGAATAAACTAATTCATGTCTGTCATTCTGTGTGTATTGTAACTCCTTCCAGGCCAGTATAGCTCTAAGCCTATTCCCCAATTATAGCATTGGCGTTCATCTTTTGAAGGAAAGGAGCATTGTGTTTGAATTCATTCTTTTTTTTCAAGCTGTGATCAATTGTTAATTAAATTCTACTCATGTTGCATTTATTCTTTCAATGAGAATGACATTGCTACAACCCAAGCTAAAGAATGTTAGGCATATCCACCGCCCAATCTAGATCTCTCTCACATAACACTAAGTATAGTGAATCCTCCCCCTCCTCAAGGTACCATGCACTTAGAGGGCACTGGTGACCATGGACTTCCGTTGATTTGGTCCATGATTATACTTGGCAAAGTGCAGTGGTTTGCCATTGCCTGCGGCACTATGGCTGACCAGGAAACTCTCCCACTCTTTATCATCTGCCATTAGGGTAATTAGAAGGATTTACAGGCTGATGATCAAATTGTCTGGCTATGTTATTCATGATGTGGAGATGCCGGCATTGGACTGGGGTGGGAACAGTAAGAAGACTCACCTGATGAAGGAGCAGCGCTCCGAAAGCTCGTGATTCCAAGTAAACCTGTTGGACTTTAACCTGGTGTTGCGAGGCTTCTTACTACATTATTCATGTAGGGGGGGACCTTGCCACAAAATGCAGACTGTTGGTTCCGGCAAGACAAACATTGTGTTTCTCTCCACCCTCCCCCCCACCCCGCCACTCCCACCACCCCCACCGCGGAGATCTCAGAGGCATTGTCTGGCCATGTCCCTCTCCCCTGGGGGGGCTATACGCACCTTTACACCCCCCGGGGGATCCCCACAACAGGTTCATGTCTGGGAGAATCTGTTGTGGTTTGCATATACAGCGGGGGGTGGGGGGTCAATATAAGGCAAAGGAGGATGATGGGAGATGGTTAATGACCTGCAAATGCATTGAAATGTATTTAAATCAGAACGGGTGATATGTTAGTATGATGTTTATGTTTCTAGAGTGACCAATAGCGCAGAGTTTGGACTACTTGATCCACAGACACAGAGTCAAATTCCATCATGGCAGCTGCAGAATTTAAATTCAACTAATGTAATAAATCTGAACCTAAAAAGCTAGCATCAGCAATGGTAACTGCGAAACTACTGGATTGTGTTTAAACACCTTACTGATTGAGTCATGGCCTGTAGGAAAGAGAACCTCTTTCCTTCCCCAGTTACTCACTGTTCCCGCTAAATCTTTTGGAGGTTTGATAGAGATTTTCAGAATCTGAGGGTGGTCATGTCAAAGTGGATAAGGTGAAGCTGGCAGAAGGCCTGAAAACCAGCATGCATCGATGTAAGATGGCAGAAGAACCAATCACAACACGGGGAAAACACGGGGATTTGCAGCTGTATGGTCATAGAATCCCTACAGTGCAGAAGGAGGCCACTCGGCCCATCAAGCCTGTACCAAAAACAATCCCACCCAGCCTGTATCCCTGTCACCACACGTATTTAACCTGCCAATCCCCCTAACCTACATATCATGGGACTCTAAGGGGCAAGTTAGCCTAGCCAATCAACCTAACCCGCATATCTTTGGACCGTGGGAGGAAACCAGAGCACCCGGAGGAAACCTATGCAGAAACGGGGAGAATGTGCAAACTCCACACAGTCACCTGAGGCCGGATTTGAATCCGGGTCCCTGGCTCTGTGAGGCAGCAGTGCTAACCACTGTGCCACTGCGCCACCAGTATAAGGTATTGGTGAGGCCACACCTGGAGTACTGTGTATAGTTTTGGTCTCCTTACTTGAGAAAGGATATACTGGCACTTGTGGGGGGTGCTGAAGAGGAGATTCACTAGGTTGATTCCAGAGTTAAGAGGGTTGACTTATGAGGAGTGACTGAGTAGACTGTGACTATGCTCATTGGAATTTAGAAGAATGAGGGGGGAATCTTAAAGAAGCATATAAAATTATGAAGAGAGTAGATGAGATAGAAGCAAGGAAGTTGTTTCCACCGGCAGGTGAAACTAGAACTAGGGAGCATAGCTTCAAAATAGGATTTAGGACTGTGTTGAGGGGGGACTTCTTCACCCAAAGGGTTGTGAATCTGTGGAATTCCCTGCCCAGTGAAGCAGTTGAGGCTACCTCGTTGAATGTTTGTAAGGCAAAGATAGATAGATTTTTGAACAGTAAAGGAATTAAGGGTTATGGTGAGTGGGCGGGTGAGTGGAGCTGAGTCCACGAAAAGATCAGCCATGATCTTATTGAATGGCGGAGCAGGCTCGAGGGGGCCAGATGGCCGACTCCTGCTCGTAATTCTTATGTTCTTATGAAAATCCTTTTTTTAAGCAATGAATGGTTGGGATCTGACTTCAATTTCAAAAGGGAATTAGATAATTAGAATCATAGCATCATCCCTCAGTGCAGAAGGAGGCCATTCAGCCCACAGGTCTGCACAAACTCTCCAAAGAGCATCTTACCTAGGTCCATTCCCCACCCTATCCCCTTACCCCCACACATTTACCCTGGCTGATCCACCCAACCTACACATCTTTGGACATTAAGGGGCAATTTAGCATGGCCAATCCATCTAATCTGCACATCTTTGGAGTGTGGGAGGGAACTGGAGCACCTGGAGGAAACCCATGCAAATACAGAGAGAACATGCTCCGGTTTCCTCCCACAGTCCAAAGATGTGTAGGTTCGGTGGATTGGCCATGTTGAATTGCCCCATGATGGCCCAGGATGTGTAGGTTAGATGGATTGACCATGGTAAGTGCATGGGTTAACACTCCAGGTTAGGTGGATTAGCCATGGTAAATGCATGGGTTTACAGGCATCGGGTGGGGAGCAGGCCTGGGTAATTTGCTGTTTCAGAGAGTCAGTGTAGACTCGATGGGCTGAATGGCCTCTTCTGCACTGTAGGGATTGTATACAATGATTCATCCTGCAGCCCCATGAGACAGCCACCCGACCCTAGCAGGATCTATCCTTAGCCAATGAGTGAGGCTGTAAATTTGAAGGCTTTTTTATTTACATCCTCTCTGATACGCTTTCGTGGCTCTAGGGAAGCTGCGGTGTATCTTTTTAAAGATGACAGGCCCACAGCAGCACAGTAATGCTGGGAATTCAAAGGCCAGCTGATATCGGGAAACTGGAAAGTCCGCGTTGGTGTTCTCAGTCTCTGGACGCTTTACTGGAAAGAGCATAAGTGAGGGTGTTTCTCCTGAAACTCATTGTGCTAAATCTGATCTTGCTGCTGAGAGTGAGGGGTGAAATTCCATTGTGAATGAAAAAAAATGGGAGGATGGGTAATTGACAGCTAAGAATGCAAAAGCAGCATTCCAAAGACAAATGGCCGGGATTTGAGACCCGTTGCAGGTGAGATGGGAAATTCAGAGGAGGTAGCCTAAAGTCCATAGGCTGGAATTTCCATTCTGGAGCAGGAGCAGAACATCCCAGCAATGGAGTTCCCCTAATCTCTTTGTAAGGTCATAAATGACAAGAATTCTCCCATTTTTCATTTAAAGAGGAAACTTTGGCCCTTGCGATGGAAGTATGATCCATTTTACAGCAATATCAAACTTGCCTTGATAAAGAACAATAATTCACCAAAAGATATCAACTGGAAAACCAGTGAGAGATATTTATTCTCTCTGTTTATTTAGGAAGCCAGCTGAACTCCTCTAAAAGATATTTGTTTAGCGCTGCCCCCAATTATTTACAATGTGGATGATTTTTAAATTGTGGTTCTAACGCTGGGGGAACTTTACATCCCTTACCCTCTCACCGGTATATATTTGCAGGTGCGGGGGTTCTGTGAAATAAAATGGGTGGCTCACCCGCTGCCTTCCCACCTGAGCTGTCCCCCATATTATTGGAACAGTAAGAAGTCTCACAATACCAGGCTAAATTCCAACAGGTTTATTTGGAATCACGAGCTTTCGGAGCGCTGCTCCTTCATCAAGTGACCGAAAGTTTATGATTCCAAATAAACCTGTTGGACTTTGACCTGGTGATGTGAGACTTCTTACTGTGCCCACCCCAGTCCAATGTCAGCATCTCCACCCCAGATTATGGGGAGGCAGGTAAGGCATCAGCTAACCTACTTGCCCTTAGGCCTATACACGGTCTAGTATGTGTTCTCTGCTAGTCCTTACCTCACTGTCTGCTTATGCTTCAACCTGAGTTGCTTTTCTTGGCAGTTTTATTTCAGTCAGTGCTGCCTAGCTATTGTCTTCTGCTCCCAGAGACAGGGCGAGAAGGCAGCTCCCAAGTCTACCTCAGCCTGAACAGCAATCAAACCTACGCTGTTAGTGTTATTCTGAACTGCACGCTGACCATCGAGCCAACTGAGCTAACTGAACCTCTACATTATAACATATAGTGGGCTAAATTTTACTGCAGGCTTCAATCTAGTGATAATACTACTGATGGCCTCGTGGTATTATCACTAGACTATTAATCTAGAACGCAGCTCATGTTTTAGGGACCTGGGTTCGAATCCCACCACGGCAGATGGTGGAATTTGAATTCAATAACAAATATCTGGAATTAAGAATCTACTGATGACCATGAAAACATTGTCAATTGTCGAAAAAACCCATCTCGTTCAGTAAGATCTGGTTCCTTCCTTTAGGGGAGGAAATCTGCAGTCCTTACCCGGTCTGGCCGACACGTGACTCTAGAGACACAGAAATGTGGTTGACTCTTAACTGCCCTCTAAAATGGCCTAGCAAGCCATTCAATTCAAGGGCAAATAGGAATGGGCAATAAATGCTGGCCAGCCAGCGACTCCCATGTCCCACGAATGAATTTTTTAAAATCCTCCTTATATGGGCCTTAACAATCATAATTCCCATGGAGTGGCAGTCAGTCTGATTCCCAGCCCATTTCTGGGCTCTCCTAATTTCCCCAGCTCCCGTCTCCAAGTTCACCATCATGTGATGGAGTTGGTCAAATTCAGTCCAATGCTTCAGTTCCACTGTTGGACATTACGTCTGTGCTTTTAATAAGTTCTCAGATAATGCCGTTCTTAAAGAGTGAACACAGGCCTTCATCTCTTACCAACCTTTACTTGGATACTTGGATATTTGGATAGTCAGATGCTCTTTCCTAGGGTAGAAAAGTCAAGTACTGGAGGACATAGGTTTCAGGCCTGTGGGGAAAAGTTTAGAGGAGATGTGCGAGACAAATTTTTTACACAGAGGGTGGTGAATGTCTGGAACGTGCTGCCTGGGGAGGTGGTGGGAGCAGGTACGATAAATGCATTCAAGGGGCAACTAGACAAATATATGAATAGGATGAGAATGGAAGGATACGGACTCCATAAGTGCATACAGTTTTAGTTTAGACAAGCATGATGATCGACGCAGGTTTGGAGGGCCGAAGGGCCAGTTCCTGTGCTGTACTATTCTTTGTGCTTTGTACAAGGAACCTTCTGTGAATTCCTCGATCCAATCAATCAATTGTTTTGCTTTACAAGTAAGTGTGTGCTATGTCACCAAACCATGGTAGGAATCAATCAAACTTTAATATTTCTACCATGTGGTAGCACAGTGGTTAGCACTGCTGCCTCACAGCGCCGGGGACCCGGGTTCAATTCCCGGCTTGGGTCACTGCCTGTGCGGAGTCTGCACGTTCTCCCCATGTCTGCGTGGGTTTCCTTCGGGTGCTCCAGTTTCCTCCCACAGTCTGAAAGACGTGCTGGTTAGATGCATTGGCCATGCTAAATTCTCCCTCAGTGCACCTGAACAGGCGCTGGAGTGTGGCAACTAGGGATTTTCACAGTAACCTCATTGCAGCGTTAATGTAAGGCTACTCGTGACACTAATAAACAAATGAACACGATTTACACTTGGTAAAATAGAAGTTTTTTTTCCCAGTGACTGTTTCATTTTCAACGGCAATGAAATTTAATGGAGTGAATAAATATGAGATTAGCAAGCCTCTGACTGATTAACTGGTGCCAAATCAGCACTGCAGTGCTACTTAACTGGTTCCATTAGCAGAACTGAACTCACCACTAATCCTACCTCCTAATGCACAATGTTCCTGCCTGCTGCTCTTCATGGCAACAGTTCACCACCGGAGATACTGATGAAGGACATAGTTTTATTCCCAATTTAATTATCTGCTCTAAGATCCAGAAAATCTACTTCCCTATTACTCATCTAAGATAAAAGCAAAATACAACGGATGCTGAAATCTGAAACTAAAACAGAAAATGTTGGAATATCTCAGCAGGTCTGGCAGCATCTGTGGAGAGAGAATAGAGCCAATGTTGAAACGCAGTGATGTTGGAACGTGCAGCTGATGTCTTCTCCTGCGGTTTCACACACTGCCGGGTTGGTTGTGCGCCTCCTAGAGCAACAGAAAGTTCTGTCCTGTGCCTCAAAGTGACCAGCCAGTGTACTTGTCTGGAAGGTGAGGAGAAATCAAGTACAGCTCATGATACATTTCCTTAGCCAACACGCCGAGATATCTCCATAAAAAGCAGATATCAAGCAGAAAAGGGGGGACTGGGAATCACTGGGAATGTGAATTAATGTCTACAAGAGTTGGCAGTTCTCTGAACCTGAGGAAATATCCAGTGTACAAATGTGAGGCAGCATTTTGCCTGTTAAGAATTGGTTTTTGCAATTTTTCACAAGCTAAATGATCAAGTTATGGTATCTGCTACATTGTCTTTGGTTAAAAAAGAAGAAACTTACATTAAGCAATTATGGCAGCTGGGCTACATCTTGAGGAGAAAAGTTTAATTAAAAGCTATAAACTCAGTTCCATTTAGACTTTTGCATCTAACGTAAATCTGTCATCTTCCCGAGCTCCACAACCTCCAAGACATCTGCTCTCACCTCAGTCTGGTTTCTTGAGGAGTTCTGATTTTAATCTGAAGGAGGAAATTTTCCAGAAAACCATATTTGCATCATCAAACATATTTACATATTGGACTAATTGGCACCACTCATAACGGGCCAACAATGCAGAGGGGCACCCCCGGATGGATATTCGATCGGGTCCCCCCCTGCACAGCTGAGAGACTCACGAATTTCAGAAACTACGGAAGATCCCTAATCTGCCTAGCAACAGCGCGTAGCTGCATTTTAAACTGGCCAAGGCAGACATAAAAATCTGATAAACTAAGAGATAAGGATAAAAGGTTAAGAATGAAATACCCCAGACACCCAACAGGACAGGATGACATTAACACTCAATCTCACAAGCAGGAAACACAGACACGGAACAATAGGATCAATTTAAATAAGAGGACACATAGAGATGGTAATGGGAAACGCATTTAGACACCGGGGCAGGACCAAGTAATCCCATTAACACGAACACACACCATACAAATGCTAATCCATGAAACTTCCTAGGGACTTTTGAAACTGACAGACCACTTTATACATTGTGTAAAAAAAAGGCATAATCAAATGTTCCCGCGCGCATTTTGGATCCCTATAAAGATCCAGAGCTGATGTGATTTAATTGAGATCAACGTGGCCAAGCCACTGTTTCTGAGCTGGCTACGGGGGTCTCCCTGGGATCCCAGTAATTGTACAATAAAGACACGCTTTGAACCTTGATTTGCGACTCAACTTCTATTCTGCACTGGTAAGGGATATTTCCCTACAACAAAATGGCGTAGTCGGCAGGATTTGTATCAGATTCGTTTAAATTTGATCCCGACTTTCAAACTGTGGCCATCAGTCAGAAGTCAGATATCAAATCCTGCCGTGACTACGCCATTTTGTTGTAGGGAAATATCCCTTACCAGTGCAGAACAGTTACTAACTATAACAGGGGCTTTGATAACAGAATACATGTGTGTAAGTGTTGAGGAAAAGGGGACCCGATCCATCCTGACCAAGAGACACGACGACGGAGGATCCATTAGGGACCCGGGCGGAGTTTGATAACCTTGTTCGTCTGTAGGGAACACCACAGCCCATAGCAGGATTTGATATCTGACTTCTGACTGATGGCCACAGTTTGAAAGTCGGGATCAAATTTAAACGAATCTGATACAAATCCAGAGCAGTCAAAGGCGAGTGCAGGTCTCCGTTCAAAGTGAGGTACCTTTAAGGGTTAGGGTTTGTCTGTTTTAAGTATTGTTGTCTTGTAGAACTGTATAATCTTGCCTAAGTTTTTAAATATTACCAGAAGTCCCAAAGGCCGGGAGCCGGGTATTAACAAAAGTGCTTCCTGCAAAACCAGGATTTGCCCCAAGATGGCACGGACCTTACGAGGTCATTATTAGCGGAGATACCTGTGCCTGTATAGATATAAGGGTAAGAGGTTTAACAACACCAGGTTGGGGTCCAGCGGGTTTGTTTGGTGGCGGGGGCCACACAAGCTTTCGAGGCTCTGAGCCTCGGGGGCTTGTGTGGCTTTTGCTGCCGAGTGGACCTGTTGGACTTTAGCCTGGTGTTGTTAAACTTCTTACTGTGTTTACCCCAGTCCAACGCCGGCATCTCCACATCATAGATATAAGGGGACAGGGGGTCTGGAAACACTGGACCCAATTAAAACTATATGAGGACAAATGAACTAAAAAATACCGTTTTGCTCATTCAACTTCCACAGGAACCAGGACCAGATCTACTATCAAGACGTCGGAACCAACTACTTTTAATTTAATTGCCTGTTTATTTTCTGTATATACTGTAATTGTAAAATACTGTTGAAAAAAAAAAGAGCGATATGGGAACAGGGACATATCTGATAATAACCCTGACCATTGTAAATACACTCCAACATATGGGGGTTAGGGGAGCAGAACCACCAATCATGGAAGGAAACCTATTCCTGAAAACACACATCCAGATCTATGGGAATAGGACCGCTTGTTACCCCTCAGCGCGATCAGTAAACTCCCTATTCATCGCAACACCAGGGTGGCTCCCACAAGAGTTATTCACTATTGACACATCGGGGACACCCTGCAAAGAACATATTGGGTACTTTAAGCAAGGGATACAAGGAAGGTGTGTAGAGCTCACTGAGCCGGGAATTCTAAGGGGGACGGGACCCCAACCGGAGGAGACACATGGGAACTACCCACAATGTTTTAAGGGAGAGGGATGGGGGTGCGTGCATGCCTTTGTCCCTAAAAATGATTCGTGCGCTGAGGCACATTGTGCTCTCCAGGAGTGCCGGGTCCGGGAAGGACACTTCACTTGTGACTGCAAGCAACAAAAATGCATTGCAGTCACCGCGGGTAGGCAGCTTATGTGTGGCAAGTGCAACGGCACCCACGTAAGCTCAGCCTCGGGGACATATCCATTTGATTCTCGCCAAGAGGTACAATCAAGTGGACAGTCAAGGGGGAGGGAAGGTTCCACAAGATGGGGCCATGCGGTCAAACGACCCCGGGGTAATGCATGTTATCGGGTTAAAGACGGGTACGTGTTTTTATTTAAAAATGTATATATGACGGCCACAGACAGGCCTCCAAGGTTCTTTTCCGTAGGGACAATCAGACCTCTCACGGTTCCATGCCCAAGTGAAGGGCATGTCCAGAAACGCATAGTGACCAGGGCCATCAGCGCAGAATTGTGCTCCGACTGGCAGGCCCCTGTCACACTAGGGTCTTCTTTAGGATATGGATTTCTGGGGACACTATCCCTGGGAGGCGCCGCAGGGGTGATCAGTGCCAGTAATAGGAACTTCTTCATATGTGGACTGACCATTTTAGGAAACAACACCCTACAAGCATTAGGCGCAATTGACCAAGAACTCGCAGAACTCAGACTATACACACAACAAACGAGATATGCGGTGGACTATCAGCTAGCCAGACAAGGGGGGGTATGCACCATCATCAAGGAAAAATGCATCACATACGTACACGACGAGACACTAAACATAACAGCAGCCATGTCCGGGATACAAAAGCAATTGGATAACTTTAAACAGGGGTTAACAGGGACTGATGGGTGGTTAGGATGGCTGTTTAACACAGTTTGGGGAGCATATATTATGAAGGGATTAATCCTAGTAGTAGCCATCCTGTTCACACTCTGCCTTGGCCTAACCTGTATTAAAGTGATATGTGCAAATATTACATCAAGAATGCTACCCACTGCCAGTATCCAGATGCAAGAACTTAACAACGACACAGAAGAAGAGGAACAACGGCAAGGACAACAGCTGTACAAATCACTGTTCCTCTGAAGGTCGTCCATGGGGGGTCAGCCATGAATGGCACCCCCTGGACGAGAGGAGGGACTGAAGGAGGAAATTTTCCAGAAAACCATATTTGCATCATCAAACATATTTACATATTGGACTAATTGGCACCACTCATAACGGGCCAACAATGCAGAGGGGCACCCCCGGATGGATATTCGATCGGGTCCCCCCCTGCACAGCTGAGAGACTCACGAATTTCAGAAACTACGGAAGATCCCTAATCTGCCTAGCAACAGCGCGTAGCTGCATTTTAAACTGGCCAAGGCAGACATAAAAATCTGATAAACTAAGAGATAAGGATAAAAGGTTAAGAATGAAATACCCCAGACACCCAACAGGACAGGATGACATTAACACTCAATCTCACAAGCAGGAAACACAGACACGGAACAATAGGATCAATTTAAATAAGAGGACACATAGAGATGGTAATGGGAAACGCATTTAGACACCGGGGCAGGACCAAGTAATCCCATTAACACGAACACACACCATACAAATGCTAATCCATGAAACTTCCTAGGGACTTTTGAAACTGACAGACCACTTTATACATTGTGTAAAAAAAAGGCATAATCAAATGTTCCCGCGCGCATTTTGGATCCCTATAAAGATCCAGAGCTGATGTGATTTAATTGAGATCAACGTGGCCAAGCCACTGTTTCTGAGCTGGCTACGGGGGTCTCCCTGGGATCCCAGTAATTGTACAATAAAGACACGCTTTGAACCTTGATTTGCGACTCAACTTCTATTCTGCACTGGTAAGGGATATTTCCCTACAACAAATCACATCAGTATTGTTGGTTGTGCCTTCAACCACCAAGGCCTTAGGCTGTGGAATTCTGCCCTTAAACCTCGATGCCTGTCTATCTCTTTCTACCTTTAAGATGCTCCTTGAAACCTACCCCTTGGCCAAGCTTTTAGTCATCCGCTGTATTATCTTCTTGTGTGGCTTGGTCTCCGATGTTTCTTTCTAATGCTCCTATGAAGTGATTTGGAACACTATGGCCAGAATTCTCCGGTCTCGCACACCCCACTGCCACTGCCAGCAACCATGGAGAATTTGGCAATCCGCAAAATCCCAGCTGCAGGCGAGGTTGGAGAATTCCGGCCTTAATTACATTAAAGACACTATATAGAAATCATAGAAATCCTACAGTGCAGAAGGAGGCCATTCAGCCCATCGAGTCTGCACTGACAACAATCTCACCCAGGCCCTATCCCCATAACTCCACATATTTACCCCGCTAATCCCTCTAACCTACGCATCCCGGGACACTAAGGAGCAATTTAGCACAGCCAATCCAACCCAACCTGCACACCCTTGGACTGTGGAAGGAAACCGGAGGAAAGCCACACCCGACACAGGAGAATGTGCAAACTCCGCACAGACAGTCACCCAAGGTCAGAATTGAACCCGGGTCCCTGGCGCTGTGAGACAGCACTGCTAACCACTGTGCCACCATGCCATTCATATTATGTATTATATATATGCTGTTGTTTAATTGACCACAACGCCTGGGAGTAAATGTAAATGTGAGATTCACTGTAACACATCGGATGAGAAACCTTCTCTTTGTAATCAGCTTCTTGGCGTTATGCTATTAAAAGTAATAGCGCCACGAAAGTGTGTGCATAATTTCCAGCTGCACCAATGCTCACTTTATGTACAGTCAAGTCGGGAGCTGGAAATACTTGATGTCTTTTTAAAATTATTTTTTCAGTTGGTTAGTGACTATTCAGAGATCTCTTGAGTTTACATTGAACCCCCTCCTGCTTTATCTTGCATCATAAAAGAGGTTTTCTGTGCATTTCCATGACTAAATTATAATGAAAGGAATGTATCAAATGGAAACTTTAATTTCTGCTACCCTTGGAGTGAAGGGAAAGCATGTAATCGTGTTATATGTTCGGCCGAGAACATGAAAACAATCCTGCCGTCTTCAAAGGGTTCATTTATAGAACATAGTTATAATTTAACTAAGGAAGTAACAGGACTGTAATTGATACTGTAATATACGCAGCGACATGAAATATAAAACCCACTGAACCTTTGAATTAATTGGTTTTTCAAAGGAATGGGAACTGTGACGGCTAAGAATAGAATTTTCTTTATTACTATTGTGAAAGTTGGGCAAAGCACCAAGGCCTGTGGCACCAAACTCCACCAAGGTTGAAAAGAGTAGGAGACAATAAAAAAATAAATTAAGAAGTTATTGCCAGGTGACACAGAGTGTGTGCTTTAAAAGCTTGCGGTGGCAATTAAAATCCTGCCCTTTGAGACTATTTCAGACGTCTTGATTGAGTTAATTGTGAATGATTGTCAGCCTGCGCTGTTACTGTAAATAACCAGCATCGAGTTTTTTATTGATTCATTGTTTCGTGGGACATAGGCCTCATGGGGTAGGCCAACATTGCTGCCCTTCCCTAATCGCCCTTGAGAAGGTGGTGGCGAGCCTTCTTGAACATCGGCAGTCCACCTAGCGCGGGTGCTAACACCTTAGTACAATCGAGTACTTGCCAGGCCATTTCAGAAGGCGGTTAAGAGTCAACCATTTTTCTGCTGATCGGGAATCGCATGTAAACCAGACCAGGTAAAAAAAACAGCATGAGAACAATAAGCGCCCTCTCACTGCTGTACCTGAGTCAGAGTTCACTGAGAATCATAGAATCACAGAATCCCTTCAGTGCAGAAGGAGGCCATTTGGCCCATCGAGCCTGCACCAATGCCCAGACCATAACCCCATGTATTTACCTTGACACCAAGGGGCAATTTAGCATGGCCAATTAACCTAACCCGCACATCTTTGGAGTGTGCGAGGAAACCGGAGTACCCGGAGGAAACCCACGCAGACACAGGTAGAATGTGCAAACTCCACACAGACAGTTACCCAAGGAATTGAACCCAGATCCCTGGCGCTGTGAGGAAACAGTGCCAACCATTGTGCCTCCGTGCCACCCAGTGGAGAAGTGGATTTGAACTTCCTGTCCAGTGATCCCCTTCGGCCTCACACCATTGACAGAGTGAGGATTGTAGGTTTCACTGTGCTCACCCTCCCCCAAGTTAAAGAGTTTTTATCCTTCCTGAGGCAGGGTAGTTCCCCCTCAGTTATACCTCCCCTCCACCCTCTCCCCCACACTGCCCTTGCAGTCTGGCCTCTCACAAACCAAGGAAAGCTACTGTTTGAACAGTAACCCAGCAAGGAGGAACCAGGAGGTGATGCCTGCTTGGCAGCCACCACATCCTCTTGGAACAAGGGACAGCCCGATATGAAGGGAAGGCAAGGTCCCTGAGCAACTCACCCACACCTTCCAATCCCTCCATTCCCCCCCCCCCCCTTCCCACCCATGACGACAGTGACCACGCCGCCAGCCCCGATATGCATTTCTTTGCATCCCCAGAGTTCTCTCTGGTGCCCCTGAGCCAAGGGCTAACTGAGAAGTAATGGCTGCCTGAGAGCTCAGATCCGATATTCCCCTCAGAGGCGACGGCAGCGCCAGGTTCACACTTATGTGGAGCTGTTGTAAATGGCACCAATGTGAAGTCACGCCGGTGCCAGCTGAATATTCGGTGGGGGCTCAATATCTGGTGAGGGTACTTGCTAATGATATGCGGATGTATTCAAATTAGGTTCACGCCCTTCCCCGGCGTGTTTCGCATCACTCCGCCAGCGAGGTTAGCTCAAGATCAGGAAGTGGGATCTCGCTGGCGAGAGTGGACTCAAGATCCTACCTAGCTTTCAATTCCAGATTTTTAATGAGCGTAATTTGAATTCCACCACTTGCCATGGTAGGATTGGAAATAGTGCCCCCAAAGCGTTAATTAGCCTAGACCTCTGGTTTGTGAAATTGCCACGACACCAATATCTCACTGCAAAAGCAGAGACAGTGAGGTGTAAAGTTGAGATCCACATCCTATGTTTTGTATATTCTTTTTTAAAATTTGATGCACATTGCATGTTATGGGGATCAAGGGAGAAGAGATGGGGATATGATGGTCTATCGCTGGACTATTAATTAAGAATCTCAGCTATTGTTCTGGGGACCAGGGTTCGAGTCCCGCCATGGCAGATGGTGGAATTTGAATTCAATAAAAAATATCTGGAACTAAGAATCTACTAATGACCATGAAACCATTGCTGATTGTCGGAAAAGCCCATCTGGTTCACTAATGTCTTTTAGGGAAGGAAATCTGCCGTCCTTACCTGGCCTGGCCTACATGTGACTCCAGAGCCACAGCAATGTGTTTGACTCTCAACTGCACTCCAAGGATAACTAGGGATGGGCAGTGAATGCTGGTCAGACAGTGATGCCCATGTTCCACGAATGAATTTAACAAAATGATCATTGCAGATAGGGCAATTGTCACATTTCAAGATTATCGACTTCACTAAACAGGGGGACAATCTTTGAGTAATAAGTATTACCATTCCAGTGATAATTCGTACCCATTGCTGCAGCAGCAACCATGTTTCTTTGGCCTCAGCATTGACAGATAAGGCTCGTGGCTAATGGTTGGCATTGGAGTCAGGCTTAAAAATAAACGTAGTGAGTCACAGGCTTATAGGAGTGCGACACTGGCAACAAGAGCAGTGGGATTTCTCGCAGGCAAAATTATGAGGGCTTTTGCTAAAACAAATGGATGAGGAAGGATGGGGTTCAGTTGAGAGAACACTTGTTGAAGCCAATTAACACTGAGGTGAGAAAGCATGGTGTGTTTTTTAATTCATATTATTATGCTGAGAAAAATTGTACCGATTGAACTAATATTAAACGATAAATTTTGCTCTACCAATGCACCTTACTGTGAATGAGAGCAGAATCACAGAGTTGTTACAGTACAGAAGGAGGCCATTTTGTCCATTTTGCCTGCACTGGCTCTCCAAATGAGCAATTCACTTACTGCCATTTATGGGAAAGGATCCTAACGTTTCCCATCGATCGTCATAACTGAGGTTTCAAACCCCTGAGTTTAATGATTTCAAATAATGCCTCGATTGCCTTACCTTGTTAGTGTTAACTCACTCCACGCAGAAAAAGAGGCACCAGAAAGGCACCCGGGAAGGGATCTCCCAGCCACGCTCGCCCCAAAACCTGAAAATCCCGCCCGAGGATTTCCCAACCTCCCATCCATTGACTCTGTCTACACTTCCCGCTGCCTCGGCAAAGCAGCCGGCATAATTAAGGACCCCATGCACCCTGGACATACTCTCTTCCGCCTTCTTCCATCAGGAAAAAGGTACAAAAGTCTGAAGTCACGTACCAACCAACTCAAGAACAGCTTCTTCCCTGCTGCTGTCAGACTGTTGAATGGCCTTACCTTGAATTAAGTTGATCTTTCTCTACACCCTAGCTATGACTGTAACACTACATTCTGCACTCTCTCCTTTCCTTCTCTATGTACGGTATGTTTTGTCTGTATAGTGCGCAAGAAACAATACTTTTCACTGTATACTAATGCATGTGACAATAATAAATCAAATCAAATCAAATCAAATCAATTCAAAACTCCTGTATTGTTATTTTGACATTTTTCCCCTTTGGCAGCTGAGTTCGATATTTAAGGAATAACACAGGGTGTTCCTGGTGCCCTGCCTTCCCTGAACCACAAGCACAATTGACAGCAGTTGGTCACTGAGTGCAGCCAACCACAGAATGTGAGATTGGGAATTTGGTGAGTGAGTGAATTTTGTGCAATGAAGAAAGAGGTACTGTTCACTCCCGTAGCTACCATAGCTTTGAGTTTAAAAGATTGTCGAGTTTGAAAGAGTTTGGGTGCTCAGTCTGTGGACTACCACATCCTGAGAAAAATTCAAAATGTGATAACACAAGGAAACTGATAAATGATTGGTTAGTGAATACTTTGCTCATTTACCGTTCAAAACTTAATTTAAGTAATTGTAAGGTTTTATTAACAGTAGTAAGGCTAACTAGTGGTAGTAAAGTTTATTATGGGCAGTACGGACAAGGTTTCTTGTGATTAGCACTGCTATTTCACAGTGCCATGGATCTGGGTTCAATTCTAGCCTTGGATGACTGTGTGTGGAGTTTGCATGTTCTCCCTACCCTGTGTCTGCATGAGTTTCCTCCGGATGCTCCAGTTTCCTCCCACAGCCCAAAGGTGTGCAGCTTAGGTGGATTGGTCATGCTAAATTGTCTCTTAGTGTCCCAACATGTGTAGGTTGGATGGATTAGACATGGTAAATGTACGGGTTTAGGGGGATAGGGCAGGGGTTGAGTTTGGATCAGATATTCTGTCAGAGAGTCAGTGCAGACTCTGTGGGCTGAATGGCTTCCTTTTGCACTGTAGGGATTCTATGCTTCTATGGATTCTGTAAAGTAGACATGGCAGCGCAGTTAGGGCTCATGAAGTGCCCTTCCTGTAACATGTGGGAAGCTGATCTCATAGATCATAGAATCTCTACAGTACAGAAGGAGGCCATTCAACACATCGAGTCTGTACCGACCACAATCCCACACAGGCCCTATTCCCGTAACCCCACACATTTACCCAGCTAATCTCTCTGACACTAAGGTTCAATTTAACATGGCCAATCAACTTAACCCGCACATCTTTGGAGTGTGGGAGGAATCCAGAGCTCCCGGAGGAAACCCACGCAGACACGGGGAGAATGTGCAAACTCCACACAGGCAGTGACTCAAGGCTGGAAGCGAACCCGGGTTCCTGGCGCTGCGAGGCAGCAGTGCCAACCACTGTGCCACCGTGCCGCCCCTGTGGCCACGTGTGCAGCCCCAGCTGCAGAAACATCATTTTGGATTTCAACTGGGGTCAATGTGGCACATCTACGAGGCCAAAAACTATGTGGATTGCATGTTTAGGGAGATGGTCACACCAAATTTTAAGAGAATATAGGCAGGGAGGGAATGGGTGACCACTGGACAGTCTAGGAAAAGCAGACAGGTAGTGCAGGAGTCCCCTGGGCCCATTTCACTCAGGAACCAGATTTCCATTTTGGACATATGCTGAGGGCATGGGTGCAACAAGAGCCAAGTCCATCGCACCAGAGGTGCACAGGAAGGGAGGAAGAAGAGCAAAGGAGCAATAATGGCAGGGGATTCAATCATGAGGGGTACAGACAGGCATTTCTGCAGCCGTCGATGTGCCTCCCTGGTGCCAGGGTTAAGGAAGACATTGAATAATTGCAGAGCATCCTAATAGGGGAGGGTGAACAGCCAGAGGTCTTAGTCCACATTGGTACCAGTGACAGGGGTAGAAAGAGGGACAAAATCCTGAATCATATTTTAAAGAAAAGAGATTTAAAAACAACACGTCCCAAGTAGTAATCTCAGGATTACTCTCAATGCCTTGAGCTGGTGGCACAGTGGTCAGCACTGTTGCCTCACAGGGACCCCGAGTTCAATTCCAACCTTGAGTCACTGTGCGGGAGTTTGCACTTTCTCCCTGTGTCTGCATGGGTTTCCTCCGGGTGCTCCGGTTTCCACCGCAATCCAAAGATGAGCTGGTTAGGTTGATTGGCCATGCTAAATTGACCCTGGTGTCAGGAAAGCTTGTGTGGCTTTTGCTACCAAATAAACCTGTTGGACTTTAACCTGGTGTTGTTAAACTTCTCACTGTGTCAGGGGGATTAGCAGGGTAAATGTGTAGGGTTATGGGTGGGGTTGTGGTCGGTGCAGACTCAATAGGCCAAATGGCCTCCTTCTGTACTGTACGAATTCTATGCTTCGAGTTAGTACAGAAATAAGAGGAAAGAGCAAATGAGTGTGTGGCTTGAGAAATTATCCAGGCAGGAGGGCTTTGGATCTCTGAAGCACTGTGGCTGATTCTAGAGCAAGTGCGACCTGGACAAGGGAAACAGGTTAGTTACACCTTAGCAGGACTGGGATCAAGATCCCCACCAGGAGATCGGTTAGTCCTGCTGGTGAAGGGTTTAAAATTGCTTGGAGGAGGATGGGAACCAGAGAGGGTATTTGGTTAAGAGAGAAACAAAGCTGGTAAAAGTAGGAAGAAACATAATAAGGGAGATTGGAAGTTAGCAGAAATAAAAAGGTCAGCATCGAATTTGGCCAATATGTTAAAAAGGCAAAATTAAAAGTGACTTCATCTGAATGTGGGCATCAATCTCAACAAAGGCAGGTGAATTTATGACACAAATAGAAGTAAATAGGTCTGATGGTTGCCGGGTGCCCAAGGTTGGAAACTGAGTGTCCAAGGGTTTTCAACATTTAAAATACATTTGCCATAGAGAGAGTGCAGCGAAGGTTCACCAGACTGATTCCTGGAATGGCAGAATTGTTGTATGAAGGGAGATTGGACTGACTAGGCCTATATTCACTGGAATTTAGAGGGATAAGAGGGGATCTCATTGAAACGTATACTGTATTTCTGATAGGACTGGACAGACTGGATGCAGGGATGTTGTTTCCTCTGGTTGGAGAGTCCAGGACAAGAGATCACAGTCTCAGGATATGAGGTAGGCCGCTTAGGACTGAGGTGAGGAGAAATCCCGTCACTCAGAGAGTGGTAAACCTGTGGAATTCTCTATCACAGAAGGTTGTGGAGGCCAAGTCACTGAATACATTTAAGAAGAAAATGTGTAAATTTTTATACCCGCAAGTTGTGAGGGGGATGGGGAGAGAGCGTGAGTCTGGCGTTGAGATGGAGAATCAGCCATGTTCATACTGAACGATGGGGCAGATTCAATGGGCTGAGTGCCTCCTATTTTCTTTCCTCAGGAAAGATAGGCAAAAAGGAAAAGAAGTGGAGTAGCCTTGTTAATAAAGGATGAGATTAGCATGTTAGTGAAAGAGGCTGTTATATCAGAAGATCAAGATGGAGACCGGAATTTTCCAACTGTTCAGGCCCCACAACCATTGCAAGTGAGGACAGAGAACCTAGAACTCACCCAAGTCTCCGTTCATTACAGCAGCGACCAGAAAACCCCACTGGCGTGAACGGCCGGAAAATTCCACCCATAGAATCATTTTGGGTGGAGCTAAGAAACAGAAAGGGCAGCAAACATTGCTGGGAGAAATGTATAGGTCGCCAAACAGTAGTGGCACTGAAGGGCTTTGTATAATTCAGGAAATTAGATGTACATGTTGTCATGTTATAAGGATCCAAGTAAGCATCAGCCACTAATTGGGGATTGTGTAAGCATGTTGTGGGTTCATTTATTTGGACTAGGCACATGGAACAGATATACATGGAGAGAAAGATTGAAGTCATCAGCAAAAGGGCTGTGTGTGTTCTGCTAACAGGCAAAAGTGAAACTAAGACTGGATTCTGTGACATTTGTTTGTCTTCATTCTTTTGTGGGACATGGGCGTCACTAGCTGGCCAGCATTTATTGCCCCCTCCCCTAGTTGCCCTTGAACTGAGTGGCTTGCTTGGCCATTTCAGAGGGCAGTTGAGAGTCAACCATGTTGATGTGGCTCTGGAGTGGCACGTTGGCCAGACCAGGTAAGGATGGCAGGTTTCCTTCCCTAAGGGACATTAGTGAACCAGATGGGTTTTTCCAACAATTGACAATGGTTTCATGGTCATCAGAAGGCACTTAATTCCAGATATGTTTTATTGAATTCAAACTCCACTATCTGCTGTGGCAGGATTCGAACCCGGATCCCAAGAACATTAGCTGAGTTTCTGGATTAATAGTCTAGCGATAATACCACTGAGCCATTGCCTCCCATGCTTCTAGTGATGCCATGCTGCTACTCTTTAAAGCCATGTTGTGACACATGTCACAAAGATAATACCTACTCCTGCTCCTAATTCCTCTGTTCCTCCTCCAAGAAATAAAGAGCTCTTTATTCACCTTATCCCTGACATAGGATGATGTGGGTACTTTCTGATTGCTCAACGTGACAAATAATACCAGAGGGATCGGATCCCCGACAGTAAGTCGGACACGGTAACTTGGACTCAGTGACTTCAGCATCCTGGAGGTCATCAATTGATATATTAATTTTTGTCACGCAGTGAGTGGGATGAACACGGGGCAGTGTTTTATTCGGCTCTGTGGCACTGGTATCTGTATGACTGATCTGTTTGCAGACCAGCCACAGATTGCTTTGCAGATTCATTCTCTCCTGACTATTTGCCAAAGAATTACTTTGAATGGAACCTGCACAATAAACCCATCACAACGATATCAATGATGTTGAGTAAGTTAATTGGCTTGAATCAGCTCGTGCTCTGCCATCTGCCGAGTCGAGCAAAAGAATGCAAAACTTCCCAGAAAAGACGCGTAACAGGATTATTTTTTCCCCTCTGTTTTTCCCACTGTGTTTGCTGCTCCCTGCAACCTTGGGACATAACCTGGTGTTGTTAAACTTCTTACTGTGTTCACCCCAGTCCAACGCCGGCATCTCCACATCACATAGAGAAGGAGGCAGGGGTCATAGAATCCCTATAATGCAGAAGGGGGCCATTCAGTCCACCTAGCCTGCACTGACAACAATCCCACCTAGACCATCTCCCGTAACCCCACATATTTACCGTGCTAATCCCCCTGACACTGAGGGACAATTTAGCATGGCCAATCAACTTAACCCACACCTCTTTGGATGTGGTAGTTCCTTGGGCACCTCTAATTTCCCAGCACTTTCTGGAATCCTTTCCTTCTTAAGAGTTTTTAAAAATTATTTATTTTTGTTGTTAACACTTTGCATGAAGAAGAATGTCTTGGCATCAGTCCGAAACTTACCTTTTGCCAAAGTGCCTTTATCTTGCTTCCGAGTCCTATCGCCCTTTCTCGATCTCTACCTTGCAAAGGCTGAAAAGCTAAAATTTTTCTATTCTTTCCTTTTAACTCAGCCCTCCCAGTCAGCCAGCCTTCATGCCCACATCCACAGGGGGAAGAGTCACACTGCGCACAGACCATGGAACAAAGGTCCCCAACAATAATTTCCCCCCTAGCCTACTCCTCCCCTAGTTTGGGGACCATCAGGCTAAACGCAGCACTCAGTAGCACGGTGGTTAACCCTGCTGCCTCACAGCACTAGAGACCTGGGTCCATTCCCAGCTTGGGTGACTGTATGGAGTTTGCACATTCTCCCCATGTCTGCGTGGGTTTCCTCCGGTTGCTCCAATTTCCTCCCACGGCCTGAAAGACATTTGTGTATTGGCCATGATAAATTCTCCCGAATAGGAGCCGGAGTGTGACGACTAGGGGATTTTCACAGTAACTTCATTGCAGTGTTAACGTAAGCCTACTTGCGACACTAATAAATAAACTTCCCAAACATTACCTCATCAACCAATGAAGCACAGAGTAGGAATCATTGGGAATATTTTGAAAACTTGCTAATTATTATTATTTAAGTGGGTGTGAATGACTGTACTACCCTGAGCATTACCTTTATTTTTAATGCCACATTGTTTTTTTTCATTTAGAGAGCTCACTGATAAAGCCATTTCAAAACAGCTATTTATTTGACCAGAAATTGTTGCAAAAATTCAAACATTCCTTGAATTTTTTGTCTTATATAAATTACTGGGTACGTTATAAGTCTGAGTGCGTACCAGTTACATAAGGATGATTAAAGCAGCTCAGAATTTGATTGTGTCTTCCAGATACCTCTGTGGAAGTGATTATTATCCTATCACTCTGACCGCTATGCCAACCCGAAACTATGGAGCTTTGCACTACTCACCAATGGGGCAGAACTCTATTCAACTTCTATCATCTGATAGCTGCCTTCGAGTTTGCGTTTGACTACGTGGGCATGACTGCTTGGCATGCAAACAACGACTTCTACTCCTAATAGCAGTGAGTTTGTTTAAACTTCCACATGAAACAATTGTGACTGAATTTTAACAAAGGCTTTTTTGCCAGGATATAATGAGCAAAAATGAAGACATTTCACTAAAGCTTGTGACTGGCTCGAAAATTTACTCTCATGAGGGGGCAGGTACACAGTTTGCATTTCAATTAGGTATGAAAAGAAGTATTCCAAATGTCCTCAATTCTTTCAAAAATCTCTTAGGATAATAAAAAGCGATGTGTATTTAATAATGAGAAAAGAAAAGAGCTTGTTTTTCCTTTCTTGGGTTGTGGGTGTCACTGGCAAGGGCCAACATTTGTCACCCATCCCTAATTTGGCCTCACCCTTTTTTAACCGAGCGACTTGCTGGGCCACTTCAGAGGGCAATTATGCATCAACCCCACATTGCTGTGGATCAGAAGCCACATGTAGGCCAGACCAGGTAAGGGTTGGGGTGGCACGGTGGCACAGTGCTTAGCACAGCGCCAGGGACCCGGGTTCGATTCCCGCCCTCGGGTGACTGCATGGAGTTTGCACATTCTCCCCATGTCTACGTGGGTTTCCTCCCGCAGTCCAAAGATGTGCAGGTTGGGTGGATTGGCCATGCTAAATTGCCCCTTAGTGTCCGCAGATGTGTAGTTTAGGGGAATTACTAGGTTGAATACCTGGGGTTACGGGGATAGGGTCTGGGTGGGATTGTTGTCGGTGCAGGCTCAGTGGGCCGAATGGCCTCCTTCTGCACTGTAGGGATTCTATGACTGTAGATTTCCTTCCCATGATCTGGATGGAATTTTGCAGCAAACAGTGATGGTTATCAAGGCCACCATTGCAGAGACTTTATTAATTTAATTTAAATTCCAGTGCTGGGATTTGAACCCATATTTCCAGAATATTTGCCTGGGTCTCTGGATTACTAGTTCAGGGCTATTACCCCTACACCAGTATCTCTCCAAAAACCCTTGCATTTATTAGCATTTCTATAATCTCAAGACAATCTAAAGCATTGGTACATTCAATGAATAACTCTTAAAATGTAGTTACTGTTGGTTGCTGGACACATGCAACATCAATGAAATGAATAATCAGTTGATATAATTTTGATCAGTTGGTTGAGCCAAAACACCAAGAAACCTGCTGTCTTCAAATATTGCCTTGGATTGCCCCTTGACTTAATGATGGGGTTGCTGACAATGAGGCACCCCCTCAGTGCTGTACTGTGCTGCCAGCTTAGAGTATGTGCTGAGGTGAGGCTCGAAACTATAACCATGAAATTGAAACAAATTACAGCGGAAGCTAGAATCAGAAACAAAAACAGAAAATGCTGGAACATCTCATCAGCTCTGACAGCATCTGTGGAGAGAGAACAGAGCTAACAGTGGTGATTCTCTGACCTCTCTGCGCCGTTAGTATATCGCTCCAATGCTAGAGAGTAGCGTGTGAGCCTAAAATTCTGTTTCGCACCCGGCGCCAAACAGTTTGCAATTCTTCCCAGCCCCTTTGCTAATGGCGTGAACCAGATCTCGCCCAGAAAGGGCGCAAGTATGATTAACATATGTAAATCTCAGTGCACAGAATTCACCGGACTTTAGGCACGGCACTACAGCGGAGCAAATCATTACTGGTCTCCACAGGCAGAGAGCTGGCATGATGGTCATGCCAAGAGAGGCTCATAGGCAACTGAAACTCCCAGGGGGGTCGGGACCATGGCTGGGCAGTACCCATTGGGCAGTATCAATCTGGCACACTGGGGCTGCCCACTTGTTACCCCAGCAGTGGCTGCCAGGCTCCCTGGTAGTGCCAGTTGGGAATGGCCAGTGTGCCGGGGCAGTGCCAAGAGGATATGAGGATGGGGCCTTTGTGGGTGCTATGATGGGGGGGGGGGGCGCTATGATGGGGGAGGTCACTCCAGGGGTGGATTATGTCAGGACCCTGGCCAGGGGAGTGGGGGGGATGTCAGGCATCCTGATGGGGTTCATGTCGGAAGTCCGGTGGCGGGGAACCCATCAGGAAGTCCCCGATTCTCCGATGCCGGTAACCCATGTCAGGGAAATGGTGGGGGAATGTGTTACTGATGGTAAGACCATAAGACATGGGAGCAGAATTAGGCCATTCAGCCCATTGAGTCTGCTCCGCCATTCAATCATGGCTAATATTTTTCTCATCCCCATTCTCCTGCCTTTTCCCCATCACCCCTGATACCCTTATTAATCAAGAACCGATCTATCTCTGTCTTAAAGACACTCAATAACCTGGCCTCCACAGCCTTCTGCGGCATGATGGGGGAGGGGGTCCTGATATCTGAGGTGGAGTGTGAGAGGTTGTCTCTCAGTGCACTGTGAGATCGGAGCACCCTTGCGAAACAGCGCATGAGAACTATGACGTCGGGCCCATCAGTGTGATTAGCCCCTCGCACCTGCCTCCCCCCCCCCTCCCCACTCCCAGTACCAGCACAGAACTCCCTACTCCCCAACTCTCCAAATAAGTGACTGAGTGTGGGAGGGTTGCGGTGTGGGGCATGCCTGAGGGATCGGCGTGGATCACTCTATTATTCTCTCCGTTGTGACACTTAGAAATTTTTTGGGAGAATTGAACCCAACATTTTAACTTCATGGTGCCTCTCCACAGATGCTGTCAGACCTGATGTGATTTTCCAGCGTTTTCTGTTTTTGAAACTATAACCTCCTGACTCAAAAATGAGAATTGTACGGCTAGCCCATAACAACACTGCAATGACTCAATATTCCACAGGCCATGCTATAGACATCTGGAGGTGAATTATCTTCACAGAAGCCACCTCCAATATTCCACTGCTAACGTTAGACTGGATACTTCAATTCAAAACTGTGACCTTAATGCGAGAAAGTCAGATTCTAGGAAACATTTTCTTCAGCCTTTCATTAACGCTGTCTGCATTGTAATGTTACGGGTTGTATTATCCAATATTTCACTTCATATTTTCTACTATGTTCTGAAATATTCCCTGCAGGGTGTCAGTTTGAGTTGGTAAGTTATAGTCTCGCTTGAGTCATACCCTCCTCCTCCTTTATTGTCATATTGTCCTGTTGTTTGAATTGATTTTGTTTCACTTGTACAAATTACTACCTGGACCTCCCTCAGTCATTTCTTCTCCAGGCAGAAAAGCCCAGACCTCTCGCCGTTGTCCTCATTGTTCATCTGTCTGGAATTAGGTGGCCAGTCCTGTGGTTCTTGTCTGCATGACTCTGGGGCTTAAACTTCTCTCTTGTGTCTTGGTGACAAGTACTACACCTCATGGTGGAAAGGGTGACTTTACTAATCCATGCTTTCCGCAGGGAGAGTTTAAAGTTTTTTAAAGTTAAAGTTTAAAGTTTTTAAAGTTTATTTATTAGTGTCACAAGTAGGCTAACATTAACACTGCAATGAAGTTACTGAGAAAATCCCCCATTTGCCACATTCCGGCGCCTGTTCAGGTACACTGAGGAAGAATTTAGCATTGCCAATGCACCTAACCAGCACGTCCCAATACTCACCCATTGGTAGGTATGTGTGCATCAGGTATTCAGGCATGATAGTCTGACCGGGAAAATCATGGGTAATCCATGTCCCCTTTGGTAGTGCCCTACAGGCACCCAGTGCAGTTACGTGTAGCTTCCCCTGACTTTATTCCACCGTGTTGGCTATATAATCCAACATCCTATTTGCTTTGGTGCAGTAATTTGATAAGTTGAGCACTAAGTCTACTAAAGCCGTTAGATCTCTTTTGCCTTCACCCTTTGGTAAATCAACATCACTAATAAGAGTACAGATGCCACCTGTTTTCTCCCCTATGTATAGCGCATTTCACTTGCCCATATTAAATTTCACCTGCTAATGTTCCAGCTGCTTTCTCACATTTAATTATTCTTCATTTCCCTGACTGCCTCCTCACGTTTGACAAGTCCTCCTAATTTTGTATCATCGGTAAGTTTGGCCATATAATTGTTAGCTTCTTAATCCATACCACTATTGTAATATCTCAGGTCCAATATCTGATGCATTCTAGAAAACTCTACCACCCTCACACTAATATCATTCCCCCAACAAGTACCCACTGCTTGTTACTGTTCAAATAATTTCTTGTTTCTCCTCAAGTATTTCCTTAAATAACTGTTGCTTTCACCGTAAGTACCAGCCTTCCATGTTTGCAAAATATATTTTGGAGGGTGACACGGTGGCACAGTGGTTAGCACTGCTGCCTCACAGAACCAGGGACCCAGGTTCAATTCCAGGCTTGGGTCACTGTCTGTGCAGCGTCTGCACGTTCTCCCGTTGTTTGCATAGGTTTCCTCCGGGAACTCCAGTTTCCTGCCACAGTTCAAAGATGTGCAGGTTAGGTTGATTGGCCATGCTAAATTGCCCCTTAATGTTAGGGGGACTAACAGGGTAAATACATGGGGTTACGGGAATAAGGCCTGGATGGGATTGAGGCCATCAAGTCTCCACCGACAGCATCCAGGCCCTTCACCCACAACCCCACCCTGTTAATCCACCTGACACTAAGGGTCAATTTTAGCATGATCGATCAACCTAACCTGCACATCTTTTCAGTGTGGGAGGAAACCGGAGCACCTGGAGGAAAAGCACACTGACACAGGGAGAACATGCAAACCCCATACAGACAGTGACCCAGGCCAGGAATCGGACCCTGGTCCCTGGAGCCGTGAGGCAGCAGTGCTAACCGCTGTGCCACCGTGCCCCAGAAACCTCCGTTTTCATTTATGGCTGTGATTCTCTGGTACTGCTGAAAGTGAATGGATTTTTGGCTGGAACTTGGGCGTGGCCACGGGCAAAATCGGAGAATCCCACCCATTATGTAAAAAGAGGCTGTGGTAATTTTTATCTTATTGTGGTCATTTGATATCACGCAAATATAAAATCAGCTTTTCAGGACCAGCGAGGTGGTTCGGAAGTAGTTATGACTGAGTATGCTGTTAAAAACCCAGTTACACATAATTAACAAGGGTATAATTTGCAGGGGGGGGTGCAGGGGGAGGTTTTGAAAGGTTATCAACGACATTGGAGTGTAAAAGGGGAAGTTCTCCTCAGATTTCTATTGCCATCTGTGAGGACTCCACCAGTACACCCTGTTTTGACTGCTGGCTAGTTAGAAGGTGTTTGGACTCCAGGCTGGAGGCAGTGCTTTTGTCTCTCTCCCTGGTAATAGAAATTCTGCTGGCCAGTAGGAAGCAGTCCTCCTTGCCTCTCTCGAGTGAAAATTTTGCTGTTGGTGGTTTGCTTGCGAGAGGCAAGCAATGGCTCAATCTCTACCCTGAGGTGAGCTGGACCTTCCAGGATGGAGAAGTCAGAGTTTCGATTCTCCATTCAAAGGGTTAAGTCACAGCAGATGTTGCAAAGTTGCATGATCCAGCATCACATGAACATACTTACTTTCTGTGTTAAGCATGGAACAGGGGTGTTTGTAGGGGTGCTTGTATTAAAATAATATTCATATCTGTTAATAATACCATGGTTGTTTTTTTTCTTGTTTGTAATTGATAAAAGCTATTTCTAATTTCCTTTCTAGGTGTTAACTGTATTCGCAATTAAACTTTGCTTGATAAAAGCTCCCCAGTGGGTCATATGAATCATATCTGAAGTGAAACATCTTATGCTCACCTTAGCCAAATTCCAAGTGCAAAACTTATTATCTAGGCTGACTCCAAAAAAAAACACCTTAGAGTTTCTGACCTCAATCATAACAATATGGCATGGTGGCTCAGCAGTCAGCACTGCTGTCTCACAGCACCAGGGTCCCAGGTTCAATTCTGGCGTCGGGTCACTGTCTGTGTGGAGTTTGAACTTTCTTTCTGTGTCTGTGTGGGTTTCCTCCGGGTGCTCCGGCTTCCTCCCACAGGCCAAAGATATGTGGGTTACGTTGATTGGCCATTCTAAATTGACCCTAGTGTCAGGGGGATTAGCAGGGTAAATGCGTGGGGTTATGGGAATAGGGCCTGGGTGGGATTGTTACCAGTGCAGACTTGATGGTCCAAATGGCTTCCTTCTGTACAGTAGGGAGTCTATTCTATTCTAATGTGCTGACACCAGAAGTTGTTGCTAGTTTTACAGTGCAATGTGAATGAAGACTGATGGTTTCACCATTTTATGATCACAAAATTTTGGCTATTTGTTTTACAGCAGGTCAACAGTTTACTATTGTTTTTCTCTGGAAATTAACATCATTATTTACCAATATTTTAAACTTCTTACATCAATGTTAAGTAAATAAAAGAATAAACATTGAATATGACTTTACTGTAATTCTTACACCTGAATATTGAAGAATTCTAGCTGCCTCAATATTGTATTTGAGATACCCAATGTCCACCATTGTGGGCTAATGGGAGCTAGGTGCAGGCGAGGAGTGTCATTGCTACAAATATTAAAGATTTGGAGCAGATCTCCTGGTCAGATTTGAACCCAGTGAGAGAATCAGGATTTTCTCAATTTTTGTGTGGAGTTTGCACATTCTCCCCGTGTCTGTGTGGGTTTCCTCCGGGTGCTCCGGTTTCCTCCCACAGTCCAAAGGTGTGCGGGTTAGGTTGATTGACCATGCTAACTTGACCCTAGTGTCAGGGGATTAACGGGGAAAATATGTGGGGTTACGGGAATAAGGCCTGGGGTGGAATTGTGGTCGGTGCAGGCGCGATGGGCCAAATGGCCTCCTTCTGCACTGTAGGGATTCTATGAAATTATTCTGCCATAATGAAAAAGAATGTCCATATCCCACGCTGGACGAATGAAGCATTTATCAGTGACACTGATTAAAGAGCAATATAACTGGTTGAGAAATGTAAAAGTTGCTGGGGGCTGAAAGGCACTGTGACTGGCTAATTTGCTTTCATTACCACTGAATGACTTGCTTGCATTGACTGAGTCCATCTGCATCAAAATCGGCGCTCCTGCCATTTTGATTTCTGGTTCACATAAAACCCTTGAAATCGGGGAAATGAATCATAATTTACGAAAAAATGGAAAATATGCTCCGTGGCTACAGCAATGATCTAGGAATGCGATTAAATTCATGGAGCCAGTTCAGTTGCGAATCCCTTCACTTCGGAAAGCCCCCGTGACTATTTATCTCAGTAACTGGATATACAGTTACAAACAAACGCAAATAGAAATTTCCATCAGTTCTTGTGTGGGATGAAAACCCATTCTTACTCTTCTAGTTGTCTGGTTTTTTTTTTGGTTTCAATGTTTTATGATAGACTGGTTCCACATTTTAGCTACATAGGGACATAGGAATTAGGAGCAGAAGTAGACAAATTCAGCCCTTGGAGCCTGCTCCGCCATTCAATCAGATCACGGCTGATCTCTTCCTGGTCTCAAATCCACCTCCCCACCTGTTCCCCATATCCCTTTATCCTTTTTTTTAATGAGAAATATATCTATCTCCTTCTTGAAATCATTCAGCGATTCAAACTACACCGCGCTATGGGGCAGCGAGTTTCACAAATTAACACCCTCTGCGAGAAGTAGTTCCTTCTCATCTCAGTTTTAAATCTATCGCCTCTCAACCTATACCTAAAGAACAAAGAACAAAGAACAATACAGCACAGGAACAGGCCCTTCGGCCCTCCAAGCCTGCGCCGCTCATGTGCCTGTGACTTCTTGTTCTAGATTGCCCCATAAGTGGAAGAGAATCCTGGGATTTTTCCTCCCCTATGGTTTCGTTTGGCCTCTTCATGGTCCAAGATGCCAGATGAGGTCATCAGAATGAGGTACCCAAACTGACGGGAAGGCAGTAGACCATTTTGCCAAAAGAGAAAATGCTGGAAAATCTCAGCAGGTCTGGCAGCATCTGTAAGGAGAGAAAAGAGCTGACGTTTTGAGTCCAGATGACCCTTTGTCACAGCTGATTTGACAAAGGGTCATCTAGATTTGAAACTTCAGCTCTTTTCTCTCCTCACAGATGCTGCCAGACCTGCTGAGATTTTCCAGCATTTTCTCTTTTGGTTTCAGATTCCAGCATCCGCAGCAATTTGCTTTTATTTTAGATCATTTTGCCACCTTTCTGGCTCCTTTACTCGATGGTGGCATGGTGGCACAGTGGTCAGCACTGCTGCCTCACAGCGCCTCGGACCCGGGTTCGATTCCCGGCTTGGGTCACTGTCTGTGGTGAGTCTGCACCTTCTCCCCATGTCTGCATGGATTTGCTCCAGTTTCCTCCCACGCTCCAAAGATGTGTGGGTTAGGTGGATTGGCCTTGCTAAATCGCCCCTTAGTGTCAGGGGGATTAGCTTGGGTAAATACGTAGGGTTATGGGGATAGGGTCTGGGTGGAATTGTGGTCGGTGCCGACACAATGGGCCAAATGGCCTCCTTCTGCACTGTAGGGATTCTATGACAACATCAAATCTGGGGCTAATGATACCACAATTGTTCAGTCTGCCTCTGAGATTGACAACAATATTTCCACCCCTGTGGTCATCAATGATCTCAAACTCTCCAATGTAGTCGTGCTTCATCATTACAGTCAAGAATCTCACAATCATTTTGGAGCATGGCTGGATGAGAACCTGATGTTCTCCACATTTCTCTGCATTGTTGATGCTTGTCAGGGCATCAGCAAGAACAGTCATGTGTACCATGATGCTGTTGTGTCTCTGTCTAACAAAGTTCTAATGAATGCATTCGCTGCATTGACAGGAAAAATACTTCAAAAATTTGCAATATGAAAGTAGAGTCATCAAATAAAATATACATGTCCTGTTGCTCCTGTTTACATCAATAAAACATCCAAAATCCATAATTGCTAACTGTGGAGTTAAACATATCATAGACACTTAAAGATAGAAATGTATAAAGCACTGGTTAGGCCTCACCTGAAGGATTGTGGACAATTCTGGATATCACGTTTCAGGAAAGGCCTTAGAAAGATTGCAGAAGAGGATATGATCCAAGATGACCAACTTCAGTCCTTGGGATCCAAGGAAATTTGGCACATTGGATCCAAAATTGGCTGAGTGGCAGGAAGCAGAGGGTGATGGTGCAGGGGTGTTTTTCCGACTGGAAGACTGTGCCTAGTGCGGTCCCACAGGGATCTGTGTTGGGGCCCTTGCTGTTTAGTGGTTTATATAAATGATTTAGACTTGAATGTAGGAGGGTTGATCAGTAAGTTTGTGGATGATACAAAAATTGGTAGAGTGGTACATAGTGAGGAGGATAGCCTTAGATTACAAGAGGATATAGATGGGCTGGTCAAATGGCCTGAGCAGTGGTAAATGGAATTCAATCTGGGTAAGTGCAAGGTGATGCATTGGGCAGGACACACAAGACAAGGGAATGCATGATGAATGGCAGGACTATGGGAAGACCAAGGATCAAAGGGACCTTGATGTGCATGTACACTGGTGCCTTAAGGTAGCAGGACAGGTGGATAAAGTGGTTAAGAAGGCATATCATATGTTTGCCTTTATTAGCCTAAGCATAGAGTTTAAGAGCAGGGAGGTTATGCTTGAACTATATAACATGTTGGTTAGGCCACAGCTACAGCATTGTGTGCAGTTCTTGAATCCATATTAAAGGAGGGATGTGAAACACTGGAAAGGGAGCAGAGGGGATGTACCAGGATGTTGCCTGGGCTGGAGAGTTTGAACTACGAAGAGAGGTTGCATAGACTGGAGTTGTTTTCCTTGGAGCAGAGGAGACTGAGGGGGAAGATGATTGAGATATACGAAATTATGAGGGGCATAGATAGGGTAAACAGAAAGAAACTTTTCCCCTTGGTGGAGGGATCAATGACCTGGGGAAATAGATTTAAGGTAAAGGGCAGGAGGTTTAGAGGGGAAGTGAGGAAAAACCTTTTCACCAGAGGCTGGTGGGAGTCTGGAATGCACTGTCTGGAAGGGTATGGTGGAGGCAGAGACACTTACAGCATTTATGAAATATTTAGATGTGCACTTCCGATGCCAAGGCATCGAAGGTTCTGGACCAGGTGCTGGGAAATAGGATTAGAATAGTTGGATGGCTTGCCTTTGACTGGCACAGTCTCAATGGGCCAAAGGATCTTTTGCTGTACTGTAGACCTCAATGACCCGATCACTCATGAAGAAAAGTTGAAAAAAGGTAGGGGTGAAGGTAAACAGTGCCAGTGGCTGTCAAGTGTGGCCATAGTCACCAGTGTGCACCCTTCATGGGTCAAAGAGTGCCCAAATAAGAGGTGCTACCCTTGTTGGAGACTGCACGGTTTAATTGGCAGTCTCCCCATGTGGTGGAGGATCCTTCTGCTGGTTAAGTGCCTGTGAAGGTGGGAAGAGGCCCTTAATTGGCCGCTTGAGTGGTTCAGTTGAGCTCTGAGCTGGAGGCCTTCTGCCACCATTGGCATAATTGCATGGCGGAGGAAAGACAGTTGACACTCCACCTATTGCCTTCCCGAGCCATTTTACGGAATTCCCAGCCCTCCACAGCCGGTTCTCAGATGGCTGGTATAATTCAGGCCAATGAGTCCTTCTGTAGCAAGGCGAGGAAGGACAGATAGTTTCTGTGCCAATATCGCTGGTGCCAACTACCGCCGGGTGGGATCCTAAAGGAGGGCGGCACAGTGGCATAGTGGTTAGCACTGCTGCCTCACAGCTCCAGGGACCTGGATTCGATTCCCAGCTTGGGTCACTGACTGTGTGGAGTTTGCACGTTCTCCCCATGTCTGTGTGGGTTTCCTCCGGGTGCTCTGATTTCCTTCCTCACTCCAAAGATGTGCGGGTTAGGTTGATTGGCCGTGCTAAATTGACCCTTAGTGTCCCGGGATGTGTAGGCTAGAGGGATTAGTGGGGTAAATGTGTGGGGTTGTGGGGATAGGGCCTGGGGTGGGATTGTTGTCAGTGCAGACGCGATGGGTCGAATGGCCTCCTTCTGTACTATAGGGTTTCTATGATGCTATGAATAGAAATTGAGGGCCATAATGACCTTGACAGCCACTGGCAGCACCATTCTCCTTTTCCTCTGTGGCTGAAGATCCAGTTGGAGGTGGTGGCACAATTCAGTGGCCTTATTGTAGTGTAGAACATAGAGGAGAACATGCCCTGTCTACATCAGCGGAGACGAAGTAGAAAAGGTTGAGAGCGTCAAGTTTTTAGGCGTCCAGATCACCAACAACCTGTCCTGGTCTGTCCATGCCAACACTTTAGTGAAAAAAGCTCACCAATGTCTCTACTTTCTCAGAAGACAAAGGAAATTTGGCATGTCAGCTACGACTCTCACCAACTTTTACAGATGCACCATAGTAAGCATTCTTTCTGGTTGTATCACAGCTTGGTATTAATCCTGCTCTGCCCAAGACCGCAAGGAACTACAAAAGGTTGTGAATGTAGCCCAATCTATCACGCAAACCAGCCTTCCATCCATTGACTCTGTCTACATTTCCCGCTGCCTCGGCAAAGCAGCTAGCATAATTAAGGACCCCACGCACCCCGGACATTCTCTCTTCCACCTTCTTCCGTCAGGAAAAAGATACAAAAGTCTGAGGTCACGTACCAACCGACTCAAGAACAGCTTCTTCCTGCTGTCATCAGACTTTTGAATGCATTAAGTTGATCTTTCTCTACACCCTAGCTATGACTGTAACACTACATTCTGCACTCTCTTGTTTCCTTCTCTATGAACGGTATGCTTTGTCTGTATAGCGCTCAAGAAACAATACTTTTCACTGTATGCTAATACGTGACAATAATAAATCAAATCAAATTATCCTTGGTAAAGCCCATCCATCTTAGATATTGCTCCTAGTTGAAATAGAGATGGTGAAGTGCTCTTTGAATAGCCTGAGTATGTATGGCCTTGTCTTAAGAGCTCTCATCCTCTTCCTCCCTCTGCACATATTTCCAGTTTCGCCTCTCTGCTGCCTGTCATGCTGGAGCCCAAGAGGGACTGGAGCTATAGACCCAATAAGTGACAGCAAGCTTTCTGCTCAAAGTGCCTCAACCACTTTCAAAGATCCAGCACCATTCACTCCTGACTCAAACAACTTGGGTGACCTTCTCCAACAACACAGTACTCAGGGCTCCCTGCAGCAAGAAAACACAAAGAACCTCATCTAAAAATCCCATGCTGATGCCCACAAATAACACTAGTGGGTTTGCATTTTTCTAGCAGCAAAATGAATACAGTTTTCTGTGTGTGTTTATGAGAGGACATGAACTGGATCTGTGACGTCCATAATGGCAGGTCAGGAGTCAAAACTAGGAACGTTCTGGAACCTACTTTTGCAGCTTCGGGTTCAATGGAAATCGTCCTTCAGCTTCCAATGGCTAATGCTTCAATAATTCTGAATTCCACTCAGCTTTTCCTGTTGAAATTTATTACGTGTTTGCGTCTACAATATATATAAGGTGATGAAATTATGGATAACAATGATCGGCACGGTGGCACGGTCGTTAGCGCTGCTGCGTCACATCATCAGGGACTCAGTTTCAATTCTGGCCTCAGGTGGCTGTCTGTGTGGAGTTTGCACGTGGGTTTCCTCTGGGTGCTCCTCCTGCACTCCAAAGATATGCAGGAAAGGTTGATTGGCCACACTAAATTGTCCCTTAATGTCAGGGGATTAGCAGAGTAAATAGGTGGGGTTACGGGGATAGTGCCTGGGTGAGATTGTTGTCGGTACGGACTCGATGAATAGCCTCCTTCTGCACTGCAGGGAGCCTACGATTCTAATGCACACAGGGCTGCTGTTTACTCATTTCCAACCAGGGGTCACTGAATGATTCGCACTCTTCTACAATCATGTGAACCAGTCAATGACTCAGCTTCTTCACTGTGTAGCTCCAGTAATATTCATAGAATCATAGAATTATAGAACCCCTACAGTACAGATGGAAGCCATTTGGCCCATCGTGTTTTACCTCGGCCCTATTCCCGTAACCCCACACATTTACCCTACTAATCCCCCTGACACTAGGGTCAATTTAGCATGGCCACTCAACCTAACCAGCACACCTTTGGGCTGTGGGAAGAAACCGGAGTACCCGGAGGAAACCCACGCAGACACGGAGAGAAAGTACAAACTCCACACAGACCGAGGCTGGAATTGAACCCGAGTCCCTGGTACTGTGAGGCAGCAGTGCTAACCACTGTGCCACCGTACTGCCCATGTTGATATGACAATGACGTTGAAGGCATTTTGATTTTCAGGACCATTTTGGTTGAAGTTTAAATGGTTTAGTTATGGTTATATTGATCTGTTTTCTGCCAATCTGTGGGGATAATCCGGATTACTGTGCTTTGCAATCTTTGCAGGAGAGAAAAGCAGATGTGGTGGGTTCATGATGGAATTTGTACACTTCCATTACCCTGTATATGGCTATAATCAGATATCCATTGAGACTATTGTAATTCCAGACACACACATACAGGTGTGATTTATGATAGCAGCCAATCGCACTGCTACAGTCAGACTAGATTTGCAGAGCTGTGACTGTGGGAACAGGATAAGTCCTATATTCATAGAATGACGCAGACAAAAAAAGGACATGGGCTGCTACAGAAAACGAGTATAATGTAATTAATATTTTTAATCACTTGATAAACTGAAATCTTGGTTTTCCAGTGCATTGAGTTCTCATTATAAAGAATGGGCTTCATTCCCCTGATGTGGAAAATCTTGTCTGTCAAGCTGAGTGAGCGCACAGAAAAGTATTCTGTTTCTGGGAGCCTACTGTCCTATTTTGACTAATAAGTGAAGGCATAAATAAGATAATTGGGGGGAACAAGGACCTTCCTTCTGTTCCAGTTTCGGTGGATGGGCAGATTTGCCACTGTGCCGTACAAATGTACAAGTTTTATTGTCTAGGGTGCTGCACTTTGGAAAATTAACATCCCAATCAGTGAGGGAGAGGCTTAGGCAGTTAATTCTTCCTTGTGGAAGAGCAGGGATGAGACATTGTGCAAAATGTACCAAATGTTGCGAATTGTAACATAAAAATGGAAGCCATTTGATTTGAATAAGTGAAGACAGTATTTTAAGGGAATCAATTTTGCCATAAAATGGGATGTGGTTAAATGGTGCTGATAGTAATGATTGCAATGCTCCAATTTGCTCCCCTTCGACTGGAATTTCTATTTGCTTATCATGCATGAGCTCTGTTGTTCAATTTGCCTGGCCAAAAGGAACAGAGCACATCATCTTAGAATCATAGAATCCCTTCACCGCAGAAGGCACCAGGGACCCGGGTTCAATTCCTGAGTTGGGGTCACTGTCTGTGCGGAGACTGCACGTTCTCCCCGAGTCTGCGTGGGTTTCCTCCGGGTGCTCCTGTTTCCTCCCACAGTCTGAAAGACATGCTGATTAGGTGCATTGACCATGCTAAATTCTCATAATTCTCAAAAACCATGCAGACACAGGGAGAAGCATGCAACCTCCACGTAGTCAGCCACCCAAGACTGGAATTGAACCTAGGTCCCAGGTGCTGTGAGGCAGCAATGCTAACCACTGTGTCACCATGCTGCACATACCTTGAAGATAAAAATTGGAATAAAGGGAACGCAAAAGACATGATGGAATATTGCACAGTGCTAAATAAGACACAAATCAAGGTTAAATTGAAAGTAGCAGATTGGCTTCACCAATGTGCACCGCCCTATGTAAAGCATGGGTCCAGATGTGTCCGTGTATTTGCCTATATAGTGATAATCCCAACTATTTTTGACTCAAAATCCAAGTACTCTCTACACAACAGCATTGTTGGAGCACCTTCACTACCGGACTATAATGGTCCAAGAAGCAGCTTTATCACTGCCATCTCTAGAGCAATGAGGGATGAGTAATAAATGCCTTGCCTGCGACACCAGCTCCAATGAACAACCCTTTTTTTGTAAAGAGAAACAATTTCAGCCTCGAAAAAGCTAGACACATTCACAGAGATTGATTGAGAAGGAGAGTTGCACCATTCTATTCCTGTGTATTATTTTGTGAAGTAGCGATGGAACAGCCCTGCCAGTTCAAATGCCCACTTTCTTAATAACAAATAGCAAAATTCTATGTAAAGTGTGACAGAGATTAGTATTGCCAAAAGCAACGCGTTTGATCGTGGCAGTTTTCAGGAGATTATTACAACTGCCTTCACAGAAGTGTCTTCCGGATTTCTGTGCAATGGAATATGTTTTGAAAATGACTAGCATTTATGCACTTTGTGTCCGTCTAGCTCCTTGGCCAGACACTGACACAGAAGTCTTAAGAATGCACTGAGTGTCCTTTCCTTGTCGAGGAACTGTGATCTTTCTCAGAGAGTTAAAAAAAGGCTTCTACAAAAGAGATTTGACACGAGCAATTCCAAAAATCCCTCTGAATGTCCCCCAAACGTAAAGTGCAAACAAACACAGTATGATCTTTCTTTTCCATTTCACAGAATGTCTATTCTTAGGCCTATTTCGAGTCAGATGATCAAATTAATGTCACACGGAGCTTGTTTATGGATTTTATTATGTTTTCAAGTAAAGGCTCAAGGATAATGGATTCTCCATGCACAAACAAAATTCAAAATTCAAAAATGTGGCAGGAGATCTCCGTACACTGCTGGTGCGAATCGCATCTTGGCACCTTTTTTTTGCACTAAGTGCCATAATATTGTATTTTCAAATTCGCCTGAAAAACAGATCTGAAACTCACCCATTTTCTCGCTTATTCGGTACATAGAATTTTGGTCGTTAAATCACGCCCAAGCAGTTCTAGGAATGCTGGGTGCAACCCCACTACAATTGGTTCTTTGGACAGCATTTTTCCATTTGGAGAATAGGTATAATGAAAGCCAATTTCTACCTCAAAATGTTCCCAACATGTACCAGTCTTGGTGACCTCTCACGCTAAATAAACATTTCCGCGTACAAAACAGTGACATTTTGGCACCTGACCACTATGGGAGCTATTTGTTCCACATAAACAATGCAACTTTAGCATTGATGGTTGTTCTACTTGATGTGTTTTTATTGATTGTCATTAATCAAAACTGTGGTGGAGAAGATGTAAGAATTGGTCCAACAGTCAGGAGTGTATAAAGCAAAGTATTAGAGTCAAGTTCACAAGAATTGTTTACAAGAATGTTGCCAGGGCTGGAAACGTGTAGCTACGAGGAGAGGTTGGATAGGTGGGGGCTATCTTCCTTGGAACAAAGAAGGCTGAGTGGCGACCTGATTGTGGTGTGTAAAATGATGAAGGGAAGAGATAGAGTGGACAGGATAAAATTGTTTCCCTTGGCAGAGAATTCTAGAACCAGATATCATAGATTCAAGATAAGTGGCAGTAGGTATAGAGGGGACATGAGGGAGAGCATTTTTTACGCAGGGGGTGGTGGGTGTCTGGAATGTACTGCCCAAGTAGGTGGTGGAGACAGAGACCGTAAACTCTTTCAAAAAATACCTGGATCTGCACCTTAAGTGCTGTAAGCCCCAGGGCTATGCGCCAGGTGCAGGAAGGTGGGATTTGAAAGGGCTTCTGGGTGTTCTTGGGCTGGCATGGTCAAGATTGGCTGAATGGCATCCTTCTGTGCTGTAACTACTCTATGGCTCTAAGTTCATGATAGAGTTAACAGGAGAAGGAAAGAGAGCCTGATGAACTGAATGGCTTTGCTTTCTTAAGCTAATCCTACTGTTTGTTTATAGGATTCTTTATTTACGGGTTCCCCTCGCCAACCCCCAACGCTGCCCTGCTGTAAACACCGCTGGTGGAGGGGGACAGTTAAATTCAAGCCTTTGTGTTGTTACCCCTACTCTTGGCATAGCTTCATAATCATTTTGCTGCTTTTGAATGGCTGCACAGTCTCAACCCCAGTCATCTGTTTCTCAGGCTGTTTAGATAACCACGTCTTCGGTCACAGAATAATGGAATGTTTGCTGCACTTTCCATTGTGCAGTGGGAGACATCAAGGCATTCCTCAATCTAACAAACGTGGACAAAAATCTTTACTGTTACGGCTCAATCAAATGAGAACATCCACGTATTCATTGAGAATTCCTTAAACCTGCTTAAGTAGTTGCATCCAATTGGCTTGCAATTTGGGAAAACTGGCACAGAAAAAAAGGCTGGCATTTACAGAGTGCCTATCTTGACCTCAGGACATCCCATTGCATGTTACAGCCAATGAAGTACTTTTGAAGTACTTTGGTATTGCGGCAGCCAACTTGCTCACAGCAAAAGTCCTACAAACGGCAATGTGATAGAATCACATAATCTGTTTTCATGATATACTGCCTTAGGGATAAATAGTGGAGAGGACACCAGGGAGGTTCTTTGAGATGGTGCCATGGGATCTTTTACCTGAGAGGGTTTCGCTTTAAAATCTCATGCAAAAGACAGCCAAACTGAAGAATCAGCCGAGATTTTCTGCTGGAGTCTCTGGAGTGGAATTTAACCCATAATTTTTTGACTCATTGATCCATAGCTAGCTAACACACAACGTATGCCAAAAATTGTTTGATCCCAACTGTGTAAAGTACTCTTTTGAACAAGCATTAACAAAAAGTGCAATGATCCTCAATTGAATGTAAGCCCATCAGAGTGTTGTTTAAACATAATTTCACCAAAACACAGCAGCTTTGTATATTTTTTAATAGCTCTTCTCTCTCCCAAATGGTCTCTTCGGGAAGATGATGCCCATTCGAGTGCCTGTTATCTATTTTCCATCCACTCCAGGAAAATAGATGGCCACAATTTTCCAACCATTCACACCAGCAGAATTTCCCATCCCGCTGCAGAGAATGGATATTTGATCATAGATTGGAACCTTTTGTGGGGACATCCTTCAGGGGTGTAAAGGTGAGTACAGCTCTGGGGTAGATGCACAAGGTCAGGCAGTGGCCTGGCAATACCCTTGGCACATGTAGGGCAGCACGGTAGTACAGTGGTTAGCACTGCTGCTTCACAGCTCCAAGGACCTGGGTTCAAATCCTGGCTCGGGTCACTGTCTGTGTGGAGTTTGCACATTCTCCCTGTGTCTGCGTGGATTTCCTCTGGGTGCTCCGGTTTCCTCCCCCAGTCCAAAGGTGTGCGGGCTAGGTTGATTGGCCATTCTAAATTGCCCCTTAGTGTCCCGGGATGCATAGGTTAGAACAAAGAACTCCTCCAAACCTGTGCCGCTCATTGGTCCAACTAGACCATTCATTTGTATCCCTCCATTCCCAGACTGCTCATGTGACTATCCAGGTAAGTCTTAAACGATGTCAGCGTGTCTGCCTCCACCACCCTACTTGGCAGTGCATTCCAGGCCCCCACCACTCTCTGTGTAAAAAACATCCCTCTGATATCTGAGTTATACTTCGCCCCTCTCACCTTGAGCCCGTGACCCCTCGTGATCGTCGTCACCTCCGACATGGGAAAAAGCTTCCCACTGTTCATCCTATCTATACCCTTCATAATTTTGTACACCTCTATTAGGTCTCCCCTCATTCTCCGTCTTTCCAGGGAGAACAAGCCCAGTTTACCCAATCTCTCCTCATAGCTAAGACCCTCCATACCAGGCAACATCCTGGTAAACCTTCTCTGCACTCTCTCTAAAGCCTCCACGTCCTTCTGGTAGTGCGGCAACCAGAACTGGACGCAGTACTCCAAATGTGGCCTAACCAGCGTTCTATACAGCTGCAACATCAGACTCCAGCTTTTATACTCTATACCCTGTCCTATAAAGGCAAGCATACCATATGCCTTCTTCACCACCTTCTCCACCTGTGCTGCCACCTTCAAGGATTTGTGGACTTGCACACCTGGGTCCCTCTGTGTTTCTATACTCTTGATGGCTCTGCCATTTATTGTATAACTCCCTCCAACATTAGTTCTTCCAAAATGCATCACTTCGCATTTATCTGGATTAAATTCCATCTGCCATTTCTCCGCCCAATTTTCCAGCCTATCTATATCCTGCTGTATTGTCCGACAATGTTCATCGCTATCCACAAGTCCAGCCATCTTCGTGTCATCCACAAACTTGCTGATAACACCAGTTACACCTTCTTCCAAATCATTTATATATATCACAAATAGCAGAGGTCCCAGTACAGAGCCCTGCGGAACACCTCTGGTCATGATGTGGAGATGCCGGCGTTAGACTGGGGTGAACACAGTAAGAGTTTTAACAACACCAGGTTAAAGTCCAACAGGTTTATTTGGTAGCAAATACCATTAGCTTTCGGAGCGCTGCTCCTTCGTCAGATGGAGTGGAAATCTGCTCTCAAAAACATTTCCACTCCATCTGACGAAGGAGCAGCGCTCCAAAAGCTAATGGTATTTGCTACCAAATAAACCTGTTGGACTTTAACCGGGTGTTGTTAAAACACAACTGGTCACAGACCTCCAGCTGGAAAAAGACCCTTCGACTGCTACCCTCTGTCTCCTGTGGCCAAGCCAGTTCTCTACCCATCTAGCCACCTCTCCTTGTATCCCATGAGCCTTAACCTTCTTAACCAACCTGCCATGAGGGACTTTGTCAAATGCCTTACTGAAATCCATATAGACGACATCCACGGCCCTTCCTTCATCAACCGTTTTTGTCACTTCCTCAAAAAAACCACCAAATTTGTGAGGCACGACCTCCCTCTCACAAAACCATGCTGTCTGTCACTAATGAGATTATTCCATTCTAAATGCGCATACATCCTGTCTCTAAGAATCCTCTCCAACAACTTCCCTACCACGGACGTCAAGCTCACTGACCTATAGTTACCCGGGTTATCCCTGCCACCCTTCTTAAATAACGGTACCACATTCGCTATCCTCCAATCCTCAGGGACCTCACCTGTGTCCAATGAAGAGACAAAGATTTCCGTCAGAGGCCCAGCAATTACATCTCTTGTCTCCCTGAGCAGTCTGTAAAAAGGAAGGATAGGAAAGGTAGGATTCGAGAGCCATGGATAACCAGGGAAATTGAGCACCTGATCAAAAAGAAAAGAGAGGCGTACGTTAGGTCCAGGCAACTGAAAACAGATGCAGCTCTGGAGGAATACAGAGAGAGTAGGAAAGGACTCAAACGGGGAGTTAGAAGGGCAAAAAGAGGTCATGAAATGTTCTTGGGGTAGACAGGATTAAGGAGAATCCTAAGGCATTTTATTCATATGTTAGAAACAAAAGAGTTGTCAGGGAAAAAGTCGGACCTCTCAGGGACAAAGGAGGGGAATTATGCTTAGAACCCAAGGGAATAGGGGAGATCCTAAATGAATACTTTGCATCGGTATTCACAAAGGAGAGGGACTTGTTGACTGGGAGTGTCTCAGAGGGAGGTGTTGACCCGTTAAAGAGAATCTCCATTACAAGGGAGGAAGTGTTAAGTTTTTTAGGTAACATTAAAACTGACAAATCCCCAGGGCCTGATGGCATCTATCCTAGACTGCTCAGGGAGACAAGAGATGTAATTGCTAGGTTAGAGGGATTAGTGGGTAAATATGTAGGGATATGGGGATAAGGCCTGGGCGGGATTGTGGTTGGTGCAGACTCGATGGGCCGAATGGCCTCTTTCTGCACTGTAGGATTCTATGATTGGCTTTTTGCCAAATTTTCCATCTTCTCTGCAGCGGAAGTGTGGCATGAATGGGGGGTAAGATTGCACCCACTGGGGGGAGTTTTCCCACCCTGCCTGCCACGGAAATCATAGCAGGTGGGGGGGCGGACCATGGAAACGTCTGTTGACCTCAGGCGGGGTTTTCGAGTTTTGGGGTGAGCATAGCCAGAAAATCCCGCCTTAGTCTTTGCTCTGGCACAATGATGTTTCCAGCTCTGAGGAAGGGTCATCCTGACTCGAAACATTGGCTGTATTCTCTCTCCACAGATGCTATTAGAGCTACTGAGATTTTCCAGCATTTTCTGTTTTAACTGTGATGTTAGCATTAATATTATCACAGTGTCAAGTTGAAAGAACTACCTTATACAAGTGCCAGGAAAAGTGGAAACCCAACTGACTGGCAAAGCTGTAAAAACAACAAAGAAAGTATTAAAGCATTGTGAAAACAGAATATAAGGAAGTGTGAAAGAATTCTGAAAACTAACAATGAAGTTTCCAAATAAATGCATTCAGAGAAAGGGATAAGAAAAGGGCAATGTGCATACAGTCAGTATATTAAGGGCAAATGTAAGAGATAGAGCAGGGGAATGTGGTTGATTCAATTGCTCCATGGTAAGCTGGCATGACCTGGGTGGGATTGTTGTTGGTGCAGGCTCGATGGGCCAAACGGCCTCCTTCTGCACAGTTGATTCTATGACCTTGATGGGCTGAATGTTGAATATTCTGTGCCATAATGGTGCGATGACTCTATAATGCAAATCCGTCAATTTCTTTCAAAATCATTTATGGGATATGCACGTTGCTGGCTTGGCCAACATTTATTGCCGATCTGAAGTTACCTTCAGAACATGGTCATGAGCTGCCTTCTTGAACCGCTGCAGTCCCTGAGGAGTAGGCACATCCACAGTGCTGTTAGGGAGGGAGTTCCAGGATTCTGACCCAGCGACAGTAAAGGCACGGTGATGTATTTCCAAGTCAGGATGATGAGTGACTTGGAGGGGTACCTCCAATTGGTGGTTTTCCCAGGTATCTGTTGCATGCGTCTTTCTAGATGGTAGTGGTCTTGAATTTGGAAGATGCTGTCTAAGGAGCCTTGGTGAATTGCAGCAGTGCATCTTGTAGATGATACATCCTACTGCCACTGTTCGTCAGTGGTAGAGAAACTGAATGTTGTGGAAGGCGTAGCAGTCAAGTGGAATGTTATGTCCTGGATGGTGTTGGGTTTCTTGAGTATTGTTGGAGCTGCATTCATCCAGGCAAGTGGAGAGTATTCCATCACACTCCTGACTTGCACCTTGTAAATGCTGGAGAGGTTTTGGGGAGTCATGAGGTGAGTTACCCATCACAGGATTCCTATCCTTTGACCTCCTCTTATAGCCACAGTATTTATATGGCAAGTCCATATCAATTTCTGGTCAATGGTAACACCCAGGATGTTGATAGTGGGATATTGAGTGATTGTAATGCCATTGAATGTCAAGAGGCGATGGTTAGATCCTCATTTGTTGGAGATGGTCATTGCTTGACATTTCTGTGGTGTGAATATCACTTGCCACTTATCAGCCTAAGCCCTGGATGTTGTTGCATGTGGACTTGGAAGTCTTCGGTACCTGAGGTAGCTGACCTTACGATGGAAGGAAGGTCATTGATGAAGCAGCTGAAGATGGTTGGCCCTTGGACACTACCCTGAGGAACACCTGCAGTGATGCCCTGGAGTTGAGATGATTGATCTCCAACCATCACAACTATCTTCCTTTGTGCTAGGTGTGACTCCAACCAGTGGAGGGTTTTCCCCCGATTCCCTTTGACTCCAGTTATGCGAGGGCTCCTTTATATTTTGCACCATTTTTCAGTGGATTAAGACAACTAAATACCTGAGGTACAAGGGGAAATAATGTAAAGGAACATAAAAATAAGTCAACAGCAGGAACTTAGTGTATAAGACATAAGATATAGGAGCAGAATTAGGCCACTCGGCCCATCGACTCTGCTCCGCCATTCAATCATGATATGATACTCATTCCCATTCTCTTACCTTCCCCCCATAATCCTTGATCCCTTTATTGATCAAGAACATATCCATCTCTGTCTTAAAGACACTCAGTGACCTGGCCTCCACAGTCCTCTGTTGCAATGAGTTTCACAGATTCACCACCCTCTGGCTGAAGAAATTCCTCCTCATCTCAGTTTTAAAGGAGCGTCCCTTCACTCTGAGGTTGTGCCCTTGAGTTCTAGTCTCTAGTGGCAACATCCTCTTCATGTCCAGTATTCTCAGTATTCAGTCAGTTTCAATTAAATACCCCCCTTTTTCTTAAACAGCAATAGAAAAAATAATGAGACTTACGGTGGACAAATTTTGGAGAACTAATAATTTTTACCCAAGATAATGTAAGCGAGTTAATTGTACATGAGGTCGTCAACATTCTCCGAAGCTCTATGTTGAGGAATTATGCTGCTTAATTGAAAAATTGACAAAAGTCATCGTGTTGTTTTAAGGAAAGACAGAGAGAAACCAGATGTCTGATTAACACCAATTGTGGGTAGGAATTACTGGAAACAATAACCAGAGGCTGGGATCCTGACATTGTCAGGGGTGGTGTTAAGGAGAGGGGTGGTGTAGTTATGTGTGGGAAACCCAGAGGTCCAGGTTTCTCTGCATGTTGTAGAGTTTGACTGCACAGCATCAAAGATTTGTTTTCTTCACAATCCCTGCCTGATTATCAGTCTGATTGACAAGCTTGGCTTCCAATCAGGCAGGGAAGTGAGGATGAGCGGGCCCATTGCTGGTAGTGAGAGTATGTGTGGGGATGGTGAGTGGCTTTCCTCTGGGTGCCCAGGTTTCCTCCCACAGTCCAAAGATGTGCAGGTTTGGTTGATTAGCCAAAGCAAATTGCCCCTTAGTGTCCTTATAAACGTAGGGAGATAAGCAGGGTAAACACCTTGGGTTATGGGTAAGATGCTCTGTCAGAGTGTTGGTGCAGACTCAATGGGCCGAATGGCCTCCTTCTATACTGTAGGGATTCTATAATTCTATGATCTATGAGTGGTGGTGGGGTCAGTTCCAGGCCCCCTGGAGTCTTTGTATTGGTCCAATCTGATGGGAAAGATGTTTGGAGCCCAAGCAGTGACCTTTCTGGCCCACTGGGAATACTATTCAGGACATCCCTTCTGCCTGAATGCTGTCCTCACCTCTTCTGAGCTGTGAGGTTTCCTGAAGCCTGGGAAATGCAGAAGGGCCGGGTTAAATGTGCAAAGCAGGATAAATCTGAAGCTGCCAGTCTCACTTAATTTATTTAGTTACCAACCCGTCCCCTATTCTGACAGAACTGCGGCTGGTGTGCTGGGGTTGAGTTTGAGATTTTAAACAGGGGCATCCTCACAGTGCCAGGGACCCAGGTTCAATTCTGGCCTCGGGTGACTGCCCATGTGGAGTTTGCTGTTCTCCCCCTGTCTGCTTGGGTTTCCTCCGGGTGCTCCAGTTTTCTCCCACAGTCCAAAAATGTGCGGATTGGGTTGATTGGCAATGCTCAGTTGCCCCTTAGTGTCAGGGAGATTAGCAGGGTAAATATGTGGGGTTTTGGGGATGGGGCCTGGGTGCAATATCTAAGGAAGGATGCGCTCGCCTTGGAAAGGGTCCAGAGTGATCCCTGGAATGAAGAGCTTGTCGTTTGAGGAACGGTTGAGGACTCTGGGTCTGTACTCATTGGAGTTTAGAAGGATGAAGGGGGATCTTATTGAAACTTACAGGATACTGCGAGGCCTAGATAGAGTGGACATGGAGAGGATGTTTCCACTAGTCAGAAAAACTAGAACAAGAGGGCACGACCTCAGACTAAAGAGACGATCCTTTAAAACAGAGATGAGGAGGAATTTCTTCAGCCAGAGAGTGGTGAATCTGTGGAACTCTTTGCCGCAGAAGGCTGTGGAGGCCAGGTCATTGAGTGTCTTTATGACGGAGATAGATAGGTTCTTGATTGATAAGGGGATCAGGGGTTATGGGGAAAAGGCAGGAGAATGGGGATGAGAGAAATATCAGCCATGATTGAATGGCGGAGCAGACTTGATGGGCTGTGTGGCCTAATTCTGCTCCTATGTCTTATGGTCTTATGGGATTGTTGTCAGCACAGGCTTGATGGGCCGAATGGCCACTTTCTGCACTGTAAGGATTCTATGATTCTCTGACCTGACTCTATTTTTGAAGTTAAAATTCACCCAGAGTGGCTGAATACTTGAACAAGTGGAAGTTAATGGAATGGAGTCACCATGGGTTAATGAAGGGTAGTTCTTGTCTGATGAACGTTCTTCACAGTTTTGAGGTGGCCAGCGTGGTAGAAAGGAGAATCATAGATCATAGAACCCTAGAGTGCAGACGGAGGCCATTTGGCCCATCGGGTCTACACTGACCACAATCCCACCCAGACCTTATCCCCATAACCCATGTGTTTACCCTAGCTAGTCCTCCTGACACTAAGGGGGCAATTTAGTATTGCCAATCCATTTAACCTGCACGTTTGGACCATGGGAGGAAACTGGAGCACCTGGATGAAACCCACACAGACACGGGGAGAACGTGCAGACTCCGCATAGTCACCCAAGCCGGGAATCAGTGACCCAAACCCAGGTCCGTGGCACTGTGAGGCAGCAGTGCTAACCATCACCCCACATGCAGATAGATGTTACCTTATAGGCCCTGGCCTTTTCTGTTATATGTTGCCCTGTCTAGGTGATTGTGTGGCTGAGGGAAGGTCGTGCTCTAAACATCAAGTGGGAAAGCCTTGATCTTTCACTGTCCATCATTCTTGTCTGCTGGTATAGGGATTCTCTGAGGCCATTTGATACGCTTCTGCAAAGGAGATTATTAGCAAATATAAAAGCGTCTGGAATTGGGGGCAACCTTGTGACAAGGGCTGTGACATTAATTTTTGATTGTTTTGGTTATGAGTTATTCGGATGTAATGGATGTCCTCTTGCCTCCATTTATAATAGATCACGGATGGGAATACTAAAGATTATGAGACACTGGGAACCGAAATCCACTTTAACTCCATGCTGAAATAGATTCTGCCTAATATCTCTATCAAAGGGGCACTACCTGTAATATACGGATTTGGTTGACTCCCAAGTATGAGGTTCTAACATTTATACAGCTATTTCCTTCGATGGATGTTTATAGCAGTGCTGTCTTTCACCCAAAGCTCCTGTAGCAGCTTCTGTTGTGACTGCTAGGTAGAATTCCACTGAATTCGGCCTGGTGAGTATTAATAGTCATCTTTAATGACCTTTTACTGAAGAAAGTGCATGTTTTAATCTGCGGATTGATAAAAAGAACAGTTTTGCACTGTTAACAACAGTTTTGGGGGGTGGGGAAGAAATCAATTTAAAAATTACTCAGAGTTATTTATGGCATTTGGATTCGTATAACCGGGAGGTTCGATTCGAATGCTGCTCTGGACCATAATTTTCAAGATGATGCCTTTTTCTTCATTTTGCGATGACTCTCTCCTTCTCCTCCCCCCTTGCTTCTCCCACCATGCTCTCCACCCCCAGACTCCTGTGTTCTCTGGTTCAGCACTTCAATTGCTCTAACCCTGTGTGGGTGTACAATGCTGTACGTACGTGCCTGTAAGTAGTAGGCTGGCTGCGTCAGAGTCAGTAGTTATCGCTGCGAGTGCTTTAATTTCAATTAAACTCAACGTGGGCAGAGCAAATGATGCACTGAACGGAACTAAGGTGTTATGCAATCCAAAATGATCAATAACATTTTTAAATATTTTGCATGAAAATAATATAAAATTCACATCCTGTTTCATTACCCGAGTGGTCATTTCTACTTCCTTGTGGCTGCAAGGTCAAAAGTCATTGACCACAATAATTAGTTTTGCTAATTCAGCTCTGCAGCATGGATGGCACGGTGGCACAGTGGTTAGCACTGCTGCCTCACAGCACCAGGGACCTGGGTTCAATTCCTGGCTTGGGTCACTGTGGAGTCTACACTTTCTCCCTGTGTCTGTGTGGGTTTCTTCCAGCTGCTCCGATTTCCTCCCACACTGAAAAGATGTGCAGGTTGGGTGGATTGGCCATGTTAAATTCTCCATTAGTGTCAAGGGGATTAGCGGGGTAAATATATGGGGTTACAGGGATAGGGCCTGGGTGGGATTGTCGTCAGTGCAGGCTTGATGGGCTGAATGGCCTCCTTCTGCACTGTAGGGATTCTATGATTCGTATCCAGTTGGCTAAAGCTGCTGATGACAGTAACTTTCCAGTAACCCAAAGGATCTTTCATTGAATTACAGAATCAGAGGGTTTTGCAGAACAAGCGCCGTGCATTCAGCTGATAATAATTGTGTCAACACTTTGAAAGGACTATCCGTGAGATTCCATTTCCCATACCAATGTTCTCGCTAAGCTCCGCGGCTGTGTAGCAACCCAAAAGTCTCCACAGAGGCCATGCACAATTTTGCCCCTTTACGTTACTGCGCCTGTGCACCCACACAAGAAAATTTCAAGGGCCCAAACGCTGTCCTGAAAGGATTTTTTCGACATTCACTCCCTCCTCTTTCCCTCATGTCGATTCTGTTTTGACCAAAGTTCCTGATTGGCTGATCCATCGGGTGGAATTTTACGGCCTCATTCGTCCCGAAACCGTAAAATCCCGCCCGAGGTCAACGGACCTTTCCATTGTCCGTCCCTCACCCCCTCTGATTCCCGTGGCGGGCGGGACGGTGAAAATCCGGCCAATGATTTGTAGAATCTCAAAAGGGGCTGTTCGGTCCATCATGTCTCTCTAGCTGTCATCATTGGCTCTCTGAAAGAGCATCCCACCTAGGCCCTCTCCTCCCCTCCCCTCTACCCTATTCCTGTAACCCCATGTCTTTACCGTGGCTAAACCACCTGACCTACACATCTTTGGAAACCAAGGGGCAATTTTAGCATGGTCAGTCCACCTAACCTGCACATCTTTGGACTGTGGGAGGAAACCGGAGCACCCAGAGGAAACCCACGCAGATTTGGAGAGAATGTGCAAACTCCACGCAGTCACCCAAAACCAGAGTCAAACCCAGGTCTCTGGCAGTGCTAACCACTCCATGTAAATAAAATTTCCCCTGCCCTCTCTCTTTGTTTTTCCGGTGGCAATCTTGACTTGCTCACTGCCAAATGGCAGACCAATGGAAATATTTTCACATGATTTACCTCACGATTTTGAGGGAGGCAATAGCCTAGTGGTATTATCGCTGGACTATTAATCCAGAAACTCATCTAATGTTCTGGGGACCCGGGTTCAAATCCCGCCACGGCAGATGGTGGAATTTGAATTCAATAAAACATATCTGGAATTAAGAATCTACTGATGACCATGAAACCATTGCTGATTGTCGGAAAAGCCCATCTGGTTCTCTAATATCCTCCAGGGAAGGAAATCTGCCGTCCTTACCTTGTCTGGCCTACATGTGACTCCAGAGCCACAGCAATGTGTTTGACTCTCAACTGCCCTCCAAGGATAACTAGTGATGGGCAGTGAATGCTGGTCAGACAGTGACGCCCATGTTCCATAGACTATGAAGTAAAACTTTGGAGACACAGTGCCAAGAAAATGCTCAGGTAAAGAGCTGGAAAGCAGCCGGATCACTATTGGTGAGATTGCAGCGTACAGCCTGTCAGTTCCCTGAGTGGGACAGAGTGTCGAGAGGACTAGCACTGGGTTACTCAGTCGAAAAAGGCGAGTGATCAAGGATTATAACGTGGAACTTCAAAAAAGTGTGAAAAAGTGGCTACAGTGACTCCTATCTCAGGTACTACACAAGAAGGATGGTCACAGGGTACTGCTAAAATCATAGAATCCCTACAGTGCAGAAGCGGTCATTCGGTCCATCAAGTCTGCACTTACTCTGACAGAGTACCTTACCCAAGCCCTCTGCCCTGCCCTATCCCCTAACATCACACCTTTCCCATGGCTAATTCATCTAACCCAAGGGGCAATTTTTGCATGCCAATCCACCAAACATGCACATCCTTGGACTGCCTATAAAATACCCTAGTTTGAAGCAACTGACCTACTAAGCAAATTCAAGATATTTATACAGCGTCCAGAGCTTTGATTTCTTGATTCAGGTGTGTCTGAACCAGACAAGAAAACTTCACCTGGCAATTGGGAATGAAGGTCTGCACAGGATGAACCTGGATGAACACATCAGGACAAGTTAAATATTTCCCAAAAGATAGGGGCTACATTGGAAGACCAGTTCACAATCATGTTAAACGTTCCTATTCATCAACTGGTGTTCATGTCATTTCAACAACAACCTACAGAATCCATAGACCATAGCAGATGCAGAGGCAAGGGTAGGTGATTTCTCAAATGTAACATTAGCAGACAGAATTGTTGAGTTGCTAATTGCATCCACTCCCATGGAAGAATACCAGGAAGGTCTGCTAGACAAACCCAAATTGTGTAGCATTACAGAGCTACTTAGGGATGGATGGAAGTATGAGGTGACCCTCACAGGTTAAAAATGCTCACAGATCCTAAGTACAACCCCAATTGTTGGCATCCTCATTTGAACACCCAAAACAAACAGTACATGTGGTCCTCTGCGTGCACCAAGGAGGTACCCAGCTTTCCACCAATTGTTTTATTCATTTTATTCATTCATGGGACATGGGCTTTTCTGCCTAGCCAGCATTTATTGCTATCCTTAGTTGCCCTTGGCCAAACCATTTCAGAGGACTGCTGAGAGTCAACTACATTGCTGTGGGTCTGGAGTCACATGAAGACCAGACCAGGTAAGGAAAGCAAATTTCCTTCCCTTAAGGGTATTGGTGAATCAGATGGATTTTTCCAACAATCAACAATTGCTTCATTGTCGGCAGTCAATTCGAAATTCCAGAAATTTTTAAAATTGAATTCAAATTCCACCATCTGCCATGGCAGGATTTGAACATGGGTCCCCAGACATTAGCTGAGTTTCTGGATTAATAGTCCAGCGGTAATACCACTAGGCCATCGCCTCCCCAATTCTGAAAGACAAGTGGCATAGAGGGTGGTTGGTAGTGGCAGTGCACTAGAGCAAAGGGTGGTGGAGCCACAGAGAAGTGTGTACTGATCCAAACAAGATGGTACACAACGGGTACCTTCAAAAAGCAAGAATGACCATCTGGTAACCCATCAAAAACATATACATAAGATGAGTGGCAAATCAGAAAATGACAATGATGTGCATGCTGAGGTGGAGTGGGGAACACTTGTTTCACACTTTTAAGCTTATGGGAAACATGGAAGCCATCAAATCTTTGAAAGAGTTTGCCAGAATCCTCAGAAAGTTGGAAACTATGGGGTGATCTTAATCTTGTGCTCTCCATATGCGGGATTGGCAGTGGGGGCTCAAGGCCCATGGAAATTACGAATTTTGCCAGTGATCTCTGATTTTCGCCGCCTTTCACAGGTGACAAAGGGTGAGAACCTGATTTTAATACATTTAAAATGAATTTTAATGTAATTATACACACCCCCTCCTCCCCCCTTGTCATATATCTTCCTTCACCAAATTCACAGGGTCACCTGGATGTGAACCCGTTTTAGGGATTCCCCGGGGGCGTAAAGGTAAATATAGCCCCCCAGGGGAGAGGGTATGGCTAGGCACTGGATCCTGGCATTGCCCCTGGCACAGGTTGGTAGCAGGCGGGACAGGATCATGCAAAGATCTATTGACCTCGGGTGTAATTTTCCGGACTTGCGGCGAGCTCGGCCAGAGAATCCCACCCTACATCTTTAAGTGCACTTATTCCATCATTGGCAAGTTTGGCAGACCAATGTGTACCGGTTTACTTACTTTTACACATTTTACTCTCTCAGAAATGGGACAGCAACTTTTAAAACTACAAGAAAGAAGTGACTAATGCACACAATAAAAATGTAGTGAAGGATTGCCAAGCTTACAGTTGGAACAAGTTTGTATCCAAGTTCCCACAGAAAGTACATGACAATCAGCCAAGGTGATGAGGATTCGTTCAGAACCAAGGCCCTTGATCACAGAGGTGTAATGATGCAGCATCACCAAGGATAAATCAGATCCATTCCAGCTCCTCCACCACTCTACAATCTTATTGGGTCAAACACAAGATCCTAAATGTAACCAATGACAACATACAAGAATGACAATCCCATGAATCACTGTGATCTATTAAAGAATCCTCCAGACAAGGTAACCATCACAAGATCTTGACATTCCAGTAAATCAACCTTACACTTTAGGGGCATAGGTTTAAGGTGCGAGGGGCAAGGTCTAAAGGAGACGTACGAGGCAAGTTTTTTACACGGAGGGTGGTGGGTGCCTGGAATTCACTGCCGGAGGAGGTAGTGGAAGCAGATACGATAGTGAGTTTTAAGGGGCATCTTGACAAATACATGAATAGGATGGGAATAGATGAATAGGATGGCAATAGAGTGATATAGTCCCTGGAAGGGTAGGAGGTTTTAGTTCAGACGGGCAGCATGGTTGGTACAGGCTTGGGAGGCTGAAGGGACTGTTCCTGTGCTGTAATTTTCGTTGCTCTTTTTACGTAGATTCATAAGTTCTACGCACTTATATAAGGGTAACTAAATATTATCATGAATTCTACTCCACTGGAAGGTATGAAAATATCACTGAAAAGAAAGAGGGATGTTGCAACATGCCTTAAAGGGATATCAGCATGATATCACTAGAAAGGAAATCCATCACGTGATCCAGTATTTGTTTCACTTCTGCTTGGAGCACAGCAAATAATTCTAATGTCTTCAAGTGTTATACCTACGTATAACTGTTCTGATTTGCTAAACCTGAATAAATGAACCCATAACACACTTACTCAATATCTTAAGAGTATTTGGGTATTATATAATTAAAGTAACACAATGCACTTCTTGCTTCTAAAGAAATATCCTCTTCATTTTTAGTCTCGCCTTATCACGGTCGAGATATATTTCCTAAAACAAAGGATTCCAAACTAGATAAAGTGACTGAGAAATTGGATGGGGCCTTGTCCTTTCTTGAGGTAAAAAATAGGGTTCTAAACATGTATTGTGCCAGAAGTATGTTTTTCCTCTGCCTTGGCAAAGGCAGAAAGACAGGTTCAGACATGTGCCTGAAACAGGCATTAGAACCTTTGTTGTATGCAAAGGATATTATTGAAAGGATATTATTAAACTAGAAAGACTGCAGAAAAGATTTACTCAGATGCTACTGGGACTTGATGGCTTGAGTTATGAAAGAGGATGGATAGATTGAGATTTTTTTCCCTGGAGCATAGAAGACTTAGGGGTGATTTTATAGAGGTCTATAAAATAATGAGGGGCATAGATCAGCTAGATAGTCAACATCTTTTCCCAAAGGTAGGGGAGTCTAAAACTAGAGGGCATAGGTTTAAGGTGAGAGGGGAGAGATACAAAAGGGTCCAGAGGGGCAATTTTTTCACACAGTGGGTGGTGAGTGTCTGGAATGAGCTGCCATAGGTAGTAGAAGAGGCGGGTACCATTTTGTCTTTTAAAAAGCATTTAGACAGTTACATGGGTAAGATGGGTATAGAGGGATATGGGCCAAAAGTGGGCAATTGGAACTAGCTTAGTGATTCAAAAAAAAAGATGGCATGGACAAGTTGGGCGGAAGGGCCTGTTTCCATGCTATAAACCTCTATGACTCTATGACTCTAAATAAAGGGAGTAGGATCTGTTTGAGGTCCCTTTTGTAAATCTACTCTTCCGTAAAACTATCCGGCACTGACTCTTAGGGCCAGGGTTTCCTGGGGGCAGGGTTGCTTCTCGCATCTGTCACAAAATTGGATGCGACTGCTACTTTCCCTGATTCAGGGAATTACTTGCTTAAGGGATTCTGCCTAATGAGTTAGCAAGGACACAGGAATGGAGGCAGGTCAACCCGGGCCATGTTAAGTCTTGTTTCCGCTGCCATTACTGGAGCTGTCATCTGCACATTAATATTTTAGGGCACAGGCTAGCACAGTTAAAATTTCCCACATTGTGGATCATGGCTGGAGGCCAAGAGCTTGAGACTAGGCTAGACTGGTGACACATTCTTAAAAACAGTGAATTTTTATATAATGAGTTCGGACAACTCTGCCTGGTTCAGCTCCTTCAGCGCTACTGCAAACTGCGTCTCCTCGCATAGGCTTACAGCGGACCCTATCCCCACCTCAGCTGAGCTGATCTGATTCCCAATAGCTGTTGAAGTCTGGCCACTTCACTAAAATTTATCAACTGAATGGGACAGGCTCCGAGAATCCCTACAGTGCAGAAGAGGCCATTTGGTCATCGTGTCTGCACCGACTCTCTGACAGAATATCTTACCAAGGCCCTCTCCCCGTAACCCCACACATTTCCCATGGCTAATCCACCTAACCAAGGGACAATTTAGCATGGCCAATCCACCTCACCTGCACATCTTTGCACTGTGTGAGGAAACCACAGCACCCGAAGGAAACCCACGCAGACACGGGGAGAACGTGCAAACTCCACACTCTCACCCAAGGCTGGAATTGAACCTAGGTCCCTGGCGCTGTGAGGCAGCAGTGTTAACTACTGTGCCATCGCGCTGGGCCCACAATGGGACCACAATGATGGTAAGTACCTCATTAATAGGAGTGGGCCTATTTCAAAGACCACTTCCTTTACCTACCGTCAAGAAAATGGTGGTGAGTGGAAAAAGAAGAGGGGATTCCCCTACACCCCCATCTCCATTCCCACCTCATTGGGGCTGGGAAATTATGGACTTTGATGTGGTTTACAAGAGGCCTTACCTGCCTACTTGCCTAAATGTTGAGCTAGGCAGTACACTGCAATGCCATAGACAGTTACAATTGTTCCACTCCCTCCCCATCAATCCCTCCCTTTACCAGTGACTCACCTCCTCCATCTACCAATCACTGTAATAACAGAATCAGAATCACAGAATTCCCACAGTGCAGAAGAGGCCCTTCGGCCCATCGAGTCTGCACTGACGCATGAAATGCCCTGACCTGCCCACCCAATCCCACTTGCCGGCACCTGGCCCATGGCCTTGAATGTTATGGCATGCCAAGTACTTATCCAGGTACTTTTTAAAGGATGTGAGGCATCCCGCCTCCACCACACTCCCAGGCAGCGCATTCCAGACCATCACCACCCTCTGCGTAAAAAGGTTTTTCCTCAAATCCCTCGTAAACCTCCCACCTCCATCACCATCACTCCCTCTCCCCCACCCCTAGGACATAACTAGCCCATAATTGAAATCCTCTTTGCCAGAGAAGTACCTGGGAATGCCAGCCCACTGGTTTCCCCAAACTAAGTTCCAGAATATTCTAACAGCGACCTAACCAGAGATTTTGCAGAGGTTTAGCTTTAACTCTTTGTTAACTGATGATATCTCCTCATTTATAAAACCTGCCATCCCTCTTTTTATCACAGCTTTACCAACTAGTTTTTTTTATTCATTTGTGGGACATGGGCATCGCTGTCCAGCATTTATTGCCCATCCCTAATTGCCCTTGAGAAGGTGGTGGTGAGCTGCCTTCTTGAATCGCTGCAGTCCATGTTCTGTGGGTTGACCCACAATGCCATTCGGGAGGGAATTCCAGGATTTTGACCCAGCAATTGTGAAGGAACGGTGATGCATTTCCAAGTCAGTATGGTGAGCATCTTGGAGGGGAGCTTGCAGGTGTTGATGTTCCCATGTCTCCGCTGCCCCTATCCTTCGAGATGGAAGTGGTCGTGGGTTTGACTAAGGATCTTTGGTGAATTGCTGCAGTGCATCTTGTAGATAGTACACACTGCTGCTACTGAGCGTCGGTGGTGGAGGGAATGGATGTTTGTGGATGTGGTGCCAACCAAGCGGACTGCTCTGTCCTGTTCTCCTAGTCCTCCCACTTTTAGGTACCTGTATCCTTAAGCTTGGATTTTAACCCTGCATGCACCTGCTGACTCACAGATACAGCAAAAGCGAATGGTTACTGTTCTAAGTCTCTTTTTCTCTCAAGTCTGCTGCAGGCACAGGGTTCTCTGATTGAAACGGTGGTCAGACAATGGTTACATCAACGGAGATCAATAAAAGAGGATTCATTGCCTTCTGGTGAACATCTTGCTTGCCTACTTAAAACAGCAAGTTAAAATTTTAACTGGCAGGAAGGATTGCAGCATTGCATTGTGGTCATTTTAAATGCCCGCCAGCTAGTTTCCACAAGTTATATGGTTAAAATACATCCTTGAGCCTCACTGCTTCTCTACTCAGTGACATTTTACTGCAACTGAGCTCTGATGGAGAGAGTCTGTGATATATCCCTAGCCAATATTGTGTCATGTCTCTGTGGAGTCATCTTATCCTTGTGGTATTAACCATCTCACTGTACCCTATTTCCTGGTTTCTCAGTTGTAATTGGAAACATAGAAACATAGAAAATAGGAGCAGGAGTCAGCCATTTGATCCTCAGGCCTGCTCCGCCATTCATTTAGATCATGACTGATCATCAAATTCAATATCCTGATCCCGCCTTCCCCCTTCATATCCCTCGATCTCTTTAGCCCCAAGAGCTATATCTAATTTCTTCTTGAAATCACACAACAAAAGGTTTCCATTGATCTCAGATACAACACCCATTTCTGAATCGCTCATCTAGCTAATTGAACCACACAAAAAGGTTCACAGAGGTCCTGAGCTCCGAAAACGAAACCAAGTTCTCCTCATGATTAAACTAAACCCTGACCGCCCCCACAGATCAAAGTTCTGGATTCTTGTCAGGAATCTTCCGAAGCGTCAGGAGGTGGCAAATTAATTCTTCAGAGGGCAACAGGCTTCAGGCAATCGAGCAAACCATTAATCAGAAGCAAGCTTGCATTCAGTAGGTATTTTCCACTACATAATATTTATTTGGAAGCAATTCTGGAGTGAATTAACCAATGGAGGGGAAATGGCTGGGGGGAGGACGCGCAGTGAGTTGCAACACTGACATTATTACCTTGGATCTTGGCATCCCTGGGGAAATGGATGTGGGAGGCTGTTCTGAGACTGGAGTTGAGGCAGTGAGGACTTTCCTTTCGGTTACAACTGATGCCTTCGCCGCTGCTGAATTCCTAGATTTCAAAGCGACTCGTGGTCAAATTTCACAGATTCTCACAAGACAATTGCTAAAAGCTGCTGACCTGTGTGATGCTCAGGACTCTCGGTGGTGAGGGGGCGGGGGGGGGAGGTTTGGATCTGTACATCTCTTTCAGCTACGTCATGAGGATAACATCTGGCACCCGTGTGTTGTGCTTATTCATTTGTTTGCCATCAGTGAGCCAACAGACATGACAATCATGCAACTTGGTTGAAAATAAAACTTTCCAAATGCTTTTGGGGGCAATCATATCAGCTCGTCGTACCAGTCGACCGGTGTGGTGAGTCGGTAAGATCGGGCGAGAGGTGAACGACCGGGTTCGTGCCGGTTCCTCGCCTCTCACGATGTTACCGGCCCAATTTTGCCGGCGTAATCAGCCTCATGCCCGGGAAGGAGACAAGGCTGATTTAAATATTTATAACCTAATTTTAATATTATTAGTGAGCCCAGGATGCAATCATCTGGCCTTAATGGCCTCACCAATGGATGTCCACACCGGTGAGGATCACATATAGTCCCTGCCATTGAAGCCCCCCCCCCCCCCCCCCCAGGTGGTTGGGGGCAGGATCCGGAAGTGCCCCTTGGGCAGTGTCAGCCTGACGCTGCCAACCTGGGACCATGACACTGCCAGCCTGATTCCCTGGCAGTACCTTGCTGGGCATCCTGGCACTGCCCACTGTGCATAGTGCAATGCCAAGAGAGCAGAGCTTATGGGGAGGGGCAGGGCCCAAGGGAACTGGGGTGGGGCTTTAACAGGGGCGGGGTCATGACGGAGAGGCAGGGAATACTCTGCAATGGGGATCAGCCAGGGCATCAATCAGCTGGGGGGGTAGGGAATCGGAGCCAGTAATTGGCTGGGAAGGGGGGGTTATTGGGGCCAGTGATGGGCCGAATGGGAGGATATTGGGGCTGGCAATCAGAAGGGGGGGAAATCATAGCCAGCGATCGGCCAGTGTGGGGGACCGTGGCCAGTGATTGGAGGGAGGGACAGCGATGGGGAGTGGTGATGGTGGGGAGGCAATGTCCGGAGTTGTGGAGGCAGTGCCAGATCTCTCAGTAGGCACACAGCACTGAGAGATCGGGAAAATGCGCAATAGCGCCCCTACAGCTCAGCAGCTGGCTTCCCAGTATGAATGGTCTCCGCCCACTACCCCTACTGGCAAGAATCATGTTTGGGACCTTTTTTTTACTAAGTGCCATATGATTGTGTCTGTGGGTTCACCCAAAAATGGGAGCAATTCTCTCCCATTTTCAAACTCATTTGACACTTAGTATTTTTTAATATATATTATAAAATTTCTCTATATTCGGGTTTCCCAAACCTTTCAAGCCACGGGACCCCATTTGACCTTCCAAGAGCATTAAGGAACCCCAAACTATCTTATCAATTCTTATCATTTTAATGCGACAAAATGCCCCAAGGAACTTTGCAGGAACATTACGTATAATACTGAGCTGTGTAAGGAGATACTAGGTTAGATGATCAAATGCTTCGTCAAAAAGGTAGGATTAAGGAGTATCTTAAAGGAGGTAGAGAGGGTTAGGGAAGATATTTCAGTGCTGGGGTCAACTGAAGTATCAGCCACCAATGGTGGAGGGGTTAAAATTAGAGATGTACAAGAGGCCAGAATTAGAGGAGCGCTGATCTCTTGGGATTTGTGGGATTTCCTCCAGGTTCTCCGGTTTCCTCTCACACTCCAAAGATGTGCAGGTTCGGTTGACTGGCCATGCTAAATTGCCCCTTAGTGTCCCAGGATGTCTATGTTAGAGGGATTAGTAGGGTAAATATGTGAGGTTTCGGGTATAGGGCCTGGATGGGATTGTTGTCGGTGCAACTGGACTGAACAGCCTCCTTCGGCACAGTAGGGATTCTATAGTTTCTATGGGGCTGGAGCAGGTTACAGAAGTAGGGAAGGATAAAGTCTTGAAGGGATTTGAAAACAAAGATGTTGCACAACAATTGTAGGTCAGTAAGCACAGTGGTGATAGCCAGGTGGGACTTACCACACGCCAAGACATTATCAGCATAATCACCTCAAGTTTAGGGAGGGCAGATTATGGGAGACCAGCCAGGGGCACATTGAAAGAATTGAGCCTAAAGGTAAGGATGGGCTGAATGATGTTTTCAGCAGCAGATGGGCTGAGATGGGGTGAAGTCGGCTGATGTTACAGAAGTGGGAGTGGATAATCTTAGCGATGGCACAAATATGCGGTCGGAAGTTCAACTGAGAGTCTTTAAAAAGTGCAAAGAAGAATGTGATGCAGCTGCTTTAAGTCTGGGTGAAGACAGTGAGATCATATTCTACCCCTGTGGGATTGCATGGTTCTTTATATTCCTCATAAAAAGCAGACAATCAATGTTTCACTCAGTTCACCCATGCATTCAGCAGCTGTAGTTTCAAAGATTTAACATCAATCTTTTGGGGACTATTTGTCTAGCTGTCTGCTCTTGTCCCACGGAGTTCCACATCATCACAGTCAAATTAATTGAAGTATCTTATGCAGCAAGTCCTTCAGGGTAGGGGGAATTATAAGTAATGGCCGGCTAAGGCCTTTTTCTGCCTCTGCCACAATGATACAGTGGGCAGGGGTAGGAAGAACAAAGGATTCCAGTCTGCTACCTTGGAATAAAACGGAGGCAGAAATCAATCATAGAATCCCTACAGTGCAGAAGGAAGTTATTTGGCTCATCGAGTCTGCACCGACCACAATCCCACCCAGGCCCTGGCCTGTATCCCCATGTATTTACCTTATTAATCCCCCTGACACTAAAGGGCTATTTAGCATGGCCAATTAACCTACCCCGCACATCTTTGGAATGTGGGAGGAAACCGGAGCACCCGGAGGAAGCCCATGTAGACATGAAAAGAACGTGCAAGCTCCACACAGACAGACAGTGACCCAAGGCCAGAATTGAATCCAGGTCCCTGGCGCTGTGTGGCAGCAGTGCTAACCATTCCCTTGGAGGGTTCCTTGTGCCTATCAATGAAAGAGGATCAATAGTGTGCTCCCACACCCCACTGGCCTTTAAACCCCAACAGCCCCCAACCCCTCCCTCACTCTTCTCTAGGGTCTCCAATCTCTTCCCGAGCAAATACCCCAGACTTACCTGCAAGTCTGGCATCCAAGGATTTTCCTTCTTGGGACACCCATGGTGAGGACTGCCACCCTTCCCCCACTGTCCCTTAAAATTCACCCCAGGGTGTTTGAAAGAGGGAATTGCATCATGCATAAGTGATAAAAATGGATGGAATAAATGAAAAGTGAAAAGTATTATTGGGGTAGATCCAGGTCTATGTTACGACTATCTTTCAAGTCATTTCTCCATTTGAAAAATACTAAATTGTTGACCTGTTATTTTAACAACGTTATTATTCGTCTAAATTATCTGATCAACCGCACTGTGGTTTGAAGAACCTTGCTATGTGAAAATTGGCTGTCACTTCTGCATGGCAACAATAAAAACATTTCCAAAACACTTCATTATTATAAAGTGTTTCAAGACATTGTGAAGTCGTAAAAGGTCCTATTTCATAGAAATCATAGAAATCATCGAAACCCTACTGTGCTGCAGGAAGCCATTCGGCCCATCGAGCCTGCACCAACAACAATCCCATCCAGGCTCTATCCTCATAACCCCATTCATTTACCCTGTTAATCCCCCTGACACTAAGGGGCAATTTAGCATGGTAAATCCACCTAACCCACTCACCTTTGGAAATTGCTTGGACAGGATTGTTGTTGCCCCTGGGAACCATGTGATTACAACATCTCATCTGCCATTGGTGTCCTCAGACTTTTGTATCTTTTTCCCAATGGAAGAAGGTGGAAGAGAGAATGTCCAGGGTGCGTGGGGTCCTTAATTATGTTGGCTGCTTTTCCGAGGCAGTGGGAAGTGTAGATAGTGTCAGTGGGTGGGAGGCTGGTTTGAGTGATGGGCTGGGCTTCGTTCTCGACCCTTGCGGTCTTGGACAGAGCAGGAGCCATACCAAGCTGTGATACAACCAGAAAGAATGTTTTCTATGGTGCATCTGTAAACGTTGGTGAGAGTCGTAGTGGACATGCCAAATTTCCTTAGTCTTCTGAGAAAGTAGAGGCATTGATGGGCTTTCCTAACTATTGTGTTGGCATGGAGGGACCAGGACTGGTTGTTGGTGATCTTGACACCTAAAAACCTGAAGCTCACGATCATTTCTACTTGATGTATACAGGGGCATGTCCTCCACTGCACTTCCTGAAGTTTCATACTGGGGGAGAGATTATTATCGTTGCCCCAGTTCAATTTATCATGGCCAATCCACCTAACCGACACATCTCTGGACTGTGGGAGGAAACCGGAGCACCCGGAGGAAACCCATGCAGACATGGGTAGAATGTGCAAACTCCACACAGTCACTGACCTGAGGCCAGAGTTAAACCCGGGTCCCTGGCGCTGTGAGGCAACAGTGCCAACCATTGTGCCACCATGCCGCTTGGTGGCCCAATCTGTTCACTTAAATCTCACTGGGGTTCTTGACATGATGATTTATGGGGTGTTTTTTGTTAGAGTTACCGATCAAGGACATGTCCTTGAAGAGTCAAGTTTTCTTCTTCTTTTTGGTTAGTGTTGGCCCTCTTACAACCGAGAAGTACCTTGTTATGGTGGATAACAGACTCATCAGGTTCATGGCAGTGACCTTCAGTGGGCGACATGTTAAGGGGAAAACGAAAGTGACTCCCTGTTAATTAGTGGTGCTACTTGTAACAAGAGGCTGAGTAACAGGGACCTTGTCTTCCCACCTCCTCAGTCAACAGCATCTGTTCATAATAAAGAGTTTTGAGCATGCAAGGATTCGTCATTCTTCCAGTTAGTTTACTTAGCAGTTTGTGTAATTGAGAGTTAGGGATCCAGAAGAATGTACATTCAACTTCTTTAGTTGGAGGATGTATTGTGAGCAAGGCATAATCAACCTGTTCACAAAGTTCAACAGCTTTTGACTTTTTTGTCATCTTGTCTAATTATGTTGTCTAAACATTGACAAAATAGCCGTCACTTCATGTCACTTTGTCACTTGTTAGCCTTATGACAGCCACATCTGCCTGATTGTTTCTCTCTTGTACGAAGGTACTGTGCTGGTGAATGCATTCCCCCCTTTCATGCAAGTTAATAGACCAGTGCTGGTATGTTTGTCATTGACAGGTTTTCTGTTTTGGCAGGAGACAGCAATAGGCTCTTAAAAGGTAATTGTGTTTAATTGGTTGGAAGTAGTTACGTAGTGCTTCCTGGAAGCAATCTGTGTTTGCAAAGTTTCCTGAATAAGCTCGGAATGCAGGAACAGGAATTCCGAGTCAATAAAGGACACTTGGAATTTTGGCCCCTGCTACAGGATGTTGCTGTTCATTCTTTATCGTGATAAAGAAATGCTCCTTTTTGGAGGTGGTAGGCGAACATAGAAGGAGAAGGTGCAGAAGGAAGCCATTCTTCTTTCATATCCATAAAATCCAGTTTAAATACACTTTCCAGCTCTTGCTCTATATGCCTCTGGGTTATGGCAGCAAGAATGTATACCCAAATTTTTTTGTGAATGCAATGAAGGTTTTTGTCTTGACTACTTTTTCGGGCAGTGAGTTCCAGAACCCCACCAACCTCCAAGTGAAAGAATTACTCCGTGACTCCCTCCTAGTCTTCCACCAAACACTTTAAATCTATGCTGTCCTGATTATTGACCTCTCTGTGAACAGAAATCAGGCTTTCCTATCTACCCATTCTAGGTGGGAGGCAATGACCTCGTGGTATTATCGCGAGACTATTAATCCAGAAATTCAACTAATGTTCTGAGGACCTGGGTTCAAATCCCGCCACGGCAGATGGTGGAATTTGAATTCAGTAAAAAAATCTGAAATTAAGTATCTACTGATGACCATGAAACCATTGTTGATTGTCAGGAAAAACCCAGCTAGTTCACTAATGTCCTTTACAGAAGGAAATCTGCTGACCTTATCTGGTCTGGTCTACATGTGACTCCAGAGCCACAACAATGTGGTTGACTCTCAACTGCCCTCTGAGCAAGGGCAACCAGGGATAGGCAATAAAGGCTGGCCAGCCAGTGATGCTCATGTCCCACAAATGAATTTTAAAAAAGCCCCTTGTAATTTTATACACTTCAGTTAAATCTCACTCAGCCTCCTCTGCTCCAAAGAAAACAAAGCCAGCCTAACCAATCTTTCCACAAACTTTTTTTTCCAAATTCCTGGCACCATCCTCATGAATCTCCTTGTTCCCTCTCCAGTGTGATTACCCCGCTCCTGTAATGTGATGACCAGAACTGTAGGTAGTATTTGGACTGCAATCTAACTAGTATTTCATACAGTTCTATTATAACTAATCAGAACCCTTAGAAGCATTAACATACAGAGGGATCTAGGTGTACAGGTCCACAGTTCCATGAAAGTGGCAACACAAGTGGATAAGGTGTTCAAGAAGGCGTATGGTATGCCTGCCTTCATCAGTCGGAGTATAGAGTATAAAAATTGGCAAGTCATGTTGCAGCTGTATAGAACTTTAGTTAGGCCACATTTGAAAATACTGCATACATTTCTGGTGGCCACACTACCAGAAGGATGTGGAGGCTTTGGAGAAAGTACAGAAAACGTTTACCAGGATGTTGCCTGGTTTCAAGGGTATTAGCTATAAAGAGAGGTTGGACAAAGTTGGTGTATATTCACTTCAATATTGAAGGCTGAGGGACGACCTGATAGAAGTTTACAAAATTAAGAGAGGCAGGGATAGAATGGATAGTCAGAATCTTTTTCCCAGGGTAGAAATGTCAATTACTAGGGAACCCAGGTTTAAGGTAAAAGGGGAAAAGTTTAAAGGAGATTTGAGAGCAAGTTTTTATTCAGAGGACAGTGAGTGCCTGGAATGTGCTTCCAGAGGAGGCAGTAGAAGCAGATACAACAGCAACGTCTAAGAGGCATCTTGACAGATACATGAATAGGCAGGGAATAGAAGGAAACAGACTGAGTAGAGGGAAAAGGTCTTTATTTTAGAAAGGCATCAGTTGTCAGCACAGACTTGGTGGGCTGAGAAGCTTGTTCCTGTGCTGTACTGTTCTTTCTTCCTTGTTCTAATACTCCAGGCCTCAGACAATATCTGGAAGTATCCTGGAATATCATCTTGACCTCTTTATCTACCTGTCCTATCTACCTGTCCTGTTGCCTTTGGGTATCTATGGACCTGCACTCCAAGGTCCCTTGGTACTTCTACAGTTCTCCAAATCCTGCAATTGATTGTGGTTTCCTTTGCCTTGTTTGTCCTCCCACGCTTAGCCCTCACTTCTCTGGATCTGCCATTTTTCCCCACCTGACTAATTGATATCTTTCTGCAATATGCCTTCTTCTCTATCAACCACACCAATCAATTTTCGTATCAAGGTCGTATGCAGGAAGGGGTGGCTGAGAACATTGGGGAGGTTAGATGCGGGGTGGGGGGGAGTCCCATGGGGTCTAGACCTGAGAAATAGTTACCCAGAAGTTAGATGAGGTTTGCATTCTTCTAACTTTTTTTCTGGGTAATTGTTGGTGTGATCCAGTCAGGATCATCTGAAGTTTGTGATTTAAATCACATTTTTGGATGGTTCTTAGTGCAAGGCAATGGCCCAGAGGAAGTTTGCACTTCTGGGCAATTGCCATGCAAACCTTACCTGTGAAATATTCAAGGATATGGGACAAGTGCAGGAAAATAGGATTGACCTGCCTTTAGTGGTTGATACTATGGTAGATACTTGGGGCAGCATGGTGGCACAGTAGTTAGCACTGCTGCCTCACAGCTCCAGGGACCTGGGTTCGATTCCCAGTTTGGGTCACTGTCTGTGTGGAGTTTGCACGTTCTCCCTGTGTCTGCGTGGGTTTCCTCCAGGTGCTCCAGTTTCCTCCCACAGTCTAAAGATATGCTGGTTAGGTGCATTGGCCATACTAAATTGCCCCTTAGTGTCCCGGGATGCGAAGGTTAGAGGGATTAGCGGGGTAAACATGTGGGGTTACTGGGATAAAGCCGAGGTGGGATTGTTGTCGGTGCAGACTCCGTGGGCCAAATGGCCTCCTTCTGCAGTATAGGGTTTCCATGTTATTGTCAGTGCAGACTCGATGGGCTGAAGAACCTTTTCTGCTCTCTATGGCTCAATGACTATGACTCTAAGTTTTCCTCAGCCTATCTTAGATGTACACCCTCAGTCTGAAACTGGGAAAATCAGAAGTTCCAGCCCTTTTACCATGACTCTTTTCCCGCAAGGAGACATTAGAAAAAGTCTTGTGATGTGCTTAGAGAATGCAACGATTGTAGAAGAAGGGCCGGTATGCAGTGTGTCAAGTGTACAGTGTGGAGAATTGAGGATTGCACAAGTGGTGAGTGTGTGAGGAGATTAAAGTGTAACAAGGTGCAATGTGGTGATGGTAGATGAGTGAAAGAAAGTGAGGGAGGGAAGTATTGTGACTTGTGTGGCTCGACGTATTAGCAGAGGGTAGAGGAGCAATAGGTTGGGGTCGTTGAACATCTTTGCTCTTTGAAGACATGTTCTTGGAGCTAAGTTCCTGGTGTTGGCCTCCTCGGTGACCACTTCCCTCAAACAGCTGAGCTCTTGCCGTGGGGAGCTTTCCCCTCATGAGTATAGGATTTCCCTCCTCCTGCCTACTGCCTGCACCTGGGCCTCCAAGGGCAGCAGTAGCAAACGTTGGCAGCCTCTGCTGCATTCTAAAAAATATCTTGTGCTCGGAATTGCATCTCCGTGTTGTCTGAGGCCAGGGTGCTTGTCCCCTTTTAGTGGAGTTAGCTGTCTTTTAGTGACGTTAGTGATGGGCAAATATGCGTGCAGCCAATCAGTGGAACATCTAATTCATGATAACATGCAGGCAACCTGAATATTACATGCTCCTGGACATCACTAATGGGTGTGGTGCAAAAAACATCTCCTGCATGTCTGTTTGTGCACACAATCGAATGTCTAGGTGACTGCCTCAGAGCTTGATTGATAAAAATACATAATTGTTCACCTTCTCGGGGTGATAATTGTGCATGATATCGGAATAGGAAAATTCTAAAGCTGTGTTTATACATCCTGAGCAAATGATGCTTATTTAACCTGAACACAAGTGCAGGGATCCTGGCACCATCAGGCTTCGGGTTAATGTTTTTGTTGAATTCCACGTGTCATTTTGTCCGCCGGCTGATTTTGCGGGAGTGTCCCACAGTGAATGCATATCTGAATGCAGCAAGAAAAGTTCCTCTTCTTGCACTCAGCGCCTTCAGAGTAAAACAACTTTCTGTCCCTCTTTTGCGCCTGTGATACACACTAACCCCAAATGTTTGGCTGTTCTTTAGCTAAACATCTTGCTCTCAATCAGCCACTGCATTTCCCAACTTTTACCCCTCAAGGTTGGTCAGTCTCCTGCTCATTCAAAACTCTTGCCGCTTGCTCTGACTTTTGCTGACCTTCAACCTCCCCGCTAGTCCGCCCCAACCAATATTCCAAGTTTAAAGTTCTCACCTTTCACTTTAAATCAATTCATGGTTCACCCATCATTATCTTTTTAACCTCCTAGAGGCATAGAATGGGAACAGCATAAAAGGAGGCCACACAACCCAATGAGTCCATGGGTGGCACGGTGGCAGTGTGGTTAGCACTGTTGACTCACAGCTCCAGGGACCCGGGTTCAATTCCGGCCTCAGATGACTGTCTGCGTAGAGTTTACATGTTCTCCCACGCCCCAAAGATGTGCAGGTTAAGTGGATTGGCCACACTAACTTGTTGCTTAGTGTCCCCAGATGTGCAGGTTAGGGGGATTAGTGGGGTAAACTACATGGAGTTTCAGAGATAGGGCTTGGGTGGGATGCTTTGTTGGAAGATCGGTGCACAGCTGATAGGCCGAATGTCCTCCTTCTGCACTGTAGGGATTCTATGTGTCTGTGCTGGCCGTCTGCAGGAGCTATTTGCCACTCCCCGCATTTTCACAAGCACTGCAATCATCTCATTTCTCTGACGACATGACCTTTCGTGCACCTCCCTTTGCCCCGCCATTCTCACGTGCCTACAGCCGCATTATCCTTCACTAGAGTGATATGTCTTCCCACAGCTCTCTTTTCCTTTGAATCCTTCCTCAAACTCTACCTATTTGGCATTCACTTGTTCCTGATATGCATTTAGAACATAGAACATAGAACATAGAACAGTACAGCACAGAACAGGCCCTTCGGCCCACGATGTTGTGCCGAGCTTTATCTGAAACCAAGATCAAGCTATCCCACTCCCTATCATCCTGGTCTGCTCCATGTGCCTATCCAATAACCGCTTAAAAGTTTCTAAAGTGTCTGACTCCACTATCACTGCAGGCAGTCCATTCCACACCCCAACCACTCTCTGCGTAAAGAACCTACCTCTGATATCCGTCCTGTATCTCCCACCACGAACCCTATAGTTATGCCCCCTTGTAATAGCTCCATCCACCCGAGGAAATAGTCTTTGAACGTTCACTCTATCTATCCCCTTCATCATTTTATACACCTCTATTAAGTCTCCCCTCAGCCTCCTCCGCTCCAGAGAGAACAGCCCTAGCTCCCTCAACCTTTCCTCATATGACCTACCCTCCAAACCAGGCAGCATCCTGATAAATCTCCTCTGCACTCCCTCCAGCGCTTCCACATCCTTCTTATAGTGAGGTGACCAGAACTGCACACAATATTCCAAATGTGGTCTCACCAAGGTCCTGTACAGTTGCAGCATAACCCCACGGCTCTTAAACTCCAACCCCCTGTTAATAAAAGCTAACACACTATAGGCCTTCTTCACAGCTCTATCCACTTGACTGGCAACCTTTAGAGATCTGTGGATATGGACCCCAAGATCTCTCTGTTCCTCCACAGTCTTCAGAACCCTACCTTTGACCCTGTAATCCACATTTAAATTTGTCCTACCAAAATGAATCACCTCACATTTATCAGGGTTAAACTCCATTTGCCATTTTTCAGCCCAGCTTTGCATCCTATCTATGTCTCTTTGCAGCCTACAACAGCCCTCCACCTCATCCACTACTCCACTTTTTATGAGGAGTCTAACAACACCAGGTTAAAGTCCAACAGGTTTATTTGGTAGCAAACGCCACTAGCTTTCAGACCGCTGCTCCTTCGTCAGGTGAGTGGGAGATCTGTTCATAAACAGCAAACAGGGCATATAAAGACACAAACTCAATTTACAGAATAATGAATAATGATTGGAATGCGAGTCTTTACAGCTAATCAAGTCTTAAAGGTACAGACAATGTGAGTGGAGAGAGCGTTAGCACAGGTTAAAGAGATGTGTATTGTCTCCAGACAGGACAGCCAGAGAGGCTTTGCAAGTCCAGGCAAGTTGTCGGAGTTACAGATAGTGTGACATGAACCCAAGATCCCAGTTGAGGCCATCCTCATGTGTGCGGAACCTGGCTATCAGTCTCTGCTCAGCGACTCTGCGCTGTCGTGTGTTGTGAAGGCCACCTTGGACAACGCTTACCCGAATATCAGAGGCCGAATGCCCGTGACCGCTGAAGTGCTCCCCAACAGGAAGAGAACAGTCTTGCCTGGTGATTGTCGAGCGGTGTTCATTCATCCATTGTCGTAGCGCCTGCATGGTTTCTCCAGAGCCTTCAACATGTCATTGATGAAGACGAACATCTCGCCAAGGCCATCCCCACACCCCCACTTCTTGCCTTCAAACAACCGCACAACCTCAAACAGACCATTGTCCGCAGCAAACTACCCAGCCTTCAGGAGAACAGTGACCACGATACCACACAACGCTGCCACAGCAACCGTTGCAAGATGTGCCGGATCATCGACACAGATGCCATCATCTCACGTGAGAACACCATCCACCAGGTACACGGTACATACTCTTGCAACTCGGCCAACATTGTCTACCTGATACACTGTGGAGATGCCGACGTTGGACTGGGGTAAACACAGTAAGAAGTTTAACAACACCAGGTTAAAGTCTAACAGGTTTATTTGGTAGCAAAAGCCACACAAGCTTTCGGAACCTTAAGCCCCTTCTTCAGGTGAGTGGGAATTCTGTTCACAAACAGGACATATAAAGACACAAACTTAATTTACAGAATAATGGTTGGAATGTGAATATTTACAGCTAATCAAGTCTTTAAGATACAAACAATGTGAGTGGAGAGAGCAACAAGACAGGCTAAAGAGATGTGTATTGTCTCCAGACAGGACAGCCAGTGAGACTCTGCAAGTCCAGGCAAGCAGTGGGGATTACAGATAGTGTGACATGAACCGAATATCCTGGCTGTCCTATCTGGAGACAATACACATCTCTTTAACCTGTGCTAATGCTCTCTCCACTCACATTGTCTGTACCAATGATTATTCATTATTCTGTAAATTGAGTTTGTGTCTTTATATGCCCTGTTTGCTGTTTATGAACAGATCTCCCACTCACCTGACGAAGGAGCAGCGCTCCGAAAGCTAGTGGCGTTTGCTACCAAATAAACGTGTTGGACTTTAACCTGGTGTTGTTAGACTCCTTACTGTGTTTACCCCTGTCCAACGCTGGCATCTCCACATCATGCATTTATGAAGCATCTTTTTCCATGTGAATGATGTTGTATGAGTATTCATGTGAGAACGTGATGATGTGGCTACAATAGAGTGTCGTGAGTACGGGAGTAACCCTCGGGGGCGTGGGCAGCGCAAAAGTGTTGAAGTAGTTGCTAGGTTAGTGAATAAACTACTCCCTGTTGAAAGTCCTTGATGTCAGTGATTCAGGAACCCAGAACATTGACATGATGTCCAGAGTTCCCAGTATGGCACCAGGACTTTGCCACATCGACCCACTCATCTTTAATGACAATATTGCAGATAGTTGGGAACAGCTCAAGAGGGAATGGCAAGGCCCCACTGCCTGACAAGTTGAGAAAGGTATAGGCTTACACGCTATTAAACTTAGCAAGCCCCAAAGCCACTGAAAGATTTAAGTCATTTGTTTTCCAGATGGAGGAAGTAAAAGAGGATCCTGAAATAATCCTAAACAAGTTCAAGTATATTTGTCTCCTGGTAAAGAAACATAATCCTTGCTAGACATGTGTTCAGTTCAACAGACCAAAGAGCAGATGAATCAATACAATCTTACACTGCCACCCTGAAAATCTTGGCAAAGAAATATGCATTTGGAATCCTCACTGATGAACTAATCAGGGATCGAATAGTTTGTAGAATTCATAGTGATGTAGTCCACAAGCAGCCATGGATATCTGTATGTTAAATGAGTGATCAGAAACAAGAAGCAGAGATTTCAGGCAGGAAACAGAAGTATTCACTGTATAGGGAGCACCTCGTTCCAACTGCAGTGGCCAGCACTCTCTGAACAGTTAACTTTCATAGAATCATAGAATCCCACAGTGCTGAAGGAGGTCATTCAGCTCATTGAGCATGCGCCAACAAAAATCCCACCCATGCCCTATCCCCATAATCTCACATATTTACCCAGCTAATCCCCCTAACACTAAGAGGTAATTTAGCATGGCCAATCCACTCAACTTGCACATCTTTGGACTGTGGGAGGAAACCTGAGCACCAGGAGGAAACCCACGCAGACACGGGGTGAATGTGCAAACTCCACACAGACAGTCACCCAAGACCAGAATTGAACCCGGGCCCCTGGTGCTGTGAGGCAGCAGTGCTAACCATTGTGCCACCATGTCGCTATGGGCAAGAGCCCAATCGGGGCCAACAGCGAGGCCTGGGAGGACCACAATGAGTTCTGCGGTTTTTTCTGGTGCAAAACTCATTTTCCGGTCCACTCCTGATTCTCCAGGCCAATTGGAGGGCAATTAGGGATGGGCAATACATGCTGGCCCAGCCACTGACATCCACATCTTTATATATGATAAATGATGCAACAAATGTAGGAAATTGAATCGGTTCACAGATCGAAACCACAGCAGCCTTCCTTTGCCATCAGCAACATGGCACCTGATCAGTCCTCCATGGAAAGGGGTGGCTTTAGGGTGAGTGAATTGGACCTCAGCCAAACCAGTGAAGCTACAGAGCTTCCTACAACACTCTATTGCGAGACTGTCAATACCATCACAGAAAAGAGTGAGATCTTCACCAGCCTCAACATAATTTGCGATGATGTAAGACTGAAGGTAAGGACTGACACTGGAGCAAAGTATAACATATAATCCAGCTGAATGTTATGAGAACTAGACCCATATGCAGCACCAGGCCCCGGCACACAGGCAAACCTCATGGCTTATGGCGGACAAACTATCTGTACCAAAGGTGTAGCAATCCTTCACTGCACACAGGGAAAGTTCAAGTTGCATACAGTTCACCAAAATGTAAAGCCACTACTAGGTCTTTAGGCAGCATTATATCAGGGCTCATTCAACTTGGTTCAGAAGTGCATGCTCTACAACTCCAAGCCCCAGTGATGACAGCATGTAGAGACTTTTTCAACTGTGATATAATTGGTAAGCTACCAGTTGTATCCAACGTGAGACTAGGTGATTCAGTATCACCAACGGTCTGTGCTCCGAGAAGTGTACTGTTAGCCGTGAAGCAGAAAGTAGTTAATGATCTGCATTGGATGAGGACACTGGGTGTCATTACTCCTATTGATGAGGCCACAGAATAGGTTTCAGTAATGGTGGCTGCAGTAAAGAAAGATGGCAGTGACACAGTGCGCTTGGACAAGTTATTGCTCAGACCTCATCACCCTATGAAGACAGTAGGACAGGTGATAGCAGACATGCCAAATTCTAAGGTGTTCCACATCCTCGATGCAAAATGTGGGTTCTGTTGCAGATGCAAATTGCAGACCCTGTTAGACCAACCTTGTGATATCATCACCGATGCCATTTTTTTTAGGGTGGTGCTATGCAAGAACGTGATGCAGGTCTTTGTCTCGTCCTTGACAGAATCAGGACCATACAGCTGAAGCTTAACCCTGCAAAATGCAAATTCAGGGTCAATCAGGTTGCGTGTGTGAGCCATTTTCACAGTAACTTAATTGCAGTGTTAATGTAAGCCTACTTGACTAATAAATAAATAAACTTTACTCACAGCTGATGGTGTAAAGCTCCATACAGACAAGATTATAGAAAGATCATAGAGTCCCTACAGTGCAGAAGGAGGCCATTCAGCCCATCGGGCCTGCACCAACAACAATCCTACCCAGGCCCTATCCTCATTATCCTACATATTTACCTTGCTAGTCCCCTAGGGGCAATTTTAGCATGGCTAATCAACATAACCCACACATCTTCGGAGTGGGAGGAAACCCACGCAGATATGGGGAGAACATGCAAATTCCACACAGACAGTCGCCCAAGGCTGGAATTGAACCCAGGTCCCTGACGCTGTGAAGCAGCAGTGCCAACCACTGTGCCACCGTGCCACCCTTGACAAGACACTGGCTATACAATAGATGGCCATTCCTGTGGACAAGCACACCTTACAATGCTTTCTTGGAATGACAAATTATCTTTCTAATGTCTGTGGAGGTAGTGGCGTAGTGGTATTGTCAGCAGACTAGTTACCCAGAGATCCAGATAATATTCTGCCTATCCAGGTTCAAATCCCATCACAGCCGATGGTGAAATTTGAATTCAATGAAAATTGAAGTGTCACTGATGAAGAAACCATTGTCAATTGTTGTACATACCCATTTGCTTCACCAATGTCCTTTAGGGAAGGTAATCTGCCATCAATCCACAGCAATATTGTTGACTTTCAACTGTCCGCTGAAATGGCCTAGCAGGGCAATTAGGGATGGGCAATGCATGCTAGCCCAGCCACTGACACCCACATCCCATGAATGAATAAAAAAATGGCGTAGGCCATTCAGCCCATCAAGCCTGCTCCACCATTCAATGCAATCATGGCAGATCATAGAATGTGGATGTCAGTGGAATGGTAAGCAACATTTAGTCTTAGTTAATCCGTTTTCCATTCGACCACCTGCCAAACACAATGAGTACCTCAGTTATCATCAAGTTCAAGAGACACTTGGCCACACACGGGATCTTGCAGAGGTTCATGACAAACAATGCTTACCAATTCATCCCCACTGAATTACAATCCAACCCACATGTGGCCATGGCAAGTTGGTGTTGGCACATAGCCATGCGCCATAAACAAACAGTTATGAGGTACCCTCAGATGGTGCCCATTATGGACACCACCGCCATCACCTCCTTCTGATATCGGAACCAGCACCAACAGATGGCATAAGGCCACTGCATCAATGGACCTGCAGAGTACTCCAGAGGCCAATACCCTGCACCCACAGCACACACTGATGCAACATTCCGGGTCGCATGGGTGTGATGACATGACTGCAAATGAAGCGACATGTCAGGAATACAAGAGTTATCTCTGGGAGCACAGGCAGTCAACAAGGCCGGAATTTTACCGGCGCGCCCGCCCGAGGCTCGTAAGATCGCAGCCGAGGCCAATGGAGAATGCCATTCTGCAGGCCTCACCCACCCCGATTTCAGGGCGGGTGTGCCAGTAAAATCAGGGCCCGCCCGAGGCTCGTAAGATCGCACCCAAGGCCAACGGAGAATGCCGTTCTGCGAGCCTTGCCCGCCCCGATTTCAGGGCAGGCGTGCCAGTACAATCAGGGCCCAAGTGTTGAAGTAGCTACTAAGCTAGTGAGTAAGCTATTCTTTGTTGAAAGTCCTTATCAGTAATTCGGAATCCAACACATTCACGCTACGCAAATGCAGGTTGATGTTTTTGTTGCTGTTTATTACAGTTGGAGTGATTGAGAGGTGATCAGGAAGAGCAAAGGGTGAAGTCCAATGATCCCTCACTAGGGTTTCACAGGTAAAAGCCAAGTCTGCTGAGGCCTGCGTACTGCCAAAACACTCAGCATGCCTAAGTAATGCAACAAGGGTTGCGCAGAAACCGCGAGACTATTCACAGCCAGGTTCTGGAAGGGAAAAGGAAAAACAAGCAAAGAGTTGAATGAATGGCTAAAGAATGAAATATTCCAATAAATTCAACATGTAATGTAATAGGAAGAATGTGCTTTGACCCTGCCAGGAGATTGTTACAAGTTTCATCAGTTATCCTCATCTGCATTAGCCCTGACTCCTGCTGTTACTGATACTTTCATATTCACATTCTGAATTCCATTCCTGCTCCAGTAAAGCAATTTCACAAAATGAAGTAACCCATTGTAAAAACGATTAAGTGCAGAAAAATAAATCGATTGACTGATTCTCGTTTATTATCTGTGCTATTCTCCAGCTATAAGTTACACACTGCAGGATTTACTAACATGATCAGTGACAGTGAATAGGATTAAACATTCATTGAGCTGCAGAGGATTATTATTTTTTATGTTATCTTATTGTACAGTCAGCTTTTAAGAGTGGGGTTCGGCTTGTATATCAGGATGTGGGGAAGGTGGGGGGTGGGGCGGGGGGGTGGGGGTGGGGAGAGTGTATGAGGTCTAAAAGCCACTCAGCTCTAAATAAGGAGGTTGTGGATTCAAATTCCACTCCAAGGACTTAAACACAAAGTCTCAGCAGAATGCAGATTCTAATGCAGACTGAGAGGGAGTGCTGCACTGTTGGAGGCATTCAGATAAATTCTCCAGTCTCGCATACAGAGTACAGGAATGCGATAGAGAATCTGGTGAACTGGCACGACGACAATAATCTCTCCCTCAATGTCAACAAAACGAAGGAGATTGTCATCGACTTCAGGAAGCGTAGTGGAGAACATGTCCCTGTCTACATCAACGGGGATGAAGTAGAAATGGTCGAAAGCTTCAAGATTTGCGGTGTCCAGATCACCTGTCCTGGTCCCCCCCCCCCCCCCCATGCCAACACTATAGATAAGAAAGCCCACCAACACCTCTACTTTCTCAGAAGACTAAGAAAATTTGGCATGTCAGCTCCGACTCTCACCAACTTTTACGGATGCACCATGGAAAGCATTCTTTCTGGTTGTATCACAGCTTGGTATGGCTCCTGCTCTGCCCAAGATCGCAAGAAACTACAAACGGTCGTGGATGTAGCCCAATTCATCACACAAACCAGCCTCCCGTTCATTGACTCTGTCTACACTTCCCGCTGCCTCGTAAAAGCAGCCAGCATAATTAAGGATCCCATGCACCCCGGACAATCTCTCTTCCACCTTCTTCCATCAGGAAAAAGATACAAAAGCCTGAGGTCACGTACCAACTGACTCAAGAACAGCTCCTTCCCTGCCGCCATCAAACTTTTGAATGGCATTAAGTTGATCTTTTTCTACACCCTAGCTATGACTGTGACACTACATTCTGCGCTCTCTTGTTTCCTTCTCTATGAACGGTATGCTTTGTCTGTATAGTGCGCAAGAAACAAAACTTTTCACTGTATGTTAATACATGTGACAATAATAAATCAAATCAAATCAAAATGCCCCGCTCCCATTGCTAGCGAGAACAGAGAATTTGGCGCTTAGCCAAACCTCCATGCACAGTAGCTGGACAGGATAATCCCAGCCACATGCGAGGTTGGAGAATTCCAGCCATTGGGGTAAACTTTCCAGTTCTGCCTGCCACGGGAATCATAGCGGGCAAGACAAAAAGTTTGGTGGACCATTTGAAGGTACATTGACCTCGAACGGTAATTTCTGGTCTTAGTGGCCGTAGAATCCTGCCCATTGTCTTTTGGATGAGATGTTAAACTAAGGCCTCAACTGAGGCCTACTTGAGGAAAAGAAAGGATGTTCCTTCCTCTCATGTCCTAACCAATATCCTCAAACAACACCTAAAAGCAGGTTACCCCCTGGCCCCAATCACATTGCTGTTTGTGTGACCCTGCTGTGCATAAATCACCTTTCTGACATTTTCATAGTGACTACGTTTCAAAAATGCTTCATTGGTTGTAAGGCACCTCGGACATCCTGAGATTGTTATGTAGAAACAAAGAAACATACAAACTAGAAGCAGGAGTAGGCCATTTGGTCTTTGAGCCCTGCTCCGCCATTCATTTTGATCATGGCTGATCATCGAATTCAATATCCTGATCCCCCCTTCCCCCCATATCCTTTAATCCCTTTAGCCCCAAGAGCTACATCTAATTTCTTCTTGAAATTACACAACATTTTGGCCTCAACTACATTCTGTGGTAGTGAATTCCACACATTCACCACCCTCTGGGTGAAGAAATTTCTCCTCGCCTCAATTCTAAAACGTTTACCCCTCATCCTCAAACTATGACCCATAGTTCAGGACTCTCCCACCATTGGGAACATTCTTTCTGAATCTACCCTGTCTAACCCTGTTAGAATTTTATAATGTTTGTTTTATAATTAGGGCTTTTGTAATATGGGCTGACTTGCAAATTCCTTTCTTCAAATTCTCTTGTTACATCCCTTTTTAACTTTCATCACCATGGCTACATTAAAAATCTTAGATTTGCTTATGCATAACGAACAGCTAGTTACAGTACCTAAACTCATCCACTTTGAAGTTTCTTTATGACAAGACTGCATATTGAGAATTAAACAATCAAAGACAGTTTATCTTACCTATGGAAGGAAAGGCATTCTTCTTATCTCCATCTAGAATCATTAAGTCACTAATCCTCTCAGTAGTATTTTATAAATTCCACTTGGTTTTTTAAAATCATTTAGGCTCTGACATTCAAAGAGATCACAGAATTTGAATAATATAAGCGAGTCAGGTTTGTATTTTGATCACCCACATTAAGATCACGGGTAAAGACCCCACAAGTTAGTACACAGTACAAAGCAAAATCTGGAATGTTACTTCAAGCTAAATCATGATAATAGGGGACAGAGGTTCAAACTGACTGAAGATCCATCTGTGACTGATGTCAAGACCTTCTTCACATGAGAAGTGGTCAACGCATGCAGTTGACTTAGGGTTGCGGAACCAAAAAACCTGTTAAGAATTGAACTGCTGTGATGGGATCAGGATGGATGAGCTAGGGTCTTTGTCATCTATATCTAATGAAGTGTGTGGAGTTTGTACATTCTCCCCGTTTCTGCGTGGGTTTCCTCTGGCTGCTTCAGTTTCCTCCCACAGTCCAAAGATATGCAGGTTAGGTGGATTGGCCATGCTAAATTGCCCCTTAGTGTCAAGGGAACTAGCTAGCGTAAATGCATGGGGTTATAGGGATAGGGCCTGGGTGGGATTGTGGTCAGTGCAGACTCGATGGATCGACTGGGCTCCTTCTGCACTATAGGATTCTATGAAAACTCATGTTTTATTTACTGTGGCTATTTTATAGGTGAGACCAGACTATTTTGCTATGTTGATGGATGAGATAGCCCTAATCCTCCAATATGTTTTGCCAATGTGAAGTTCTACGTTTATTCAAGTCTCCTGTTAACTCAGGAAAGTTATTTTAAGGGTGGAATTTTCTTCTCCAGAGTCTAAGGGCCCAATTCTCCCATCTTGAGGCTAAGTGCATATGCCAGCAGGAAAACGTGAGTGTTTTGCGCTTGGCAGTGGCAAGGTCTTTCAGGTGGGATTCACCTGAAAGGTCTTTCAGGTGGGATGAGTTAATTTCGAGCAACCCATGGCCAGACCCATTGTTCTGAGGCTGAGCACTATTTTTAAAGGGCACACCAATCTCTGCCCCCCCTCCCCACCACCCCCCCCCCCCCTCTCCCGCCACAAAAAATGGAATGGATTGATCAGCCTCCCTCAGACCTTCTACTCAACTCCCCTTCAGGCCATACATCTTGACAGTGTCCACGGTGCACTGTCCCCTGGCACCCTGGCACTAACACCCTGATCTGGTGCCTTAGGCCCTGAGAGGGGCTATGGGGAAATGACACAAAAAAGGAGTTGAGGCCGGCATAAGTCAGCCATGATCTTATTGAATGGCGGGGCAGGCTTGGAGGGCCTGATGGCCTGCTCCTGCTTCTATTTCTTGTGTTCTTGTGTGAGTTGAGAAGCACAGTGTCCTCCAACCATGCTCCATCGTTGAGTATATTTAAGACTTCTGGCCTTGCAGGGAGTCAAGGAATGTGGGGAACTGTGGTGAGGTAGTGGGGGAGAGCTGGGAGGTGGAGTTGGGGAGAGGATGGACCATGGTTGTATCGAATGCAGAGAGGTTTTGAAGGGGCGAATGGTCAACTCCTCCTCTTATTTATCCTGCTCCTGTGTTCCAGGTATTGGCATCGCGAGCATTTTCCATAAACCTTCCTGGTTTTCAATATATGGAAAATGACACCTCCGAACAACGATAAGCGCAACCAAAAGCATTGAAGTGTTTCATTAACTTACATCGCAGAGTTTGGAGATCTTGTATATTTTGATCTTTCACCCCTTCATGTCATGCATCATTGTGGCACAGTGGTTACTACTGTCTCACAGCGCCAGGGACCCAGGTTCAATTCCCGGCTTCGGTCACTGTCTGTATGGAGTCTGCACGTTCTCCCCGTGTCTGTGTGGGTTTCCTCCGGGGCTCTGGTTTCCTCCCAAAGTCCGAAAGACTGGTTAGGTGCATTGGCCATGCTAAATTCTCCCTTGGTGTACCCGAACAGGTGCCGGAGTGTGACGACTGGAAGATTTTCATAGTAACTTCATTGCAGTGTTAATGTAAGCTTACTTGTGACACTAATAAATAAACTTAAACTTAAAGCCATCATGACAGCTGACTTTGTAGATTCCACTGCAGCCAACGACTTATCCTGCTGTCTTGAAGCGAAGGAGTAGTTCTTTTTGTAACTCTTGTTGCTCTGAGCAGAGTAAGAAGTCTCATAACACCAGGTTAAAGTCCAACAGGTTTATTTGGCAGCACTAGCTTTCGGAGCCCCAAGCCCCTTCTTCAGGTGAGTGAGGACTCGTGTTCACAAACAGGGCATATAAAGACACAAACTCAATTTACAAGATTACAAGATCTTTATCTGCCCTGTTTGTGAACACGAGTCCTCACTCACTTGAAGAATGGGCTTGGGGCTCCGAAAGCTAGTGCTGCCAAATAAACCTGTTGGACTTTAATCTGGTGTTGTGAGACTTCTTACTGTGCTTACCCCAGTCCAACGCCGGCATCTCCACATCATGGCTCTGAGCAGAGACAGGGAGCATTCAATCCAATGTGCCTGTGCAGATGCTTTGAAATTGCTCACTCCTCACTCATGCACCATTGCCATTTTGTTTTGTTTTCAGGCATTTTTCCGATTATCTTTTAAAGAGTATTATTGAATCTGCTTCTGCCACCACCCTTTCAGGCAGTACATTCTAGATCATGGCATTAACAACGTTCTCTTCATCACTCCTTCGGTTCTTTGCCAAAATCTGAAATCTGTTCTCTGGTAATCAACCCTCCAGGAATCAAAACAGTTTCTTCCTTACTTTTCTATCAAAATCCTTCAAAATTTTGGACACTATTTTGATTACATTCCTTATAACGATACCAAAAATCCCACACTGCTTCCACAAATTTTCACATGAAATTAGTCATTATGAATAAAGCTGTATGGGAAAATAAATTAATCCCCGGTGTCAAAATTGGATTGAACCAAATTGGTATATTCACAGAATCCCTACAGTGCAGAAGGAGGCCATTCAGCCCATCAAGCCTGCACCAACAACAATCCCATCCAGGCCCTACCCCAGTAACACCACGTATTTACCCTGCTAGCCCCCCCTGGCACTAAGGGGCAATATATCATGGCCAATCAACCTAACCCACACATCTTTGGAATGTGGGAGGAAACCAGAGCACCCAGAGGAAACCCACGCAGACACGGGGCGAACATGCAAACTCTACACGGTGACCCAAGCTGGAAATCGAACCAGGGTCCCTGGCGCTGTGAGGCAGCAGTGCTAACCATTATGCCACCGTGATGGATGGCATGAAGTGGTGAAAGGTCCAAATACACAAATTTTCCAAACTCTGCGATGTAAGTCACCCAGGGCTGGAATTAAACCGGGCCCTTGATGCTGTGAGGCTGCAGTGCTAACCACTGTGTCACCGTACCATGATATTGCAAGGCTGCTGGGAAAGAAAATGTGCGTGTTTCACATCGATAATCAACAATCCTGCTTTATACTTACTGCACTTTAAGAATAGACATGACTCAAGTCATATTGTGACACAAAATATGAATGATAACAGGGAGATACAGCATCTGGACTGAAAACTCTGGGAAAAATCTACTCATTAATTATGGCAGGTTTTAATTTCATGAAAGTGATTAATGTGGAGGTGGACTTGCTCGAGTTAGTTACACAATTTTCTTGTAACTCAAGATGAAATCCTTTGGTACTGCCAGTAATGGGGAGGCTGGCGGGCAGGGAATTTAATTTAATTTGATTTAATGGTCTGGAACAAAGGGTTGCAAGTCTGGGGATATAGGGTAGGGTCATTTAGGACTGAGATGAGGAGAAATTTCTTCACTCAAAAGGTAGTGAACCCAAGGAATTCTCTAGCATTGAAGGTTGTGGAGGTCAAGTCACTGAATATATTAAAGAAGATAGTATTCTGGATACTAAAGGCTTCAAGGGATATGACAATAGAGTAGGAGTATAACACTGAGATGGAGGATCAGTCATGATAATATTGAATGATGCAGAAGTCTTGAAGGGCTGAATGGCCTACTCCTGCTGCTATTTTCCATGTTTCTGTAATGTCCTAACAACATCAGGAGTTGTGGGTTTTAAACAAAAAGAAGAGATGTGATTTGCACATGTAGATTCACAACAGGTTTATTGAAAGAGATGTTCTCTGCACAGAACAGAAAATAAAACTAAACGGGAATCTATACAACACCCCACTGACATCATCATGAAGTCATGTGACCAACTCTTAAAGCAATCATGCAACCACTTAAATAGATACCAATTTCAATCTGGCATGAGATCAAAATTCCATTTGCCAATGACAGGATAAACTGTAGGAATTTTGTTCTTGGGCCTTTAAATGCAGGTTGAGCCATCCAGCAAACAATGTCGAGAAGACCTTTTGTATGTATTAGCATGTCATGTACGCTCATTAAAAGGTCACTTCACCAGCACTAAGTTCCCCTGCCAAAATAAGTTCCCCTCCAACGGAAAAACCTGGGTAGTGTCACAAACTGGCACTGTGGCACAGTGGTTAGCACTGCTGCCTCACAGCGCCAGGGACCTGGGTTCGATTCCTGGCTTGGGTCACTGTCTATGTGGAGTTTGCACGTTCTCTCCATGCCTGCGTGGGTTTCCTCTGGGTGCTCTGGTTTCCTCCCACAGTCTGAAAGATGTGCTGGTTAGGTGCATTGACCCAAACAGGTGGTGACTAGGGGAATTTCACCCTAACTTCATTGCAGTGTTAATGTAAGCCTTACTTGTGACTAATAAATAAACTTTACTTTTTATTCCATGACTTTGAGGTGAGAGGGCCTTCTTGGGAACTGCTCACAACTTGCCACAAATCAGGTGTTGGTAGAACAAGCTACATGTAGGCTGGACATGGGAGGTTGCAGAAGGGTGGAAAGAGTGAGTTTGTCTACGGAAGGGAGGGAGGCAGCAAGGGAATGCAAGGATACAAGGATATGAGATGGAGGGAAGGGGCTGTCACATTGGGTTTGTGGATTGTGTGGCTGGGTGGGAGAGGGGGCTTCACCAGTGAGGATGTTTGGAGATGGGCAGATGGTCCCAGAGGACAGGGCCAGTGCCATTGACAGTGGCATCCTGGGTGTTGAACTGAGCATGCTAGAGCAAAGTTGGGAAGAGCCACTGTCAGAGGGGGGGATGGGATGCATAGGCAGAGGGTGATAGCCAAGAAGGTGGAGGTTTCATTGATATAGCCAACCAGATTGCTCAGATCACAAGAGGGTCAGGGTAGTCTTGGGGATGGTAACAGGTATAAGCTCCAAGAGGAGGGCAGGCATGTGGAGATGAATGGTAATGGTGAATGGTAATCGGGTCCAGGGTTACCGGGAGATGTTCATGGATGACAGAGGGGGACGAATGGTGACATTGAGTGGGTCAAAGGTGATGGGGGTAATATGGTGGGTGACGGAAGAGGAGAAAAGCTAGTAGAGTGAGTCTCAAAATTAACACAAGCCACTTTTCATTGACATCGCCATCAAGCGGTATTTGCTTAGCAATAACCTGCTCACTGATGCTCAGTCTGGGTTCCATCAAGGCCACTCAGCTCCTGACCTCATTACAGCTTTAGTTCAAACATGGACAAAAGAACTGAACTCCAGAGGTGAGGAGAGAGTGACTGCCCTTGATTTTAAGGCAGCATTTGACTGAGCATGGCATCAAGGAGCTGGAATCAATAGGAATCAGAAGGAAAAGCCTCCACTGGTTGGTGTCATACCTGGCATAAGGGAAGATGGTTGTGGTGGTTGGAGATCAATCATCTCTGTCCCAGGACATCACTGCAGGAGTTCCACAGGATAGTGTCCTAGGCCCAACCATCTTCAGCTACTTAATCAATGACCTTCCCTCCATCATGAAGTCAGAAGGGGAGGGCGGCACGGTGGCACAGTGGTTAGCACTGCTGCCTCACAGTGCCAGGGACCCAAGTTCAATTCCAACCTTGGGTAACTGTCGGTTGGGATTTGCACATTCTCCCCGTGTCTGCGTGGGTTTCCTCCGGGTTCTCCGGTTTCCTCCCACACTCCAAAGATGTGCAGGTTAGGCAAATTGGCCGTGCTAAATTGACCCCTAGTACCTTCAGGGGGATTGGCAGGGTAAATACTGTTACAGGGATAGGGCCTGGGTGGGATTTTGTTCGGTGCAGGCGCGATGGGCCAAATGGCTTCCTTCTGCACTGTAGGAGTTCTATGATTTGATGATTCTATGGGGATGTTCACTGATGATTGCAAATGCGCAGTACCATTCACAGCTCCTCACATACTGAAGCAGTCTATGTCCAAATGCTTTGTCCATACTTGAGGGTATCCAGGCTTGTGCTGATCTGTGGCAAGTAACTTTCGCACCCCAAAAGTGCCAGGCAATAATCATCACCAAAAGGAGGGAACCCAACCATTGCCCCTTTCATTCAATGCTATTACCATCACTGAATCCCCTACTATCAAAATCTTGGGGGTTTATCATTGACCAGAAACTGAACTGGACGAGCCATATAAATACCACGGCTACAAAAGCAGGTCAGGAGTTGGGAATCCTGCAGTGAGTAACTCACCTCCTTACTTCTTTGCCAGTGCTTCCTTCCAGAGCTCCGCAGGGGACCTGTGTTGTACCTCTCAGTCAGTGAAACACAAGGTGCATCTGGCAGGTGACATGTGTCGTTCAGGACACCAATTTGTCCAATGCCACCTGGATCCTGAAAGTCAGGCTACAAGATCATTGGGATTTGCAGCAATCTCAGGTTTCCTGCAAGTGTTGGGTGCTATTGACTGCACACATGTGGCTGTGAGAGTTCCCTGGAAACAGCCAGTCATTTTTATTAATAGAAAAGGATTCCATTCTTTGAGTGTGAAGCTCATATGTGAATACAGATGGAAAATTCTGTGTGGTGGGCCTCAGATCCCAGGGAGTTCTCACAATGCCTACACTCTGACCCACTCCTTGGTACCACAGTTTTTGAAGGACCTTGGCATTTGCAGGGATGGGCAAGGCCTGGACAAGCCATCAGAAAACCTGGATGATGATGCCCATTCACCATCTGCAGAGTGCTGCTGTGGAGAGCTCTTTCCTCCACCAGGATCATGACTGAGCAGACCTTAGGCCTCCTAAAGATGAGGTTCAGGTATCTGGACCACTCAAGCAGGGTTCTCCAACACTTCCAACAGAGGATGTCCGAGATCATCATTGTACACTGCAGTCCTACACAACCTCACGCTATGAACAGGAGATGTCTTGGCTGAGAGAGGACCAAGTTATCTCCTCCAATGTGGAAGGCAATGAAGGGATGGAGTTTACAACAGCCAGGATGTCTCTAAGTCACAGTACGAAAGATATGCTGATTAGGTGCATTGGCCATGATAAATTCTCCCTCAGTGTACCTGAACAGGCGCCGGAGTGTGGCAACTGGGAGATTTTCACAGTAACTTCATTGAAGCAAGCCTACTTGTGACACGAATAAATAAGCTTAAAAAAATGCAGTTTTGAATTTGAAATGTCAGAACTCAAGAAATGTAGGTACTGAATCACAAAAGGCCAGGAAGTAATTAGGAAAGTTAATCGAATATTATCCTTTATTGTGAGGGGAATTGACTACACTAGTCGGAAGGTTATGCTTCAGTTGAACAGGGATTGGTGAGATCACCTCTGATGTATTGTGTACAGTACTGGTCTCCTTATAAATGAAGGATGTAAATGCATTGGAAGCAGTTCAGAGAGGGTTTACCAGACTCATACCTAGAATGGGCGGGTTGTCTTATAAGGAAAGATTGGACAGTTTAGATTTGTATTCATTGGATTTTAGAAGAGTAAGAGGCAACTTGATGGAAACCTTTCAGATCCTGAGGGGTATTGACAGGGTAGATGTGAAGAGAATGTTCCTTCTTGTTGGAGAATCTAGAACGAGGAGTCACTGTTGAAAAATAAGGCGTCGCTCATTTAAGACAGAGATAAGGAGAAATTTCTTCTCTCAGAGAGTCATGAGCCTCTGAAAGTCTCTTCCTCAAAAGGCAATGGAAGCAGAGTCTTTGAATATTTTTAAGATTAGGCTCTTGATTAATGAGGGATGAAAGGTTATTGCGGATAGGCAGGAATGTGGGGTTGAGGTTACATTCAGAGCAGCCATGGCGGAGCAGGCTTGAGGGGCCGAGTGGCCCACTCCTGCTCCTAATTCATATGTGTGTATGAATCTTAAAACACACATTTTAAAGTATTGATATACCATGTTATTATTTTGATACTGCTTTGTCATACCATGTGATCAAGTCAGATCAGCTGTATTACAATGGAATTGAAAGAGCTACAGCTTGTTATATTGGCAGTGGTTTAGGTTTCACTGAAAGGAAGCTACACTCAGCGGCCAAAAAATAAATAAAAGCAGCACAAAAGGGGCATTTGTTCCAATTGGCTTGCAAGCATTGGAAATTTAAGTGATGTCTGGCATCAGTCTGGAAGACCAAGTTAATGCATTCTTCGCTGCTTTGGAGAATTCTCAACATCGTAATGCAATTGTCTTCTCTCTAACGTTCAGTAATATATCTGTCAAACCCCCCTCCCCCTCAAAAAAAACACACACATGTAGAAAATGTAACAATCTTTCCAACAAATAGAAGGTCGAAAGCTGCCAGTGCAATGTTAAATTGCAATACTGCTCTTTAAATCATCGAACACAATCGCATGGAAGAGATACTTTCGCTTAGATAAAGGAGAGCAGTAGGACAGGGAGGTATTCTCCACCTGAATTTCCCCAGCCCAGTTTAGGAGTGGCCTGGGGAAATTCTCCATGCAAACAATGCACAACACACTGAAGGCAATTTTGAGCCCGCACTCTCCATCTGCGAGATTGGCAGAGCGCGTTCAAAATCCCAAGGATACGCTTTGTGCTGGCAGGTTTCTGAGTTCCGATCTTACCGGTTTCTCGTCAGTGTGAAACACACCGTGGGACCGCAAAATGCGTCGTTTAATACATTAGCGTGTCATTAGTGAGCGCTGTCTCTGGGACTTCTCCCCCTCACCAGATATACAGCGTGCGCCGGGGACATCACATCGGTGCTAGTTACAACATAAGCGTGACCCTGGCACCTTCACTTCCGAGGGGGGTTTTGGAGGTGAGCGCTCAGGCAGCCAGCACCCCCCATGGTGTGCATCGCTCAGGGGGCACTAAAGAGGACTCAGGGAACACTTGGTTCAACTTGGGTCAGGGGTGGGGACCCAGAATCGCCATTTCGGGAGAACGGTGGGAAGGGGTTACTTGCAGGTCTTACCTTCCCTTCATGTCAGGGCGTCCCTTGTTTTAACGGGGGTTGTGAAGACTGGTATGCAGGCAGCACTTCCTGTGTCCTCCTTCCTGGGTTACTGTCCATATCGCAGCAGAGGGTGTGCCCTTCCTTCATGGCAGCTGGCAAGAGGATGGGCGGGACATAGCACCGCCATTCTCAACTCTACAGGGATGAGGCACCGGGTGAGTGTGGTGGTTTCCCTAAGCTTGGTGGCATGAACAGACAGGGTGGAGGCTCTGTGAGTGAACAAAGTGAAATTTATTGCCAAACATGCAAAACAAAATGGTGTCCTATCTACACCAGTGCCTGTATTCACCCGTGAGCACCAAGTGCCTATGGTTTCTTAATCTTTCTGACCCTCCCACTCCATCCAGATATATCCCCAGAATCCACAGGTGAGGTTGAGGCAGCCTGCTTACTTCCACACCTATTTTCCTGAGATGACCTTGGTGGACGCTCCTGGGGCTCCAGGTAGTCCAGGCCTGCTATCAGGGAGCACAGAGGTTTGACTGCTTCCCTCCTCAGTGTCAGGGGCTGGAAGTGTGTCGCTCACAAGGAGGGGGGTGTCAGATGAGTTTGATCACCCAGGGGTCTCTGGCTGTAGTGTCCTGCACTGTACTCCTGCCAATCCTCTTCCCTTTGGGTTCCTGAGGACCCCGCTGCTCCTCCTGTGCTCCCATGAATGGAAGGGCAGCTGGAGTGAGATTCAAAGGCTTTGCCATCCTCTGACGCTTGTTCCCACCAGTGCCTATACCATGCAGTTGAAGCCTTGCACTGTGGTGCGGACATCTGCCATGGAGTGCACATCCTGCACCAAGTTCTCAACTGTAAACACCACCCTCGCAGTGTTGGCCCTGGCGCTACAGGGACAGCAGCATCTCTTTGGATAGAAGGCAATGGGATTCCTCCAATCAGTCTTGCACTCCGAGGAGGGCTGCTGTCATCCCTTCCTGATACTCATCACTTTGCCTTTGCAGCTCCAGAAGCTATGGGATGGCTGGGCCCAGGGGCACATCATCAGAAGGGGGCTCAGCAGAATCCTGGGCTCCGCCATCCCTCTGAGTGCCAGCTCCCTGGAATGCCCCTGCTTCTACTTGCTGTGGATCTTCAGCTATGAGCTGCTCATCCGTGAGTGACCCAGAAGTCACTTATTGAACCCACTGAGGTGTGAGTATCTGCGCTGGTGTCGGGTGCAGGTGGCAGCAGTGATGCCTGCTCAATGGTGGGATTGGAAAAGTTCCCTCTGAACTGCTGGAGTCTGGTGGGTCCAGGGGGCAAGAGGATGGTGCGGCCTGTTCTGGTGGTCAGCCTGCAAGAGAAGGGACATGGCATCAGTGCATTAGAGGGAATACGGAGGGAGCACTGATTACTCATTGAGACTTGAGGAATGACACCATATGTGCTGAGGGTTCTCACATTTCTCTGCTGTCCCCACTTCACCAGCAGCACAGACACACTCCTTCCTCCTCCCTGGCCAGCTCGAGGACTCGCTCTTCAAAATGTGGGAGGGTTCTCAGCTTGGTCATGACTCCAGCTGGCTGTGCCCACCAATGCCAGTTGTAGTTGAGTTTGCTCTGCAATGGCACGGATAGGGAGTGTTGACATTTAAGATGGTGATGAGGTGTAGCAGGCGTGGGACTCGGGTGGGAGCTGGAGTGTGAGGAGCAGAGCAGCTACTGGGGAAGTTGGTGATTGCGGGAGGAAGGGGGAAACCTGGTGTCTGTTATTAGCAAGGCCAAAGTGGCTGAGTGAGAGAAAGGATTGGGGGTGCGTGGGGTATGTGACGGGGTCCAGTGGAAGGCTGGGGGTGGTTCACTTACCCTGGCTGAGCAAAGATCATTCATCATCTTCCGACACTGCTGCCTCGTCATCTTCTGGAGTGCCCTTGCACTGACCAGTGCTGCCACTGCATCCCAGGCGGGGTGGTGACGCTGCTGGAAGGCTGGCTCCTGGAGCAGGGGTAGAGTGTGTCCCGCCTCTGCTCCACTCCATTTAGCATCTTGATGAGGACCCCTCCAAAAAGTGTGGTGCTGCTTTCCTGCCTGTCATCCTGGTGTGCCATTTATAGGGAGTTCCCCAACGCTTGCAACAGTTTAAATCATTGCAGAGTGGGCAAATCAGAGGGAACACGCAGCTGGAGTGGTGTGAAACTCATGGGCTTAAAATTATCATGAATGAGGCACAAGATTTGGCCTGAAACCACTCTGGTTCCGGAACCAACACACTGCCATTTTTTTGGTATGATTTTACCCATATGTTTAAATAATAAAGACAAAAGTATTTTGAATGATCTGAGGAACCATTGGGAAAGGATTCTTTGGGAGACTAAGGCCAAACTGTCAGACCCCTGCCCGCCACTGGGATCTTCCAGTCATGTCAAAAATCAAAGGACTTTTGGTTGCCCCCTGACCTCCCACCCCTCCCCTCTTGACCTGGGCCTTATAGCTGGTGGAAAGGTTTTGGGATGTCAGGGGTTGAGTAACCCACTGAAGAATATTCACCTCAGCAGCTCTTGTAGGTTTCTGGTTATTGATGATCCAAGGATCTTGATGATGGGGGATTTAATGCCACTGAATCTCAAGAGGACGTGGTTAGACTCCCTCTTGTTAGAGGCGGTCACTGCCTGACACTATGTTTTCCTTTACCAAAATGGCAGCAGCTTATCAAGCTGCTCCAATGTCACAATGGTCTGTTTCTGGTACAAATATTGGACACCTAAATAGAGGCCCTCATTCATATAAAATATTCGAATCTTTAAACCTTATTTGCCTCAGTTGTACATCATCAGTTAAATCCCACTGCAATGGCTGATTTTAGATTAGGTTAAAGAATAACTACGTTATTTGAGTCTGATATAAAAACTGATTTCACAAAACTCAGACTACGGAAAATAACTAATTGGCTTTGGAGAAAAAGCAATGGGACTGTGATAACAGATAAGCATTTTTGTCTATTGTGTATGATGGTAATTGTTTCTTACTTAATCTCATGGTACGAGTAAGTTTTAAGACGGGGTTCTCTCATAAAAAATGCTTCATCTTATTTTGATTCACAAACAGATGTTATAGACGGAGATGGATTCCCAATTGTGATACCAATTCCTTCAATGCACAGTGGCACAGTGGTTAGCACTGCTGCCTCACAGTGCCAGGGACCCAGGTTTGATTCCCGGCTTGGGTCACTGTCTGTGTGGAGTTTGCACATTCTCCCCATGTCTGTGTGGGTTTCCTCCGGGTGCTCCGGTTTCCTCCCACAGTCTGGAAGACATGCCAGTTAGGTGCGTTGAATGCATTGACCCGAACAGGTGCCATAGTGTGGTGACTAGGGGAATTTCACAGCACCTTCATTGCAGTGTTAATGTAAGCCTTACTTGTGACTAATAAATAAACTTTACTTTACAAGTATTAGGATCCTGACAGTTTTCTGTAATTGACAATGCTTTTTTGAGTTTGGAAAGGACATAACTTTAAATTTGTTTTGTGCCAGTAATCTTATGTACAAAAGCATTCTTTGCTTGTCTTGAATAATTGAGCCGCCTGTCTAAAGAAATCGGAGAAGGTTGGAGCCATGAGAGGCCAAGGATGATCCATCTCACTTTAGCTGCCTCTGTCAGCCCTTAACTCTTTCCATTCAAAGGGCTCTCTGGGGATACAATAACCCTTTTTTATATTCATGCACCGAATATGGGCGTTGCTGGCTAGGTCAGAATTTGTTGCCCACCCCTAATTGCCTTTGAGTCGGCAGTGAGCCACCTTTTTGAAACGTGTTTCTGAGTCTGTGTGATGTTTGCAATCCCACAGTGACATGGTGGTTGTAGGATGTTGACCCTGAAGTGATGAACAAACAGTGACATCTTTCCAAATCATTTATATAAAATATTCTAATCTTCTAAACCTCATTTGCCTCAGTTGTACATCATCAGTTAAATCCCGCTGCAATGACTGATTTTAGATGATCATGATTGCGTTATTTTTTTGTATTCGTTCATGGGATGTGGGCATCGCTGGCTAGGCCAGCATTTATTGCCCATTCCTAACTGCCCTTGAGAAGGTGGTGATGAGCCGCCTTCTTGAACAGTTGCGGTCTATCTGGTATAGGCACACACACGGGGCTGAATTCTCCGGCCGTGCCGGTCTAAAAGCCAGAAATTCCCACCCGACTGTCAATGGACCTTCACATTGTCTGCAACCCGCCCGCTACAATTGCAGTGGCAGGCGGGGTGGGAGAATTCCGACCACAGTGCATTGTGAAATTTGGATGGGATCTTGGAGATGTTTTAAGTTTATTGATTAGTGTCACAAATAGGCTTATGTTAACACTGCAATGAAGTTACTGCGAAAATCCCCTCGTCGCCACACTCCGGCACATGTTCGGGTACATTAAGGATGAATTTAGCATGGCCAATGCACCTAACCAGCACGCCCGCTATTCTATCTGCTTGTTGCCCTTAACCCAGGCAGTCGAGGTCATTGGTTTCAAAGGTGCTGTCAAAGGTGCATTGGTGATTTTCTACTGTACCTCTTGTAGGTAGTGCACACTAAAGCCTTGGTGTGGCCCTGGTCGAGTGAATGAATATTTAAGGTGAGGGATGGGATGCTAGTCAAGCAACTACTTTGTTCTGGATGGTGTTGAGCTCCGTGAGTCTTGTTGGAACTGCATGTGACCAGACAAGTGAAGGGTATTCGAAGGAGCCTTGGTGAGTTCCTGCAGTGCATCTTGGAGATGGTACACACTGCTGCCACGGTGGTGAAGGGAGTGAATGTTTGTGGATGGAGAACCAATCAAGTGGGCTGCTTTGCTCTCGATAGACAAAGATCCACATGGACTGCAGAGGTTCAGGAAGGCAGCTCATCACCTTCTCAAGGGCAATTAGGGATGGGCAATAATTGCTGACCCAGCGAGCGACTCCCCCATCCCACAAATTAATTTTTTTTAAATGCCTCATTCCTGACTTGTGCCTTGTAGATGGTGGAAAGACTTTAGGAAGCCAGGAGGTGGGTAACTCGCTGAAGAATCCATCAGAACGGCTCCGGTGTTCAGAGTTTATATGTGGCTGGTCCAGTTAATTTTCTGGGTTCCTGGTGACCCCAGGATGTTGATGGCAGGGGAATTAATGATGGTAATGCCATGGCCTCTCTCATGTTGGAGATGGTCATAGCCTGACACTAGGCAGTCCACTGAAGGCCCAAATCGAGGCCCACTGAAATACGGTAGCAGGTAGGCCTGAGGCAGTAAGTTAACGCACACTATTGGGGTTGTGATACTGACCATTTCTGCTAAAGCACGATGCAGTGGAGAGGCATACATCACGGTTGCTGCCTTTATGATGAGAGTCAGATTGCATAGGGTATCAGAAGTGAATCAGCTGGCCGAGGAAAATTCATATTCCCTCTTGAGAGGAAACATGTTCATATCTCATTAATTATTCACATGCCCAACACTGCTGTGCTTTTCTGATTTGCTGCCTCTGGTGCATAAAGTACTTTGATTTACCATTTCAATGCCAGGATGTGAAAATGCTGAAAGAATTCAGCATGCAATTCTGTGTATCATACTCTCTGTATGTCACCACAGGATTCAGGGCTCTGAATATCAGCCCAGCACTTGGTGCAGTCACTTTTTTACCCTTCCCATCCCAGTGTTGGTTGGACAACTATGTTGGATTTGGGCTTGTACAGAAACTTAGGAAGCAAAGCCTCTCTCCCACTCCCTCCAGCCTCTCTCTCCCCCTTCACTCTAATCCTTCTCTCCTTCTCCATCCTCCACAAACTTTCGCCACCCCTCCTCCCTCCACCCCTCCCCCCAACCCCCGCCACCCTCCAGCCTATAAAGACACAGTTGTCAGCACTGCTGCCTCACAGTGCCAGGGACCTGGGTTCGATTCCTGGCTTGGGTCACTGTCTGGGTGGAGTTTGCACGTTCTCCCCATGGCTATGTGGGTTTCCTTAGAGTGCACCTGTTTCCTCCCACAGTCCAAAGACGTGCAGGAGGTGCACTGGCCATGCCAAATTCTCCCTCAGTGTACCTAAACCGGCACTGGAGTGTGGTGACTAGGGGATTTTCACAGTAACTTCACTGCAGTGTTAATGTAAGCCTACTTGTGACAATAATAAATAAACTTTAAACTTTTATTCTCTCCTCCAGCCTCCCTCTCCCTCCAACCTCTCTTGCTCCTTCCAACCTTCTACTCTCACCCTCCCTCCAGCCACCCTCCAAGAGCCCTCCCATCCCTCTGACCTCCAGGCTTTGAGGACCCCAAAGTCATGTTGGGCCTCCAAACACATGCCAGGCCTCACCTCCAAACTTGCCTCCGAACCCGTTCCCCCTGATTTCCCCCAAGGTTCATTCCACAATGTGGCTCCCACACCAATTTCAACTTTTCACAGGGACACCCCTGAAAACGTCACTTCCGGTTTCCAACCTGCTGTGTAAACAGCGAACATCAGTTGTGGGAGGGGGAGAAATGGGAGAGGGGAAAACAGGCAGTGGGGGAAAAGGAGGAGAAGGGCGAGAAGGCCAGGTATGGGGGGGAAAGGAGGGGAGGGGTAAAAGAGGGGAGGAGAAAGGGGAAAGGAGAGAAGGAGAGGAAAAGACAGAGGGGCGAAAGGGATGGAAATAAGAAAATTTTGGGGAGAAGAATAAGAGGGGTTGAGGGAGGGCTTAAGAGGCGTGGTGGGAGGGAGGGAAAAGAGGGGAAGGGGATAGAGAGATTGGTGGGTAGGGGAAGGAGGGGAGCAGAGTGTGACCCGACGCACTGCTTATTTAATCAGCTGAGATTTAGGAAAAGTTTGGCTGCATATCATCATATTTCATTGGGGCGGGGGGGGGGGGGGGGGGGGGGGGGGATCTGGAATGCCAGTGGGGGCTCAAGATCTGGAAGTCACGAATCCTGCCGGCAAGATCATGATTTTGGATCTTCCCTTCCCCTCGCTGCTGATGTCCTCAGGTTGACGCTCATAAGACCCTGAGACCTCCGTGGTGGCCTGGATGGGGGGAAGTTACTTTTTGTAATCTTTTTGTTCTGTTCATGAACCCATTAAAGATGGTGGCCCGATCTCAATGTAGCCAGATTTTGCTGATGAGTTGAGGCCCCACTCCCTGCCTGGTGGCGTGAAACACGCCGCCTTGATTATTTTTTGTGGCAGAGTGTCGTAAGATCTGGAGAGAAAATCAATCAGTTTCTCTGGAGAAAACTGGAAACAGCACACTGCCAAAACTTGGTGAGATTTTGTGGGTTGTGATCACCCTGCAGGATGGCAAATTGATGACAATGTTGTCAGTTGATAACTATCATTTGACATCTCAAGTATAGCTGTGTGAAAGTAATAGCTCAATGGTCAGTTCGGAGAGAAAACGCAGTAATTATGATTGCTTGTGAGTGCAAGTGATGTCAAACGAAAGTTGTTGAAAGCAAATTATGTCAAATGAAATGAAAAATTTCGGGTAGAGATCTGGTGGCTAATGTCACTATTTTACAACGATATCCAAATTCAATGTTTATTTATTAGTGTCACAAGTAGGCTTACATTAACACTGCAATGCAGTTACGGTGAAAATCCCCCAATCACCACACTCCGGCACCTGTTCGGGTACACTGAGGGAGAATTTAGCATGGTCAATGCGCCTAACCAGCACGTCTTTCGGACTGTGGGAGGAAACTGGAGCACCCGGAGGAAACCCACGTGGACACGGGGAGAACGTGCAGACTCTGCACAGTCAGTGATCCAAGCTGAGAATCGAACCCGGGTCTCCGGCACTGTGAGGCAGCAGTGCTAACCACTGTGACACCCTGCCACCCCATGTGTACATGGCCTAGGCTACCTTTTAAAACATGAACATTAAAACCTTGAAGAGCTATGAAGAAGGACGGTTTCGAGGAAAACCCGTGCAAGGAATGGGGATCTGGCTCACTCCCGTGTCACGGGGACTGGAAGAAGATTAAGGATGAGAGAGGAAATATGCTTTGCATTCAACATTCTAGAGAAACCGTGGTAACCGGGCAAACAGTCCAGATCAGTGACATTTTCAGTGTTTACCAACTCAGTTGCTCCGATTGTCGAGTAAACAATTTGCTGTGCCAGTGTCAACAAGAGTGAGGGCCCATTCTGCCATTTAAACAGCTTGAGATGATGTTTTTCCTTTATTTCTGAATCTGTTTTCAAAAGCCAGAGTAAGTCAAGCTGCCACCAATTCAAAGGTTTAACAGTCAACCAGGGCTGGCTCCGCATTGTGCATCAACCTTGGATGTCAATGCATTTCCAAAAACACTTTCAAGAATTGGTTCAAAACTCGAATGCGTATTGTAATTTTGAGTAGCGTTATTAAATTGAACATACAAATGTACAGGCATAGGAATGATGGGCAGGAACAGGGCACTCAGCCCCTCAAGCCTGCTGCACCACTCGCTAAGAATGCGGTTGACCCCATTGTAACCTCAAGTCCCCTATAACCTTTCATCCCCTTGCTTCTCAAGAATCAATCTATCACTGCCTTAAAAATATTCCACTGCTTACACTGAGGAGGAGAGTTCCAAAGACTCGTGACCTCTGAGAGGAAAAGAATTTCCTCATCTCTGTCTTAAATGGACAACATCTTATTTTCAAATAGTAACCCCTAGTTCTAGAGTCTCTCACAAGAGGAAATAACCTTTCCACATCCACCTCATCAAGATTCCCCAGAATCTTTTTTATTAATCAGGTTGCCTCTTATTCTTCTAGAGTCCAGTTACAGGTCTAGCCTGACTAATATTTTCTCACAAGGTAATCCGCCCATTCCAGGTATTAGTCCAGTAAACCTTCACTGAACTGTTTGCAAATCATTTACATTCATAAGATAAGGAGTTTGCACATTCTCCCCATGTCTGCGTGGGTTTCCTCCAGGTGCTCCAGTTTCCTCCCACAGTCCGAAAGATGTGTTGGTTAGGTGCATTGGCCATGCTAAATTCTCCCTCAGTGTACCCAAACAGGTGCCGGAGTGTGGCGATGAGGGGATTTTCACAGTAACTTCATTGCAGTGTTACTGTAAGCTTACTTGTAACACTAATAAAATAAGCTTATAAGAAAATGAGATCAGATGCAGACTCACCAATGCCCTATATAACTGAAGTATAACCTCCCTCTTTTTGTATTCAATTCCCCTCTCAATAAATGATAACATTCTATTAGCTTTTCTAATTACTTGCTCTACCTGCACATTAACCTTTAGCGATTCATGCAGTATGATACCCAGATCCCTCTGCATCTCAGGGCTCTGCAATCCCTCACTGTTTAGACAATATGCTTCTTTCCAAAATGTACAATTTTACATTTTCTCACATTATATTTCATTTGCCAGATCTTTGCCCACTCACCTAACCTATCTATATCCTTTTGTAGCCTCCTTATGGCCTCTTCACATCTTACTTTCCTACCTATCTTTCTGTCATCAGCAAATTTAGCAATCATACCTACAGTTATGGCTCCCTTCAATAACTATTCAACCCAATTTCACTTCCATTTTTGAAAATATGCACACATTTCTTAAAATAATTCCTTTCAGTCATACTTACTTTCTTTGTCTTTTATGCATTGCTTCAACCCATCACTGGTTGAAAAATGATTTCTTGGCCCATCAGTCACCCAACCGATTGTAAATGCTTGAAGTACCCAACCAGTGATTTTCAAGAGAATGTCATAAGATTTGAAACCAGTGAAAGCTGCCTCAGTGAATCAAAAAAGTACTTGAGGGGATTAAGTACTTGAGGAAATTTAAATGTTTGAGTTCTTGAATGAGAGTTTTGTTTTACTATTTCCATGTAGTGCAAAAAACTGCATTAGGAATATCTCTGTCCAAGATGCATCATATCATACAGTACAGAAGAAAGCCATTCAACCCTTTGTGCCCATGGAAGCTCTTTGCTAGAGTTATCTAATAGTCCCTCTCCCTCACCCAGATTTCCACAGAGTTGTGGAGACCCGATAGACTCGCAAAAATGGCAGTTAGAAACCAGATTCAGAGATCCATTTCTGACATCCTATTTTTGCAAGGAAAGGAAAGGTAGCAGGACACAACTTACCCATGAGGGAAACCCAAAATCAGCAGTGTCATTTAAACTTAGTTAGAGAGTCAACAGATCCCATTCTCACAATTACCCACAATGTGAGGATCACAATTTTTTAGAGTAGGCATAGATGTTCGTGATGGGTGGATAGTCTGTTGAGCTGTCAAAATGTGAACTTATTTAAATCCCCAGCCCTTTAAAAATTCAAAAAAGGCTACCTGTATCAATGAAAGTTGAAAAGAATCTGTTCAAGCATTAGCTGCTGGTTGGCCATTTCTCCAATGGTCATCATTGTGCCATTATTAATACTTGGCTACATTCCACAACTTATAATTATCTCAACATAGGTTTTCAAAGTTCACCTTTTAATTTATAGCTCCAAGAGGTTGTTAAAGGATTAGCTGTCTTTAGTTTGGCATTAAGAATACAAGTCTGTTTGTTTCCTTAAAAGATTAAAGACTGGACGGGATTTAAATGTTTTGAATTCTTGATCAAGAGTTTTGCTTTACTATCGGAAAGGTTGTAATAGATATTTAAACCTTTATTTTATTTCATCTAAATATGGCTCCTGAGATCTGCCCATGGTAGATACTGGATGAGTTGGCATGGAGGGAGCATGAATTGACAATAAGTAGGCATGGGGCTATAAGTGGCTATGGAAGAGTTGGAAGAGGTGGAAGAGTCGATGGGGTGTAAGGAGTAAAAAAACAATTGAGACAAAGTCCCAGAAAACTGAACTGGGCCTCCTCAAGGTAATGGCCTAGTGGTATTACCACTAGACTATTAATCCAGAAACTTAGCTAATGTTCTGGGGACCTGGGTTTGAATCTCTGCCATGGCAGCTGGTGGAATTTGAATTCAATAAAAAATATCTGGAATTAAGAATCTATTGATGACCATGAAAACATTCTCGCTTGTCGGAAAAATCTATCTGGTTCATTAATGTCCTTTAGGGAAGGAAATCTGCTGTCCTTACCTGGTCTGGCCTTCATGTGACTCCAGGGCCATAGCAATGTGGTTGACTCTCAACTGCCCTCCAAGGGCAACTAGCGGTGGGCAATAAATGCTGGCCAGGCAGTGATGCCCATGTCCCATGAATGAATAAAAAAATAACATTAGTAACTGATAAAAATAGGGCCAATGGTGCAGTAGCAAACCTAACTCTCCAGGCACATAATAGCAAATAATTTCACTGTTGTGCTAATTGTAGTTTCAGTCCTTAATCCATCCGGTTAAATTGTAAAATGATTTCTGAGCGACAAGAATAATTGATTAAAATATTTAGTTATTTTGTATTAGCAAGGTGGGGGATCAAAGTCCATGATTCTTCTTCATAACTTCCTGCTTATAAATGAATAACCTTTGAACCTGTAGTTAAGAACTGTTATGGTAGCATTTCTGCTGACTATGAGTATCAAAGGATCTTGAAATAAGACGGATAAAGGGAATTGAGATTCAGATCAATCACAATCTGTTTGAATGGTGAAACAAACTCATGTTCCTATGTTCTTATATTCTCTTGGCAGTTTTAAATAACGTCCTCGACGTTAAATGAACTGTTAACTCCAACACCTTTACAGCTATTCAAAAAATTCTTACAAAATTCCTATTCTCCAGACAGTGTTCAATTTGGCATTTCTTCCTCCATAGTTTGCCTCACTTGCAACATTCCTGTCCTGCTATGTATTTCCAGATCCAAGTCGAATTAGAATAAACAGCAGGGGGCTACTATAGGTTCCAGTTCAGATGACCATTATAACTGTACAGTAAGAGATAAGTTGAGGATAAATATTCTGCAATGGCGGTGTGTTTGGAATTCTATTGTTTAGCAAGTTGTTTTTTTTATTCATAGGACATGGGCGTCGCTGGCTGGTCAGCATTCATTGCACATCCCTAGTTGCCCTTGGAGGGCAATTGAGAGTCAACCACATTGCTGTAGGTCTGAAGTCACATGTAGGCCAGACCAGATAAGGACAGCAGATTTCCTTCCCAAAGCAACGAAGTGAACCAAATGCACAATGGTTTCATGGTCATCAGTAGATCCTTAATTCCAGATTTCTTTTGTTATTGAATTCAAATTCCACGATCTGCCATGGCAGGATTTGAACCTGGGTCCCCAGAGCATTAACTGAGTTTCTGGATAATACCATGAGACCACCACCTCCCCGCAAATGCAATGACAGAGATAGTTTTCCAGTTATTGGTGTGCCTGTGCAATACATAAATCTGTCTCAACGCTGCTTCAGGCACAGTGTGCCCCAATGTGAATTTGGATGGACCAAAGAGGAGGTCGCAATCAGGAGAGCCAAATTCATGATCCCATTGGTCTTCCCCGCCCTCCAAGCCTTGGCCCCAGGAATTTTAAATCTGTTTTAATACCCTAAGTCTCTTTTCCATCTCAGCAGCGACCACCTCTCTTCGTGATATTGTTCAGATTCCCTCTGCTTCTCATCTCGTCCCTATATCTTTGAACCTGGGACAGTTGTGTAGATTCATGACACCAAGAAGTGGTCCCAATTTCTTCCCAGGCCCCCTTTTTATGGGTGGCACGATGGCACAGTGGTTAGCACTGCTGCCTCACAGCTCCAGGGACCTGGGTTCGATTCCCAGCTTGGGTCACTGTCTGTGTGGAATTTGAACATTCTCCCCGTGTCTGCAGGGGTTTCCTCCGGGTCCTCTGGTTTCCTCCCACAGTCCACGAAAGACTGGTTAGATGCATTGGCCATGCTAAAGATTTTAGATCAGCAGAGACGGATTTTAGACCGGCAATGACTGCCTGACCTCTGTTTCTCCACTGATCTGAGAAAGGTTTTCTCAGTTTGGGAGTACTGAGCCCCATTTCTTTTAATACATCTGCCCGTTCTTTATTTTAATTTGCTTTCAGTAGTTTGTTTTCATAAGTGCCAAGAATTACATGAACAAGTTGTCCATGCATATACTCTTAACACAAGGAATGAGGGAGTAGATACTTTATTATTTTCCATGTATTCCCTGGACTGAGATACAGTGCGGAGTTTTCCCGTCCCGCCTGCTACGGGAATGCGGGCGGGACATGGACCATGCAAAGATCCATTGACTTTGGAAAGGATTTTCCAGCCTTGGGGCGAGCGCGGCCGTAAACTCCAGCCCACAGTGTCTGCGGATAACATCGCCGTGAGCGCACCTCACCATATCTCATTAAATGTACTCACACTCTTTCATCCTAAACATGTTGGAACTATCCATCTCTCTTTATTTCCAAGGACAGCATTTACAGTATTCATACAATTCCACAGCACAGAAGGAGGACATGTCCATGCCAGCACTTTGAAAGAGCTATCCAATTAATCCCACTCCCCTATCTTTAGCTCTGCAATTATTTTTTCCTTTTCAAATATATATTACCAATTCTCTTTGAAAGTTACCATTGAATCTGCTTCCACTGCCCTTTCAGCCAGCGCACTCCAGCACATAGGAAACCACAGTGTTAGAAAACATTCCCCTTCATCTCCCCTCTGATTTGCAATTAACTTAAACAGCAGTTTGCTGTAAGGAAGTGATGTGGAAAAAGATAAATTATGATGTTGGATTATTGTAGGGAGAGGGGAAACTCATTTCTGTTTCAAAGTCTGCACCATCTGGGTTTCTGACTATCGGTTCGTGTTCAGCGGCTGATTTTAGATTGTAACGTCTCGGATTCTGCACCAGTTTCTAACTTTCCTGCAGAGAAAGATTTTTTTTTTAATAGACGCATTGCAACTTCTTCAACTTCCCCCGTATGTATTTTATGATGTTAATGATTAGCCTGTCAAATGGCTTGGATGACATTTGAATCACAAAATGTAATGTCCAACAGACAATGACAGATGGCCTTTTAGAAATGTCTATTTTGATCCAACTCCTACTCTAGCTATTTGTCAGTGCTGAAATCAAGACGGTCCTGTTTACTGTTTTCACTTTCAGTTCTGTGAAGGCAGCAAGCTTCAGAAGCTCAACGATGCCAACTTGCTTGGCGCGTGTCCAGATGCAGCTAATGACCAACGAAACCCTGTCGGAAAGAAAGACCCATTTCCGCCCTCCCCCCCTACCTCCCCAAACTTCGGCCATAAATTTCAGTCGGAGCAGATTTTTTGCTGCGTGCGTGCGTATGTGAGTGGAAACAGAGGGTATTTCCTGAAATGGCGCAAAAATATAATCCTATTTCCAATGGTGGGGGGGGGGGAAAATACACAAAAGCTGTTGCGTATGGGATTGATCAAAAGTTTAGTTTCAGCTTGTCAAATTCAGCAGTGTGGCAATGAATAGGAAACGTCATGGAAATGTTTCCCTGTTCATTGGTGAACTCTGTGCAGTCAGAGCATTGTGAGCTTGACATTTCAAAAGCATGTCACTCAATATCACGATCAGGAAGGGTAGTTCTGGCTCCTAATCTTACTGGATCTGCCTTTTAATCCTTTCAGCCTTGGGAAGTTTGGAGTGAGTTGTTCTCCGTTAAACCCTGTGTCCGTCTCTGTGGCTCGGGAGGGTAAGGGGCAGAGCGGGAGGGCAATAGTTATTGGGGACTCGTTAGTTAGAGGGATAGATAGGAGGTTCTGTGGCAGCAAAAGAGACTCACGGATGGTATGTTGCCTACCGGATGCCAAGGTCCGTGACGTCTCAGACCATGTTTTCCGGATTCTGAAGGGGCAGGGGAAACAGTCACAAGTCGTGGTACACATTGGTACCAATGACATAGGTAAGCGAAGGGACGGGGATTTAAAGCAGGAATTTCTGGAGGTGGGCTGGAAGCTGAGAGCCAAGACAAAACATGTGGTCATCTCTGGTACGTTGCCGGTGCCACGTGATAGCGAGTTGAGGAACAGGGAGAGAGTGCAGTTAAACATGTGGTTGCAGGGATGGTGTAGGAGGGAGGGTTTCAGATACGTGGATAATTGGAACACATTCTGGGGAAGGTGGGACCTGTACAAACAGGACGGGGTGCACCTGAACCAGAGGGGCACCAATATCCTAGGAGGGAAATTTGTTACGGCTCTTCAGGGGGGTTTAAACTAATTTGTCAGGGGAGTGGGAAAAGGAGTTGTAGTCCAGAAGTCAGTGAGGGTGGTGAGGTATTGGGGAAGGTATCAGAGTCAAGGGTGGGTACCGATAGACAGGAAGGTGGGTTGAAGTGTGTCTACTTCAGTGCAAGGAGCATCCGGAACAAGGTAGATGAACTTGGGGCGTGGATTGGTACTTGGGACTACGATGTTGTGGCCATTACGGAGACGTGGGTAGAACAAGGACAGGAATGGTTGTTGGACGTTCCAGGGTATAGATGTTTCACTAAGTGTAGGGAAGCTGGTAAAAGAGGTGGAGGAGTGGCATTGTTAATCAAGGATAGTTTAACGGCTGCGGAAAGGCACTTCGAGGGGGATCTGCACACTGAGGTAATATGGGCTGAGGTTAGAAATAGGAAAGGAACGGTCACGTTGTTAGGGGTTTACTATAGGCCCCCAAATAGTAATAGAGATGTGGAGGAAGAAATTGCTAAGCAGATTATGGATATGTGTGGGGTCACAGGGTAGTTGTCATGGGGGACTTTAACTTTCCAAATATTGATTGGAGCCTTTGTAGGTCAAATAGTTCGGATGGGGCAGTTTTTGTGCAGTGTGTGCAGGAGGGTTTCCTGACACAATATGTGGATAGGCCGACAAGAGGTGAGGCCACATTGGATTTGGTACTGGGAAATGAACCGGGCCAAGTGTTAGATTTGGTTGTGGGAGAGCACTTTGGAGACAGTGACCACAATTCGGTGTCTATTGTTATTGCAATGGAGTGGGATAGGGCCGTACGGCAGGGCAAGGTTTACAATTGGGGGAGAGGTAATTATGATACGATTAGGCAAGAATTAGGGGGCATAAGTTGGGAACAGAAACTGTCAGAGAAAGGAACTAATGAAAAGTGGAACTTTTTCAAGGAACAAATACTGGATGTCCTTGATAGGTATGTCCCTGTCAGGCAGGGAGGAAATGGCCGAGTGAGGGAACCATGGTTCACTAAAGAGGTGGAATGTCTTGTGAAAAGGAAGGGGGAAGCTTATGTAGGGATGAGGAAACAAGGTTCAGATGGCTCGATTGAGGGTTACAAGTTAGCAAGGAATGAGCTGAAAAAGGGGCTTAGGAGAGCTAAGAGGGGACACGAGAAGTCCTTGGCGGGTCGGATCAAGGAAAACCCCAAGGCTTTTTACTCTTATGTGAGGAATAAAAGAATGACCAGGGTGAGGTTAGGCCCGGTCAAGGACAGTAGTGGGAACTTGTGTATGGAGTCAGTAGAGATAGGCGAGGTGATGAATGAATACTTTTCTTCAGTGTTCACCAAGGAGAGGGGCCATGTTTTTGAGGAAGAGAAGGTGTTACAGGCTAATAGGCTGGAGGAAATAGATGTTCGGAGGGAGGTTGTCCTGGCAGTTTTGAATAAACTGAAGGTCGATAAGTCCCCTGGGCCTGATGAAATGTATCCTAGGATTCTTTGGGAGGCAAGGGATGAGATTGCAGAGCCTTTGCCTTTGATCTTTGGGTCCTCGCTGTCCACGGGGATGGTGCCAGAAGACTGGAGAATGGCAAATGTTGTTCCTCTGTTTAAGAAAGGGAATAGAAATGACCCTGGTAATTATAGACCAGTTAGTCTTACTTCAGTGGTTGGTAAATTGATGGAAAAGGTCCTTAGAGATGGGATTTACGACCATTTAGAAAGATGCGGATTAATCCGGGATAGTCAGCACGGATTCGTGAAGGGCAAGTCGTGCCTCACAAATTTGATAGAATTTTTTGAGGAGGTAACTAAGTGTGTTGATGAAGGTAGGGCAGTTGATGTCATATACATGGATTTTAGTAAGGCGTTTGATAAGGTCCCCCATGGTCGGCATATGATGAAAGTGAGGAGGTGTGGGATAGAGGGAAAGTTGGCTGATTGGATAGGTAACTGGCTGTCTGATCGAAGGCAGAGGGTGGTGGTCGATGGAAAATTTTCGGATTGGAGGCAGGTTGCTAGTGGAGTGCCGCAGGGATCAATGCTTGGTCCTCTGCTCTTTGTGATTTTTATTAGTAAATTTGCTGATGACACCAAGATTGGTGGAGTAGTGGATGAGGTGGAGGGCTGTTGTAGGCTGCAAAGAGACATAGATAGGATGCAAAGCTGGGCTGAAAAATGGCAAATGGAGTTTAACCCTGATAAATGTGAGGTGATTCATTTTGGTAGGACTAATTTAAATGTGGAATACAGGGTCAAAGGTAGGGTTCTGAAGACTGTGGAGGAACAGCGAGACCTTGGTGTCCATATCCACAGATCTCTAAAGGTTGCCACTCAAGTGGATAGAGCTGTGAAGAAGGCCTATAGTGTGTTAGCTTTTATTAACAGGGGGTTGGAGTTTAAGAGCCGTGGGGTTATGCTGCAACTGTACAGGACCTTGGTGAGACCACATTTGGAATACTGTGTGCAGTTCTGGTCACCTCACTATAAGAAGGATGTGGAAGCGCTGGAAAGAGTGCAGAGGAGATTTACCAGGATGCTGCCTGGTTTGGAGGGTAGGTCTTATGAGGAAAGGTTGAGGGAGCTAGGGCTGTTCTCTCTGGAGCGGAGGAGGCTGAGGGGAGACTTAATAGAGGTTTATAAAATGATGAAGGGGATAGATAGAGTGAACGTTCAAAGACTATTTCCTTGGGTGGATGGAGCTATTACAAGGGGGCATAACTATAGGGTTCGTGGTGGGAGATATAGGAAGGATATCAGAGGTAGGTTCTTTACGCAGAGAGTGGTTGGGGTGTGGAATGGACTGCCTGCAGTGATAGTGGAGTTAGACACTCTCGGAACATTTAAGCGGTTATTGGATAGGCACATGGAGCAGACCAGGATGATAGGGAGTGGGATAGCTTGATCTTGGTTTCAGATAAAGCTCGGCACAACATTGTGGGCCGAAGGGCCTGTTCTGTGCTGTACTGTTCTATGTTCTATGTTCTAAACATCTTGTTCAGACGTTTTCAATCCTGAAGCAGAAGTGGTAAACCCCTATTCAGAATCCAGACATGCTATGGCAGCAAAATTGTGTTCTGTATTGCCCATAGTTATAGTCCAATGTGTGTTTCTTGGCTAACAAAATGGCATCTCATGTTGCCCAAACACATTTCCGGTATGACGTGTATTGAACATCATTGTGGTGAAGACAATGGTCTGTTAGGAGCATGCATTGTGTAATGTCCTAACTATGTTAGGGGTCGGGGGTTTTAAACAAAAAGACAAGATGTAGTTTGCACATGTAGATTCAAACTAACAACAACAAGGTTTTTTTTTTTGCAAGACCTCTGGCCTGTAACAGAGCACAAACTGAAGCTCACACAGCAGCCTGTGCAACACCCTAATGACGTCACTATCAAACAGCTCTTAAAGCAATCTGCAGCCACTTAAATATATAACATACTGGAAATATGCAGAGGAGGCACATCTTTATTCCAGCGAGTATGAAACATTAATTTGATGCCATTGTTGTTATTTCCAACTTCTTCAACTCTAGCTAATGCATAGCTGAGAATAGCTTCAGCAACAGGAAACAGCCCTGCCCACCAGCACTATTTAAAGGGATCATCAACATTTTGAAGGTTAGTTCAACTCAATTCAACTCAAATGTTATTGTCCATTCTGAAACATATTGTCGGTACAATGCTTGTTCACCAAAAATCACATTCAAACAATCAACGATGATAAAGAAAAAATATATCATCCCCAAATTCTGACACTGATTAAATATATGTTCACGGAAGAAACATGAAAAACTTGAAGAAAGTAAAATGAAACGATAAGCAATGTTGCCCCATGTTGCCATGGTGCAGTGTCATCTATATAACAGGCTCAACCGCTATTTAACACACAAGGGCTGAGGAAACAAAGGAATCAAACTGATTATCTGCTTTAGAAGGGGATTGCCATGAAGGTTCATAGTTGCTGCTCACTTTCTAATGTCTCTTCAGTTGTGGAAGTGCTTGGTGCTTAGCAGAGTCGGATGATAAAGACTGCAGTGGGCGATGTTGCATGGGGTGCTCTGGGCACACCACCTGCTCCTAGTCAGGAGTGTTACAATTGCAGTTCCCTTTGTGTTGGAGCATGGGTGTCAGATGCAGCAGAGACAATAAATAAAACGGTGAGTTGCTTGGACTGGGAGGAGGAGGATTGGGGGTGGGGTTATCAGCAGGAGAGACCAAGCGTAGACTGGGTGATCACTTTGCTGAGCACCTTCGGTCTGTGCGCAATCAGGACCCTGACCTTCCCATTGCTTTGTCATTTTAACACACGATGCTGCTCCCATGCCCACATGTCTGTCCTTGACTTTCTGCAATGTTCCAGTGAAGTTCAATGCAAACTGGAGGAACAGCATCTCATCTTCTGGCTAGGCACATTACGACCTTCCGGTCTCAACATCGAATTCAACAACTTCAGATGGTCCCACCTCAGCCCCCTTTGTTTTCATTCTATTTTTTTTACTGTTCTCTACGTTTTATTTCTTTATTGTCTTTCTTCATTTTTCTTCTCCCCCACTCTTTACCCCTACTTTTCATGCCCCTTCCCTTACCTTTTCTCCCCCACTTCCCCTTTTCTACATTCTATCTCTGTCCCATTTTCCCCCACCACCCGAACATCTTCATCTGTCACAGCTTACAGGTTCTCTGCCATTTGGCCATTCACACTCTTTATTCTCTCTGTGGACAGCCATTAGCAATCTTTCCCCCTGGTTTCTGTGGCTATGACTCATCTTTCATTCCCTCACCCTGCACTAAAAATATCTCCCACTTTCTAAGCCTTTTAGCTTTGACAAAGGGTCATCTGGACTCGAAACGTCAGCTCTTTTCTCTCCTTACAGATGCTGCCAGACCTGCTGAGATTTTCCATCATTTTCTCTTTTGGTTTCAGATTCCAGTACCCGCAGTAATTTGCTCCTATCGGCAGGGTGTTTTGTCCACCTAGGGTCTTCTGAGGGCATTTCTCTCTCGTCCACCTTGGTCAGAAACAGTGTGTGTAATGTCTCTGTGTTACAAAGGAGTTGCTCAGAGAACTCTGCTGGTTCTTGGAACCAGACCTACAACCTCAGGGCAGGGTGAGGATAGTGTTGCTAGTGGCTGTCAAGGTGATCGTGGCCCTGATTTCTTTACATGGGGATTCTTCCAGATGAGGGTAGATGACATAGCTAATATCACCTGGTTAATCATCATTACTGGGTCAGTGGTGATGGATGTTCTTTGTGCCAGGAGAGCTGTTCATTGTGTTGTCTATGTGCAGAGAGAAGCAGGTGGAGCATGGCTTTGCTAGGATAATGTGGAGATGCCAGTGTTGGACTGGGGTGAATACTGTAAGGAGTCTAACAACACCAGGTTAAAGTCCAACAGGTTTATTTGCTAGTGGCGTTTGCTACCAAATAAAGCTGTTGGACTGGTGCTGTTAGACTCCTTACTTTGCTAGGATAATGCAGAGTGCCATTAACATTTGGGATTTGGAATGGACTGCCAAGAGAATGGTGGAGGCGGATTCCATAGGAGGTTCCCAAAGAGAGCTGGATGCGTATTTGAAACTGATGAATTTAGAGGGCTACAGAGATTGGGCTGGAGAATGGGACTAGCTGGGTAGCTCCTTCGGGAGCCAGTGCAGACAAGCTGGGCCAAATGGCCTCCTTCTGTGCTGTAAAATTCTATGACTCCATGATTCTATGATTGGCTTTGAAGGCCATGCATCCCAATACTGAGATGTACTGAAGCTGCAAAGATTACCATTAATTCAAAGTGTACCACCACGCTCAGTATATCACGCTGGTTAATGCCCCTATCCTGGCAGCAGTCATGATGCTTACATTTTGCACCAGGTGGTCAACTCTCTCAGTCTTACGTCAAACCAGATGTTGGCTGTTGGGCAACATTTTAGCCCTGGTTCATAACTCCACTCCACACAACACACGTGAGCTGCATGTGTACAACGAGAGCCAGGCAGCAACAAGAGACAGCAGGGTTCTGAAACAATGGGGCAGGTTTTAGGATCGTGTTGCGCCCGTTTTTGGGCACATAAACTTGGTAAATTTGGGCATGAGGCGAGTAGCACGATCTGCGCCCGCCTGCGCGCCGGTTCCCCCTTTACCAAGGCCTGAAAATGGCCGCAATCAGGACCGCGCCTGAAACGGGCGCGACGGCCATTTAAATGCATTTGCATGAATTTAAATTGACTTAATGGGCTGCACACCCAACTTTACCGACACGTCCCCCTTTACCACCGCGTTCGCCCATCCAGAATCGGTGCAAAACAGACATGCTCCACAAAAGTCCAATTCAGGCACTCCAGTTAGTGAGGAGGTAAGTGCCGAGCATCCGACGGCTCTTTGCTTGAGATCGGTGGGGCAGGGTGGGGAAGGGGGGAAACGGGGGTCCACTGCCACTCTGCCTAAGGTCAATGAGGGGGAAGGGAGGGGTCTGCTGCCACTCGGCCTGAGATCAGTCAGGGGAAGGGGGGTCCACTGCCACTCTGCCTGAGATCAGTGGGGGGGAAAGAGGGGGTCCACTGCCACTTTGCCTGAGATCAATGGGGGGGGGGGCGGGAGTCCGCTGCCACTCTGCCTGAGATCAAGGGGATAGGGGGGTCCATTGCCACTCTGCTTGAGATCGGTGGGGGGCAAGAGGGGGTCCACTGCCACTCTGCCTGAGATCAGTGGGGTGAAAGGGGGAAGGAGCCCGTGATCGGTCTGGGTGGCAGGGCTAGGGGGATAAGGGGATCAGTAATGTTGTGGGAGTGGAGCAATGTCTGTGGGGGCCAGGGGGAGGCATTATCTGGCCTGGGAGCGATGTGGCAGGGGAGCCACACTCTATCATTTTTTTACTGTGCATGCGCAGTTGGAGGCTCTGATCGGAGCTGCAGTGTTTCGGGCGCGTTAAGCCCCGCCCACAGGCTTCTGCAGCACGATTCGGAATCACTGATATTTTTTCAGGCAGAGTGCGTATGGGGGCACCTCAGAATGGGTGTAAAAGTCTGATCTGAAACACTCCCAGTTTCATGTCTGCCCAGCACTTAGAATCAAAATGGTAAAATAGGGTCCAATAGTTCTGCTCCACCATTCAGCACTGCTGCCTCACAGCACCAGGGACCCAGGTTCAATTCCAGCCTTGGGTCACTGTGTGGAGTTAGCATGTTCTCCCCATGTCTGCGTGGGTTTCCTCCGGGTGCTCCAGTTTCCTCCCCTAGTCCAAAGATGTGCTGGTTAGGTTGATTGGCCATGCTAAATTTCCCCTTAGTGTCCCAAGTTGCATCGGTTAGGGGGATTAGCGGGGTAAATACTGAAGTTTAAGAGCCGTGGGGTTATGCTGCAACTGTACAGGACCTTGGTGAGACCGCATTTGGAATATTGCGTGCAGTTCTGGTCACCTCACTATAAGAAGGCTGTGGAAGCGCTGGAGGGAGTGCAGAGGAGATTTACCAGGATGCTGCCTGGTTTGGAGTGTCGGTCTTATGAGGAAAGGTTGAGGGAGCTGGGGCTGTTCTCTCTGGAGCGGAGGAGATTGAGGGGAGACTTAATAGAGGTTTATAAAATGATGAAGGGGATAGATCGAGTGAACGTTCAAAGACTATTTCCTCGGGTGGATGGAGCTATTACGAGAGGGTATAACTATAGGGTTCATGGTGGGAGATATAGGAAGGATATCAGAGGTAGGTTCTTCACGCAGAGAGTGGTTGGGGTGTGGAATGGACTGCCTGCAGTGATAGTGGAGTCAGACACTTTAGGAACATTTAAGCGGTTATTGGATAGGCACATGGAGCACACCAGGATGGTAGGAAGTGGGATAGCTTGATCTTGGTTTCAGATGAAGGTCGGCACAACATCGTGGGCCGAAGGGCCTGTTCTGTGCTGTACTGTTCTATGTTCTATGTTCTATACATGGGGTTATGCAGATAGGGCCTGAGTGGGATGCTCTGTCGGTGCAGACCCGATGGGTCGAATGGCCTCCTTCTGCACTGTAGGGATTCTATGAACTTTCTTGTACTCAGTGGAGCAGGTGTCCTGATTCATGGCGGTCTGTTGTATCTCCACAACCTGGCCATTATGGAATCACACCCCTTTCCACCAGGGATTCACTGACTACCTCAGGAGGAGAAGCAAGAAGAGAAGAAGGCAGAGTATCCAGCACACCCATGTTCCAGTCAATGATCTCTCATTTGACTTTGGTTCCCCTGAACACAGTTTCAGACCCTCCCTGTCATGTACAACCTTACCGCCCCTCAGTTATGAACCATCTCAGCCACAATGCTGAAATAAAAGACACCGTAAAACATGTTGAATACCAACATCATCCAATAATGAATACCCAATAATCCAAATAAATCTCCTAACTCTCCTTTGTGCTTTCCTACAGTGTGTGAATTGCATGTTCCTTTGTCACAGAGTCATTAAGTGCTCTAATGTAACACTGCAGCAAGACTGACAGAAAGGTGATTGCCAATGACCTTGTGATAAGACCTCGAGTAACTCTGCCCAAAATGGCCTCTCTTTGACCATTTCCATTATAGACAGCAGTGATCTGAGCTGGCTGGCAAACAACTGCAGGGGCACTGCGGGAGTGATAGCGGTGGGAGCACGAATGCCATCATCCTGACAGAGGGCAAGGACTTCGTATTCCATGGAACCACTGCCACTCTAACTGCCCCAGCATCTCCATAGTTCTCATCATTTTATAGGAAGGATATTATTAAACTAGAAAGAGTGCAGAAAAGGTTTACTAGGATGCTACTGGAACTTGATGGTTTGAGTTATAAGGAGAGGCTGGTTAGACTGGGACTTTTTTCTCGAGAGCGTAGGAGGCTGAGGGGCGATCTTATAGAGGTTTATAAAATAATGAGGGGCACAGATCAGCTAGAAAGTCAATATCTTTTCCCAAAGGTAGGGGAGTCTAAAACTAGAGGGCATAGGTTTAAGGTGAGAGGGGAGAGATACAAAAGGATCCAAAGGGGCAATTTTTTCACACAGAGGGTAGTGAATGTCTGGAACAAGCTGCCAGAAGTGGTAGTAGAGACGGGTACAATTTTGTCTTTTAAAAAGCATTTAGAGAGTTACATGAGTAAGATGGGTATAGAGGGATATGGGCCAAATGCGGGCAATTGGGACTAGCTTAGGATATTAAAAAAAAGGGCAGCATGGACAAGTTGAGCCGAAGGGCCTGTTTCCATGCTGCAAACCTTTATGACTCTATGACTCTATTTGCTGGATTACTGCAAAACACTGAAAGCCCCTTTGAGCAGTAGCATGCAGAGCCACGGTGGCAGCAGTTTGAGCTTTCCATGATTTTGTGACCTTCATTTTTGCTTCCTTTACAACACTAAGACACTATGGCTTCTGTTGGTATTGCAGCAGATGATGGGACTTTGGCCATTCAAGGCTGAATCGTGCTTGGATCCACAAGGACTCTCATGAAGTTGGCCATCACTTCTTTGCTGGAAAGGGTGGGATCCAAAGTCTGTGCAAAGGTCTGTGCCAAGTTGATGCTGGATTCTTCCGTGTTCTTTGTTAATGACTGCAGGCTTTCTGGCAGGCTTTCCAAAGTTCCAAGAATTTCATTGTTCCAAATCCATTTTTCTCTAAGCTACCTCATCAAGATGCACATATGAGCTCTCAGCGGCAGATGCCATGTGCACCCTTACCCAGCAGTGAGCTGGCACCCACACCAACCATTCCACCTATTCGGGTTGCAGACCAAGCATTCTCAGTGACTTGTGTGATGATACTGTACTTTTAAGAGATTTATTTTTATCATGTTTCTTGTAAGGGGTATGTTTAAAACTCAGCTGTTTTCTACAGTGCCAGTTTGCCTGGGCAACAGGCCCAGTGTTGAGAATGCAGGATAGTAACTGATTTTAGCTAACAGTGTGTTTTTCTAAACAGAGTTAAAGCATTTGTGCTTATTTAGGATTCCCTTGGGCTTTCAGTGTAGGGTTTTGATTTGGTTGATTGACAAGTGACAGAATCGTATGCTAATAGAAGGAACTAAGCTTGTTTCTCTTTCATTTTTAAAACAGTCAGTTTTATGCCTTGTCCTAAAAGGAGAAAGAGGTGTCATTTTGTCTCTCTCTCTCTCTGGAGACTGCTGTATGGGACTGTCAGAAGATAGATGTCTCTCTGTCTTTCCCTCTCTCTCTCTCGCATGAGAGGTGTTCAAAAGGCTCTAAGACTGTTAACAAGTTCAAGCACGTAAGCCTAGACATTTGCTAACTGATTTTGAAGAGGTGTTTTAAGCTTGTAAGAGAAATATTGCTTGAATTGGATCTCCTCGAGATAGGTTAGCAGTTAAGACTTACATCTTGTCATGTTTAAGTATTGTTCCATTAGTAACTGTTAAATTAATTAATTTGTTATAGTTAAAATGTATTGTTCAATAAAGTTTGTTTTGATTAAAGCTTCCTGGTGTGAATAGAATCACACCTGAAGTGAAACACCTTGGGGCCTCTTCTAACTTTGTAATACAACTTGGGGTTTCAGATCTTGTACCCTAAATACATCCCAATCCTGCGTCCATACTACACTCAAAGCACAAACAGTGCCAGTATTTGAGCTGGTGACTGCGAACATGAGGTAGAATAGAATCCCCACAGTGCAGAAAGAGGCCATTCGGCCCATGAAGTCTGCACCGACAACAATCCCACGCAGGCCCTATCCCTGTAAACCTCTGTGTTTACCCTTCTAATCCCCCTGACATTAAGGGGCAATTTAGCATGGCCAATCAACCTAACCCGCACATCTTTGGAGTGTGGTAGGAAACCGGAGCACTCGGGCGAAACTCACGCAGACACAGAGAGAATGTGCAGACTCTGCACAGACAGTGACCCACATCGGGAATCGAACCCAGGTCCCTGATGTAGTGAGGCAGGGGTGAGCCAGTGTGGTGAAGATATTTCTTCATTATCGGTCTCCTCTTGGCCTTCACTCCCCCACACTACTGCCTGGTCAGGTGGCAGCTTCTGGGTATTGGAAAGGAAAAAGACACACGGTTGTGGTGAGGGGAGTGGAGAGATGGGGTAAGGGGAAGCAAAAGCTGCAGGGTGACACAAGGGAAATACACTATATGAGAAGTTAGGTTAGGTAAGAACATACCATCACATTCAATAGCTGCAGCCCCATTGCTGGCCAGGACCTGGACTGCTCCCAGGATAGAGACCACAATCGCTTCTTGGGGAGTGAGGACATGCAGTCATACTTCACCCCTGCTGGTTAGCTCCTACTGCATCCAGATGTGCACCACCTTTACCTGTGAACAAGTTTACTGCGTGTCAGTGAATGTGGTGCAATGGGTTTGGGTGATCATAAAAATCATCATAAGACCATAAGACATAGGAGCAGAATTAGGCCACTTGACCCATCGAATCTGCTTCGCCATTCAATCATGGCTGATATTTTTCTCATCCCCATTCTCCTGTCCTTTCCCCATAACCCCTGATCCCCTTATTAATCAAGAATCTATCTATCTCTGAATTAAAGACACTCAATGACCTGGCTTCCACAGCCTTCTGTGGCAAAGAGTTCCACAGATTCACCATTCTCTGGCTGAAAAAATTCCTCCTCTTCTCTGTTTTAAGGGATCATCCCTTCAGCCTGAGGTTGTGCCCTCTGGTTCTAATTTTTCCTACTAGTGGAAACATCCTCTCCACGTCCACTCTATCCAATCCTCACAGTATCCTGTAAGTTTAAATAAGATCCCCCTCATCCTTCTAAATTCCAATGAGTACAGACCCAGAGTCCTCAACCATTCCTCATACAACAAGCTCTTCATTCCAGGGATCATTCTTGCAAATCTCCTCTGGACCCTTTCCAAGGCCAGCACATCCTTCCTTAGAGACGGGGCCCATAACTGCTCACAATACTCCAAATGAGGTCTGACCAGAGCTTTATACAGCCTCAGAAGTACATCCCTGCTCTTGTATTCTAGCCCTCTCGACATGAATGCTAACATTGCATTTGCCTTCCTAACTGCCGACTGAAGCTGCACATTAACTTTAAGAGAATCTTGAACAATGACCCCCAAGTCCCTTTGTGTTTCTGATTTCCTAAGCATTTCCCCATTTAGAAAATATCTATGCCTCCACTCCTCTTTCCAAAGTGCATAACCTCACACTTTTCCGCATTGTATTCCATCTGCCACTTCTTTGTCCACTCTCCTAACCTGTCCAAGTCCTTCTGCAGCCTCCCTTCTTCCTCAATACTACCTGTCCCTCTACATATCTTCGTATCATCTGCAAACTTAGCAACAGTGCCTTCAGTTCCTTCTTCCAAATCGTTAATGTATATTGTGAAAAGTTGTGTTCCCAGCATCAGAATTAGAAGCAGGGGTAGGCCGTCTAGCCCTTCAAACTTGCTCCACCATTCAATATGATCATGGCCCATCTCATCTCAGCCTCAACTCCACTTTCCTGCCCTTCAAACCCATTCCTATTTAAAAATCTGCCGACCTCTTCCTTAAATTTACTCAAAGTCCCAACATCCTCCACACTCTAGGGTAATGAATTCCGCAGATTCACAACCCTTTGAGAGAAGTGATGTGGCTGTCATGGTTGAGTAGCTGTCAGTGTGTGCAAACAGTGAGATGTGAGTGTGAGGCAGTGCAAGGTGTGCGAGGGTGAGGTCCAACTCAGAATGTGAGGTTTTGAGTCATGCTTGATAGAGAATGTTGGTGGACAAGTGATGGTCGGTGTGATGAACAGTGTGTAAGGCTACTTGTTCATATGTAAGGGCATAGCATTGAAGATGAAAATTCCTTTGAGCTCATTTAGCAGCCAATTCCTTGAGAACAAACCGAGTTTATCCAACCTCTCCTCAGGGTATTAGCTATGAAGAGAGTTTGGAAGAACTTGGTTTGTTCTCACTGGAACGACAGAGGTTAAGGGGTGACCTGATAGAGTTCTACAAGATTATGAGTGGCATGGACAGAGTGGATAGTCAGATGCTCTTTCCTAGGGTAGAAAAGTCAAGTACTAGGGGACATAGGGTTTAATGTGCTTGGGGAAAAGTTTAGAGGAGATGTGCGAGGCAAGTCTTTTACACAGAGGGTGGTGAATGTCTGGAATGCGCTGCCTGGGGAGGTGGTGGGAGCGGGTACAATTGCAGCATTTAAGGGGCAACTAGATGAATACATGAATAGGATGGGAATGGAAGGATATGGACTCCATAAGTGCATACGGTTTTAATTTAGGCAGGCATCATGATCGGCGCAGGCTTGGAGGGCCGAACGGCCTGTTCCTGTGCTGTACTTTTCTTTGTTTTTTTTCCCCTTGATGTTGTCTCTGTGGCTATCTGCCTCCACCCCTCCCCCCCATCCCATTCCTTTCTCTGCTCTTGCCCGTGGGAAGAAAATCTCTTTCCTCTCCACCTCCTGTGCCAACGTGGCAACACAAAATGCTGGAGAGTGCCCTCTGCCATGTGGCACAATCATTGCTCTTCTGTAGGTCAAATACTGTCTCCAACCACTGCAAGTGCCTGCTTCAGCAGAATACACCTCCTCTTAAAGTGGAGCATCCTGGCTTTATGTAGTTCAGGTTCGCTTTAAGTGGTGCTAACTTTGCACAAAATTGCGCCCCCTGCTGAGGCAGGCAGCCATTCAATAGCGCACTTACTGCTGGGCTACACGTCACTTATCATTTAAGCAAGCAAATAGCACAAAGCTTGCGTGCTGCCTGCATCGCCTTTAACAGGCACAGGTTAATCACACATCACAATCCCCAAACATGTTTTCAGGGCCTACAAAACCTCCCAAATTTCAGCGTTGTTTTCCCTGTTCTGCTTAGATAGGTTAGAAAGATTAAGATTAGCTGCAGTGTTCTCTGTATCAATTTCAAGTGATTTACTCATGACATTTGCATTAAAAGGAAAATTGAGTCTTAATGTTTGCTGTGCATACTGGTTAGATTTATCCATTAGCTACAAACTGGAGCAGAATGTTACAGTCGGATTTTTAAAACAAATTTATTAACTGTACTGTGTACAGTTTTTGATCTCTGTATAAAGAAGGGTGCACTTCTTTGTGTACTTCAGTTCAAAGATGTGCGGGTTAGGTTGATTGACCGTGCTAAATTGCCCCTTAGTGTCAGGGAGATTAGCAGGATAAATATGTGGGGTTACGGGAATAGGGCCTGGGTGGGATTGTTGTCAGTGCAGGCTCGATGGGCCAAATGGCCTCCTTCTGCTCTGTTCGGATTCTATTCTACTTGCCTTCGAAGGGGTATGACAAAGGGTCATGAGATTGATTCCTGTGTTGAGAGCACTGTCCTATGAGGAGAATTTGAGTAGAACAAAGATCTCTGGAGTTCAAAAGAATGGGAAGGAATCTCATTGAAATGTATGAAATTCTTCGAGGCCTTAATTAGGCCGTAAGAGGATAAAAGGCTGTTTTCGCTGGCTCAAGAGTCTGGAGCTAGGAATCATATAGTCTCAGAATAAGTGGTCAGCCATCATGAGTTACGCATCTTTGACATCATCTAGCCCAGAGGTCGATGGATACTCTGTTGCTGAGTGCATTCAGGCTGAAGATAGTAGATCTTTGGACACCACAGAATCAAGGGATATGGGGATAGCGCGGAAAAATGGACTTGAGTTAAAAATGCGCCACTTAGCTTATTCGAAGGCAACAGGCACCAGAGGATGTCCGGCCTACTCCTGTTCAGAGGCAGACATCGTGCCGAGGAACAAGGCCCCGACCAATCAGTGCGGGGCTGATGGGGAAGGAACCCATGGTGGCCAGCAGCTTGGGACACCAATCAGAACCTGAGAGCTCCGAATTTGCTGGTAGGCAAAAAAAAGCCTGATCTTTCAGAAACTGCATTCGCTAAAATAAAGAAAGACCAATCAAAATGAAGTGACACTATCAATCTGGCAATCTAAAGTGCAGAAAAATGCAGACAAGACAAGAGGATGCAGCTAGGCAAAAAGACATTTTGTCATTTTACTTTAGAAAGTTTGAGGTATTGAGCAGTGCACAAACTGCACATTCATCCTCACCCACCTAAAGTACGGGTGAATTATCTGATGACTTTGACTTACCGATTTCCAGAGATACCACATCGCCTGAAAAGGTTGAACAAGATGTTCAAGAACAACAAGAAGAGGACTCTGAAATGGGAACAGAATTACAAGATACTGCTTAAGCTCATTCTGCAGCTGATGCAAGAGAAGAAACCTACCCTGAAGACATTGCCGTATGGCCAAAATCTGTTCCACTGGGTATGATTGAATATTTTGTAATAAACAGACCAGAGAACATAGGATATGTGGAAAATGTGATTGAAGAGTTTGCCGTGGGAGGCCAAAAGCAGTTTAGAAGTCATCATGAGTCCCATTTTCTGAGTGTGAACAGAAATGTCATGATGGAAAGGAGAAATTGGTTGAGTTTTTTCAGGAACCTCTGAAGCAGTCGACTATTATGTCTGCAAATTAGTCTCTGACCCTCGTAAAGAGAAACAAGTATTCATCAATGGGTACTCGAACTGGAGAAATGTTGGAAGAGATGTTGCCGATCATAAAACTTCCAAAGCTCATATTAAAGCTGTGTGTGTTTCATCCAAAGATGTAAATCATCTGGAAGAATTGATTCTGCATTATTGGCTCTGTTGTAAAGGAGGTGTCTCACTGGGGGATGGTGTTGAGATGTGTTGTAAAGGAGTGTTCTTACTAGGGGATGGTGTTGAGATATGTTGTTGCCACAGTTAAACTGCTGTCTTCCTTGGGACTTCCTTTAAGAGGACATGATCACCAGGATTCTACTGCCTCGCCTGCCACAGAATCAGAGCGGTCGAGGGGCGGACAACGGAAATGTCAGTTGACCTCGGGCGGGAATTTCCAGTCTCGCTCAAGTGAGGCCATAAAATCCCGCCCGATGAATTATCAGTGTCAAGTCAAAGGGGTAATTTTTTTCTGCCTGCCTTGAATATTTCAGTGAATTTGATGAGCTTCTCAAATGGCATTTAAAAAGCTATCAATATTGTGGCTCAAGGAAGACCAATATTTTAACACACAGAATCAACGATGGCTTCATCACTATAATGGCAGAACACCTCAAAAACCAATTCATTAATGAAGCAAAAAATAATATTCCATAATAGTATTTTCAACACCAGATGTGAGTGATGTGGACAAATTAATATTAATTTTCAGATATGTGACCAGCGATGTGAAGTTGTAGAGCGATTTCTCTGTTCTGTCCGACTACAATCCCACACTGCCTGGGCACAACTGTTTTGGAAATCATTGCAAATTTAGGTTTTAGACATCAAAAATTGTCAGGGGGAAAGCTTCAATAATGCTGCAAATATGGAAGGAAAATATTCAGGTCTGCCAAGCAAGATTGGACAATGCAAGCCCCTGTGCATTATTCATCCCATGTTCCAGTCACTCCTTGAATTTAATCTACAATGCAGCAGCTGAATCCTGTGAGGCAGCCAAACATTTTTTTGACTTTGTTCAAAACTTGTATGCCTGTTTCCACTCATCGGTGGAATATGTTGCAATCATGCTTGGAGCAGGCAAATGGATGGTCAAAAAAATTTGTGACACCAGGTGGTCCACTCGTGCAGATGCTGTATTGGCTTTCAAACTGAACATTGTCGATATAAAGGAATGCTTATCAGACATTGCCACATTTAATTCAGAGAAAGCATGTATGAAAACTGAAGCAAAATCCTTAGCAGAGAAGTTTGAAAGGTATGATATTGCTGTTTTTATTGTTTTGTGGAACCGTTTACTTCAAAGAATCAACGCTGTCAGCAAATTGCTGAAAAATGTTGATACAACCTTATTGAACGCTTGACAATTGTTAGTCTCAGTTAGAAGTTTTGTCATGGACCATCTTTGATGTCATGAGGGAGGGAGGGGCTGACGCTGAGGCAGAACGAGGGGCCCCCAAAATTGTACATCCGTTTCTGCTGCATGTTCCTATTTTGTGTGATCTCCTGTTCCTCACCACAGAAACTACATCTGAAGCGTGTCTCTAAAACCTGCATCAGAAAAGCAAACTTTGATTATTCCATGTTAATAGGTTGAACGTCAGCAAGATGGGTAAACTTGGATGGTTCTCATAGCAACAGGATGAGCCTTTGTGTATACTCATTCACAGAACAACATTAACATTGTAACACAACTTGGAGACATTCAACAGCTCTGTCATCTCATCCGCAGATATGGCACAGGAATAACTTGTGACTTTGACATTAATGAGAACATGTTCTCTGAACGCTCAAATGAATGCTTCCAGCAGATGAAGCACTTCCCCATCAGGACCGCTTTTGCTTTTGCTTCATTCTGTTTGCCAGTCTATTCATTAAGTCTCATCTGATTGCCTGATTGTCAGCACGCTGATAATTTTATACAATCCTCTATCCTTTCTCCTGCTGTCGAACTCAGGTTGAATGGGCACCATATACATCTTCAAGGGTAAGGATAAGAATTTAGCACCAGGCCCTTCTGTTAGTTTTCAATTTGTCCTTTGCAAGCCCCGAATAATGTTTCCTTCTATCCTTTCATGGGATGTGAGCATCGCTGGAAGAGGCTGGCATTTGTTGCCCATCCTTAATTATCCTTGAGAAAGTGGTGGCGAGCTGCCTGATTGAACCACTGCAGTCCGTCTGGCGTATGTACACCCACAGTGCTGTTAGAAAAGGAGTTCCAGGATTTTGACCCAGTGGCAATGAAGGAATGGCGACATAGGCCGGGATTCTCCAACCTCGCCCGTGGTTGGGATTCTCCAGTCCCGCTGCTGTGAAAGGAGATTTGGCTGAGCGCCAAAACGTTCCGGTCTCGCTGGCAACAGTGGCGGGGTGTACGACATCGGAGAATTCCAGCCATAATTCCTAGTCAGGGTGGTGTGTGCCTTGGAGAGGAAATCACATGTGGCAGCGTCTCCACGTACCAGGTGCTTTTGCCCTTCTAGGTGGTAAAGGTCGTATATCATCACTACATATGTATGTAATGTATTTAAATCTGACATAAATAATTCGCTGAATATTACAAAATGAACAAATGCCTTTTTAGCACAATGTTACTATGTATTAGCCTGCATCCAACACATCTGCTACATCTAATGCCCAAAGAAATTATTCCCCCTTAATCACGACGAGAATTTGGCAAAAGCGTACCATCAGAGACGCATGAGACAAAACAGAAACAGTTGCAGTCACCAGCAATGTCTCCGTTGCTTTCGACACAAAATCTGACAAGATTGTGAAATACTGGCAATCCTGGATTTATCTTGCCTCCTTATATTTTATTCTTATTTATTTATTGGTGTCACAAGTAGGCTTACATTCACACTTCAATGAAGTTACTGTGAAAATCCCCCAGTCGCCACACTCTCCGGCACCTGTTCTGGTACACCGAGGGAGAATTTAGCTTGCACCTAACCAGCACGTCTTTCGGACTTTGGGAGGAAACTGGAGCACCCGGAGGAAACCCACGCAGACACAGGAAGAACTTGCAGACTCCACACAGACCCAAGACAAGATAGTGGATCACTTTATGTCAGTAAATAGTTCCTGTAAACACAGATTATTTTGCGATACTAATCACAGTCTGCTCTATGAATAAAGCCAAGCATTTTTCATTCGGATTGGATCTAAATTTTTAAAATCTGCTGTCACCTTTTAATGCACAGTGCACAGAAATATTTAGTATTTATTGTCTGCACGGGGTGCATTGTTACCAATTCAAGCTACCAGTGAGAACCTCATTCAGCCACAGCGCAAATCAAAAATTCAGGCACACACAACCCTCGTTTTCTGACCACTCACTTGAATGGTCAGAACAAAGAACAAAGAAAATTACAACATAGGAACAGGCCCTTCGGCCCTCCAAGCCTGCACCGACCATGCTGCCTGACTGAACTAAAACCCCCTACTCTTCTGGGGACCATATCCCTCTATTCCCATCCTATTCATGTATTTGTCAAGATGCCTCTTATCCCACTGCTTCTACTATCTCCCCCCGGCAGCAAGTTCCAGGAACCCACCACCCTCTGTGTAACAAACTTGCCTCGTACATCTCCATTGAACCTTACCCCTCACACATTAAACCTATGCCCCCTAGTAATTGATTCTTCTACCCTGGGAAAAAGCTTCTTACTATCCACTCTGTCCATGCCCCTCATAACCTCGTAGACGTCAATCAGGTCATCCTTCAACCTCCGTCGTTCCAGTGAGAACAAACCAAGTTTCTCCAACCTCTCCTCATAGTTAATGCCTTCCATACCAGGCAACATCCTGGTAAATCTTTTCTGTACTCTCTCCAAAGCCTCCACATCCTTCTGGTAGTGTGGCGGCCAGAATTGAACACTGTATTCCAAGTGCGGCCTAACTAAGGTTCTATAAAGCTGCAACATGACTTGCCAATTTTGGAACTCAATGCCCCAGCTGATGAAGGCAAGCATGCTGTATGCCTTCTTGACTACCTTCTCCAACTGCAGTGCCACTTTCAGTGACCTGTGTACCTGTACACCCAGATCCCTCTGCCTATCAATACTCTTAAGGGTTCTGCCATTTACTGTATATTTCCCATCTGTATTAGACCTTCCAAAATGCATTACCTCACATTTGTAAGGGCAGTGTTGACTTGAATTTCTGATTTGAGCTCCCAGGATAAGAACATGTGGGTATGGAGGTGAGATCTGAAGTAACTGGGATAACCTCCACTGAGGCAGAAAAGACTACTGGAAATTTTAATCCAAGTTTTCTGTATTTATGAAAGATCTTCATAAGTCAATGGGAACGATCCAACAACCCATACCATCTGGGCAGTCAGTGATGAGGAGCCACCAACATAAAATACCAAGAAAATGGGGGGAGACAGAGGGATGTTGAAACATGGAATGCTTTGCCAGAGCCTGGAGTTCAGGCAGAATGCACCTTTTAGGAGAAAAATGCCTGAAGCACAGGATACAAGATATAAGGGAAGTGAGCAGGCCAAAATGGTTCTGGTTTGCTGCAGCAAAGAGCTAGCACGGACAAAATGGGCCAAATGGCTTCCTGTTGTCCTGGAAACTTCTATTTTTCTTGAGATTCACTGTTGGCAGGACTGACAGACAACATTAGCTGTACAAATTATTTTCAGTTCTCAACACAGCTGAAGATTCCCTCTGAATAACGTACTAAGAAATAATCGAGAACCAATTCATGATGATCACATGAAGGCCAGAATTTAATGGGGCCCCTGGGAGTGGGGTGGGAGGAGGTGGGAGTGGGAGACGGATGGGCCACAGAACTGGAAGGAAAGGCATTGGGGGTGGAGGGAGTGACCTGATCAGCCTAAGGCCTGTTGCCTTCCCAATGTCCTGCAATGTAGTGGGGAAGGTGGAGGGCAGCCTTCCCACAATTACTGTGGCCACCACTGGAATTCTACCAGTGCCAGAGGATGGGGTATCCTCCACAATGTTGTGAAACTAACCAATAAAACAAGGATGGGGGGAGGGAGGAGAAGGGGGGTGGGACACCCTGCAGATTCAGCTAATGGGGGCATTCTGACCAGGGATCATAAAGAGCCTAGTCAGAAAGGGTGAGCCCATATTGCTAGTCCACCTCCCCCCCCCCAATCCCTGTCAATGACCCCCTCCCCAGCTTGCTCCTCATCAACCTCTCCCTCCCTTAAGGCCCTGGGACCCCTGACTCCATTTTATCTTGTTCCAAGGTGAGATCCAGGGCCTGGTCTCAGCAGAGGGTGCAGTCCCATCAGTGGCCACCAGTCGCGGTGGTGCTACTGAGACTGAATGGCCCTCCCATCAACCAGCAGTTCTTGGAGGCAGGGTCCCCACCCTTAAAGGGATGGAGTCCCGACACCAGGCAATTAATTTCCTGATTGCCACAGAATCGGGTTAGATCTCCCAGTGGGGGTTACCCAGTTTTATTGCACTAAAATCCCGATTTTCTAGTCCGCTTTTAGGGCCCACTCCAGCACCAACAAAACTCAACACATATTGTGAAGAAGAAATCCTCCCCCAATCAGTTGCTGTTGTGGTTCCCGTATTTACCAGCTTTCAGATCAACTCTATAAGCCAGTTATTTTTTATTCATTCGTGGGACATGAGCCTCGCTGGCTGGCCAGCATTTATTGCCCATCCTTAGTTGCCCTTTTTCAGAGGGCAGTTGAGAGTCAACCACATTGCTGTGGCTCTGGAGTCACATGTAGGCCAGACCAGGTAAGGACGGCAGATTTCCTTCCCTGAAGAACATGAGTGAACCAGATGGGCTTTTCCGACAATCGACAATGGTTTCATGGTCATCAGTAGATTCTTAATTCCAGATATCTTTTATTGAATTCAAATTCCACCACCTGCCGTGGTGGGATTTGAACCCGGGTCTCCAGGACATTTGCTGAGATTCTGGATTAATAGTCTTGCGATAATACCACTAGGCCATCGCCACCCCTGTCAGTATTTTAATCAGGATAACTTTTCTTTCCCAGTGGAGGAATCTTTGAATAGACATTCATTCCCCTTTAAGGCAAAACGACAGTCAGCATTTTGAAAAATCTGAAAAAAAATGTTATGTGGGTGTTGCAGCAATTTTTGTTCAATTAATGTAAAATTAACACTTTACGAAAGTGGATTACTGTTCATCGAAAAGCTTATCATCCAGAAATAAAAACAGCTCAAAAATGCAACATGCTCAGCACAGCTGTAAATATTCCAGGCTCCGATAATCCATATGGCCTGGAAAAGATTACAGTTTCACTCAATCACAAAATGATGTGGAACAAATGTGGCAAAATTGAAATTTCCATTTAATCCCTCTCTCGATTCTCTCTTCCTCTGTGTGGAGCTTGCACATTCTCCCCGTGTCAGCGTGGGTTTCCTCCGGGTGCTCCAGTTTCCTCTCACACTCCAAAGGTATACAAGCTAGGTGGATTAGCCATGCTTAATTGTCTGTTTAGTGTCCCAAGATGTGAAGGTTGGATGGATTAGTCATGGGGAATGTGTGGGGATACAGCAATAGGGCAGGGGAGAGGGCGTGGATAAGAATCCCTGTCGAGAGTCAGGGCAGACTTGATGGGCCAAATGGCCTGTCTGTAATTGGATACTGAACCTGTCTCCATGCCAATTAAAGGGGTCCCACAGTGAAATTCCCAAAGTGTGACTCTTCCCGATCTCTCCTTCCCCCCACCCACCCATGAGAGCTGGGCCTGGGATCCAGAATCAGTCCTGTTTCCCATCCCAGAGAGAAAATCCAGCCCCTAGCATTCGCTTTGATGAAAATTCAAAAACCCCATTCGAAAACTGAACAACCTGAAAAATAAGTCAAATACTTCCCACGTCATAAAAAAGCAGATGTAAATGGAAAAAGCAGTGTTTGTTCTGTATGTTTTCAATCACTTCTATTGGGTTTCCTTTGGAAATGTCCCGTTCACTTGGAATCGGCAGTCCTGCTTCTTTTGGAGTCAAAACTGGGATTGTCCATCTGTCCCGCCCAGTGGGGTCTTCCAGTCCCGCCGACACCGATTACCCTGCCACATCCCCCAGCGGTGGAAGGTGTGAACAGTGGGAAACCCCCTTGACAGAGGCGGAATGGAAAATCCTGCTGCTGGCCAATGACAGGCCACCTGAATGGGGGGGGAGGGGCGCCGGGGGGTGGGGGGGGGGGTTTGTTTATCCCATCCATTTCGGCACATCAACAAAATGCGCCTAATGCAAAGAAAAAGAGAAGGGATCCACTGGCCGGGATTCTCCGACGTTGCCCATGGCTGGGATTCTCCGGTCCCCTCTGCAGTAAATGAAGATTTGGCTGAGCGCCAAGTTTGCCGTCCTCACTGGCAGCGGGGCGAACGGGATCGGAGAATTCCGGCCACTGTCAACATTTGGCCGAGTGAGATTGAAATGATGCTACATAGCCGCGGAGGGATTTAAAGGCAGGAGAAGAAATGTTAAAGTGTTGAGCTGACAGACAGAGCAATTCTGTCGGTCAACAGAAGCAAGGGTTGAGTGCTTGGATATCTTTTCCACAGCTCACAGGTCAGGGCTGCAATATTACAGTTCCCAAGGTGCACAGCAAATGAAATTGTACAATTCCTTGTGCTGTTTTTAGCTAACAGGATCTACACTGTAGATATTAAACTGTTAGCATATATATTGAGACCTCATTCGAAGAACTCTTCCCTGGAAAATACAAAGTTTAGTGCTCCTTCCTCCTACCTGCCCAAATTGGTGACCTGAAACTGAAAAGTGGATGTTCTTGTCTCTTGTGAAAGAATGTTTTGTGCTGTTAAGATGTGTTCCACGCAAATCCTCACTTTCTATTGTTTTGGTAACAGTGACATTGGATGGTTATTGAGCGCAGTAATAGATTTTCCTTTCATGAGTTACTTGAAGTGATCACACCATAATTACTGACTGCTTGTTATCCACACTGTAAATTCATAGATTAAAGTTAGAAATATAATTAGTGTTAAATTTATTCATGATGTTAAATACTAAAGGACGAGTTATCACGACAACCGGTATTGTGGTGGGCAAAGCAAGAAAAAAGGGGTAGCACAGTGGCAGAGTGGGTATCACTGCAGCCTCACAGTGCCGTGGTTCAATTCCGGACTGTCTGTGTGGAGTTTGCACATTCTTCTCGTGTCTGCGTGGGTTTCCTCTTGGTGCTCCAGTTTCCTCCCACAGTCCAAAGATGTGCAGATTAGATTGACTGGCCGTGCTAAATTGCCCCTTAGTGTCCCAAGATATATAGGTCAGTGGGGTAAATTCATGGGGTTACGGGGTATGCCTGGGTAAGAGTCTTTGCAGGCTCAATGGGCTGAATGATATTCTTCTGCACTGCAGGAATTCTATGATTAAATCATTTCAAGAGAAGCCACTTTTACTGTTCTTTAACAATGGAATTATTCCTATCTTTTGCTCCACCTGTCTTTTATCCACTCCCTGGTGTGGAAATTAAGTTGTAATTCCAGTTACAGCTAAATATTTAATTCACTTTGTTCTGCAAGATTAAGGATGCTCACTTCAAATAAAACACCACGGGGTTGCTGGAACTTGTGAAACTATAGCTAAACGTAGTTAAAAACTGCAGATGCTGGTATGGAAAATTAAGTTGCAACAACAACAAGGCATCTCTGTCAGCAAATATGTAAACAAGGCCTAAAGTGAGGCCAGTGCATACGTATTCAGGATTAATCTAAATCTTGGGCCCGATTCTCCGTTCCCGACGCGCACCTGCTTTGGCGTGTCGGGTTGGGAGATGCGCGTGCCAGCCATTTTGCAGGATTGGCGCATGCATTCCCGATGCATACGCATCTCCCACAGCCAGAGAGCAAACACAGCCAGGACCGTGCTTGAAACCGAAGGGACGATAAGGTAAGTGATTTAAATCTATTTTTAATCTATTTGAAATGTCATTATCGGGCCCACGACTGAATTCTCCGGGCCCGATAGTATCTCCCAGCCCGCCGGGAACATTTCACTCCAGCGGGGTTTAGAGTAGCTCCCCACTTGCGGGGAACTAGCGGGAGACCCCGCTGGAGTGAAGGGAGTGCAATTGGACCCCCCAGAGGGTCGGGTGGCGGAGGGTGGTGCCCCCTGGTCAGGGACACCCTGCCACTGCCACCCTGTCCCCCCGGCACCGCCCAATGGGCAAAGTGCCCATGCCCAGGGGGCACCTTGGCACTGCCCACCAGATATTGGGCAGTGCCAAGGGGGCAGGGCCTACTGTGAGCAGGGCCTAGGGGCGATTGGTGGGGGTGGGGTGTCCTGCTGCCACTCTGCAGATAGGATCAGTCAGGGCTGAATGGAAGCCAGCGATCGGAGGCTGGTTTGCGTGATGGACTGAGCTTCGTTCATGTCCCTTTGTAGTTTCTTGTGGTCTTCATCAGAGCAGGAGTCATACCAAGTTGTGACACATCCAGAAAAGATACTTTCTATGGTGCATCTGTAAAAGTTGGTGAGAGTCATAGTGGAAATGCAACAGACTGGGTTCCTGAACTCAATTGACGATGAAGCTTGTAGGAGGTTCTTTTATGTTTGACCATTATTGGCCGGATTCTCCGACCTCACCCGTCTCCAGTCCTGCTGCAGTGAATAGAGGTTTAGCTGAACACCAAATTCTCCGTACTCGCTGGCAGCAACGGCAGGGCATGCAAGATCAGATAATTACAGCCATTATTTATTTACCATTCTAAAGCATAGAAGTAGCATATTGTGATAATTGGGAAGCTGTGATATTACACTTAAATGTCATCCTGACATCTAAACATTACCGTTTACAAGTGTATTTCTTCAACTGATACATACAGCGAGGTCAAAATTCCGTAGAAATTACAGCACAGGAATTGTCCATCCATCTATTTATTGGCCCTGTGTCAATGTTCACTCTTCAATTGCAGCTGTTCCATTTCCTTTCTTTTTCTCTCAAGGAGATGGAATAGGGTGATATCAGCAAGGACCTCTTCATTAAAAGACCGGTGGAAACATGCTATGGGTAAGTTACAGACTGTAGCCAGCCAGCCCATGCTTGCAAAACTCAAAGCACGGGCAAAATTCTATAGTCTCATCATACGCCCCATCAGTGAGAACAGAGAATTTAGTGGGCAACCCAGCCACAAGTGAGGTCTGAGAATTCCTACCGCTGTGTCCAATATTAGGTGTGATTCCACTATTGGACAACATTCGCTAAATAATCCTCAGTGTGCTAAAAATTATGCTGATATTCAGTTTATGATTGTCAATCATGTTCCCAGTGTGGTGCATTTGCATGTGCTAGAAGCTACATATATTAACACGCAAAGCCCTGTTCTTTGCCAACAGAAAGAACATGTACGCACATTGCGCCTGTTTCACCTAAACAAAGTAAGTGGCAGCCATTCGCTGATTCATTCCTCAGGGCAATGCCTTGACCAAGCAGATTCAAGCTCCCTGGTTTAAACTTCAAATAATGCTTGGCAGTTATCTGTCAGTCACCATCAACTGGTGCATTCTCTTTGCCAACACTTTGACAAATCAGAGTCCATTTGCCAACTAATCACCATTCTTTTTTCATACAGTATAAGTTGCTGTTTACCCCTCATACTGGTATTTTTTCGAAATGTCCTGATGAGTGCAAGACAAAAAACTTCAACTTGTCTCTTTTTTATCGCAATACTCAAAATCTGGAAATCCATGACCACCAGAATACTGTCAAGGTTAGGTCAATTGAAAATTTCAAAACTGAGATTGATAGATTTGATAGCCAAGAGCACTTAGAGTACCAAGGTGAGTAGATTAGTTAAGATGCAGATGAGCCATCATTTATTTGAATGCTAGGACAGTTTTGAGGGCTGAATGGCCTATGGAACACAAGTTTGGAACATAAATGTCCTTATGGGACACACCAGCTTGGTAACTTTGCCTTGCCAGGACATTGATATAAAAAGCAGTGAGATACAACCTGATCTGCAAGTCAGGTTGGGGAGTGGGGTCAGCTAGGGGGACGGCATAGCGGCACAGTGGTTAGCACTGCTGCCTCACAACTCCAGGGACTCGGGTTCGATTCCCGGCTTGGGTCACTGTCTGTGTGGAGTTTGCACATTCTCCCCGTGTCTGCGTGGGTTTCCTCTGGGTGCTCCGGTTTCCTCCCACAGTCCAAAGATGTGCGGTATAATTTGATTGGCCATGCTAAATTACCCATAGTGTCCTGGGATGTGTAGGTTAGAGCGATTAGCAGGGTAAATGTGTGGGGTTGTGGGGATAGAGTCTGGGGTGGGATTGTTGTCAGTGCAGATGGGCCGAATGGCCTCCTTCTGCACTGTAGGGATTCTATGATTCACCTTCTGCTGGTGAATTGCAAAGGGCATAAGCGGCAGCAACTATTCAGTTCGAGAGAGAAAAAGGTGCATTTGCAGTTTGGATGATACTGAAGAGGCTACGTGGAGAAAAGTGTGCTGACCTTTGTTGTGAGCCCTGCTTTGTATTCTGAGAACATGAAATACCTTGGCTGTACTGCACATTCTAACATGTTACCCTTGGCATTAGCTTACAACGCCGCCTGTCTTGTATGGCTTTCAGTCGTGCATTGTGCCTTGCAGTCAAGGTCATAGCCATTAGTGAGAGACGTCTATAAATACTTAGAAACCATGATCTCCATCGATCATTTTCTTCCATCTGGCAAAAGGAAGGGAAGGAAAAGTCATTGAAATACATCACAAAATGTGCAGCAAGCAGAACATAAGTAATGTGGGTGTTGACATTTACTATTTAATTTCTGTCAGTCATTCGTGTCAAATGGGCTGAAGCGTTTTGATTTAAGAATGCACTCTTCCATCTTGAGAATATATATTGCATCAGGGGAAAGTTAGTGAAGCTTTTAAATGTGCAATATCACGTAATGAATGGGCTCTGAAATTCAAAAGGCCCGAAGCTATTAATGAGAATATTACCACACTGCATCTAATTATTACCGTCTAATATCTCCAAGGCATTCCCTGGATTATGCTATCAGGGAGAAAGCCAATTCACTATTATCTGGCTATAATACCACAGTGGTCATGGCAGGTGGCACATTCAGATTTTTTTTAAATTGAATTCTCCAACCTCGCCCACGGCTGGGATTCTCTGGTCCCGCTGCAGTGAACGGAGATTTGGCTGAGTGTCAAATTCTCTTCTCGCTGGCAGTGACAGCGAGGGATGAACGGCCGGAGAATTCCGCCCATCTACTCAGTGCTGTTACGTCTAATATTTTTTTGTCAATTAACATTAATTCTTTTATTTCCATTTTCCTTCCAGTTCTCTCCAGAAAGAGTTGTCCCATACTTGGGGTTGTAAGCTCAATGGGTGTTGACAATCCGTAGCTCTGTAGCCATTCTTCATGAGGAAACAAAGACAACAAATATTATTCAGCCAGGAAAGTCATCACGGTGGAACCTAATTTGTTCTCACTTGACTTTCACATCCACATTCAGGAACAGAAAGCTTCTTCCCAAAAGTTTCAAAGTGTTGTCTCCAGTAGGAAAACCAATGAGATTCCCGCTGAGTGGTTTGGGGCAAAGTATTTTGTAATTCAACTGGATTTAGAAAATCTTTTGGAGCCAGGGGAGTTTCTCACTGGATTGTCCCATATTTGGAATTTTATTTGGAGTGGGGATCTATAAACACCGGTAAGACTGGTTCCTCACAGATTTTTTAAAAGGCGCCCTGATCTCAAAGTTAAATTGAGGGTCCCCTTTCCCCACGGATATTGCGACTTCCGCAGATATGGAGAACACCCCAAACCGTTGACTCCCACCATCGTTAAATGTCCGGGTCACCCCACCCTTCACATCATGCAAGCATGAGGGTGACCCACCCCACACCTCATCCTCGCCGGCATCGGGGCATGCCCCCCTACAAGTTAGTGATACCCCGCTATGGAGTCGCCTCAAGCTCCACTCCCTTCAGGCACCCTTTTCAGGCCCCCACCCCTTGCCAGTGCTACCCTGTCACCTTGGCAGTGCCAACAGGGCACCCCCAGCCATTGCCCCATTCACCCAAGGGCTTCAACGGTCTCCGAGCCACAGCAAGGACATCACGACTGGTTTCCGTTTTTGGTAGCCAGTAGTGATTGGCGGCAGGTTCATGCTGCCTTCCAGGATTGGAGAATACTTGGAGCAGGGAGAACCTGACTTCAAACTGACATGACAGCCGGGATCACATTCTCCCCACCAGCGAGAATGGAGAATTTGGCGCTCAGCCAAAACTTCATTTACTGCAGCAGGACCGGAGAATTCCAGCCGCAGGCGAAGTCGAAGAATTCCGGCCGACATATTTAAATTAGATTTAAACAGGTTAATCTTGTCCACGTCGTTGCTGAATAGGAACCAGATTACACCGGGGCACAGGGGAGGGAAGAATTTCAAAAGGGGGTTCTCCCCAGCGCTGAATGTGCTATGAACCCCCCCACCTGTGATTCTTCGGCCCCATTCGGCCCCAGCGTGATCTGCCCATGAGCGCACGGGACTGTAGAATCACCCCCATGGATTGGATTCCCTTCTTTAGCCCCAGAAGAGAATGAAACATAGTTTCCTTTAGGGACATCCTGTCACCCTGACCTGGTCTGGCCTACATGTGACTCCAGAGCCACAGCAATGTGGTTGGCCCTCAAATGCCCTTCAAGGGCAATTAGGGATGGGCAATAAATGCTAGCCAGCCAGCGATGCTCATATCCCACGGATGAATAAAACCGGAATTTTACCGTCCCCCCTGCCACAGGAATCGGAGCAAGTGAGGGGCAGACCATGGAAAGGTCCGTTGACCTCGGTCAGGATTTTACCGTTTTGGGACTAGTGAGGCCGTAAAAACCCGTCCAGTGCATCAAGTGTTACCTGTCTGAGGTAAACTAAGCCAACAATAGCCAGGAATCAAAGATTACTGCTTTTTTTATAACAATTTGGAATATTTGGAATGTACTTCAAGACTGTGATGATTTAAAGATTATCCACTCAAGTGTCACTCCTTGATTTGATTTGATTTGATTTATTATTGTCACATGTATTAACATACAGTGAAAAGTATTGTTTCTTGCGCGCTATACAAACAAAACATACCGTTCATAGAGAAGGAAACGAGAGAGTGCAGAATGTAGTGTTACAGTCATAGCTAGGGTGCAGAGAAGGATCAACTTAATGCAAGGTAGATCCATTCAAAAGTCTGACAGCAGCAGGGAAGAAGCTGTTCTTGAGTCGGTTGGTACGTGACCTCAGACTTTTGTATCTTTTTCCCGACAGGAGAAGGTGGAAGAGAGAATGTCCAGGGTGCGTGGGGTCCTTAATTATGCTGGCTGCTTTAATGAGGCAGCGGGAAGTATAGACAGAGTCAATGGATGGGAGGCTGTTTTGCGTGATGGATTGGGCTACATTCACAACCTTTTGTAGTTCCTTGCGGTCTTGGGCAGAGCAGGAGCCATACCAAGCTGTGATACAACCAGAAAGAATGCTTTCTATAGTGCATCTGTAAAATTTGGTGAGAGTCGTAGCTGACATGCCAAATTTCCTTAGTCTTCTGAGAAAGTAGAGGCATTGGTGAGCTTTCTAAACTATAGTGTCGGTATGGGGGGACCAGGACAGATTGTTCGTGATCTGGATGCCTAGAAACTTGAAGCTCCCGACCCTTTCTACTTCGTCCCCGTTCATGTAGACAGGGGCACGTTCTCCTTTACACTTCCTGAAGTCGATGACAATCTCCTTTGTTTTGTTGACATTGAGGGAGAGATTATTGTTGCTGCACCAGTTCACCAGATTCTCTATCTCTATCCTTGTGATGCCATCTGAATCTCTGATGCGTTCCTGTGTAGTCTTACACTCAGTAACCTCTATTGAATACAGGTTAAGCAATGTTTGAAGCTTAAATCTCTTGAACCTATTGCCATTAGGAACAAATGATATTTTATATTAGTTCTCATGTAATGAACTTTTATTGTGGTAAATGAAAATAATTCAAATAATCTGTCTTTCAGACACTACCTTATAAAATATTAATTCAATTCATATCGCACCAGTACACAGTGAGCACTTAGAGAGAAAGGGTATCTAATTATGTGATTTGTTTTCAATAAGTATGAAGTTTGAACTTTATTTATTAGTGTCACAAGTAAGCTGACATTAATACTGCAGTGAAGTTACTGTGAAAGTCCCCTAGTCACCACACTGAGGGAGAATTTAGCATGGCCAAATACACCTAACCAGCGCATCTTTCAGACTGTGGGAGGAAACCGGAGCACCTGGAGAAAACCCACATAGACACGGGGAGAACGTGCAGACTCTGCACAGACAGTGACCCAAGCCGGGAATCAAACCCGGGTCCCTGGTGCTGTGAGGCAGCAGCGCTAACCATTGTTCACTGTGCCACCGTGCTGCCCTAAGAAATTTAATGAATTATCTCGAATACTTTGATTTTTTTTTTAAGACTTCATCTCTCCCTCATAGGCTACATCACTTGTGAGCGTGAGAAAAGTCAGGCCTGTCCTGCTTCATATTAAGCCAACATGAGAAATCTATTATTGTGTTTATGTTGCAAAAAAGAATGCATTGTTGTCAAGAACAGGCTGGACAACATAGGGGCATCATGAGGAATGGAATGAAGGGATCATGAGAGTGATATCAATCTGGGATGTGAGATCTCGCAGTGCAAATGCACTTTTCTTGTTCTGCTCTCTGCAAGCATTTCACTTCATCCACACTGCAGTGTACCATGAAGGGGAGGTCAAAGGCGTTGTCTGGAGGAGCCAGATGGTGCTGAGCCCATTAGGTTTTCATTAAAGCACCATCCTACCAATGCCTTACTTCTCTATTGAGCGCTGGTGACACATAATAAATTATCTTAATATCAACTTAAAATATTTATAGCATCCATCGCTTGACGGGGTGAGGTAGGGATTCCGTCTATAAATTTATTTTCATCGCTGGTGATCCAAAGGCCACAGCTTTCACACTGTTCCATTCCCGCCCAGGTGCCACTCTGAGTTTTTTGGCACGTTGACAAGAAAGTATGTCAAGGGTTCATTTGAATAACGCACCACGCACTTCTTCAGTAGCGCAAAGCATTTCGTTTTGCCATCAGATAGGATAAGCAAATCAGCAGCGCAAGGAATCTACACCCACGCACCTTTTAAGGAATAGGATTCACCCTGATTGTGAAACAAGATTGATAATATTAGCTATCCCAGCTCCCTGACCTTGCGGAGATATATGTAACACTAGCTGTCGGATGTGTGTGCCAGAAATTAGAAATCCAATCCTCGACTAGTTCGCTTAGACTTCCCTCGTTAAAAGCTGAGGTCCCTCATGCTGTCACTTTTCATACAATGTTTTTTCTGCTTCCTGGAAATAAAAAGAAACATAATTTTCACTAATAAATAGTACCAACTACTTTTGACACAATTGTACAGATGTTCTTCCTTCAATGGAAGAGGCAGAGGAGAAAACAAAAAATGCTGCTGAATGAATACACAAATCTGAATAGTTTGCCATTTAATTGTACAATCTTGGAATCCCTACAGAGCGAAGGAGGCCATTCAGCCCATCACGTCTGCACCGACAACAATCCTACCCAGGCCCTATCCCCGTAACTCCATACATTTACCCTACTAACCTCCCCTGACACTAGGGTCAATTTAGCATGGCCAATCAACCTAACCCGCTCATCTTTGGACAGTGGGCGGAAACTGGAGCACCCGGAGGAATCCCACGCAGACACAGGGAGAATGTGCAGACTCCACACAGACAGTGACCCGAGGCTGAAATTGAACCCGGATCCTTGTCACTATGAGGCGGCAGTGCTAACCACTGTGCCACCGTGCCGCCCCTAATTGATGGATCATGCTGCCTGCGCTGCTTTATTCAGCATTTGTCATTTTAATTGATGTTATATGATGGAATGCTGAAGAAGAAAATAAAGGAGGGTGGGGCGGATTTTCCTGTCCTGCACGCCATGGGAATTGTGGGGGGGGCAGACCATGCAAAGGTGCGTTCAAATGAAAAATTTCCCACGGTAAATGAAAAGCTCTGAAAGATTGCATTTGGCCACGGCTGGCGTCGGACTTCCAGATGATTCCATGGCCTCACAACCATCACACTCCCATTGGAACAATACTGCTTTATCGAGCAATTTTCGGGTACCATTTGAGGGAATTATAATTGCAGATATTGGAGGACATAAGTGCATGCGTACATCTGTAAGGTGACACACAAAGTTGCCAGTCCTGGGCTCGCATCAGATAAAGATCAGGGAAACAGAGGGACAGTTGCCTAAAGGGACATACCAACTGTCACCCAAGTGGATAGTCTGCCTGGCTGCCCAACTCTGGATGCTACTTCTTGTAGGAGCTTTAAGGAAGGAAAAGAAGAGAAAATATCTCAGAAAAGAAGGGACTTTTCCCACATGATAAAGGGATTAGTTTTCTCACAACTTGTATCTCCAGTGTCAGATGTAAATACAAAGTCATAATTTAAATAAGGGGGGTAAATTCTCCGGCCATTCAAGCTGGCGGGATTCTCTGGTCCCACTGGCCGCCCGCCCTCGCCCATGGGTTTTGCTCCAGTGTGGGAAACCCCATTGACAGCAGCGGGACCAGAGTCCCGCCACCAGTGAACCTACACGGTAGCTTTTAATGAATTACAAATAAGGACACCCAGGTCCCTTTAGATATCAACACTCCCCAGCCTCTCACCATTTAAGAAATACTCTGCCTTTCTGTTTTCTCCACAGTAGTGGAGAACTTCACTCTAATTCACATTATGTTCCACCTGCATGTTTATGCCCATTCACTTAGTGGGTGCAAAGCATTTATTAATATTTAAATCAGCTTGCGCCCTTTTTGGGCTTGAAGCCAATCGTGGCGGCAAAACATGGCCGGGAAGATGGCTTTGGCGGGAGATCGGTTCACGTCCAGTGCGAAAGCCTCACTCGGTATCTTCCCGGCTCACTGCACAGGTAAGATCATGCCCAGCCTGTCCAAGTTCACATGAAGCCTCTTTGTATCCTCCTCACAACTCACATTCCCACCTGGTTTTATGTCATCAGCAAATTGGGAAATGTTACATTTTGTTCATACATCCAAATCATTTATATAGATTGTGAACAGCTGTGACCCCAGCACTGATCCTTGTGCTACCCTAGAAGTAACAGCCTGCCGTGCTGAGAATGACATATTTATTCCTACTGTCTGTTTTCCATCAGCTAACCAATTCTCAATCCATGGCGGTATATTACCCCCAATCCCATGCGCTCTAATTTTCTTACCAACCTCCTGTGTCGGACCTTATCAAAAGCCTTTTGAAAATCCAAATACACCACATCCACTAATCCCCCTTTATCTGTTCTGCTAGTTACATCCTCAAAAAACTCCAACAGATTTGTCTTTTCATGTTGACACTGCCCAATCAGTTCATTATGTTTCAAGTGTCTAGTTATCACATTCTTTATATTAGAGTTTAACATTTTCCCTGCTACTGATGTCAAACTAACAGGTCTGTAGTTCTCCATTTCCTCTCTCCCTTACTTGTTATATAGGGGGGTTACATTTGTTTCTTCCCAGTCTGCAGGAACCTTTCCAGAATCAATAGAATTTTGAAAGACAACCACCAATGCATTCACTGGCTGGAATTTTACCCCCCTACCCGCCATGGGAATTGGAGCAGGCGAGGGACGGGTAATGGGAAGGTCCATTGATCTCAGGTGGAATTTTACAATTTCGGTATGAATGAGACCGTAAAATCCCACCAACTACCTCTGTAGTCATCTCCTTTGTAGCTCATCTGGTCCAGAGGATTTATCAACCTTCAATCCAATTAATTTTTTAAGCACTACCTCCTTATTAATGCTAATTTCTTTCAGCTCCTCATTTTCACAAGTTATTTGCCTCCCTTGGATTTCCGGCAGATTTTTGGTAACTTCCTCCATGAGGATGGACACAAAGCAATTGTTTAGTTTCTCTGCCATTTCCCTATTCCCCATTATAAATTCTCCGATCTCCATCTGCTAAACTTTTTCTTTTCACAAAGCCTAAAGAAACTTTTAAAGTCCGCCTTTATATTTCCACTTGCTTGCATTCATATTCTCCTTTCCCTATCATTCTTCTGGTCATCCTTTGCTGGATTCTATTTTTTTTTTCGTGGAGCATGGGCACCGCTGGCTGGCCAGCATTTATTGTCCATCCCTAGTTGCCCTTGGAGGGCAGTTGAGAATCAACCACATTGCTGTGTCGGCCAGGCCAGGTTTGCTCCCAATCCTTAGGCTAACCACTTTTACTGACAACCTTATCAGCCACTTCTTCTGATCTAATGCACTCTTACCTCAGATTGGAATATTGAACACCGGAGATTATATTGGATTCCTGATTCGTTCAAAAAGCAGGAAATACCACAATACCAGTCAATGTATATCGATTAAAATGGATAATCAGCCATATCAACAATAATATGTAGAAATAATAAAATACAGCAAGTTATGAGATTAGAAAAAAAGTCAAATCAATACAGAAGGCATAAATTTAAGTTAAAAGTTTATTTATTAGTGTCACAAGTAGGCTTGCATTAACACTGCAATGAGGTTACTGTGAAAATCCCCTGGTCGCCACACTCCAGCGCCTGTTCGGGTACACTGAGGGAGAATTTAGCATGGCCAATCCAACTAACCAATATGTCTTTGGACTGTGGAGGAAACCGAGGCACCCGGAGGAAACCCACGCAGACAATGATCCAAGTGGGGAATCGAAGCTTGGTCCCTGGCGCTGTGAGGCAGCAGTGCTAACCACAGAGGATATTTCTTACACAGTTTGACAAGCAACAGGACTTTGAACTAAGATTTAAAGGATTGTTTCACCTGTTTAAGAGGCAGAAGCTTTGTTGCAATGTTTCAGTAAGGAAGAGTAAGGTGCAAATTAGGACCAATCTTATCCTATCAGCTTCTTGTAAGGTGTGTTGAGTTAAAACTACCCCCAAAATCTGGAAGATACTTTAAAAACTGAAGTAAATAGCTCAGGTAATATAACTTATGGTTACATTATAGCAAGTAGGGCAAAGTATGCTTATCAAAAAATGTTGCCTCAAACACAATTACACATTCATTTCTTCCTCATGTACTCAAATTATAAAGTCTAAAGTTTATTTATTAGTGTCACAAGTAGGCTTCCATTAATACCGCAATGATGTTACAGTGAAAATCCCCCTAATCGCCACACTCTGCAGCCTGTTCGGGTACACTGAGGAAGAATTTAGCATGGCCAATACACCTAACAAGCACGTCTTTCAGACTGTGGGAGGAAACCCGAGGATCCAGAGGAAACGCACGCAGACATGGGGAGAATGTGTAGACTCCACAGACAGTGACCCAAGCCAGGAATTGAACCCAGGGCGCTGTGAGGCAGCAGTGCTAATCACTGTGCCACCGTGCTGCTCGTTAATCTTTGAAAATATACTTTGTAAGTTCTTACGACAGTAGGACATCAATTCTGGCTACAACATAATATTAAACTGTTAACACCCTGACATAATATAAGGGCTTTATTGAGACAGCTTAATTAAAAAGAAAGTATTTATATCACACCTTTCACCATCTCAAGGCATGCCAACATGCCTTGCAGCCACTCTAAAATACTGTGTAAATGTTAAAGGCCTTGCAATATACGAAATCTAAGATCATGCCTGCTCATGTGTATTCACACATGATAAACGGCAGCAAGAACATCTAGACAGTTTTTCAACTTGTAGTGTGGCCGACCAGAATGGAAGAAGGACCCTGCAACAGTAACCAGTCTACAAGGAAGCTGATTAGCAAATCATATGCATTGGGAGTAAATGAATGGGGCAGGTTGAGGCCAGAGACCTCCCCCAGGGTGGGGGTGGAGGGATTAACACTATCCTGTTTATTTGCCTTCTCTCTTTGTGCTTAGTGACTCACCCCAGCATATACCAGTGCTGCATCACGATACACTGTACATTGGCATGTATGTCATATTACAAGGGGTATATTAAGGATAAGAACAATGAACAAAGAAAAGTACAGCACAGGAACAGGCCCTTCGGCCCTCCAAGACTGTGCCGATCATGATGCCCTAACTAAAGTAAAAAAAACCTTCTGCCCTTACTCGATCCATATCCCTCCATTCCCTCCCTATTCATGTACCCTTTCAGATGCCTCTTAAATGTTGCTAATGTGCCCGCTTCCACCACCTCCTCTGGCAGCGCATTCCAGGCACCCACCACTCTCTGCGTTAAAAACTTCCCCCCACATCTCCCTTAAACTTTCCCCCTCACCTTGAACCTGTGCCACCTTGTAATTGATACTTTCACCCTGGGAAATAGACTCTGACTATCCTCCCTGCCTATGCCTCTCATAGTTTTGTAGACCTCTATCAGGTCTACTCTCAGCCTCCATCTTTCCAGTGAAAACAATCCTAGTTTATTCAATCTCTGCTCAAAGTCAACACTCGAGACCAGGCCACATCCTGGTGAACCTTCTTTGCATTCTCTCCAAAGCTTGCACGTCCTTCTGATAGTGTGGTGACCAGAACTGCATGCAATACTCCAAATGCAGCCAGTCATGTTGATCTGTTTCTATGGTCATCTCTTAAGGAGCTTCCATGGCTTGGAATTGCTTATGAAGAAATGTGCTCTCTGCAGAACCTGGCATCAATCAATCCAGATGTCACAAATGCCCTTGCAAGTGTATCACCCTTATTTAGGTAGTGAGGTTACAGAGGAAACATCTGTTGCTGCTCCAAGCATCAATGAACAACAGCAAGTACAGATGGCAGTGGAAAAACAGGGAGGTAATGCCCGAACAATGACCTCACATCCTTCACAGCTGCAAAGACTAGGATTTCTGACCTCAAGAGGCCAGCTTATAAAAAAGATTGTTATTATTCCATTATTAATGAAATAATATGAGGCTGTCTAGGACACTGCAATGCGTTGTAGCGTAGACAGAATTCATCAACTGCAGAAGATTTAGCAGCACTGAAATCCCACATGAAGCAGGCCACAACTCCAAAGGCAGCTGCCGCAGAACACTTCGGGCAGAGAGATCCCCCGTAAGCAAGAGTGAAGGTAAGAGGCCTGTAAAATGCCATGGGTACCTTTCCGAGTACCTACACACCCGGCTCTGCCCTGCCTCCACAGCAATTCTGCAAGTGATAGAGATGGCATCAGGTAGCTCATCCAACTTTGTGCCAATAGGCCCGTAAGTGGCCATTTCCTATGCCCACTGCTGTTTCATGGGATCTGGCTGAGGCCAGCAACAGGTAGAAAGCTCAGCAGATATCACTGCTTGGGCCTCGGTGGGAAGGGAAAGTGCCTCCAGATTGGAAAACAGCAAATGTGACGCCACTGTTTAAAAAAGGAAGCAGGCAAAAGGCGGGTAACTATAGGCTTAACTTCCGTAGTCAGGAAAATGCTTGAATCTATCATCAAGGAAGAAATGCCGAGATATCTGGATATAAATTGTCCCATTGGAAAGGTGCACCATGGGTTCATGAAGGGCAGGTCATGTTTGACTAATTTGATGGAATTCTTTGAGAACATTACACGCGCAGCAGACAATGAGGAACCTGTGGATGTGGTGTACCGAGATTTCCAGAAGGCATTTGACAAGGTGCTGCTGCATAAGAAAAAAGTACACAGTGTTATGGGTAATGTATTAGCATGGATAGAGGATAGGTTAACTAACAGAAAGCAAAGAGTGGGGGTAAATGGGTGATTTTCTGGTTGGTGATCAGTGATTAGTGGTGTGCCTCAGGGATCAGTGTTGGGACTGCAATTGTTTACGATTTATAAAGATGATTTGGAGTTGGGGACCAAGTGTAGTGTGTCAAAATTCACAGATAACACTAAGATGAGTGGCAGAGCAAAGTGTGCTGAGGACGCTGAAAGTCTGCAAAGGGATATAGATAGTCTAAGGGAGTGGGCAAGGGTCTGACAGATGGAGTACAATGTTGATAAATGTGAGGTCATCCATTTTGGTAGGAATAACAGCAAAGTGGAATATTATTTAAATGGTAAAAAATTGCAGCATGCTGCTATGCAGAGGGACCTGGGTGTCCTTGTGCATGAATCACAAAAAGTTGGTTTGCAGGCGCAGCAGGTAATTAAGAAGGCAAATGGAATTTTTGTCCTTCATTGCTCGAGGGATGGAGTTTAAAAACAGCGAGGTTATGTTGCAGCTGTATAAGGTGCTGGTGAGGCCACACCTAGAGTACTGTGTTCAGTTTTGGTCACCTTACTTGAGAAAAGATATACTGGCACTGGAGGGGGTGCAGAGGAGATTCACTAGATTGATTCTGGAGTTGAGAGGGTTGGCGTATGAAGAGAGACTGACTAGGCTGGGGCTATACTCATTGGAATGCAGAAGAATGAGGGGAGATCGTATAGAAACATATCACATTATGAAGGGAATAGGCAAGATAGAAGAGGGACGTTGTTTCCACTGGCAGGTGAAACTAGAACTAGAGGGCATGGCCTCAAAATAAGGGGAAGCAGATTTGGGATTGAGTTGAGGAGGAACTTCTTCACACAAAGGGTTGTGAATCTGTGGAATTCCCTGTCCAGTGAAGCAATTGAGGCTACCTCATTGAATGTTTTTAAGACAAGGATAGATAAATTTTTGAACAGTAAAAGAATTAAGGGTTGTGGTGAGTGGGCAGGTAAGTGGAGTTGAGTCCATGAAAAGATCAGCCATGATCTTATTGAATGGCGGAGCAGGCTCGAGGGGCCAGATAGCCTACTCCTGCTAGTAGTTCTTGTGTTCTTTTATGTTCTTCTATACAGGCCCCCTGTTTTGATTGGAAGCCCCTATGTTTTCCCTCCTCACCGAGCCCTGTGATGCGCGATTGATTCACACGGGAGACAAGGTCGTAGCCGGGAATAAAGGCTTTTATTCACAACAAGAATAGAGCACACTGCTTAACAATACTATCCGAGACTAAGGGCTACTAGGAAGTAGCAGTGACCCTTATACCCCTGTAAGAAGGCGGAGCCAAACGGAGTGTACCACAGAACAATGCTACCAGGTGGAACACCCCAACCCTAACCCCAACAGCAACAAGAGTAACATATGTACAAGTACCCATAGTGGTAACCATCTATGGTTCACCACACCCTGTCCACCTGAGCCCTTAACTCCTCTTGCTCCAGCCTAGTCCCGGAGACGCCGGTCCCCAATTATCTTGTATCCAACCCCAGTGATGTACATTGTTGGAGGCTTGCTGCAGTCCCAGCATTGGCCATCGCTCCCAATGGTGCTGCTGGGACCAGATTACTGCCAGTCATCTTATTGATCCACAGCTCTAGGAGGCAGGACATTTCCCCAACCCCCGTCCCCACCCTCCCCCCACCCCCCCAGATGGGGGCCAAAACCTCATCTCAAGGTAGTTAATGCACCACTGACATTAAATCACTATGGGGCCACAGGACTGGGTTTGAGTAGAATAGACACTTGCCTCTGCACCTGCCCACAGTGCTACTCACTGCACATAAAATCCAAGCCAACTGGAAGAGGTCCAATAGACCTTAAGCATCTTAGACTGACATTTCAGCGCAGCAACTGAGGGGGTGCCACATTGTTGGAGGTATCATCTGTTGGATGAGGTATCAAACCAAGGCTGCACGAGCTTTTTTCAAATGAATGTCACGAAACCCACGGCAGTTTTTAAAAGCAGAGGCAGAATTTCTCCAGGTCTCCGAGCTAACATTCTTCCCTCAATCAGGACCATCACAAATAGATTACTATTGAATTGCTGATGTGAGGCTTCACTGTATAATTGGCTGCAACATTTGCCCACAGAACACCAGTTACTGCACTTAAAAAGTGGTCCATTGGCTATAGGGCACTTCAGTACGTCCTTTGAATATGAAAAATTGCATATAAAAGCAAGTTCTTTCTCCTTTTCTACATTGCTGATTGACTGATGTTGCAGTATGGAAAAGTATAAAGATATAGAGAGGTAACCCAGGTGGAAAAGAATACTGCGGATGCTGAAAAACTTGAAGTGAAAATGGAAAATAGTGGTGATACTCAGCAGGTTAAGGCAGCATCTGTGGAGAGAAACAGATTTAATGCTTCAGGTCTGTGACCCTTCATCGGAATTAGGAAATGTTACAGAAGTAATAGGATTTGAATAAGGGGAAAGGTAGAACAAAGAAAAAAGGAAGGCTGTGATGGGGCTAGAAATCAGGAAAGAATGAGTAACGGAAGAGTCAGTCTTCCAGAGGCAAAGATGATGAAGCGAGTGTGACAATACTGTGCCTCTAAGAAATGTGTTTGTGTCATGTTTCTTGTGCAGGATTTGTTTTAGCAGTCAGTCCTACTTATGAGTGCCACTTCGTCTGTAACTGGCAGCCCCTGTTGTTACCGCAATAGCATAATTGATCTTAATTTCTTAATCTGGTCTAATGCAGTGTTATTATTTTAATATTTTCCCCTGGGGTTTTTAGTAAGGCTTGATTCACAGGAAAAATCATGATATCTAACAGGACTATGCTTACACAGAGAAATCAGTTCAGTTGCTGCTTGGGATATTTAGAGAGAGGTGGCTCTCTCTGTGTCTCTGTCTCTCTCTGGTGGCTGCTGTATATGAGTCAGAAGACAGATGGTTTTCTGTATCTGTCCAGAGGAGTTAAAAGGTTGGAAATGTAGCACTCAATGAGCATATCTGTTTCTTATTCTGCAGAGGGATTTAGATCTGTGGGGATGTTGCTTAAATTGCAACTACAGAGATAGCCAGCTGTTAAGAATTATACCTTGTCATGTTTAGATATTTCAATTGAAAGCAGTTATGCTAATTATTTTTGTTATATTTTAACTGTTGTTAAGTAAAGTCTGTTTTGATAAAAGCTTCCTATTGGTCAATTGAATCATGCCCGTTCTGATTTGATTTGATTTATGATTGTCACATGTATTAGTATACAGTGAAAAGTATTGTTTCTTGCGCTTACAGACAAAGCATACATTACATAGGGAATGAAAGGAGCTGGTGCAGAATGAAGGGTTACATAGAACACTTGTTACAGTCATAGCCAGGATGTCGAGAAAGATCAACTTAATGCGAGGTAGGTCCATTCAAAAGTCTGATGGCAGCAGGGAAGAAGCTGTTTTTGAGTTGGTTGGTCCGTATCCTTAGACTCTTCCCGATGGAATAAGGTGGAAGAGAGTATGTCCAGGGTGCGTGATTATGTTGGCTGCTTTTCTGAGGCAGCGGGAAGTGTAGACAGTTTCAATGGATGGGAGGCTGGTTTGAGTGATGGACTGGGCTTCGTTCACGACCCTTTATAGTTTCTTGCGGTCTTGGGCAGAGCAGGAGCTGCAATACAACCAGAAAGAATACTTTCTATGTGCATCTGTAGAAGGTGGTGAGAGTTGTAGTCATACCGAATTTTTTTAGTCTGCTGAGAAAGCAAAGGCGTTGGTGGGCTTTCTTAACTATAGCGTCCGCATGGACGGGCCAGGATAGGTTGCTGGTGATATGGGCACCTAAAAACTTGAAGCTGTCGACCATTTCTACTCACCCTAATGCCAAAATCAAAAACAGTTGGTGTCTAGGCTAACTTCATAATGTACTTTGGAGTTTCTGATTTGGTCTCTCACACAAGAAATAAACTAAGAAACAAAAGGTGCACCTGGAACAGGTATGTTGATGACTGAAAGAAATAAAACCTACACAAGCAAAGAAAAGAAGACAAAATGGAGTGGAGGTTATGGTCTAAGATTTTTGGACTGAAATTGTTGAGTAACCCATGGCTGTGTCTTTAGCCAGTGGCTAATGATGGCTACATGGCAGACTGTGAAGATGCCCCCACCTAATTTCCCTTCAGTCATCAGCATCCTTTCCCTCAGAAACTTTGGAGATAGAGGACCAGCCAGCAACATTCCAAGAGTTTAACTCTGGGAAATAACTCCCTGAACGGATAGAACAAGACTGACATTTAACGCCCACAGTACGTGGGCAGGATTAGTGCACGCGGATCAAGCTTTGAGCTGCAAAATTGTAAGTTGATTTGCATGAAATTGAATATGTTAATCAAACGTTCACACTATTTATGTAGCGCATTGTGTAATTCATGTTCAATGTCCCCCCCGGAGAATTGCGCACAGCACGAGTGGGACAAGGTGTTGGTGAAATGCACCATTCCCTAGCCTTGGATCTCTGAAACCTATCAGCGGCAATGTCTTCTGGGATAGAAAATTAAGCCCACGTGAGCATTTCAAATCTCTTGCCCCTCTCTCACTTCTGTCTACTTTTTGTTCGAGGGTTGCAGTTAAAAGTAATGGAGGAAGGAGGGCTATTTCAGGATATTATGATATCCCGTCCCATGTTAGTCTGGCCCGGAGGAATTTCCCAGTTTGGAGAGCGCAGCACAAATAACTATATTCCCAACAAGGAAAGAAAAATCGTGGCAAAGTCCATAATTACAGGACAGCTTTACCAGAGGAATAAGGAACAGATGATGAGCTGCAATTGAAATTCCAAAAATAAAGCATAATAATGTGTTGAAAAGAATTACTGCCATTCAGTTTCTTGCTGAAGTTGCCAGTTTGCTTGGGGTTTGTGGAATTGTTTAAGGAAAAGGGAATTACATAATTTCTGGTCCTGGCACAGTCTATCTTTAGGTCATCTGACTTTTTTATAGCTGCATTGAACCACACCATTGTTTTGAGCAAATTATAAGTTTTGGAAAGTAGTCTGCAGAGGACTTCTTGGAAAAAATAACAGCATGTCTCAATGCAACTGTTCTGCACTGTGCTGAATGTTGGTTATTTCCGATTATCATTCTTCAGCTTTCTCCCTAACCCCTTCACGATGTTCCCCCTGCATCTTCAGATGGTGATGACTAGTGACATTTTCGTAGGTGCTGACAGCCTTGTATTCCCACAAATATGGGGCTGGTTGCAGATTTATGAATGAGGCTGTACGGCGAGTGCCGTTGGCACATCTGGCTGTGTCTGGAGCTGTCTCCATCCAGTCTCCCCACCACAGAAGCAGCTTCCACCAAAGGGCGGAACAAGATTGCTGGCTGAAATATTTTCACCTTCCTGGGCCCCGTCATAGAATCACTACAGTGCAGAAGGAGGCCATTCAGCTCATCGAGCCTGCATCAACAGCAATCCCCCCCAGACTTTATCCCCATACCCACACGTATTTACCCTGCTATTTCCCCCTGATACTAAGGGGCAACTTAGCATGGCCAATCATCTTTGGAGTGTGGGAGGAAACCGGAGCACCCGGAGGATACCCACGCAGACACAGGGAGAACGTACAAACTCCACACAGATAGTCACCCAAGGCCAGAATTGAACTCAGGTTCCTGACGCTGTGCGGCAGCAGTGCTAACCACTGCGCCACCGTGCCGCCCATGACTCCACTTGAAGCAGATCAAATACTAGCTGACTGAGGTTAGTTAACTCCTGTGCCTGGGAATCAACCCTAGGACGTTCCTGCTCTGTATAGCACAACGATGTGTAATCCGAGATGAAAAACAGTCATTCCACTTCAAATGACAGCTGACTGTGAAATGTTTCACTGTACAAGGTTTTACACAAGTACAGATATTCTTACTTATTAAAAGGCAACTGAGCAACTCAAGTATCTTTCAGTGAACAGATGAGTCCTTGCAAAGCTGGTGCTGTACATTTTAACAAGAGATGGTAAAGGTCAGCAGAGGGTAATGCACAGCATACTGACAATGCAGTGCTGAACAGTGCCCTTGGAGAAATGAAGGACATTTTTTACCTGCTTATTGCTATACAATTAACATTAATAGAGTAATGACTATTTCTTGTGAGATGACAGTGAAGGAAAACTTGCATTTATATAGCAGTATTCACATCCGGTGGCACAGTGGTTAGCACTGCTGCCTCACAGCAGTGAGGGACACGAGTTTGATTCCTGGCCTGGGTCACTGTCTGTGAGGAGTCTACACGTTCTCCCTGTGTCTGTGTCGGTTTCCACCAGGTGCTCCGGTTTACTCCCATAGTCGGAAAGACGTGCTGGTTAGGTGCATTGGCCATGCTAAATTCTCCCTCAGTGTACCCGAACAGGCCCCAGAGTGTGGCGACTAGGGAATTTTCACAGTAACCTTATTGCACTGTTAATGTAAGCCTACTTGTGACACTGATAAATAAAACTTTAAAAACTTAACATCCTTATTATAAAACATAGCCATTACTGCTTGAATTGGAGTCACTGTTGCAGGGCAGGTAAATATGGCAGCCAGTGAAAATTAATGCCCCTCCCCCACCCCAGTCAAGATTGGTGATGGGGGAATTTAATCTGGTGGGACACTGAAAGGTGGGGACCACACCTCTTTCCCACTTTTGCCCCAATTAAATCCGGAGCAGTAAGGCTCCTGGATGGTTTCCCGCCCTTCCACCAATTGAGGCGCTTGAGTGGGCAATTAATGTCCATGTAAGGGGTTCACCCATTCACCATTAGTATTCAACCAATATCAGGTGGGGGACTTGCCATATGGGAAGGTCGAAAAGCAATTCCTGTCAGGATCGCTTGTGGATATGCAGAGCGTGTCTCTCGCTCAAAGGTAATAAGCAGTAGATAGAAGGACCTGGCTTCAGGAAGAGGGGTGGTGATTGAGAGCTAACCCCTACCCTTGGTGCCAGCCCCCACCCCACAGCCCCCATCCTGCCATCACACTCACCTGAGGTCTGGGATTCTCGATGATCCTGGGCCTTGGGTGGGTGCGTTACCAGCAGCTGACCATGCTTCCATAGTGAGGCTGAAGAGTAATGCACACTTGCTGGCTTCTGATTGGCCAACAGCTCTCAATGGAGGCTGGATTTCCTCCCCCCACGGTCTTCGATCCCGGGAAAGTCCAGTTAAGTGCCTGAGAGACACTTAATTCGGCAAACCTTCCTGAAAGAAGGCATCACTGGACTCTCACCAGCCCTCTAGCCAAAGGACAAGTTCCCTTTTGCCTCTTTTAATGGTGTCTGTAGTCTCATTGTGATGGTTTTGGATAGAGATAAAGGCCAGAGTAACTCCCCTACTCTTCCTTGAACATTACCATACGATCTTTTACATGTACCTGGCAGGAACCTGGTTTCAGTTATCTTCTAAGATAAGGCACCGGTAATAGTCCAGCATTCCCTCAGTACTGCAGCGAATTATTGACCTAGATTAGAGGCATATGAATCTGAATTGGGGTTTCAATGTACAACCTTCTGACTAAGAAGCATTATTATCCAAAACTGATATCTAAATGATATTTACAACTGAGCAATGTTTATCACCAGGTGAGTATGATAGACAGTTCTCAATCCAGTGTGCTGGTGATTTGACATGACTTTGCTTGCTAATTAGATTTGAAAACACCAATGTTTTCATTTTAATTTTATGAAGCATATCATTGACAATGTAATAACATTTTAACTCAAAGGTGCATATGAACAGCTTAATAGAGTCTGGGTAATACATTTCTATTGCTTTAATTCTTAGTACTGGATGTTTTACATTGGATATATGGCATAGAAACAGGCCATTCGGCCCAAGCAGTCAATACTGGTGGTTATTCTCCATTCAAGTCTCCACCCATCTTTTCTCATCTAAATCTACCATAAAATCCTTCTCCCTCATATTTAGTTTCCCTTATTCATTTCAACCATTACCTGTGGTAATGGGTTCCACATTCTCACCACTTTTTGGATAAGGAAGTTTATTCGGAATTGACTTTGTCAAATTTTTTTAATATCCATTCATGGGACATGGGCATCGCTGGTTGGCCAGCATTTATTGCCCATCCCTAATTGCCCTTCAACTCAGTGGCTTGCTAGGCCATTTCAGAGGGCAGTGGAGAGTCAACTACATTGCTGTGGCTCTGGAGTCACATGTAGGCCAGACCAGGTTAAGGGTGGCAGATTTCCTTCCCTAAGCTACATTAGTGAACCAGATGGGTTTACCCAACAATGGTTTCATGGTCATCAGTAGATTCTTAATTCCAGATTTTTTCCATTGACTTCCGATTCCGCCATCTGCCGTGGCTAGGATTCAAATCCGGGTCCCCAGAACATTAGCTGAGTTTCTGGATTAATAGTCTACCGATAACACCACCAGGCCTCCCCTTCTGCTCTTCCCCACAAGAGCATTGTAAGCAAAATTAAGGAGAGAGACATAAAATCTGGTTGTGGTTATAGATTGAAGCCAGTGATGGAACATCTATGATTCACTTCTGAATAACCAGGTGAACCACTATTCAGTAAACACTGTCACTTGTAATTAAATAACAAGAGCAACGAATATAATGAATGTGCAATTCTCCTCCTGGAGCTTAGTTTTCCATTTACCATTATAAACTCCAGAGGGAATTATTAGCTCCACTAATGTTCTATAAATAAATGCAACCACCTCATCACCTTAGTCTTCCCTGTGCCCTCCCTCTCCCTCTCCCCCGCCATCAATTTTCTATCCCAAGGGCATTGACTCGTTTACTTTTCCACAGATACTGGCAAGTGTTCAAATTCATTTATGGGATGTGGGCATTACTGGCTACGCCAGCATTTATGGCCCATACCTAGTTTCCCATAAGAAGGTGATGGTGGGCTGCCTTCTTGAACTTTGCAGTCTCTGTGGTGTAGGTACACCCACCGTGCTGTTGGACCTGTAGTCTTCCCAGGCAAGTGTCCTTTTCCAGCCTTGGCTGTGAGTGGAAGGGCCCCAAATGTGATGTAAGTGTGCTCTGAACATATTTAAACATTGACTCACAACGTGCCTCTCTGCTCTTTTCCAGTGAAGCTTGGCAGTGTTTCATCAGCAAGGCTGACATATTGAATGACTTGAAGAAAAATGGAAGGAAATGAGGTTCACTATGGGAGAGTCCAGTCTTGCCACAGTACAGCTTTCCAATTTTCTCCTGTAGTGAAATGTAAGCAGTTGGAATTGCTTGGGGAATGGGGCCATTTGATTGACAGAGAGATGCATCAGTCATGCTACCAACTTTCTGCCAGGTTTCCACTTTCTTTCTTGACTATAGATAGAAGCAAGCACAAGAACTGCCACAGCACAGTGTCCTAATACTTTCAGAAGAAAGAATACAGTGAGAAACCTGTCTATGGTTAGCTAACAGTTAAGAAATCAACTCATTTTATTTGTGGCATTTTCTTAAGTCCAGTTGAAAATGTTAACAACCAGCAACATTTCCCTCCCTTCCTAACAGCACTGTGGGTGTGCCTACAACTCATGGACTACAACGGTTCAAGAAGGCGGCTCACCACCCACTTCTCAAGGAGAATTAGGGATGAGCGGTAAATGCTGACCTAGCTAGTGATGCCCACATCCTGCGAAGGAATAATTTCAGAATTCCAGCGTTTCTTTGAGTCATGAAAGTTGTGGGGCAAGATGGTGGCACTAGTGGTTAGCACTGCTGGACCACGGACCCAAGTTCGATTCCCGGCTTGAGTCACTATCTGTGCGGAGTCTGTACATTCTCCCCGTGCCTGTGTGGGTTTCCTCTGGGTGCTCCAGTTTCCTCTCACAGTCCGAAAAACCTGCTGGTTAGGTGCATTGGCCATGCTAAATTCTCCCTCAGTGTACCCGAACAGACGCCTGAGTGTGACGACTATGAGATTTTTACAGTAACTTCATTGCAGTGTTAATGTAAGCCTACTTGTGACCAGTAAATAAATACACTTTAGTTTAAATATCTCTCAGGATGGTAACAATACGATGTCCAACACTAGAAATAGATCCAAACAAAGGGGAAACAAGTGCAAGGAAGATGTGAGAGTGAAAGCTCGCGAGTGTTGGGGGGGAATGATTTCTTCTCCACCTAATGCAAAGCAAAATTAAACGTCTGTTGTTTCAAAGAATTATTATACATTAGAGACAGAATATTTTCTCCATCCCTAAGGAGCGTTAATCAACCCATTAAGCCCTACTTTATTTTACCTTGTGGCTAATGAACAGATTGAAAACGTATAAGACTTTAAAAGGGGTGATTGTGCACTTCCAGCCTGAGAGACCTCACCCTCAGAAGCATTGCCAAGTTCCAATGGAAAAGGGCAGGGAGGAGCACTTAATGCTTAAATACGATCAGGGCATATTTATTCTATATCTGAGATGTTTCTGCTCCATTGCCAAGGCTGCAAATCATGGGAATGGAGCCTATAATCTTCTATCCAATCCCAGTGTGGTCACTTACCACTACATATGCAGCAAAAGCATTTTGTGCAGTTAAAGACTCAAAAGGAATAAACAACCCTATTTGATTCTGGTGATGTGTGCCAGTGAGAAAACATTTGCTTCGGCTGTTTTTATTTTACATTGCAGAGTCACGACGACATGGTGGCACAGCGGTTAGCGCTGCTGCCTCACAGCTCCAGGGTCCCGGTTTCGATTCTGGCCTCAGGTCACTGTCTGTGTGGAGTCTGCACATTCTCCCTGCTTCTGCGCGGGGATGCTCCGGTTTCCGCTCACAGTCCAAAGATGTTCGAGTTAGGTGGACTGACCATGCTAAATTGCCCCTTAGTGTCCCAAGATTTGTAGGTTAGATGGATTAACCATGGCAAATGTGTGGGTATATGGGGATAGGGTCTGGGTAAAATACTCTGTCAGAGGCTCGGTGCAAACTCGATGGACTGAATGGCCTCCTTCTCACTGTAGGGATTCTACGAAAACACTGGATTGAACCACAGGATTCAGCAGAGAATTAAGTGTGCAACACTTAGCAGATGGAGCAGTGGCCATATAGTGTTTTTAAAGTTGGAATGAAGATAAATTATTGCAGCAAGGAAAGAGACTGACCCTATTTTTCCAACAGTCTGAACTTATGTCATGTGTTTAGCATGGACTACTGGTTAGATCTGATTGCTCTGTATGGGGGAGGGGGGGGGGGTGCAAGAACACAAGCATGACATGACATCAGGGGAAGACTGGTGTAGTAGTATTGTCACTGGACTAGGAACCCAGCAACCCAGGATAATGCTCTGGGGACCCGAGTTCGAATCCCACCACGGCAGATGGTGAAATTTAAATTCACTAAAAATCTAATGATGACCATGAAACCATCATTGGTTGTTGTAAAAACCCATCTAGTTCCTCATGTCCTGAGGAAATCTGCCGTCCTTACCTGGTCTGGACTAACTCCGGATCCTTAGCAGTGTGGATGACTCTTAAGGGACTTCTGGAATGGGCAATAAATGGTGGCCCAGCCAGCAATGCCCACGTTCCATGAACAAAAACCAAACTTGATATAACCATAACTCTATCATGTCACAGGACTAGTAATGAAGAGAATATAAACTCAAATCCCACCATGGCAGCCTGAGAATGTGAATTCAGTTTAGAAAGCCTGACAATTTAGAAAAAAAGTAACACTAAAGCTGTCATGAAAATGTAGTTGATCCACGGACTAGCTTTAGGGAAGGAAACCTGCTGCCTGTACACAACTCCTGTCATTTTCAAGCCTTATTTTCAACTCTCAGCTGCCCTCGGGACAGACAGAGAAACCTCAATTGTATCAAAAAGCACCATCATGAATTTGGACTTCAGAGATTAAGAATATAGCCGACCATCCCCTTAAGAGGGCAAGAATGGCCAGTGATACCACATACTAAGAAACACATTTTTAAAAAGAGGTGCTTAGTCTTATGGGAAACTGTGAAAAACGAATCAGACTCCAACCAATCAAAGTTGGATTTAACAAACAGAACTTCTGGGATTGTTCTCATAGAATCATAGAATCTCTACAGTGCAGAAGAGGCCATTCAGCCCATTGAGCCGGCACCGATCTCTGACAGAGTATTTTACCCAGACCCTATCCCAGCCCTATCCCCATAACCCCACACATTTCCCATGGCTCATCCATCTAACCTATACATCTTGAGACTTTAAGGGGCTATTTCGCCTGGCCAATCCACCAAACTTTAAGATCTTCAGACTGTGGGTTTCTTTAGAGAAGAGAATATCGAGAGAAGATTTGACCACTTCTCGGCCTATCGGCTAAGATCAAGGGTAGAATCAAGCCCAAGCCAGTGTGCAATGCCTTATCTTGTCAGCTTGGATCTTGTTTGTCTTCTTTGCGGGGACCATGAGTTGGATTCAATTGGAATTTGAATTTGGTTTTTGGAGCAAGCAAGGAATGGATTTGGGTTTACCCAGTCCACTCTGCACATTAGATTTGTAGCTTTAAGAATGGAGTTAAACTTTTCAACAAAAAAAAAATCACACTCCAACCAACCACAACGTTGGATCTAACAACCAGAACTCCTGGAGTTTTTCTCCTTAGAGAAGAGAATATTGAGAGGAGATTTGATAGAGGTGTTCAGAATCATGAGGAGTCGAGACAGAGAAGACAAAGAGAAACTATTCCCACTGGGAGAAGGGTGGAGAAACATAAGATGTATATTTAAAATCACTGGCAAATGAAACAAAGGCAACATGAGGAAGACATTTTTACGCTATGAGCCATATGGAAGGCACTGCCTGAAAGGGTGGTGGAGGTAGGTTCACTCATGGTTTTCAAAGCCAAGTGGATAGGCACCTAAACTGAAAGACAGGGAAGTAGGAAATAGGAGTAGTAGTAGGCCATTTGGCCTCTAGCCATGCTCCACCATCCATCTGGATCGTGGCTCATCTTTAACTTCATCACCACTCTTGTGGAGTTACAAGGAGAGGGTGGACAAGTAGGACTAGCTAAATTGCTCTTAGCGAGAGCAGCACAAGCTCACGGAGCCAAATAGCCATCTTCTGGTCCCTCCATGCGGACACTATAGTTCGGAAAACACACCAACACCTCTATTTTCTCAGGAGACTAAGGAAATTTGGCATGTCCGCTACACCTCTCACCAATATCTACAGATGCACCATAGAAAGCATTCGTTCTGGTTGTATCACAGCTTGGTATGGCTCCTGCTCTGTCTAAGACCACAAGAAACTACAAAGAGTCGCGAATGAACTCCAGTCCATTACTCAAACCAGCGTCCCATCCATTGACACTGTCTACACTCCCAGCTGCCTTGGAAAAGCAACCAGCATAATCAAGGGCCTCACGCAATCCGGACACACTCTCTTCCACCTTCTTCCGTAGGGGAAAAGATATAAAAATCTGAAAGCATGTACCAACCGACGCATAAACAGCTTCTTTCCTGCTGCCATCAGACTTTTGAATGGACCTACTTCACATTAAGTTGATCTATCTCTACACCCTAGATACGACTGTAACACTACATTCTGAACTCCCTCCTTTCCTTCCTTACGTACGGTATGCTTTGTCTGTATCGTGTGCAAGAAACAATACTTTTCACTGTATACTAATACATGTGACAATAATAAATCAAATCAAATCCTTTACTGTAATTATTTAAGATCCCATTTTATGATTTCGTGAACTGTCGTAATATCTTGGGCCATACTTGGCTGCATTATTATTTTATGATTAACCAATAGGGGAAAAACCATATCTGTGTCCCTGTAATTCCCTACCAGCCAGATGACAATTTTAAAATGCGCTTGGGCATTATTTAACCTGTAAATGGAATAGTTTGTGATCCAATACTGCAGCCATGATATGGGTAGGTCAGACACAGGTTATAGTAATTCAGGATGCTTCAGTTTCACTGTATGAAATGATGAATCAGTTCCTGAAAGAAGGATCGGAGATAATATATTAATAGCAACAACAGAGACAAACCACACTCTCTCTCACATTGATTCAGTACTGGTCTGTTGTGTTAAGTAGTGCAGAGTGAAATTCCATTGCAATATTCTAACTGTGTTTCCAATTCTCATCAAAAATAACATTTTGCAATGTACTGCATTTATGCTCAGTTCATTAACCTTGAGAATGTTGTCCTTAGCCCAACAGGTTTTGGTTCTTTTCAGCTTATAAACTATAAGTACCACACCACCTCTTAGGAATCCCTACAGTACAAAAGGAGGTCATTTGGCCCATCAGATTTGGGGGCGGCACAGTAGCACAGTGGTTTGCATTGCTGCTTCACAGCTCCAGGTGCCTGGGTTCGATTCCCGGCTCGAATCACTGTCTGTGTGGAGTTTGCACATTCTCCCTGTGTCTGCGTGGGTTTCCTCCGGGTGCTCCGGTTTCCTCCCACAGTCCAAAGATGTGCGGGCTAGGTTGATTGGCCATTCTAAATTGCCCCTTAGTGTGCCGGGATGCATAGGTTAGAGGGATTAGTGGATAAATATGTAGGGATATGGGGATAGGGCCTGGGTGGGATTGTGGTTGGTGCAGACCCGATGGGCCGAATGGCCTCTTTCTGCACTGTAGGATTCTATGATTTCTATGATCAAGACTGCACCAAAAACAATCCCACCCAGATCCTATTTACCCTGCTAATCCCTCTGACACTGAGGGGCAATTTAGCATGGCCAATCTACCTAACCTGCACATATTTGGAGTGTGTGGTGCACTCAGGAGAAACCTGCGCAGACACGGGGAGAACATACAAACTCCACACAGATCGTTACCCGAGGCCGGAATTGAACCCACTTCCTTGGTGCTGTGAGGCAACTGTGCTAAAATGAACGCTACCAAATTACATTCGGAATTTTCTATATTGTTGAAAAAAAAAGACATGTTGTTGAAGCATCAGAACAAACACAAGAATACCAAATTTCAAATGATCACAATGGTTTGTAGTATAGGAGAAAGGGGTTCTGAGTGCTTGGCAGGTCATCGCTGATTGATTGAGGCATTTCTATAGAGAAAGCAACAGGGAACTCAAAGCTTCCTAAGTTACCAGGGTATTTCAAAAAAGGAGCAAGGCTTGAACAGTTTCCTTCTGTTGGGCCCACCATATGAATGTATGTCACTTCCAGCAAGTATAAATGAGCTATGTTGTGAGCTTGACTGATTATCTTAGATTGGTTGTTTGTGTAGTTATTGGTGCACTCAGGGTTCTTTGTCAAATGCTGCCCAATTGTGGAATCACATCTAACAGTAGATGTTTTGCTTTGGGTTTTGCAAGTGCATTTTGGTTGAGTGCAGTCTGTGCTCTGTCTATTATCAACAACCGAAGGAACACGCTGTTTGATTTTGCTTTTCCCTTGGTATTTTTTCTCTTCAATCTTTTCTCTCCTGAAAGCACTGCCTCATGCTGGGACATGCTTCCCCGATTCCATTCACTCCGCTGTGAATCATAGAATCCCTACAGTGCAAAAAATGCCATTCGGCCCATCGAGTCTGAACTGATTGCCTGACAAAGTAGCTTACCCAGGCCCTCCCTCCCAACCTATCCCCATAAGCCCACACATTTCCCATGGCTAATCCATCTAACCTACACATCTCAGGAAATTAAGGGACAATTTAACATGGCCAATCCACCTAACCTGACTGTAGGAGGAAACCTACACAGACATGGGAAGAACATGCAAACTCCACACAGTCACCCAAGGCTGAAATTGAACCCGGGTCCCTGGTGCGATGAGGCAACAGTGCTAACCACTGTGCCACCCCCTGTGACACTACCGCCCCTTCATCCATGAGCACAAAACAGATTCAGATTCCATGAAGACTGAGCAAGTTTACCCAAAAGCTAGCTAAAATGCACAGCCCAGAAAGATCCCAAATTCAATCCTTGGTTTGTACCAAGCCAACCTAGTCTGAATCAGCAATAAGGGGACATCATGGTCCTCAGTCCCTGGGAAAGAAAAGATCAGTTTCAGCTGTGATACAACCTGCATTTCAATAGCCTCCCAGTATCATCACAGGTCTCCCATGAATAATAGACACTCAGGTGACATACCAGAGGGACCCCAGAGCCGATACAATGTTACAAGAGAGAGGGGAGCAAATTTATAGAGAGAAAGAAAGTCAGCAAGAGTATGCTTGCTATTCAAGAACATCAAGCTCATCTTGATTTGGTTCACAGCTAAAATCCAAGTGTGAGCTTTCTAGCAGGAAGGCACAGGATGACCTGCCTCCTCCAAAGCTCAAGAGCTGCTCGGAGTACCTCTACTGAATGACAGATCAGCTAATACAGCATGGACCATTCTGATACATTTCTGATCCATACTTTCAATCCTATACTAAGTACTGTGCTTACCAACTGAGATTTCAGGAAGCTTTCTCTGTGCACATCATGGATTTTCTTCATTCCATTTGACATTCAGATCTCATCCTTCTCCACTTTTCAGATTTGGTATAAGTACAAGGGATGTATGTTATTAGCTGCAAAGAAAGTCTAACTTTTATTCCCATAATCTTGCATAAATGCATCTTGGTTTGTGGAAGCTGTCTTTCATAGGGTAACCTCAGGAATATGCACTTTATTGTGCCCATCTTATTGTTAGAATTTCATTAATTATGTCAGATCCCATTGGGCTCACGTTGCCCTTTAGTTCTGAAGAGTAGACTTTTAACATTGTGAAGGTGAAACTGTAACTGTTGGCATCAAAATCGCAAATACAACTTTGACACTAGTGCACATGTGCAATCTTGTGTCCTGCAGAGTTGATGCAAAGTCACACTTAAAAGTTTGTCAAAATGGCCAATACATCCCTCATGAGTTGGGGGAAATGTCAGTGCAGAATATCCATGATGAAAGTAAGGCTCTGGCTTCTACAGGTGGACCGAGAAGTCAAAATTGTGCACATTAACGCCAAATTCTGCCAAGAAGGAGCATTTTCTGTCAGAGTTAACCGTGGCAATCATATACCAGAAGGATGTTAATGGCTGTGACACGAAGAACATTGAGTTTGCTTCCGTCGCAAGATACCTAGGCATCAGAACCAATCGTATAAAGAAAAGATCATTAGACTCTTATGTGAACGTAAACAGGAGTGTGCTGTTGACTTCACTTCGATGTTTCCCCTTTATGTTGGATTCCTAACCTTTGCCAATCTTCCGAACAGCAAAGAAGGTTGACCAGGATATAACCTGGTCTCGAGGGGGTTGGCTAATGAGGAGAGGTTGAATAAACCAAGATTGTTTTCATTAGAAAGACAGAGACTGAGGGGAGACCTGATAGATGTCTATAAAATTATGAGAGGCATAGACAGGATGGAGGCTTTTTCTCCAGGGTGGAAGTGTCAATTACAAGGGGGCACAGGTTCGAGGTGAGAGGGGGAAAGTTTAAGGGCGGTGTGCCAAGGAGGTTTTTCCACGCAGAGAGTGGTGGGTGCCTGGAACACGCTGCCAGAAAAGGTGGTGGAAGCAGGCACAATTAGCAACATTTAAGAGGCAGCTGGATGGGTACATGAATAGGGAGGGAATGGAGAGATACGGACCGAGTAAGGGAAGAAGGTTATTTTTTAGTTTAGTTAGGGCATCATGATCGACACAGGCTTGGTGGGTCAAAGAACTGTTCATGTTGCTGTTTATCATGTGTGAACACGCATGAGCTTACATTTCCTATATTGCAAGGCCTACAACACTTCAGCAGTATTTTAGTGGCTGCAAGGCATATTGGCATGCCTTGAGATGTTGAAATGTGTGAGATAAATGCTTTCTTTCTTCTTAATTGAGCTGTTTCAATAAAGCCCTTATATAATGTCAGGGTGTTAACAGTTTAGTATTACGTTGTAGCCAGAATTGTTGCCCTACTGTAGTAAGAACATACAAAGTATATTTTCAAAGATGAATGGACGACACGGTGGCACAGTGGTTAGCACTTCTGCCTCACAGCGCCCGGGACCCCGGGTTCGATTCCCGGCTTGGGTCATTGTCCGTGCAGAGTCGACATGTTCTCCCGATGTCTGCTTGGGTTGCCTCTGCGTGCTCTGGTTTCCTCCCACAATCTGAAAGAGGTGCTGGTTAGGTGCATTGGCCATGCAAAATTCTCCCTCAGAGTAGCTTAACAGGCGCCAGAGTGTGGCGACTCGGGGATTTTCACAGTAACTTCATTGCGGTGTTAGTTTAAGCCTACTTGTGACATGAATAAATAAACTTTAAGCTTTATAATTTGAGTGCATGAGGAAGAAATGAATGTGTAATTGTGTTTGAGGAAACATTTTTTGATATGCATACTTTACCCTACTTGCTATAATGTAACCACAAGTTATATTACCTGAACTATTTGTGGTGAACCATAGATGGTTACCACTATGGGTACTGAACCATAGATGGTTAGCACTACGGGTACTTGTACATATGTTACTGTTGTCACTGTTGGGGTTAGGGTCGGGGTGTTCTACCTGTTGGTATTGTTCTGTGGTACACTCCGGTTGGCTCCGCCTACCTGTAGGAGTATAAAGGTCACTGCACTGCCTGGTGACCCTTTAGTCTGGGATTGTATTGTCATGCAGTATGCTCCATTCTTGTTACTAATAAAAGCCTTTATTTCCCAGGTACGATTCAGCCTCCCGAGTGATTTAATCGTGCATCACGATTTACTTCTGATTTTAAAATATCTTCCAGAATTTGGGAGTAGTTTTAACTCAACATGCCTTACAAGAAGCTGATAGGATAAGATTGGTCCCAATTTTGCACTTTACTCAATTTTAGTCTTATTGACTTCCTTACTGAAACATTGCAACAAAGCTCCTGCCTCTTAAATAGGTGCTACAATCCTTTAAATCTCATTTGAAAGTCCTGTTGTTTGTCAAACTGTTCAGAAATATACTCTGAAGAGTGACTTAATACCTTCTGGATTGATTTGACTTTTTTTTCTAATCTCAGTATCTTGCTGCATTTTATTGTTTCTACACATTATTGTTGATATGCCTGATTGTTCATTTTAACTATATACATTAGTGGCGGCATGGTGGCACAGTGGTTAGCATTGCTGCCTCACAGCGCCAGGGACCTGGGTTCAATTCCAACCTTGGATCACTGTCTGTGTGGAGTTTGCACGTTCTCCCCGTGTCTGCGCAGGTTTCCTCCGGGTGCTCCAGTTTCCTCCCACAGTCCAAAGATATGCAGGTTAAGTTGAATGGCCATGATAAATTGACCCTCGTGTCAGGGGATTAGCAGGGTAAATATGTGGGATTACAGGAAAAGGGCCTGGGTGGGATTGTGGACGGTGCAGACTCGATGGGCTGAATGGCCTCCTTCTGAGCTGTAGGGATTCTATTCTATGACATTGACCTGGTATTGTGGTATTTCCTGCTTTTTGAAAGAATCAGGAATCCAACATGATCTCCAGTGTTCAATATTGCAATCTGAGGTAAGAGTGCAATAGATCAAAAGAAGTGGCTGATAAGGTTGTCAGTAAAAGTGGTTAGCCTAACGATTGGGAGCAAACCTGGCCTGGCTGACACAGCAATGTGGTTGATTCTCAACTGCCCTCCAAGGACAACTAGGGATGGACAATAAATGCTGACCAGCCAGCGGCGCCCATGCTCCACAAATGAATTTTTTTTAAATTAGAATCCAGCAAAGGATGACCAGAAGAATGAAAGGGAAAAGAATATGAATGCAAGCAAGTGAAAATATAAAGGCAGGCTTTAAATGTTTCTTTAGGTTTGTGAAAAGAAAAATGTTAGCAGGGACAAATGTCGATCCGTTACAGGTGGAGCCAGGAGAATTTATAATGGGGAATAGGGAAATGGCAGAGAAACTAAACAGTTGCTTTGTGTCCATCCCCTTGGAGGAAGTTACCAAAAATCTACCGGAAATACTAGGGAGCCTAATAACTTGTGAAAATGAGGAGCTGAAAGAAATTAGTATTAATAAGGAAGTCGTGCTTGAAAATTTAATTGGATTGAAGGTTGATAAAAATCTTCTGGACCAGAGGGAGACGTGCGATGTGGTGGGTGCCTGGAAAGTGCTGCCAGAGGAGGTTGTTCCTCCAGAGAAGGTTGGTCTCCTTACTTGAGAAAGGATATACTGGCACTGGAGGGGTGCAGAGGAGATTTACTAGGTTGATTCCGGAGTTGAGAGGATTGGCTTATGAGGAGAGACTGAGTAGACTAGGGCTATACTCATTGGAATTCAGAAGAATGAGGGGGGATCTTATGGAAACATAAAAGATTATGAAGGGAATAGATAGGTTAGAAGCAGGGAAGTTGTTTCCACTGGCGGGTGAAACTAGAAATAGGGGGCATAGCCTCAAAGTAAGGGGAAGCAGATTTAGGACTGAGCTGAGGAGGAATTTCTTCACACAAAGAATTCCCTGTCCAGTGAAGCAGTTGAGGCTACCTCATTGAATGTTTTTATGGCAAGGATAGATAAATTGTTGAACAGTAAAGGAATTAAGGCTTATGGTGAGCGGGCGGGTAAGTGGAGCTGAGTCCACAAAAAGATCAGCCATGATCTTATTGAATGGCGGAGCAGGCTCGAGGGGCCAGATGGCCTACTCCTGCTCCTAGTTCCTATGTTCTTATGTTGTGGAAGCAGGCACATTAGCATCATTTAAGAAGCATCTGGATGGGTACATAAATAGGGAGGGAATAGCGGCATTTGGATGGAGAAAGGGCAGAAGATTTTTATTAGCATAGCTAGGGCATCATGATCGGCACAGGCTTAGAGGGCTGAAGGGCCTGTTAACTGTGCTGTACTTTTCTTTGTGCTTTATATTCATACCATGTAGGAGGGGCACGGAGTTGAGGGTACATTTTCTGAGGGAGGGACAACTTAAGACCTTTGTCAAATTGGCTGGTCTCAAAACCTTGATATGTCAATCACAGAAAGGAATTGGCAAGAGCCCCAGAATCCAGCCAGTCGTAGGGAGTGCCATGTAAGATGGCAGAAGGAGACGACAACATTAGGAAGGAAAGAAATTCAATAGCTGCAGCTAATAATAAAACAAAGAGCTCATCGGTCTGTCATTATGAAATTCAGACTCTTCATTCAAAATCAATACCTATACATATTTCAGTGGAAAACCAAAAGTATGAAATCAAAATATACAGCAATGTGGTTGTGTATTATGATGATATTCAGTCTGCTCGTCAAATGCCAAAATGTGATTAAGAAAGGCTCTGTATCCAGTCAAAAATATGGCCAAGATTAGAAAAGGTAATAAGAGAGAAAATGAATGTGAGTGGTATCAAGTTCAGTGAAATAAGAGTTTCAGAAATAATACAAAATTTGGCAGAAAGAAATTAAATGATTAGTTTGGAGTTATTCACATGCCAATACGTCCAAGGCAAGGCTAATTACAGGTTTATTAATGCCCAGCTTAGGAGCAAAACTGTGGAAAGCCAAAAGGCTTCAACACAGGAATAAAATTATAACAAAATGTATTATGATTTAATTGAATGGGAAAGAATTGATGCTTGAAACTCTGATGTGCATTTACGTTGCATCACCACTTGGTTCAGCAATGTTACCTCGAGGTTCTTCTGCATTTAGCGTTTCATACTTGAGATTGTGGGAGGTTGACATCAGTACGCCAGGGAACTATTTATCAGCTGTTAGGATAAGGGATCCATCTTACATAAATGTAAACATGAAGAGTTGGTTTGCAGCCATCGCTCCACCGTGATCCAAAACAGGGCAACACTGAACGTCAAAATGTAAACGACACTCTTTATATTAATTATTCTAATCCTATGTTGAGTACTGTGCTATGACTGGAACTTTGGTTGCAATTAGCATTGATATTCATTAGTCTGACAGTCCTAAGTAACAAAACATTAGACTGTGATTTTGCCTGGTACACTACACTTTGGACTAAATCATTGATTCATGCAATCCCTACAGTGCAGAAGGAGGCCATTCAGCCCATCGAGCCCGCACCATCAACAATTCTAGTCAGGCCCTATCCTATCCACATACCCCCATGTATTTACCCCACAAATTCCCCTGACACGAAGGGGCAATTTAGCATGGCCAGTCCACCCAACCTACACATCTTTGGACTGTGGGAGGAAGCCGGAGCACCTGGAAGAAATTTGCACGGACACGGGGAGAATGTGCAACTCCGCACAGGCAGTGACCCGGGGTGGGAATTGAACGCAGGTCCCTGGTGCTGTGAGGCAGCAGTGCTAACCACTGTGCCACCGTGCCACCCATAAATGATTCATTTCAGGAGAAAACCACCGCAACTTTCAACAAATATATTACCAAAATAGTTCAAATTGGCAAACTTCAATTTCAACGTTGCCTGTGCCATGAGATAAATCCTCCCCCCAACTTGTAACTCACTGCAGTTCTATATGGAAAATAGTCAGCACAAAATCTATGTGGCAATTTTGGTTCTTGAGCTGACAGCTGACACCAGTAGTTGAATTGAGTAAATCACTGGCCCACCTCACTCCAAGCTCATTATGCCTTCATTCCCTGTGAGTCATTTATCGATTTCAATCTGCTAAAAGCTACTTTGTATACTCAGGCATTCATCAAGATCGAGAATATTTTTAAAGTGGGAGCCCTGTTAGAATATACTAAAGAGGGACTGGAAATTGTGAAGGGGATATAAATTATTTAGTTTACATTTATAATGCCGCTTCTACTCTGTCTGTGCCCTGCTTCCTGTGTTCTAGCTGAATGATTCATTCTTTTTCTTACTTTCTTTTCTCCTTATCATTCCTTCAAAAAATCATTTTACAGGATGTGGGCATTGCTGGCTGGACCAGCATTTATTGCCTATTCCTAACTGCCCTCCATTTCAGGGGGAATTTAAGAGCCAACCACATTGATGTGAATCTGAAGTCACATTTAGGTCAGACCAGGCAAGAACGGCAGATTTCCTTCCCTAAAGGATATTAGTGAACCAGATGGGTTTTTACAACAATGGTTTCATGGTCATCATTACACTATTAATTCCACATTTTCATTGAATTCAAATTTAACCAGCTGCCATGGTGGGATTTGAACCCAGGTCGCAAGATCTTGCCCTGGTTCTGTGACAATACCACTATCCCACTCACCTGATGAAGAAGCAACGCTCCGAAGGCTCGTGATACCAAATAAACCTGTTGGACTTTAACCTGGTGTTGTGAGATTTCTTATTGTGCCCACCCCAGTCCAACACCAGGAATTAGCAGGGTAAATATGTGAGATTATTTACAGAATGTGCTCATTGCTGGCTGGGCCAGCAATGTACTCGTTGGAATTTAGTACTCGTTGGAATTTAGAAGGCTGGGGGGGGATCATATAGAGACCTATAAGATAATGAAGGGGCTGGATAGGGTAGAGGTGGAGAGATTCTTTCCACTTAGAAAGGAAGCTAGAACTGGAGGGCACAGCCTCAAAATAAAGGGGGGTCAGTTTAGGACAGAGTTGAGGAGGAACTTCTTCTCTCAGAGGGTGGTGAATCTCTGGAATTCTCTGCCCACTGAAGTGGTGGAGGCTACCTCGTTGAATATGTTTAAATCACGGATAGATGGATTCCTGATCGGTAAGGGAATGAGGGGTTATAGGGATCAGGTGGGTAAGTGGAACTGATCCACTTCAGATCAGTCATGATCTTATTGAATGGCGGGGCAGGCTCGAGGGGCTAGATGGCCTACTCCTGCTCCTATTTCTTATGTTCTTATGGGAATAGGCTCTGGGTGGGATTGTGGTTGGTGCAGACTCAATGGGCCGAATGGTCTCCTTCTGCACTATAGGGATTCTATCTCCACATCATGACTACCCGACTGCCTCCCTTAATGCAAAGGCACATTTGCCAGCATCGCAAGCACTTCCCTTTCACTGCTTACATTAATCTCCAAACTTCTTGCAAAATGAACTAACATCCTTCAAAAGGTACAAAAACAGAAAATGCTGGAAAATCACAGCAGATCTTACAGCATCTGTGAAGAGTAAACAGAGCTAACCAGCAGAATTCTCCAATGTCGGATACCCCACCACCAGCAAGAATGGCAAATTTGACGCTCAGCCAAATCTCCATTCACTGCAGCGGGACTGGAGAATCCCAAACGTGGGCGAGGTCAGAGAATCCCGGCCAATATTTCAAACCTGGATGGAGGACTTGAAACGATAGCTTTGTTTTCTCTCCTCAGATGCTGTCAGACCTGCTGAGAATTTCCAGCATTTTCTGTTTTGGTTTCAGATTCCAGCATCCGCAGTATTTTGCTTTCATCATGGAACACCTACAGTGCAGAAGGAGGCCATTCGGCCCACCAAGTCTGCACCGACCACGATCCCACTCAGCCCCTATCCCCTTAGCCCCACATATTTACCCTTCCAGTCCCCCTGACACTAAGTGGCAATTTAGCATGGCCAATCAACCTGACCCACACATCTTTGGACTGTGGGAGCACCCAGGGAAAACCCACGCAGACACGGTGAGAATGCGCAAACTCTACCCAGACAGTGACCCAAGCCAGGAATCAAACCCAGGTCCGTGGCGCTGTGAGGCAGCAGTGTTAACCATTGTGCCACCTGCATCCTTCAGAGCGAGAATGGATGCCAGCAGAGTTTGAGGCACATGCTTAGAAATTGGTGGCTTATCATTCTGGAGGAAACTACAGGTTACTAAAGATTATTCTGCACAACTAGAAAGTAATTCTTGTCGCTTTCAGAGGAGTTGCCATGTGAGTTATATGTCCACATATTTTGCCAGCCAATGAAACTCAAGAAGTAGTAAACCTCTTAATTAGCTGCAAACTATAATTAGGTGACAGGCAAGCACCTGAAATAGCACAAGGAAAGACAAGTTGGCTTTTGTTCAGCCAGATTGCTGTGGGATTGGATGTGGAAGTGTGAGGTAGGCCAGTGGCACAGGACAGGAATTGGGGAAACTGCATTCCAAGGCATCAGGAAGAGGAGGAATGGGGGATGGTGGCATTGTGCTAATGTAGTAATCCAACAACCCCGACCAACGCTCTCAAACATGGGTTCAAATTCCACTATGGCAGTTGGTGGAATTCAAATTCAGTGAATAAAGTCTAGAATTGAAAGCTAGTTTTGATTGTGCCAATAACTCATTTTGCGGGGAGGAGGTGGTAGTGTAGTGGTATTGTCACTGGATTAGCAATTGAGAGGCCCATGGTGATGCTCTGAGGATACAGGTTCGAATCCCACCAAGGCAGATGGTACAATTTGAATTTACTAAAAATCAGGAAGAGGAGGAAATTATTGGGCCACCATCCTAAAGCACCTGGCATGAATGGGGCTGAATGAAAGCACATATCAGCAGGGAACTACCACTGTCTTAAACATGGCTGCCTATAATGCAGGGAACCGAATGAGGACTTCTCAGTGAAGCTTGATCAAGGAGAATACATAATTCTTTCACATAGAATCACTGGCAATAAAGTGCATTAACATCAATTTTTTGCACACACTTCATATACTAAATGTGTCTACTGCAGTGATAATGTGATTGTACAGAATAAAGGTCATGGTAAAAATTGGAAATGATGAGGGCGGCACAATGGCGCAGTGGTCAGTGCTGCTGCCTCAGTGCTAGGGACCCCAGCTCAATTCCAGCCTCAGGTGACTCTCTGTGTGGAGTTTGCACGTTCTCCCCGTATCTGCATGGGTTTCCTCCGGGTGCTCCGGTTTCCTCCCACAGTCCAAAGATGTGTGGGTTAGGTTGATTGGCCATGCTAAATTGACCCTAGTGCCAGGAGGATTAGCAGGGTAAATATGTTGGGTTACGGGAAAAGGGCCTGGATGGGATTGTGGTCGGTGCAGACTTGCTGGGCTGAATGGCCTCCTTCTGCGCTGTAGGGATTCTATGATGCAGGTGGAGGAAGCAGCAAGGACAGTACATCTGCTGGTCTTCAAACTGATTTCTTTGGTGCAGTTCTGTAAGTGAAATCTCAGGCCTTTACCTCAATGACCTTGTACTAGTGCAGAGTGCACCAGACTTCTAAGTTAGGCTAATGTTTCAGGAACTACTTCTTCATTTGCATGATCTAACGTATGTTCTGAATTCTATCTTTTTCCCTTCATTTTCAGACCTTTTAACAAAGTGACGCTGGGAAGCAAGCATAACGTTCCAGGAGCCCTTGCGGAGTTATGACCCCTGATCTGTCCAGACATTTAAAACACTGCTTCAATGTTCACAATACGATCAATAATCATTTGCTGTGATTGTGTAGACTTCGTTGTATTGGCATTGAGGTTCTGTGAGGGGCTGCCATCTTGGTGCCATTCATCAGGGCTGAAGAACTGCGTGATTGGCAGGAAAGAAATGACATTACAAGTTGCTGGGGAACTCAGCAGCAGCCTGTATGATTCTGCCGCTCACAGATCAGATAAACACTAAGAGGGCACAACCCTTTCCTACTCATGCCAGCTATAACCTTCTAGATTTTGACCCAAATGACGACCAACGTGTAATCAATCAATCGACCACCTCTTGGACACCTGGAGAGTCAGCAGTGCGATAGAATTAGGCAGACACCGTGTTCTCCTGCTGTTTGGTGATAAATATTAAAAAGGCGTTGGCTCTGCTTAATAAACATTAGTCATCTTCCGAATCCACTGCGAGGAGTGGATTCAGTGACACTGTAAATATCCCCTGTAATTTTAGAGTTACAGAATGATGCAGTGCAGAACAATGATCCAATTATTCCCAATCCCCTACTCTTTCCCACAGCCACACAAATGTTCCCACTTCAGGTATTTATTTCCCCTTCAATTATTCAGAACAAAAAACAAATGCATACAAACTGAGGGCTCTGCTGATTTTAACAGCCACTGGAAGCAGAGATGGACTTAGACTCATGTGCGCTGCCTTCTTGCTGGGGCCCCCAGTGACCTCATGCCCCATCCCCAGTGACATTGTGCCCTGTCACCAGTGATCTTGTGCCCTGCCCCTGGTGACCTGGTGCCCCGCCCCAAGTGACCTTGTGCCCCCCAGTGAATTCGCACCCCAAACCCCCCAAGTGACCACATGTCCCGCCCCCAGTGACCTCATGTCCCATCCCGTGACCTCATGTCCCGCCCCCAGTGACCTCATGCCGTGCCCCCAGTGACCTCATGTCATGCCCCCAGTGACCTTGTGCCCTGCCCCTGGTGACCTGGTGCCTCGCCCCAAGTGACCTTGTGCCCCCCAGTGAATTTGCATCCTAACCACCACCCAACGCCCCCCCCCCCCCCCCATGACCTCGTGCCCCAACCCCTGTGACCACATGTTCCCCCTTGGTGACCTCATGCCCCATGACCTCTTGTCCTGCCCCCAGTGACCTCATGTTCCGGTGACCTCATGCCCCGCCCCCAGTGACCTCATGTCACGCCCCCAGTGACCTCATGTCACGCCCCCAGTGACCTTGTGCCCTGCCCCTGCTGACCTGGTGCCTTGCCCCTAGTGACCTTCACACCCTAACCCCCCCATGACTTCGTGCCCCAACCCCAGTGACCACATGTTCCCACCTGGTGATCTCATGCCCCAGTGACCACATGTTCCGCCCTGGTGACCTCATGCCCCGGTGACCTCATGCCCCACCCCCAGTGACATCGTGTCCACTCCTTGGTGACGTGGTTCCTTTGCCCTCCTCAGCCCTGGCCTGGGAGTTGAGGTGCCCCTGTAGCTGCTCCTTCCCTCAACAACCTAAGCTCGCAAGTATGGGGCTGGCTCACTGACTGCTTAGCTGCTGCTGTCTATCTGCCCAGGCCTCTGATCTCGCCCTCCCCAGTCCGAGTGCTGTCCAGCCCTCTGACTCTCAACCCTGGCTTCTGCTCCCTGAAAACCAATGCTTGCTGGCCCGCCCACCACCCAACCACTCACCTCTCACTTGGGTGGCCATGTCTCGACGACTGCATATGCTCCTCCTTGGCTGCTACTGGCTATGGCTTAATCTGAATAAACAGCCAACTTGTCTTTCCTTGTGCTATTTCAGGTGCTTGCCTGTCACCTAATTATAGTTTGCAGCTAATTAAGAGGTTTACTACTTCTTGTGTTTCATTGGCTGGCAAAATATATGGGACATATAACTCACATGGCAACTCTGAAAGCGACAAGAATTACTTTCTAGTTGTGCAGAATAACCTTTAGTAACCTGTAGTTTCCTCCAGAATGATGTGCCACCAATTTCCAAGCCTGTGCCTCCAAACACTGCTGGGATCCATTCTCCCTCTGAAAGATGCTGGATGCTGGAATCTGAAATCAAAACAGACAATGCTGGAAAATTTCAGCAGGTCTGACAGCATCTGAGGAGAGAGAACGGAGCTAACCTTTCGTGTCCTCCATCCAGGCTTGAAATATTGGCCGGGATTCTCCGACCTCACCCCCACCCAGGATTCTCCAGTCCCGCTGCAGTGAATGGAGATTTGGCTGAGCTCCAAATTCTCTGTTCTCGCTTGCAGTGGTAGCGGGGGCGGGGTGGGGGTGGTCCGACATTGGAGAATTCTGGCGGTTGGCTGTATTCTCGCTCCACAGATGCTCTCAGACATGCTGAGACTTTCCAACATTTTCTGTTTTTGTACCTCTTGAAGGATGTTAGTTCATTCTGCAAGAAGTTTGGAGAGTTAGCGAAGCGAATAAAGGGAAGTGCTTGCAATGCTGGCAAATGTGCCTTTATATTCAGAATAAGCAATGATAAGGAAAGAAGTAAGTAAGAAAAAGATGAATCTTCCAGCTCAGGCTTTATCTGGCCTGTCCGAGCTGCTGCTGGCTACCTGGCCAGGCCTGGCCTCTGTTCTGTTGACTGCCAAACTCCCTCGATAGCCATTGGCCAACATCACCCCCTTGGCCCTCACAAAAGACCTCACAGGTTCACACCCAATGTAGGGTCAGTGACCTCACTGTTACCTCAGGCTGCTGGCCTGAATGTCGGAAGGCTGCAGCTTTACTCACGGTTCAGAAACTTCAGACCAGGCAATCAAGAGATCTGTCCAAACTGTGCTCAAGTCACCACCACCTCTTAACTGGGACAGATATTGTTTTCCAGCTCTGAATGGACTCCACCAATCAGATCACAACCTTGCCCTCCATTGCCCACTGATAGGCTCAAGAAATTCGAATGAGCTTATCAGCAAATTCAGAGCTACCGGGCTCTGGTTGGTGCTCCCACAGTCACCTCTCAGATTCGGGGAGCCCCATTGGCCTGAACCACGCTGCAGTGCTATGTGTTTCATTGCAAATCCGCCTCTGATTGGAAGTGAAGTCTGGATCAAGGAGGTTGTCAGGCGGTCATCCCATCACAACTCTGCTGTTATGGTTACGGTCAATCATTTCCTTGTCCACACCAGTCTCCCACATTCTGCTGCCGACCGGCCCAATAGATGTAAGGAGTAACATGTTGGTGAAACAGGACACTGAGCATTTTCATACAACTTACATCTCTGCCAACCTTTCTCTGCTTTGGCTTATCCAAACTGAATGCCAGAGATGATGTTCTGGACTCCTCCCCCCCCCCCCCCCCCCCCCCGCCACCCCCACCCCCACCCTCGCCAGGTCATTCCCAATTGTACCACCATTGTTAACATTGACTGACCTAAACCATGTTTTAGAATCGTAGAATCCCTACAGTACAGAGAGAGGCCATTCGGTCTATCAAGCTGCACCGACAACAATCCCATCCAGGCCTGTAACCCCTGCTAATCTCTCTGACACTAAGGGGCAATTTAGCATGGCAGGAAACTGGAGCAACAGGAGCAAACCCACGCAGACATGGGGAGAACGTGCAAACTCCACACAGACAGTGACCCAAGCCGGGAGTCGAACCCGGGTCCCTGGCATTGCTAACCACTGTGCCGCCCTAAAAATTGTTTTGGATGCATGTGTTTGTACACAACAGTCGCCTTTCATGGCCATCTGATGTGGATCATGGTGCAGAGAGCAATCATACCACACGCCAGCATTACCCTGAATTACTGTAACCCACTACACTGATTGCAATCTTTAAACTATAGTATGAATTAGGCAGCAGATTAAAGGCCAAACATCCATGTCCTGAGAACTTCTTCATTGCCATCACACCATTACATCAAAACATTTGACATTCATATCGACTGAGTTTGTTTCGAGGCTGCAAGCCACTTCTAAGGGAAATTCATGAGCAGACTATAAATCAGGAACGTAAGTGATGGGTGTTTGCTACTGGTTTATTTTTACATTTTAAGAAGGAAATATTTGTGTTTGTGTGTCAATGTGACCTCTCTCAGCACTTTCCACAGTGAGCTGTTTTGATGTAAAGTGCAGTGACTGTTATGTAGGGAGAAGCAAGCAGCTAATTGATGCCAGTAACATCTAAGAGCACTGAGATAAAGGATGAGTTAGTCTTTCTTTTGGTGATGTTGATTAAACGAGAAACACAGGCCTGTCCAGCAGGAGAACTCCACGCTCTGCTTTGAGCAATGTTGTTGGATCTATAATGGCCGCATGAGGGGACGTGAGACTTCGTTTAAACATTTCATTCAAAAGATTATTTTCATTTTTTTTATTTGTGTCACAAGTAGGCTTACATTAACACTGCAATGAAGTTATTGTGAAAATCCCCCAGTCACCACACTCTGACATCTGTTCGGGTACACTGAGGGAGAATTTAGCCTGACCAATGCAACTAACCAGCACATCTTTTCAGACTGTGGGAGGAAACTGGAACACCCAGAGGAAACCCATGCAGACAATGTGCAGACTGCACGCAGACAATGTGCAGACTGCACGCAGACAATGTGCAGACTGCACGCAGACAATGTGCAGACTGCACGCAGACAATGTGCAGACTGCACGCAGACAATGTGCAGACTGCACGCAGGCAGTGACCCAAGCTGGGAATCGAACCCAGGTCCCTGGCATTGTGAGGCAGCAGAGCTAACCACTGTGCCACCGTAAACAACTGCAGCAGATAGAAGGTGTACATCTAACATTAGCAGAATACATGGTAAAATCAGCGATTGAACATCACCAGTTTCCAGTCATGGTTTTCAGAGAGAGCAGATGAGACCTAGGCTGACAATATTGTAGTACCAAATCTCCAACCTGCAATGCTTTCGAGCAACGTTCCCTGCCAGGAGCAGTGATCAGTGAAATGACCCTTACATGCACATGATGGAACCTAGCAGAGCCCAGCAAGTGGATCATTTGCTGGGGTAAGTTCCCTGACATTCATGAGTACATTCAAAAGTATCTAGCTCAAGTTAAAAAAAAATCTTTGTTTATTCCCTTTCTTCAACTGTGCGACTGGATTATTTTATTAATTGCAAAGACAATCTAGTCGGTAAGCAGTAACTTATCCTTTGCTGGCTGTCTCCCAAACGCCATATCAGTATCTTGGTTGCTTCAGAGTGGCCTGGGTTCATGGACAACGTTAACATTTTCTGTGCGAAATCTCACTCCAGTTTCTTATATTACAAACACTTAGCCCCATGTTATGATATCCAATGCCTGAGAACAATTGTGCGAGTTGAATATTAGGCAGTCCCAGTGGAGCGCGTTTGGAAAGACACAGTAGGAAGTTTGCAAGGGTTGATTCTTCAATCGCCTGGCACATCTTTGCCTCATAAAAATTTTAAAAACGCCATAAATTATTCAAATGTGTCATTTGAATAATATTTACATGCATTGCCATTGAACACTGCCATGCCTTTCTTAGCATTGTCTGACTTTAGTTTGCAATATAATGTAAATTGGTTTTCAAGAGTTTTAAATTTCAATGATTATTAAATAGCTATTTATTTCATGTCTTGTTTTAGTCATTTTAGTGCATCGAGGTTATATTTATATGCAATGTTTCTGTTACTTTAGTGGCGTGTCTCTATGCACCACATACTGTTCTGTGCCAATTGTGCCACTGTTAGCTAGCTTAATTTGTGGGGCAATGGCAGAGTGGTATTATTGCTAGACTATTAATCCACAAACTCATCTCATGTTCTGGGGACCCGGGTTTGAATCCCACCATGGCAGATGGTGGAATTTGAGTTCAATTTTTTTTTAAAATCTGGAATTAAGGATTGACTGGTGACCTTGAAAAAACCCATCTTGTTCACTAATGTCCTTTAGAGAAGAAAATCTGCTGTCCTTACCTGGTCTGGCCTACATGAGCCACAGTAATGTGTGGTTGACTCTCAACTGCCCTCCAAGAGCTACTAGGGATGGGCAATAAATGCTGGCCAGCCAGCGACGCCTATGTCCCATGAATGAATAAAACAAACATGTAGATATCATGGCATGGCAGCTATTCCCCATTGATGCCATTGTCTATAATAGTGTATTTCTTATATGTGATTGCTAAGGTTACATTTTAGGCACAAAACACATAAAGTACCTATAAGAATCTAATTATCCAAGGATTCAGTTCACATTCTCCGATCATGGTCACTAAAGAGTGGGGGGCTTTCGTTCCCATCACTAGGTTTTGATAGGGAACACGTGGCGAGTAGGTTTCCACTTAGAATCATTACAGCTCAGATAGAGGTCATTTAGCTCATCAAGTCTATGCCAGCTCTCTGTAGAACAATCCAAGCAAATCCAAGCTTTTGCTCAATCCCCGTAGTCCTACAAGTTTATTTCTCTCAAGTACCTATCACATTTGGTTTGGGAGGGGTGGACCAGAAATGGGGGCCATAAATATAAAATAGTCACTAATAAATCCAACAGGGAATCCATAGAATTATAGAATCTTTACAGTGCAGAAGGAGGCCAGTCGGTCCATCGAGTCTGCACCAATTCTCTGAAAGAGCACCTTACCTAGGCCCTCCCTTATCCCCGTAATGCCACGCATTTACCATGACTAATCCACCTAACCTACCCAACTTTGTACACTAAGATTCAATTTAGCATGGCCAATCCACTTAACCTACACATCTTTGGACTGTGGGAGGAAACCAGAGCACCCGGAGGAAACCCATGTGGACACGGGGAGAATATGCACAGTCCACACAGACGGACGCCCAAGGAATTCAGGAGAAAATTATTTTCTCATACAGTAATTAGAATGTGGATCTCACTATCTCAAGAAGTACTTGCGGCAAATAGCATGGAAGCATTTAAGAGAAGCTAAACACAGGAGGGAGAAGAAATAGATCGTCAAGCCTACATGTGACACTAATACATAAACTTTTACGCTTTTTTAAAACCTGGTCAAAAGGAAAATATTGGGCAGCTTTTAAAATATTGCCTTGGCATTTAAGGTCACAAAAGGTTATTTGAACTCGCAGTATTGGCAATATTTTAACAATCGAGGTGGTTTTCTGCTGCAAGAGGCCTTTCGGTTGACAGTAGTAACTGGAATTGTGGAACAGTGCATTGTTGTGACATGCTAAATTCCTGCTAAATTCATGCTAAATTTTTAAAAAGCATTTAGACAGTTACACGGGCAGGATGGGTATAGAGGGATATGTGTCAAACGCGGGCAATTGGGACTGGCTTAGTGGTTAAAAAAAAGGGGTGGCATGGACAAGTTGGGCCGAAGGAGCTGCTGTAAAGCTGTATGATACTATGGCTCTATGAATGAGACAAAGAGAGCTGGGAGGAGCATCATGTGGAGTATTCACACTGGCAAGCACTTTGTGAACCCATTTTGTTTCTGTGCTGTACATGGCATGTACTAGGAACAACCAGGTATGTTAGAAATATCCTAAATGTACAATTGCCCAGAATGAAATAAATGCCCCCCAGTCTTTGCAAGGATTATAGCTGGAGCAATTCCAGTTCATGAGATGATTGAAATCTTGTAACTGCAAGCAGGGCTCCCAGATCCTTGTTAATGTTTTGCTTCTATTTGCCTCTGTGGAGCACTGAAATGGTGCCTGTGTTCTGTCACAGATGGAAGCAAGCCCGAAAATGGAATGGAAACATTTGTACCTGGTGTGTTGTAATACTAAATACAGTCTCAAAAGTTTTCATTCAGTTAATTTACAACAGTTAAGAGTAAATAGAAAAGTGAATCCAACATTGTAAAATATGAAACCTTAATGTCTGATAAACTACTGCTTAATAAAACATGCCTAATTAGAAATTTAAAAAAACCAAATATTTAAGTCAATTAATGATAAATATCAGTAAATTATTAACCGCAGGATGGAAATGATTTTAAGGCTCAGTGTACAATGGAAACTTCTACTGAATATTTCAGCAATGCCGTTCCATTTATTCATTTAAACGATTCCCTGGATATAAATCTTGAAAGTGCTCTCTGTGAGGCTGCCTTGGACTGACAGACCTAACCTCGAGGCTTGGCACGAGATGGACGCACGAGGCAGAATTTTACCTCCCGTTAACCAGAGGTTTACCTGCCTCTTCTGCAAATCTCACGACTCTGCAGCAGCCCAAGGCAGAGACGGCACAGCGGAGGCGGCCCCATGTGTTTTGTTGGCACTCGCTGCGCCAATTCCATTCACAGCTGCCACTAAACACATCATAATTATGCGGTACATTTAGAGATGCTGATTTTTTTTTTAAAGTTGGGATAGAAACAGGAATTAGGAGCAGAAGTCGGCAAATTCAGCCCTTCGAACCTGCTCGCCATTCAATCTCTCAGCCATCTCTTAGGGTGGCACAGTGGTTAGCACTGCTGCCTCACAGCTCCAGGGACCCAGGTTCGATTCCGGCTTGGGTCACTGTCTGTATGAAGTCTGCGCATTCTCCCCGTGTCTGCGTGGGTTTCCTTCGGGTGCTCCAGTTTCCTCCCACAGTCCAAAAGACGTGCTGATTAGATGCATTGGCCATGCTAAATTCTCCCTCAGTGTACCCAAACAGGCGCCGGAGTGTGGCGACAAGGGGATTTTCACAGTAACTTCATTGCAGTGTTAATGTATGCCTACTTGTGACGCTGGTAAACAAATAAATAATATACCTGTGACCTCGTGTTCTCGATTGGCCCATAACAGGAAACATTTGGTCTACATTTGCTTTATCAATCCCGTTTAAAATTTTATATACCTCACCATATCCCCTCTCATGCTTCTAAACTCCAGCTAATAAACCCAAACTGTTTAATCTCTCCTCATGCATCAACCCTTTCATCCCTGGGATCAATCTGGTGAACCTCCTCTGAACTGCCTCCAACACCACCACGTCCTTCCTCAAATAAGGAGACCAAAACTGGACGCTGGACGATATCACAGTAAATTGGGCTCCCACTGAACAATCTTTCATCGTGAGCAGCATTGGCCATCTTGGCAATAGTCATTGTGGCAGCCATTTTAAAAGTCAGCAGGAAAACAGTGATTGAGTTTCCACACCCTCTATTCCCCTCAGACAACTCCTTGTTTAAAACAGGAATGCTTGGTGATTTAAGAGACCCAGGCAATCAGGCAATAGCACAAAAAAAAAGCCATTAGCACAAAATTACTCTATGCTGCCAGTTATACAAAGAATAACCTTGGACTGCCATTTTCCATTAATAGTAAGCTATCGGGCTATGGGCAGGGTGCGGGAAGGTGGGATTAGAAAGGGCACTCAGGTGTCATCATACAGGCTTGGACAAGACAGGCTGAACGGCCTCCTCCTATGTTGTAACCTTTCTGTGAGCATGCAAGCAGAGAGGGAAAGGGTGACTGCCAGGCAGTTGAAGAGATCCAACCAGGTCGTGCAGGAGTATCCTGGGTCTATCTTGCTTGCTAATCAGTTTTCCATGTGGATACTGGTGAGTCATAATCATAGATTCATAGGGTAGAATTTTCTCAAAAAAATTCTAAATGTCAGCGAGGTAAGGAACATGAATTTACAGCACTCTGTGCATAACAGGAGCCTCATGCAATTCTCGTCAGTAGGGGGCAGAACCTTAGCTTGCCTGTGAAGATGGCTGCTGAGCTCTAGGGGCACCACTGCACAGGCACCCCATTTCCCAGTATACTGTGTATGTCACCCCGCCCCCCACTTCACATTCGCCACCCCAGCACTGCATCCCCCCTCCCCAATCACCACTCTGGACATCACCGCCCACTCCCTCCCGCTCGTCGCCCCCCTCCCATTCCCCGCCCCCCCCGCAAATCGCCACCACTGCAGAGCTCCACCCACCTCGCCAACCCCCTCCCCCACAATCGCCGCCCGGGCTGGTCAACACCCTTTCCATCGCTGTCCTACTCAACAACCACCCCTGCAGAGTTCCCCCTTCCGTCCCCCCGACAGAACTCCCTCTGCCTTACCCCTGTCAGGCCCCACCCTTTATCAGGATCCACCCCCTCAGGCCCTATCCCACCAGGCCCTGCCCCCTTGGCACAGCCAGTGTGGCTGGTGGGCAGTGCCAGGGTGCCATGTTGGCAGTGCCAGTGTGCCAGTCTGGGCACTGCCTGACCTAACCTCAACCACCCGGGGGGTGTGGGGAGCCAACAGCCTCTGGTCTCACTGGCATGGCAATAATGTCTTGTCCCTGTTGGTAGGGACCAACTATGATTCTCACTGATGAGCACCTCGACCACCGAGGAGGTTATGGTAAGTGAGCCCAGATGATAGCACCTGGAGCTTATTAACGACGTATAAATATCCTATGTCCCTCATAATTTTGTACACCTCGATCAGGACCCCCTCAGCCTTCTCTACTCTAAAGAAAACAATTTCAACCCATCCAGCCTCTCTTCATAGCGGAAGAGCTCCAGCCCAGACAGCATCCTGGTGAATCTCCGTTGCACCCTTCCTAATGTAATGATATCCTTCCTATAGTGTGGTGACTTGAACTGTACACAGTACTCTAGTTGTGGCCTAACAAGCATTTTATACAGCTCCATCATAACCTCCCTACTCCGACATTCTATGCCTCAGCTAACAAAGACAAAAATTCTATATGTCTCCTTATCCACCTTATCTACCTGTCCTGCTAGCTACAGAAAACTGCGAACATGCACCCCAAGATCCCTAGAGTCTTCTGTACTTCCCAGCATCCTACCATTCATTGTGTATTCCCTTGCCTTGTTAGTCCTCCCAAAATGCATCACCTCATACCTTTCAGGGTTAAATTCCATTTGCCTCTGTTCTGCCCATCTGACCAGTCCATCTATATTGTCCTGTAAAGAGTGAGGCTTCCTTCCTCACCATTTACCACCAATTTTCATGTCATCTATGAATTTACTGGAGGTGATTGTTTCTCAGGGGAGTTCAGTCAGAGCCAATTCTGAGACATTTTGGGTGGCTCAGCTGCACAGGAGAGGCAGAAGAATGAGAGACCGACAGTGACAGGGAATGCCATAGTCGGGGATCAGATAGACATCACTGCAGTCGTAAATGTGACTCCAGGATGGTGTGTAGCCTCCCTGGTGCCACGGTCAAGGATGTCACAGAGCAGCTGCAGCACATCTAGGAGACGGTGAATAACCAGAGGTCATGGTCCACATTGGTGCTAATGACATAGGTAGAAAGAAGGATGAGGTCTTGAAAGCAGAGGGAATTTGGAAGGAAATTAAAACGCAGGACCTCAAGAGCGATGATCTCAGAATTGTTTACAGTGCCATGTGCTATTGATTTATAGGAGGATTCTGCAAAGTTATAAAAGTTTATTTATTATGTCACAAGTAGGCTTACAGTAACACCGCAATGAAGTTACTGTGAAAATCCCCTTGTCACCTCAGTCCAGCGCCTGTTCGGGTACACTGAGGGAGAATTTAGCATGGCCAATGCACCTAACCAGCACATCTTTCCGATTGTGCAAGGAAACCGGAGCACCCGGAAGAAACTCACGCAGACACAGGGGGAATGTGCAAACTCCAAACAGACAGTCACCCAAGCTGGGAATTGAACGCGGGCCACTGGCCCTGTGAGGCAGCAGTGCCAACCACTGTGCCAATATAGTTGGAGAATTGGTGCAGGAGGGAGGGCATCAGATTTCGGAGGCTTTGGGACCAGCTCTGGGGCAGATAGGACCTGTACAAGCTGGACAGGTTACACCTCAGCAGAACCGGGTCTAAGATCCTTGCAGGGAGATTTGCTGGTGCTATTGGGAAGTGTTTAAACTAGCTTGGCAGGAGGTGGGTGGGGGGCCTGAGGGACAGCTCCAATAGTAAGAGAGTACAGTTGGTAAGGGGAAGTAAAGAAGCGGCTAATGAAATTAGAAGGCAGGCAAAAATTAAAGTGAGCATCAATTAAACATAAAATGCTGAATAATATCAAAAAGACTACGTTAAGGGCACTCTACTTGATCATTCACAACAAGGTAGATGATTTTAAGGCACAAATAGAGGTAAATGGGTATGAGTGGTGATCTGATATCTAAAGGAATAGACAGGGTAGATGCAGCTAAGAAGCTTCCCTCAGTTGGGATTCTGGAACCAGGGGACACAATTTCAAAACAAGGAGGAAGCCACCTAGGACTGAGATGAAGGGAAACTTTTACTCAGAAGGTTGTGAATCTTTGGAATTCTCTATCCCAGAGGGCTGTGGAAGCTCAGTCATTGAGTGTGTTTAAAGCAGAGATTGATAGATTTCTAAATGCCAATGACATAAAGGGATATGGGGAGAGTTTGGGAAAAAGACAGTGAAGTGGATGATCAGCCATGAATGGCGGAGTAGACTCGATGGGCTGAATGGCCTACTCCTGCTCCTATGTTCCTCTGAAGGAACTTAACTGAAAACAAGTCCCGACATTTTTTCATAATTCCTTTGTTGAGATTCTGAAAAATATCCAAGAGGTTACGAATATTTGAAAGAATATTTCGTCCTTCTGTTATAAAATAATAGTTTTTTGGCAAAGCTCGCAGAGTCAACTGAAATGTTGTAAACAGGCTGGAGGAGGGGACTGCTGGCAGTGGTATAAAATGTTCTCATAACTCCAAACAGGTCTCCATGGTGATTGGTAGCATTCAATGCAATCTACAAAGAGTAAGTTCAATAAGCTCAGCAATGGCACATAATTTTCAATATGTATCAGTCTTATATGATTTGCACCGAAGGAGAAATTGTGAAACTATGGGGGCGATCTTGAGCCCATGTTCTCCATCTGTGGGAACAGCAGCAGGGGCTTAAGATCTGGCAAAATCCAGGGGTTGCGGATCTCACTGGCGAGATTGCGATTTCCAATCTTCGCCACCACTTTTCCGGCAACATAATCAGATTCGTGCCCACAACAGGCCGGAACCTGATTTTAATACATTTTAATAAATTAAATGTAATTAAAGCAATCCCATCCCCCCTCCCCCCGCCATCATATAGTCCCCACGAGGCATATTTTCATACCTCGCCAACTTGACATCATGTCAGTGGGGTTTACAACAGGTTCACCCAGACGTGGACCTGTCATGGGGATCCTCCCCGGGGGTATAAAGGTGAATATAGCCCCGGGGAGAGGGACATGGCCAGACAGTGCCTTGGCACTGCTCCCTTGGCATGGTGCCAACCTGACAGTGCCAAACTGTGCCGGGAGCAGTGCCAGGGGCAGACCCTAGTGGGAGCCTCTTGTGGGGGATCGATGACTCATTTATTTGTGATGGTAGCGGGGAGCGGACGTGGGGGCTGAGGATGCCGGCATTGATTCTTTTCTGCACTCTATGCCTCTGTGACTCGATGGCCGGAACGTTACAGCCATTCATGCCAGTGGGATTTTCCCATCCCGCTGCAGCGAACAGAGATTTGGCTGGGCGCCAAGTTTTCCAACCTCGCTGCAGTTGGAGTGAACAGCCAATCAGATCACGCCCTGAGACTTTATTAAATTTACTTTGTGCATTTTAAATGGTGAACAGACACAAGGTGAGCCACTCATCACAAAGTAACCAACCTCTACCTTACTCCAGCAATTCTAGTGTTAATATGGCTGGTTCAGTTCAGCTGAATAGTGCTAATCGTGAGAGACTTAGCAATAACAATCATGGGGAGATGACTGCGCTTTCTCTTGTTCAATATGTTCGCTGGTTATGGCGTGAATTACCTTCCCAAGCCTAAACCTGAATATTCTCCAAATCCTGCAGCTATTTAATTTTTTGGAAGTGTTGAAAATGGAACTGAAGACTGGAATCATTAATCACCATCAATGATGACGGAGGAAGGGCCATTGATGAAGCATCTGAAGATGTCTGAACTAAGGATGCTTCCCTGAGGAACTCCTGAAGTGTCCTGGGATGATAATAATTGGCCTCCAACAACCAGAACCAATTCCATTGTTTCCAGTTTGAGTCTAATCATTGAAGTTTTTGACTTTGTCCTCCATTTACTGGTTTTGCTACAGCCCCTCAGTTCCTTACTCTGTCAAATACTTGATATCAGTGGAATCTACTCTCACCTCTCCTTTTCCATTCAGTTCATGCCTCCATGCCTAGAGCAAAACTATGACAAGATCTGGACCTAAATATTTCTGCATTCCTTCAGGGCATTGCTCTAGGGGAGTGGCTAACACTGGTGCATAGGTCATCAGCAGAATAACCAGGACGTCAAGAGGGTCCATAACCTTTGCTGTGTCCAGTACAGTCGTAATGACTCAAAAGGTGAACTGAATTGGCTATTCACACATTATGGTGGCAGAGATCTAGTAAGGTGGTTGACTGGGATTATCCACTCAAAACACTTGCAGTTGAAAATGTTTCAGCGATGTCTCTTTCACTCATATGCTGGATTCCAGCATGGTCAGGGATGGAGATGTTTATGGGGCCACATCCTTTTGTTGTCCACCATCATTTGGAGTGAGGCAGGGCAGCAGAGTTTCACTCTGATCTGTCACTTATGAGACCACTCAATATGTAGCCTGCTGCTTATGGCACGTTGATTGTACCTGTATGGTTGTTCCAGGTTGGATTTCATTCTAATGTATGCCTGTTGCTGCTCCCACTGTGTCCTTCTACACTCTCCATTGAACCAGGGCTTATCTCCAGCCTTGATAATATTTCAGAAGGAAATTACAGATTGCGTTATATAATTTTCAGCTGATAGCCTGTCCTTGTCAGCTGTCCCTCGATTCGAGGATGACATTGATTCAGGATCACGAGTTTCTGCCATAGACCCTCATGTGGATGAGCAGGGCGATTCCCGACCCACAGACCTTTGGGCAAAATGTCCCATGAAATACTGGGATTCAGATTTGCTCCCTTCTCTGTCTCATCATTGAGATGATGTTATAACTCAAAGCGCGATGTATCTTGATGGACAAGTTGTCACCATTCTGAACAATTAGTAGCAAGCTCCTCCCAGTCATTAATGTCAATGCTGCCATGCTTTAAGAGGATCTTCCGAGTGTCTGTAAAGTGGTTTCATTGTCGATCCCCCTCTCCTCCCCCTGTCCAGATAGGTTGGCCATTTGAGAGTTGGAAAAACAGGACTTGCAAGGGAGATGCTTTTGGGCTGTCTGTCATGGATCCGATCCATCAAGGTTGACTTTGCTGGAGGTTTGCCTGAATGCGAGTGAAGCTGGCCTCAAAAAGGACATGATCCTTTGTTCGACGGTCCTCTCATCAAATCTGGACCTGTTCCTCGATGGTCTAAAGCCCACAAGTCACGTTTTAGACATTCCAATTACAAAAATTGTTTGTTCTAATTGAAGACAACTGCACTTCTATGTGTGATTGTCTCCATGAATCACGGACGTGAAAACTACAATCTGCCCCCAGATTTCCTCTCCTCTCCCCCATTTCCCCAGTGAAAATGGTGGGTGCCAAGTTTGGGGGCAGGAATTCCAGAACTGAGGCTCCGTTGCCATTTTGGCTAAGGAGCAGAGTCATAAGAACATAAGAACATAAGAAATAGGAGCAGGAGTAGGCCACCTAGCCCCTCGAGCCTGCCCCGCCATTCAATAAGATCATGGCTGATCTGACGTGGATCAGTACCACTTACCCGCCTGATCCCCATAACCCTTAATTCCCTTACCGATCAGGAATCCATCCATCTGCGCTTTAAACATATTCAGCGAGGTAGCCTCCACCACCTCAGTGGGCAGAGAATTCCAGAGATTCACCACCCTCTGGGAGAAGAAGTTCCTCCTCAACTCTGTCTTAAACCGACCCCCCTTTATTTTGAGGCTGTGTCCTCTAGTTTTAACTTCCTTACTAAGTGGAAAGAATCTCTCCGCCTCCACCCTATCCAGCCCCCGCATTATCTTATAAGTCTCCATAAGATCCCCCCTCATCCTTCTAAACTCCAACGAGTACAAACCCAATCTCCTCAGCCTCTCCTCATAATCCAAACCCCTCATCTCCGGTATCAACCTGGTGAACCTTCTCTGCACTCCCTCCAATGCCAATATATCCTTCCTCATATAAGGGGACCAATACTGCACACAGTATTCCAGCTGCGGCCTCACCAATGCCCTGTACAGGTGCATCAAGACATCCCTGCTTTTATATTCTATCCCCCTCGCGATATAGGCCAACATCCCATTTGCCTTCTTGATCACCTGTTGTACCTGCAGACTGGGCTTTTGCGTCTCATGCACAAGGACCCCCAGGTCCCTTTGCACGGTAGCATGTTTTAATTTGTTTCCATTGAGATAGTAATCCCATTTGTTATTATTTCCTCCAAAGTGTATAACCTCGCATTTCTCAACGTTATACTCCATTTGCCATATCCTCGCCCACTCACTCAGCCTGTCCAAATCTCTCTGCAGATCTTCTCCGTCCTCCACACGATTCACTTTTCCACTTATCTTTGTGTCGTCTGCAAACTTCGTTACCCTACACTCCGTCCCCTCCTCCAGATCATCTATATAAATGGTAAATAGTTGCGGCCAGAGTACCGATCCCTGCGGCACGCCACTAGTTACCTTCCTCCAACCGGAAAAACACCCATTTATTCCGACTCTTTGCTTCCTGTCGGATAGCCAGTCCCCAATCCACTTTAACACACTACCCCCAACTCCGTGTGCCCTAATCTTCTTCAGTAGCCTTTTATGGGGCACCTTATCAAACGCCTTTTGGAAATCCAAAAACACCGCATCCACCGGTTCTCCTCCATCAACCGCCCTAGTCACATCTTCATAAAAATCCAACATGTTCGTCAAGCACGACTTTCCCCTCATGAATCCATGCTGCGTCTGATTGATCGAACCATTTCTATCCAGATGCCCTGCTATCTCCTCTTTAATAATGGATTCCAGCATTTTCCCTACTACAGACGTTAAGCTGACCGGCCTATAGTTACCCGCCTTTTGTCTCCTTCCTTTTTTAAACAGCGGCGTAACATTAGCCGTTTTCCAATCAACCGGCACTACCCCAGAATGCAACGAGTTTTGATAAATAATCACTAACGCATCCACTATTACCTCTGACATTTCTTTCAATACCCTGGGATGCATTCCATCCGGACCCGGGGACTTATCCACCTTCAGTCCCATTAGTCTACCCAGCACTGCCTCTCTGGTAACATTAATTGTATTAAGTATTTCTCCTGCTGCCAACCCTCTATCGTTAATATTTGGCAAACTATTTGTGTCCTCCACCGTGAAGACCGACACAAAAAACTTATTTAAAGACTCAGCCATATCCTCATTTCCCACTATTAACTCCCCCCTCTCGTCCTCCAAGGGTCCAACATTCACTCTAGCCACTCTATTCCTTTTTATATATTTATAAAAACTTTTACTATCATTTTTTATATTAATTGCTAGCCGAGCTTCATAGTCTATCCTTCCTTTCTTTATCGCTTTCTTAGTCTCTCTTTGTTGTTTCTTAAATTTTTCCCAATCACTTGTTTCTCCACTATTTTTGGCCACTCTGTACGCAGCTGTTTTTATTTTAATACTCTCCTTTATTTCCTTCGTTATCCACGGCTGGTTCTCCCTTTTCTTACAATCCTTGTTTTTTGCTGGAATATATTTTTGCTGAGAACTGAAAAGGATCTCCTTAAAAATCCTCCACTGTTCCTCAGCTATCCTACCTGCCAGCCTGCTCTCCCAGTCTACCTTAGCCAATTCATCCCTCATCCTATCATATTTCCCTCTGTTCAAACAGAGGACACTGGTTTGGGACCAAACTTTCTCCTCTTCCATCTGAATCAGAAATTCGACCATATTGTGGTCACTAGACCCAAGAGGGTCCTTCACAATAAGATCCTTAATTCTACCTACCTCGTTACACAATACCAGATCCAAAATAGCTCGTTCCCTCGTCGGTTCCGTAACATGCTGTTCAAGGAAACTATCTCGACAGCATTCTAAGAACTCTTCCTCCATTCCACCCTTACCGACTTGAGTCTGCCAGTCAATGTGCACGTTGAAGTCCCCCATGATTATTGCCGTTCCGTTTTTACACGCATCCCTTATCTGCTTGTTTATAGCCCTCCCTACCTCAACATTATTATTTGGGGGCCTATATACCACACCTACTAGTGTCTTTCTCCCTCTACTATTCCTCATCTCTACCCATAATGATTCCACGTTTTGTTCCTCAGAGCCTATGTCATCCCTCAGTACTACCCTGATATTATCTCTTATTAATAGCGCAACCCCACCACCTTTTCCTTCCTGTCTATTCTTCCTAAACGCCTGATACCCCTGGATATTCATCGCCCAGTCCTGGTCACCTTTCAGCCACGTTTCTATAATGGCCACTAGATCGTACCCACTCGTGCTGATTTGCACCATCAACTCATTTACCTTGTTCCGAATGCTTCGTGCATTCAGGCAAAGTGTCCTTATTCCAGCTTTTATCTGGACCCGCTTTGATGAGTCGCGAACACCCTCTCCCTCTACTCCCTTATCTAAATTACCGCCTTCATTCACTTGCACCCTCTCCTCTACCATTAATTTTGTAATTCCCCTTACCCCTGCATCCTCCACCCCATCAATTAGAGTCCTTCCGGCCTTGTGAAAATCCTGGCCTACGAACTTTGTTGACATGCTGATGTCTTTGTTGTCAAACGATTGCTGCTATAGTTTGTAGAAGGCTGAATTGGCTTCATGACAATATGATTACAACAGCCTTGTAGGCAATCTGAAACACAGGCCTGCAAAATCCAGGTGAGGTCGAGTAAAGCTAGATGATAGTCCCCGTACTAATTACGCTTTACCTAACAGTGGATATTCACCTCATCAAAGACACCCTTTGGTGTCAATATTAAATACCGTCTAGATGGAAAGCTCTTTAACCTCAGTCACCCCCCGTGCCAAAACTAAACTGACCACCATTGATCTTTTTTCATTTATATGGTTGGAGAAGCAGTTATAGTTCAATGTAAAGGTCAACAATCCATACAACATCTTCAGCTGATGCAATGAGAATGGTTGTGATGCCACCAGGAATGGTTCTCTCAGGGTAGGAGTTCAACGTGTGCATGTGTGTGTGTGTGTGGGCGATGGCCTGACTCAGATGGCCACAGTCACAATCTGAGCCATTTCCTATGTTCCATTTGTGAAGCATCTTCTGTGGTTTGTCCTCAAGAGATGACAGTTGCCCACCATAGATATACATGATCTATACTTTGTGGGTGACTGCACTGTCCTCGTCACCCACCCTGCAACATATTAGCAATTGATTTGGCTTGAAGGGCTGAATGGCCTACTCCTGCTTCTGTTTTCTATGTTTCAATCTCTTCAATTCTGCATGCAAGAAACATGGCCTGTCCTTGAATGTTGCCAAAACAAAACTCATAAATCAAAGCACACCTGGTCAGCCAAATATTCCACCTCCCATATATGTTGAAGGCAAAATTCTGAAATATGCTGAGCGCCTCCCATACATTGGCAGACACCTCTCTCAAAAGGCCACCATTGGTGAGGAGATCCAACACCGGATCAGCTGTACCTGATGGCCCTCTAAACCTCATGGATGACCAGCTGGTTATTTCCTTGTGTCGGTTGCTTCCCCACCTGATGAAGACACAAGTTAACAGCTATTTCCCATCAGTACTCAGTCAGCACTGGGCACCGGTGTTACTGCTAAGCCTCAGTTGGTAGTTGACGTTGAAATTCCTCACAAAGAGTAAATTCTGCTCTTACTCCCCTCAACGATTCCTTCAAGTGATGTTCAAGTTAGGAAGAGAACAGATTCGTCAGTGGAGAGGGTAGTTGATGGTAGCAGCTTTATCTGTAATGGGATAATGGGGATACTTTTCCCTCTTTAATATTTATTCCCACAGTGCAATAATTGGCTGCTATCATTTCTAGGACGTCTTGTATTATGTTGCTGTGTGTGTGTGTGTGTGTGTGTGTGTGTGTAAAGACAGGCGATCTGATAAAATGTATAAGTGGAAAGGGAAGGATGTACCTGCAAGATAAGTTGGTATGTGGAGTGATAGGCTGGGGTAGGCTTGAGAGGGAAGAGTGCAGGGTTGGGGTAATGTAGATCTTTCCTGCCCTGCTTAGGTAACTGACTCATTTCCTATGCTGCATGCAGAAGCATGGCACCATGATCCCGTGGCTCTGCTACTTCCACCTACACCTTCTGGTTGTCCCCAGCCAACTATCTCCTCCCATCACTTGGGAAGAGCATTTCCCTCCAGGCCCTCACAGCGCCCCCACCCCAATCCCCAGCACCATATTCAGGGCAGGTGTCACTGAGCCGAGGTTCAGCCTTTGTCCTCCTTGACACAATTCACCCCCTTTCTTTCCCTTCCAGCCCCTACTCCTTCAAAGTGCATGTTTGAAGTTTCCCTTTAAATATTGGAGTTGAAACCATATCATATGGGTCATCATCACATCATCAATGGGTGGCACAGTGGCACAGTGGTTAGCACTGCTGCCCCACAGTGCCAGGGACCCAGGTTCGAGTCTGACCTAGAGTGAACGCCTGTTTGGAGTTTGCACATTCTGCCCGTGTCTGCGTGGGTTTCCTCTGGGTGCTCCGGTTTCCTCCCGCAGTCCAAAGATGTTAGGGTGATTGACCATGCTAAGTTGCCCCTTCAATGTCAGGGGGATTAGTAGGGTTACTGGGTGAGATTGTTATCAGTGCAGACTCGATGGGCCAAATGGCCTCTTTCTTCACTGTAAGGATTCTCTGATGCAAATTGGTCACGAAACCTGCAATGCCTCACTTCTGGATCTGTGTGCCACAAAGCTGCCACTCTGCGCCAGCACCCACACCCCACCCACTCCCACTCACCCACCTCACCTAAACTGCCATTGCATTGCAATCTTAAAATCCAGCCTGCAGCCTCAAACGGCTGCTGAAAGGAGGCCAAGCAACATAAAAGCACTTGAATTACAAGGATATATATCACACTGAGTCTTTGGATGATCTTCTCTGGATGATGTCAGAGGAAAGCTTCTCATCTCAATTAGAAGGGCGCTATGATTTCAAAATGATTATTCCAGATAACCTTTAACCCAGGACATCCTCCCAACAGATGCATCAAGCTTTCATTTTGCTTATCACACTGCCAGCCTGTCAGATTTTCCATATGATTGATTTGGAATACGGTTAAGGGAAAGTCTATTAAAATTTGGATTTGCATCAATATCAGCTGTGCCTTACTAATGCGAGATTAATCCATTTACGTGTACAGTTCCTGCTGTCCGCATGATGATCAATATCAATTCTTCGGCCTCCACCTCATGCGATATCTTTATGCATGAGTCTTTTCAACATGAAGGATTTTTAGATTATTGAAACAATGTGCTCACCCATCTGATTAACTTCTAATAGGTTTTTCAAAATGCACATCGACAAATAACTTCAACAGCGCCGCAATCTTGCTGTCACAGCAGCTTTCTGCTCAGAATGCTTAAAGGCTCTTGTTTTGCCTCATTTGAGAGTTTTCAAGAAAATTCAGGCTGTCCCAGGAACTGTCTATGTCAGAAATTCCCCATTAAAGGGATGGCATTGGAGGTACTAGTAAGCAATACATGCTCCTTTTCCAGGCAAGCTGGGGTTACTTTGGTTAAAGGGGGAAAAGGTGAGTGAATGTTCTGCTAATGGTTAGGTGCATTGGCCATGCTAAATTCTCCCTCAGGGTACCTGAACAGGCGCCGGGAGTGTGGCGACTAGGGGATTTTCACAGTAACTTCATTGCAGTGTTAATGTAAGCCTACTTGTGACACAAATAAATAAACTTTAAACACTCACTTCCACTGAAGGTGTGTTAATGTGTTAACTGATGCAAAATTTAAATGGTCATCGGATAAACATATGGATGATATTGGAATAGTGTAGGTTAGATGGGCTTTAGATTGGTTCCACTGGTCGGCGCAACATCGAGGGCCGAAGGGCCTGTACTGTGCTGTAATGTTCTATGTTCTATAAAATGGAGCACTTCAGGATGGTTTAGGGACAGGAGGGTGGGACTTACTGACTTTCATACATGGCACTGGAGGTCTTGGTGGAGGAGGGGTATACTGCACCTGCATTGAGGGAAAGAGTCCACCTCACTCTCCAGCCTCTCTCTCTCTCATGTGGCTCATCTCATCCTCCCATGCCTTCTCCAGAACTCTGATAAGATGCTGGTGACCAAGGCCTGAAAGATAGTGAGCATTCGGCACCCGTCATCCAGAGAGTCGCTGGGGAGCTCAGCCCCTCTCTGATGGGCCTGTTACCGTCTCACACTCAATTGGGTGTTGATTGGCAGCAGGCAGAACTTCCAAATGCACTTAAGTTCTGCCTTGGACAGCTGCAGGCCAATCAGACTGGCCGACAGTACCCCAGCCCATCCAGTCCACTGCAGTGGTCAAAGACTAAGTCCCATGAATCACAGTGAAGGTAAGCATCAGAGGTCCTGGGAAGGGTAGACTGGATGAGAAAAGGCCCTTAAGTGGCAGGTAAGCACCTTAATAGAGGCACAGGCAGCTGAGGCCCTGCTCCCCCCACTGTAAAATCACAGGCAGGTCGGGGCGTGCGAGATCCTGGAGGGAATTCCATCCATGCCATTTTGGAACATCCCTTCGGAACACACTATGTTGGGCAGGGGAGTGTACAATTCCAGTAAAAGTGTTGAATAATGTTATATTTGCCTGCATGCCATTGGAATTAAAAAGGTGCTCAGCAGAGTAAGGCTTAGCATGGTACTGGAGAATAGTACTGCCCACGGTATGATCTATAGAGTCACATGGTAATAGACTCAGGGAGAATGCTCTGGAAGTAGCCTGTCAGCAGCAGGCGTGGCAATGTCTGGGATCTGTAAATAGCTAAAGATTAATAATACGCGGTTCACATTTAAACATACAAGATTCAAGCTCCTCACAATAGAGACACCACAGATGAACCCCATAACAACTCAGCACTGACACCATTATACAATACCCAACACTCCCTTCCTCCTGGTGACTCCTAGTAAGATCAAGTAGTGCAACATTCACTGTCGTTAGGTGAAGTCCTGAGAAAATTTTCAGGAACATTATTGGTAAGAGTGGGGATGAAGTCCTGGTAAAGTGTCTTGGCTGCTTCGGAGGTCCTTTGACACCTCTAGTATGTGGTGAAGATATTCCCCATATCGTCAGACGTGTTTAGCAATGCAATGATATAACTGTGTCTTCAAACGCAATTTATTTCCATCAACAGTGAAGGTTGAGCATGGCTTTAAGCCATGCGAGAAAACCTCAGTAAGAACTCCTTTATGCCTGTTTAGTTCTTTACTGTTAGGAGAGCTTGCAAATTGCTGCTGGAGGTGGACTGTGTTTGAAGTAGACTTTTGGAAACATATGAAGAGATTTTCTCTTTGACCATTACTTACAAAATGTACCAGGTCAGAGGAACCATTTAGCACCCCAAGCCTATTCAGCCATTCGATGAGACTGGGTCCAATCTGTGACATAACTATATAAACCCAACTTTGCTCTTACCCTTTAATACCTTTGGTTCACATAAATCTGTCAATCCGTTTTAAAATTAACAATTGATCTAGCATCAGTTACTGTCTGTGGAAAGGAATTAATTTTAACTTCTTTCTATTATTTAGTTACTTCAATTTTGAAGAAAGAATTCCTTTTGGCAGATCCTACTCTAATTGAAATCTAATTTAAATTTCAAATGCTCTGTTGGAAAGAAGGAAGGAGAACGGTGTTGGATGCTGTGCAAACTCAAGTTGTGTAAAAACGTTAGAAGGACAAAATGTGAAATGGAGAAATGGCGGAAATGCTTAACTTCTTGTGATATAATTGGAGAGAGTGGACGTGGTGTGGATGTTTCCACTAGTGGGAGAGAGTAAAACACGAGGGCACAACCTCAGAGTGAAGGGATGCTCCTTTAAAACTGGGATGAGGAGGAATTTCTTCAGCCAGAGGATGGTTAATCTGTGGAACTCGTTGCCACAGAGGGCTGTGGAGCCAGGTCATTGAGTGTCTTTAAGACAGAGATAGATAGGTTCTTGATCAATAAGGTGATCAAGAGTCACAGGGAGAAGGCAGGAGAATGGGGATGAGTAATATATCAGCCATGATTGAATGGCAGAGCAGACTCGATGGGCCAAATGGCCTAATTCTACCCCAAGTCTTATGGTCTTATGGTTAGTTACTCGAAAGTGTCAATTCTGTTCAGCCAAAATGTTAACCCACATTGATCCCCAATATTTGGACATTGCATAAGGTGGGAAGAGAACAGCTAAATAAGATAATAAATAATTACATGAGCTAAATATTCCTGTGATCATTAAAATCAGATAGTTACAAGGTGAAAGGAATTCCGATCTCCACAGATGGCGCAGTGTTGGTGGAAATTGGCAAGCGCCAATCCGTTATTGAAACCAGTCAAGACATCTTGATGCATGTCACTTCAGAGATACCCAATGGACCATTTAATTCCAAGCAACTTTATACAGGCCGTATAATTCAATGTTTGCAATTCCACAAACTCTGCATCCAATGACTATAATGACACTTCATGAACATTTGGCAAAGGGTAAAGAACAACACCATGTTGCATGGGGAGAAAGGACATCAGGAACTTTCAACATGAAGGTAGATGAGAGTGATTACATCTGGATGTGAAAGAAGTTAGACAAGGTATAATACTGTGCCTTTAAGAAATGTATTTTAATCATGTTTCTTTGCCGGCTTTTCAAGCAGCTCCTAGCATTTTATTGGCACTGTTTTGTCTGTAACTGGTGTCCTTTAATTATTACTGAAACAATATAATGGGCTCATGTTTATTTTTAATCTGGTCTAAAGCAGCATCCTGGGATTTTATTATCCTTTTGGAATAGCTTGGTGGAGTACGATTGACAGGTGATGTGATGCCTGGGGACCGTTTTTTTCCACAGAAAAGTCCAAGGTTTTGGTTTCATTTTTCTCAAATGCTTTTTGGTCTTGAGACAGAAAGCAGTGTCTCTTGTTTTCCTCTCTCTCTGGAGTTGCAAATTCAGCTGACTGTGAGTTGCTGTTAGAAGCTGATGGAGGCAGGCAGTGGCTCTCTCTCTCTCTGTCTCCCTCTCTCTCTTCAAAGCTTTTTTGGAAAGTTTCTAGATAGGGAAGCCTCAGAGATTTAATCCAACAGGCAAAGGACCAATTCACAGCAGCTGTTAAAAATCCAGCATCACATGAACATATTTGCTTTTTGCAAGTATGTCTAGAAAGGGGTGTATGTTGTGGGTATTGTTTGACTTGGAACATCATAGATACCTAGCTGTTAAAATTTATGCTATATCATCTTTGATTCTCGTCATTGGTAAATGTTATGCTAATTCTTTTTTGTTATAGTCTAACTGTATTCTTAAATAAATTTTGTTTGATAAAAGCTTCCTAGTGGGTCACTTGAATCATACCTGGAGTGAAATATCTTATGCTCACCTGCGCCAAATAGAAATGTAAAAGCTTAGAGTCTAGGCTAACTTCATAAAACACCTTGGAGTTTCTGACCTGGGTCTTAACAGGGGTAATAAGGGGGTAAAACAAGAATGGGGATCATCAGCTGAGGTTTGCAAGGTGAGGATGCACTGGTCACTGAGACATTAAAAGGTTAACAGTTGATTTGAAGTACTTGAATTATTAAATGTAACTGGTATCTCATCCCTCAGCTGGTAGTGTATTAAAGAGACAAATCTGAAAGTTCCTTGGAGGTTGGACCCTGGTGGTTATTTATTAAAAGGCTGCTTTAAAGCAAATATTTTCATTCCTCCTTGATCATGCCAGTCTAGAGACTAAAGTGAGTCCAATTTCCACTAAATGCCCGCAAAGTATGCCCAATGAGATAGCATGCCAGGGCTGGCCTGAAGGACAGGGTACAGACATTCCAAATGTAGGGAGTTCCTTTCATGTCATACTGCTTGTAGGATGTTGTAGGTGAAGAGAGACTCCACCCTTTTTAAGGCCACTCTAAAATGATGAACAGTCATTCAAAAAGACAAGGAATGTAGCCATATTGTCTCACCATCAACAACCCTTTCAGACTAAGGCTAAGTTAATTAAAACTATGGTCAATTAGTTTCAAAAAGCATTATCACTGGTATCGGTTTGAACTTCTGTGAAGTGTTAATTGGCTGGAAGTGGACCTTCTGCCCCTCACTCAGGTGGAAGTTCTGCCTCAGAGAGCTCTTAGCCAATCTGATTGATCGGCAGCACTAGACTCGCAGCAGTGCCACTGGAGGCCACTGCTGGGACTACAAGCAGTCCCCATCGTGCTGGAGTTCCATGAAGTAGGGACGTTCGGGGTCTTGTGTTGAGAAGGGGAGGGGAGGCTCTGGGACTGGGGGTTATGAATTGAAGGGCAAGCAGGAAAGAGAGACTTGAAAGACTAAGGCTTTAGACACAGTTCCGTGGACAGGTACTGAGATAGTGAGGATGAACAGTAACCCTAGCTCATTTCCCTCCTCTCCTTCCTATCCTTGGGTCCGGATTGCTGGGTTGTGTTTGCTCCTCCCGCCACCCCGGCTGGTACCAGCAAACTCAACATGGCCTGAAGATCAAATTGGTCCAAATATTCACTGCTTTGAGCAGCTCAGTTATAGCGGACACTTCCCTTTTATTTTGACAAAACATACAACGCAATTGAACTATTTGTCATACAGAGAGCACGAAATCAAACTGTTAAATGTGAGCGAAGATTACCTCAACCATTTGTAGTTAGATGTGAACAAGTATTTTCCTGAACGCATTTATGATTTTGCTAAAATGATGCTCTGAGGAAGCCTTTGCCCTGAAATTTGTCCCATTTAATTACCATGGATTTGTATTCCAATAAATATTTTAAACCCATGATTTATTTATTGTGTCTTGTATTCTATTCTTTGATTTGTGTTGCGTAGCTACTTGAATATTGCCTCAGAATGGTGGAACTGTTCACTTGTGCAGTACAATCATTTGTAACTTTCAAATCTGTTTTAACTGTTTCCATTCTGTGCTGAGTTTCATGTAACCAGGGGCAAAGAAATCATTGCTCCAGAATTGGCTGTCAATATGACGGTGAGGCTCGCTGTAAGCATGAATGTAATGGCAGGTGAGGAAGAAATCTGCAAATAAAGCTGAAAAGCTAAATGTCCATAGAATCCCTATAGTGCAGAAGAGGCCATTCAGCCCGTCGGGTCTGCACTGACTGTCCGAAAGTGCATCTTATCCAGACCCACCACCCCGCTATCCCCGTAACCCTATACATTTACCGTGGCTAATCTACCTGACCTACACATCCTGGGGCACTAAGGGGCAACTTAGCATGGCCAATCCACCTAACCTGCACATCTTTGGAGTGTGGGATGAAACTGGAGCACCCAGAGATAACCCATGTAAACACAGGAAGAACATGCAATCTCCACACAGACAAAGTAAAGTTAATTTATTAGTCACAAGTAAGGCTTACATTGACACTGCAATGAAGTTACTGTGAAATTCCCCTAGTCGCCACCTGTCTGGGTCAATGCACCAAACCAGCACGTCTTTCAGAACATGAGAGGAAATCGGAGCACCCAGAGGAAACCCACGCAGACACGGGGAGAACGTGCAAACTCCACACAGACAGTGACCCAAGTCGGGGATCGAATGCAGGACCGTGGTGCTGTGAAGCAGCAGTGCTAACCACTGTGCTACCGTGCCACCAGTTACATAAGTTGGAATCGTACCCGGGTCCTTGGTGCTGTGAGGGGCAGCAGTGCTAACCACCATGTTGCTGATTGCGATATACAATCCACCATTAGCTGCCATTAAAGCACGTCACATTGCCCACCTCACCTTTGACATGCATCAAATGGCGTGAATTCACAAAGGGCGGAATTTTACGGTTCTGTCACAGTGGGGACGGGGCCAAAAATGCACGAGCCTTTGAAAAGTCCATTGGTGGGACCAGAAAATCCCACCTTCAGGAAGGGCGTAAAATTCCGCCATAGCACATACAACTAACACGCAACATAATGTTATGTTACAATTAGTAACTTAGGAACGCTTTAAATGACATAATAATAATTACGGCAAACCAACTTCCCTGGCATTGAACTATGGTTAGTGTGGAGTTTTATTCATTCAGGTTTGAGCGGCACAATGGCACAGTGGTTAGCACTGCTGCCTCAGAGCGCCAGGGACCCGAGTTCAATTCCCGACTTGAGTCACTGTTTGTGCGGAGTCTGCACGTTCTCCCCTTGTCCGCATGCGTTTCCTCCAGGTCCTCTGGTTTCCTCCCATAGTCCAAAGACATGCAGGTTATGGTGGATTGGCCATGCCAAATTGCCCCTTAGCGTCAGGGGGGTGTGCAAAGTAAATACATGGAGTTGTGGAGATAGGGCCTGGGTGGGATTGTGGTCGGTGCAGACTCGATGGGCCGAGTGGCCTCCTCCTGCACTGTAGGATTCTATGATTCTATAATGACTTCATTGTAGGTTTTAATTTTTGGAGGGAGATATTTTTAAAGTCAAATTATATATATTTTTAAAACTTTTCCTTTCTCTATTTTCACCCTCTCGCTCATTCAATCTTTCTTTATCTCTTTTCATTTCCCTTCCTGCACCAAATTTTTATACCTGCATTCACCCACTCTAAGTTACATTTTGTTCTCCATCAGTTTTTTTTTCTCAGTCCTTCAGTCTATGATAGGGATAATAGTGCACACAGTTGCTTGCCCTGTTTGCTCAGGTCCCTCACATCATAGTTACCAACTCACACTTCAGCACCTTTAAGGCAAAAGGTTTGCGGAGCTTAAGGGTGTGGGAGCAAATCTAACAACTCCAATGGCAGATGCCATTAGCAGCCCTATTGCAGCACAACCTAGCACAAAAAGAAAAACCACCACATGGATTATAGGGCGGCACGGTGGCACAGTGGTTAGTACTGCTGCCTCACAGTGCCAGGGACCTGGATTCAATTCTGATCTCGGGTGACTGTCTGTGTGGAGTTTGCACGTTCTGTCCGTGTCTGCATGGGTTTCCTCCGGGTGCTCCGGTTTCCACCCATAGTCCAAAGATGTGCAGGTTAGGTGAATTGGCCATGCTACATTACCCCTTAGCGTCAGCGGGATTAGCAGAATAAATACATGGAGTTATAGGGATAGGGCTTGGGAGGATTGCTGTTGGTGCAGGCTTGATGGGCTAAATGGCCTCTTTCTGTAGTGTAGGGATTCTATGGTTTTATGATTCTTTTATCTTCAAGGAGTTAGTATGGCTAACAAGGGAACATAATTGCTGAAGAAAGGCAATCTAAGAATTTATCAGCAGGTTTCCTTATTCTTTGTTCCAAACAGTGCATTAGTAATATATCTCAGAACTTCTGCTGACTGTGGAGAGAGGCCAGAAGTACATTAGGTCTTCCAACTGTTTCTTCCCATGGCTCCACCCCAATTCCTGTGGATCAAATCGTTTATCTGAATCAGGACAAGAATAATGACAATAGACGCAAAACAGACACCCGATCCCTATGAGGAGGCCAAACTGGGATTGGCACAAACAGGAAAGAAGCAGATGTGGTTTGAGTAGAGGCATAGGGAGGAATCCTCAAAGCTGCTTTTTCATTCCTTCCTCAGGAGAAAGGGACCAGCCACAGATCGAGGTAATTCATCTCGATCCCAGAAGGATCGTTGGAATCACATGTGTCTACATTCTTTCTGGGACCTTAAGCTTGAGAGCTTGTACTCAACTGGTGTAGGTTCGCAGCAGCTGACCTATCAATTGGTGAGCTGGGCGGGGTTACCACAGGAACTCAGGAAAGTATGGTAGAAATTCAGGTGTGGAACACTGAAGTTACAACTGCACCAACTTCCAAATAGTTACGATGCTGTCAGCATTCAGCCCCTTTAGGAGGTGCAATTTCTATTCTGAAATGCATATAATCCAACTAATACAAAGATACTGCTTAATTCCAATTATCTGTTGTGTGTTAAAAGGAAAGGTCTCCTGGAGTGTTTTATTAATAGTATTTGCTTCCACTCAATCAATAATATTCTGAACAAAAACTGACTTTGAACGAACAGGAGTAGAGTGTTTATTTGAAAGATAATGACCAGAATCATCCCAGAATTTGCCAAGAGTTTCAGTTTCAGTGAGAAAACCGGTGTGTAGCTCTCCCGCTCTCTCCATGCCCAGAGAATCTGGCGGGGTAGTCTGCGCTGACACTCTAGCAGACTGGGGCTTGATAGGGATGACAACACCGGCTTCACAGTGATGGGGGAGCTATCTTTACAGGGTGCCCCAATCTGTGTTAGAATGAAGTAGAGGGCGTGCCACTGGCACAAGCCCCTGGCACTGCCAACTTGGCACTGCCTGTGAACCAGGGGTGCTGCTTGGGCATGTCTCTCTCCCCCACTCCACCCCCCCCCCCCCCCCCCACTCCCGCCCAGGGGACTATACTGACCCTTGTGCCCTCGGGGGCTCCCCTCGACAGCTTCAAGTTTTGCAGCAGCTGTTGTAAACCTCACCGACGTGACTTTTAAATATGATAGAATCCCTACCGTGCAAAAGGAGACCATCGAGTCTGCACGCTCTGGCAGAGTACCTTATCCAGGCCCGGCACCCCACTCTATCCACGTAACCCCACACATTTACCATGGCTAAGCCATCTAGCCTACACCATCTAACCTACACATCTTGGGGCATTAAGGGACAATTTAGCATAGTCAATCCACCTAACCAGCATGTCTTTCGGACTGTGGGATGAAACTGGAGCACCCAGAGGAAGCCCACGCAGACACGGGGAAAACGTGCAGACTCCATACAGACAGTGACCCGAGGCTGGAATCGAACCTGGGTCCCTAGTGCTGTGAGGCAGCAGTGCTAACCACTGTGCCACCGTGAGGTTATGTTGGCGAGAGGGGTATTCCCTACCTGGGGGGAACATATGGTGGGGAAGCCCTTTAAATGCATTTAAAAGAGGTTCCCAAACTGGCGTGGGGCAGGGAAAATCCGAGAACGAGATGTCGCCAGCTGTCTGGGATTTTCCACCACACTGACTTTTCACTCATGGCAAACACCCTCCCACCACCAAGTCGGATAGTTGTTGATAAGTAAGGTGCTGAAAGGTTATAGGAGGTCATTATAAGGTTATAGGAGGTTATTGAGGCAGCTTGCCCATCACTATGTATAGCCATGAATGATTGACTGAACATCATGCATAGTTGAAAATAATTTGGGTAGGATTTCATACTCAGCGAATGGGAAGTAAAATCCAGCTGTCAATCACATCCCGTCAGTTCCCCACTGAGTGGATTGGCTTAAAGTTAAAGTAAAAAGTTTATTTATTGGTCACAAGTAGGCTTACATTCACATTGCAATGAAGTTACTCCGGCGTCTGTTTGGGTACATGGAGGGAGAATTTAGCATGGCCAATGCACCTAACCAACACATCTTTGGCCTGTGAGAAGAACAGTAAGAAGTCTCACAACACTGTGAGAAGAAACCAGAGTCCCCGGAGGAAACCCACGCAAACGCGAGGAGAACATGCAAACTCCACTTAGACAGTGACCCAAGCCGGGAATCGAACCCGGTCCCTGGTGCTGTGAGGCAGCAGTGCTAACCACTGTGCCACCATGCCGTCCTTACTCCCTTGGTAATGGAAAAGTGTTGAATTAGGAGCAGAAGTAGGTCACTCAGCCTTAGACCTGCACCGCCATTCAATAAGATCATAGCGGATCTGATTTCTCCACATTCCCACCGACCTCCTATAACCTTTCACCACCTTAATTATCAACAATCTATCTCCCTCTGCCTTACAAATATTCAAAAATTATCCTTTCACCGCCTTTTGAGCAAGAGAGCTTCAAAACTCATAACCCTATGTGAGAAAAAAAAGTCCTCATTTCTATCACAAATGGGTGAACCAACATCTCTTAGGATTTTATGGCTGGAATTATTAGACTGTTCACGCTGCATTACCATTGCCAGAGAGAATGGAGAATTTGGCGCTCAGCCAAATCTCCATTCACTGCAGAGGGAGCAGAGAATCCCAGCCGTGGGTGAGGTGGGAGAATCCTGGTCCTTTGTATTTCAATCAAGTTGCCTCTTATGGGAAAGAAACATTCACAAAAGGAAAAAGAGATCAGGGTGCAGCCCAGAATGGAACATTTGCCGTCAATTTAGCGACATTTGCACTAGGTGGAAGAATAAAAATAATTTCTAAATGATGCGCGTTATCACACACGAGGCTTGAGATGCTCAGGAAATAAAGGCTTTTATTTGCTGTTACAACGAAGCTACTAATTATATACATGATCCCAGACTGAGGGGTCCCAGACAGAGCAGTGACCTTTATACCTCTCCCAGGAGGCGGAGCCCGACTGGGATGTACCACAATAACTATAATACAAGGTGTAACAGCCCAACCCTAACCCCAACAGCAACAAGTAGAACAACCCATCCCTAACCCCAACAGCAACATATATACATACTTGTAGTACTGGCCAGACCCTGGCTCAGTACTATCTAGTGGGAACCAACGATGGTTCACCACACTAAATTAAATGATGAAGCTGCAACAATAACTTATGCAAGCCTTTAAAGTAGCAAAATGTTCCATTGAACTTTGTAGTTCAAAAATTTATAGTGGGAGACGGGGGGAGGGAGTGATATGGTGAGCATTGCCAGAAGGGAGGAGAATCCAACAGAGAGCAGCAGAGATGAAAGGAAGTACCAATAAAATCAATCGAGTTTGAAAACTAATGGTGGTGAAGGATAGCTGAAGAACGCTGCTCGTCTGAAGAAAGTCTTAGGTAGGAGTAGATTAATGATGTGAAATTATCTTCTTGTTTAATTAAGATGCTCTTGTTTAATTATAGAAAAGTCAATCTTACTTTAGTAATAAAATAGTTGGACTGTAGAAGTTCAAGTGAATGCGCAGTTATATTTTTGTAAAGTTTTCAAGCAAGCAGTTACTACAACCTCAATAAAATCAAACTGATCGACTGGCTACCAGTGTCTGCATCCAGTGGGGTTTACTAGAAAATCCTTTCCATTAAGCTCATAAACCAATACAAATGCAGCCGTTAATTATCCTGACCTTGAAGCTTGAAGTCTTCCTTAGCTTTAATGAACTGGGTGAGTATGTCATAGAATCATAGAACCCCTACAGTGCAGAAGGAGGTCATTTGGCCCATTGAGCCTGCATCAACTCTCCAACGGAGCATCTTACCTAGCCCCTTTCCCCATAACACTATATCCTCCTTGACAAGGATCCAAGGGCACAGCCTCAGAACAAAGGGGCGACCCTTTAGAACCGAAATGAGGAGGAATTTCTTGAGCCAGAGGGTGGTGAGTCTCAGGAAATTATTGTCGCAGAAGGGTGTGGAGGCCAGGTCATTGAGTATATTTAAGACAGAGATAAATAGGTTCTTGATTGGTAAGGTGATCAACGATTACGGGGAAAAGGCAGGAAAATAGGGTTGAGAAAATTATCGGCATGATTGAATGGCGGAGCATACTCAATGTGCCAAATGGCCTAACTCTGCTCCTATATCTTATAGTCTCATTGTCTTATGACCTGCACCCTTAGCAGCAATTCTCAGTTGGCAATGTCCAACCTTACATCTCTCCAACCATCCAATTTCCTGTGCGCTGTTGCAGTTAGAACATTTAAACAGAACTAATTTATTATCACCTTAATAATTGCCTCATTAAAACTTTAGATCTTACCTGATAATTTTCATTTACAGCAGCTCAGCTACTTAATTAAGTTATGCTACTGGTTTATTAAAATGTGCTTTGCATCTGTCTTGTTCCTTGTTAAAGCTTTTTAAGCCATGGATTTCTTCATTACCTCAATGCTGGTCTATGTCAAGCAATCAAAAATATATTTTCAAAGATAATGTGAGCCTATCTTCACAAATATTAGGTAGGATTTTCCGGACATGCTAGCCCCAAAGCCAGAAATGCCCACCCAAGGTCAACGGACCATTGTGTGGACTGCCCCTGTCCACTATGATTCCCGTGGCAGGCGGGATGGGAAAATGTCACCCACTATCTGCTCCTCCGACCAATTCAACACAGCATTGTGTCATCACATGGTAAGATCATCAATATTCCAGTAGAAAAGTATTAAAAATTGTCTATTAAGGGAGGGCAACTTTTCAATGTAAATTATGATTGAGATCCAAGCCTTCCCCCTCAAAGTAATTTGACTTTTTTAACGATGCAATAAAATTAAAACCTGCAACGTGTGAAAATGTGAACTTGACCACTTTGGCAGGAAGAATAGAAAAACGGTATGTTATTTAAAAGGAGAAAGATTGCGGAACTTTGCAGTCGAGAGATTCGGGTCTCTTGGCGCATGAATCGCAAAAGGTTGGTATGCAGGTACAGCAAGTGATTAGGAAGAATGTTGGTGTTTATTGTAAGGGGAATCAAATATAAAAGTAGGGAATAAAAGCAAAAAAATGATGGAATGTCTCAGCAGGTCAGGCAGCAGGTGTGGGCAGAGAAACAAAGTTAACATTTTGAGTCCCTTTGACTCCCACAGTCCAAAGATGTGTGGGTTAGGTTGATTGGCCATGCTAAAATTGCCCTTAGTGTCCTGGGATGCGTAGGTTAGAGGGATTAGTGGGTAAATATGTCGGGATATGGGGGTAGGGCCTGGGTGGGATTGTGGTCGGTGCAGACTTGATGGGCCAAATGGCCTCTTTCTGCTCTGTAGGGTTTCTCAGTTTCTCAGACTCTTAGAATCACAGAATCCCTACAGTACAGAAGGAGGCCATTCAACTCATCAAGTCTGCATCAACCACAATCCCACCCAGCCCTATTCCCCTAACCCTCATTTACCCTGCTAATACCCCTGATGCTAGGGTCAATTTATCAGAGCCAATCAACCTAACCTGCACATCTTTGGACTGTGGGAGGAAACTGGAGCACCCAGAGGAAACCCACGACGACACGGGGAGAATGTGCAATCGGCACACAGGCAGTCACCCGAGGCTGGAATCGAACCCAGGTCCCTGGCGCTGGGTTGAAGAGTTGAAGAGAGGTAGAAATGTGATGGATATTATACTGTTGAAGAACGAGGGGGCAGAGCAGGTGGAGCAAAATAGAAGGTCAGGGTAGGTGGGAACTCAGGAGAGATTGGACAAAGATGTCATGGACACAAGACAAAGGGAATGTTAATAATGGTGTTAAAGGCTAAGGAAGATGTTAATAGTGTCATAACGGTCAGTTGGCAGAATGCTTTAATAACAAAACCAGGGTCAGTGCTCTCTGAATGCAAAATGTAAGCACAAATTACAGTCCTTTTTGGGGGGAAATGTTTGGGGGAAAAAAACACAAAATGGAGGACAGAGTTTAACAGGAAGATGAGGTAGCCACATTTCCATCTCTCTTCAGCTCTGATGAAGAGTCATAGGGACACACAACATTAACTCTGGCCAAATTCTACAACCATTCACGTCCTGCTGCCACTGCGAGGATGGAGAATTTGGTGCGCAGCCAAATCTCCGTTCATTGCATCGGGACCAGAGAATCCAGCCGGCATGAAAGGATGGAGAATTCCGGCTTCTGTTTCTCTATCCACAGATGCTGCTAAACCTGCTTTTCCAGCATTTTCTCTATTTAATCCCATATTTCCAGCATCTGCAGTGTATTTTGCTTTTATAAAAGTAGGGAAGCTTTGTTCAATGTTGTACAGGGCGTTGGTGAGACCACACCTAGAGTACCACACACAGTTTTGGCCTCCTTACTTAAGGAAGGAGAAAATCTCATTAGAAGCCATTCAAAGAAGGTTCAGTCAATGGATTCTTGTGATGAAAGGGATACTTATGAAGCCAAGTTGAACATGTTGAGACTGTATCCATTGGTAGATGGAAGAACAAAGCTCCTGAGGGGACTTAACAGGGTGGAGGCTGAAAGGATGTTTCCTTTTGTGAGAGAGAGAAGAAAAAGAAGACAGTGTTTAAGGATAAATGTTTCCCATTTAAGACAGAGATGAGGAGAATTCTTTTCTCTCAGGGGGCCATTTGTATGTGGTGTTCTCTTCCCCAGAGAGGAGAGTGGAGGCAGGGTGAATATTTGTAAGGCTGAGTTAGTTAAGTTCTGGATTAACAAGGGGGTGAAAGGTAAGTAGAGATAGGCGGGAAAGTGGAGGTGTGGCCAAAATCAGATCAGCCATGATCTTATCGAATCTCAGAGTAGGCTCAAGAGGCAGAATGGCCTACTCCGGCTCCGAGTTTGTCTACTCGCATGTTCCTATGGATGTATATGAGAGCATGGAACTTAATAAGGGCACTCGGACTGGTGAGCGTACTCCCTTCCACAGATCCATGTACACTGTCATATATTCCACTCAATTTAATCTTTTTAGAAAAATGTGCATCATTCTTTTACCCTGAATTCCAAGGGTAAATGAACAAAACATTAGAATATCAATCAACCCCTCCCCACCCACACCACTATTCTCAAAGTGCCTAAATATCTTCCCCAGTTGGCCTTTAGAATCATAGAATCCCTACAGTGCAGAAGGAGGTCATTTGGCCCATCAAGTTTGCACTGATTCCCTGACAGAACAACTTACACAGGCCCATCCCTCGCCCTATCCCCTAAACCCATAAATTTATCCCACTAATCCCCTTAACCTACACATCTTGGGACACTAAGGGGCAATTTAACATGGCCATTCCACTTAACCTACACATCTTTGAACTGCAGGAGGAAACCAGAACACCCAGAGGAAACCCACGCAGGCATGGGAAGAACGTGCAAACTCCACACAGACAATCCACTAAGGCTGGACTCGAACCCATGATCCCTGCAGAACAAGATGCATTTGAGGCTATTCTTGCCCCTATTGCTTCCGTTCTTGAATTCCAAGCAGAGTCCTGAGAGTTACCATTGACGAGAAACTTAACTGGATCGGCTATGTAAATACTGTGACTACAAGAGCAAGTCAGAAACTGAGAAATATGCAGTGAGTAACTCACCTCCTGACTCCACAAAGCCTGTCCTCTATCTACAATGCACAAGTCAGGAGTGTGATAGGTTATGGATACAGCAAAGCCTATGAGACCTGACAGCATCCCAGCTGTAGTACTTGCACTCCATGTATAAGGTGCACTGGAGCAACTCATCAAAGTTCCTTCAGCAATACCCTCCAAGTCCCCAACTTCTACTGCCTAGGAGGTCAAGGGTAGTAGCAAATTGGGAACACCACCACCTGTGGTTCAAAAGGTTCTTCCTCATGTCCCCTCTTATTCTTCTTAACCTTAAATCTATGCCACCTGGTAATTAACCCCTCAGCTTGGGGGAAACAGGTTTTTCTTGTCTCGAGGCTTCTAATAATTTTGTACATCTCAATAACCCCTTAGTCTCCTCCCTTCTCAGGGAAACAACCCTAACCTATCCAATCTCTCCTCATAGCTGCAATTTCAAGACCCAGAAACTCCCAGAGTGTTTGTTTCCGGACTTGATTTTGTTTTGCTATTTTTGCCATTCTCAGGGTTATCTTTACGATTGATTGTGGAAGATACTGAAGCATGTGTTAAGTATGAGACTACCAGAGGGGTAGCTCCAAAGAAGTCACACAGAAAGGTAAGCCACAGGAACAATAGAGTTTATTGAAAAAAATTACTTCTCAAACTCCAGCCCTCAAGTGGTTGTGGGGCGGTTTTCCCGGGCAGGTCACCCCATGCTCCGGGTCACCTGACCCATCATCTTAAAGGGGATACACCCCGCAGACATAACAATGTGAAATGTTGGTATGAGATAAGCAGCGATTGATCTGATGAACTATTCCCATGCTTGCTTTCGTATCTTCGTATTTGAGTTAAAACAGATAAGTTATGTCCCAAGAATTGATCAAAGATTGTTAAGTGAACCAACATACAATTAACTGTCCATACTTTTAAATGCAGGAGTTAAATTGCGTTGAATAAAGGTAAATATAATAATGGAGGGTTTAAAAGAGCATCGATTGAATCCAGCCAAATCAGAATTGCCCTGGCTGTGTAAGATTTAAATTCTTTGCAACACAAGGTAGGTTTGGGGTGGAATTTTACCGTCCCGCCCACCAAGGGAATTGTAGCGGGTGGGACACAGACCATGCAAAGATCCATTGACCTCGGGCAGGATTTTCCAGCCTTGGGGTAAGCATGGCCGAAAAATCCCGCCCCTGACGTCCACCAACTCCACGCTGGGGTCACCTTGATTCATATTGGGCAAGGGACAACACAATATTGTCATGTTAATCTGGACCATTTCTGATCCAAATTAGAACTGGTCTCTCTGTAATGGAGACATTCACATAGATCAGGATAGTAATGTAAAAACAGTTCACCGGAAAGTTTAATTATTGGGGCTATCTCTCCTCAGTACGTCACCTTTGGTATGATCTTGTATTTAATTGCTTCAGTAGTATGTTCGATTGATAAATGTATGAAAAAAATCCAAATACAAAAACAGAAAATGTAGGTGACACTCTGTGGCATCCACAGATAGAGAACATGAAGGTCATTGACCTGAATCATTAACCATAATTCCCTCCCCACAGATGCTGCCAAACCTGCAGTTCTTTTATTGTGGGTTTTAAGTGGTGAATTTAGCTGGATTACTAGCTTGTATCTGTGACTCCACAATTTAAAATCATAGAATTCCTACAGTGCAGGAGGAGGCCATTTGGCCCATCGAGTCCGCATGGACCTTCCAACAGAGCATCTTAACCAGACCCCATCCCTTCAACTCGATATATTTACCCCGCTAATCCCCTTAAACTGCACACCTTTGGGCACGAAGGGGCAATTTTGCATGGCCAATCGGCCTAACATTTTTGCAGTGTGGGAGGAAACTGGAGCACCCGGAGGAATCCCACGCAGACACGGGGAGAATATGCAAACTTCACACCGACAGTGACCCAAGGCTGGAATCGGACTGGGTCCTTGGCACTGTGAGGCAGCAGTGCCACTGTGCCACCAGGGTTACACCTGAATTTGGTACTCCGGTAGTCGGCACAAGTATAATTTTTTGTTGGCCTCTAATCGCTTCAATCCTGTACAAACATCGCCCTATCAATTATAGAAACAGGTTCAGACTGTGCCTAGAATCAATTCAGACAAAAGCGCGTCATAAATAATCAGGACAGCAGAATTAGAATAGCATAATACACCCATAAATTAGTCAAATGTATATTTTGCTGCACATCCCAGCTCATTGACAGGAGAAATCTTCCATTACTGTGGCTCGATTTTATTTACTGTGACAGACTCTGGCACACGTATTTTAAACTTAGACACAATTCCAGTTAGAAATTTATAACTTCAATTAAAGATACAGGAGAGGAATGACACCAACCTGAGAACAGCTCACTGAAAACAAGTTCACAATTTGCTCTCCCTCATTTCCCCATGGTAGCCACTGAAGGTGAAATATGGTTCCGTCAACTTCATGACGCCTCAGCCTATTTGGTCATTTGTCACGCACGGGCATAGACAATATGCTGGCGTGTTATTTTATCATGGAAGGAATCACAGCCAAGATGATTGTTTCCTTGTGCGATGGTCATACACACGCACATTCCAGCAGAGGTCACTACATGATGATTGATAAGGGGAACATTGGCCAATTCAGCCTCCTCTAAGAGGTCATATAGCCTGTTGGATCCGGAGAGACATGTTTTGACATTGGATGTGAAAGTCATTGCAGTTCTTCATGTTGTTCTAGCTGGCTCATTTCAGACTGCTATTGGGGACATCACTCCGCAGACCCCAGTCTGCCGTACATGGTTTGAGGAACTAAGACCTCACACTCTATTTTTATGAAATATATATATCGATAACGCTCATTGCTATTTTATTCAAAATGGCTTTACCAATGTCTGTCTCCGAACAAAAGAAGCTATCTGGCAGTTTTGGGTAAACTCATACTTTATTATCTCTGAGGACCCACGAACAACCCCCTATGAACTGTACTGTCCAACTTCAAAGAGAGCTATCCAAAGGCCATCTGCACTTAATCATCCAGTTACTCAAAAGGAGATAGATTGTCTGCTGGGACAACAGCTCTTTGATTCCTAATGGCTGAAACATTTCACAATCTTTGGAATCCAGGTACACATCCTTTGTCAAAGGCCTGGTGGATACATTTGAGACATGGGCCTCTGTCTTGTGGAACAAATAATAGTGTCTTGCTGAACTGGAAAGCTCAATCTGCTATTTACTATCTAACTAGCACCCTCACAGACAAGGAGCTCTGCCCAGGTGAAATATCTGGCCTCCATTTACACCTATCTTGCTGCAGGTTTTGTACCACTGACTTCAAGGCTGATTCATCTGTGCATGCCTATCTGAACTTGTGTAGACAACACCACTGGAAAAAGGAATTCTGCAACATCAGTTTTCAGCCTTCTGACCTCCATGAAGGAATACCTCATTGAATATACAATTCTGCACTCTGGAAATCATGTGGATCAATATTTATTTTCTCTTCAGCCTCTGTACCGTAAAAACTTCTTCTCTCTGTCTCTCTCCTTACTGCCTGAGTGTAGAGCTAACATTGCGACCCTCTTGCGTTTTGAATGAGTGCAATAAGCTAACCCTTTGAGTTCACCCTAACTCATGTTTGCTGTAAAGTTGGCAATAGAAAATTGGATCACACCAAAAAACAAGGGGTCAGGATATACGTCACCGCTTATGAAGAGAGAAACAAATCAAAACATATTACCTCACAGCGCCAGGGACCCGGGTTTAATTCTCGGCTTGGGTCACTGTCTGTGTGGAATTTGCACATTCTCCCAATAGCTATGTGGGTTTCCTCCAGGTGTTCTGGTTTCCTCCCTCACTCCAAAGATGTGTGAGTTAGGTTGATTGGCCATGCTATATTGCCCCTTAGTGTCAGGGAGAATAGCAGGTAAATATGTGGGGTTATGGGGATAGGGCCTAGATGGGATTGTTATTAGTGCAGGCTTGATGTGCCGAATGGCTTCCTTCTGCACTGTAGGTTTTCTATGATTCGATGATTCCATGATATTTCTGTTTATGGACAGGTGGAGAGAGGAGAAATTAAAGCTGCTTACATTAACCCCCTTCCTGTCCATAACAATGACTATATTCAGTAGTTAATCAACAACCTGATCATCAAGAGCAAGCAATAGGAGCACAACAGTTAAAACGAGAGAGTTTGTGTATTTGGCTGGCTCTCCTTCTGTCTTGGCCATCATTGTATGCACAAATATTCACAGTACCAGGGCTCCAGCCAGCAGCCACCATGAATAAGAAAGACTACCACTCTGTTGATGTTTTTTTAATATTCATTCGTGGTACATGGGCATCGCTGGCTGGCCAGCATTTATTGCCCATCCCTAGTTACCCTTGTTCAGAGGGCGGTTGAGAGTCAACAACATTGCTGTGGCTCTGGTGTCACATGTAAGCCAGACCAGGTAAGGAAGGGAGATTTCCTTCCCTAAAGGGCATTAGTGAACCAAATGTGTTTTTCCCGACAATAGTTTCATGGTCATCAGATTCTTAATTCCAGATATTTTTTATTGAATTCAAATTCCACCATCCGCCGTGGCAGGATTCGAATCCAGGTCCCGTGTACATTAGCTGAGTTTCTGGATTAATAGTCTAGCGATAATACCACTAGGCCATCACCTCCCCTATACACAGAATAATGAATTTATCTTGCAACAGTCAACATTTCCTCACCATTTGATTTGTCCAGGAAAATGGTTGGGGGAGCAAGGGATACTCCATGTGCTCATGACATTTCTTCCCAATCTCACCATGCCTGAGCAACACAATTGGAATGAAGTCGAGGTCCATAATTGAGTGCACGCTGGAGCTGCTGAAGTGGCTGCAGTTTTTTACTTTTGTTTTTATATGGTTAAATTCCGCTGGATGATTAACCTGTATGTATGAGGGGTTAGACCTCAATTTGGTTCTCTGGTCATCGTCATAAAGGTATTATTGCCAGCCTCCGATCATTTCAACCTTGGCATAAACATTGCAATATCAACCATACAACAGGCTCAGATTACCCATTCCCAGAGTGGTTACTACTTCCAGTGGTTAATGTTAAGGGGCTACTAGAGGGCGACTTGGCCAGGAGTTAATGTGCAGGGGCCATGTAGCTGGTGAATGTATTTGTGATTGTGTATCTCTTCCTAATTCCTAATATATGCATAGGTATAACTCGAAACACTTGTTGACATTTGATTTCTGTGGTCGCATCTATTTCAGGGCATTGACATTATGAGGATGTTTGGGGGTCCACAACATTCTTAGGAGGTCACTATAGAAACACTGCAGTGCAGAAGGAGGCCATTTGGCCCATCAAGCTTGCATCGACAACAATCCCACCCAGGCCTATCCCTTTAACCCCATGTATTTACCCTGCTAGTAGTCCCCCTGACACTAAGTGACAATTTAGCATAACCTGCACATCTTTGGACTGCGGGAGGAAACCAGAGCATCCGGAGGAAACCCACGCAGACACGAGGCTAACATGCAAACTCCACATAGACAGTCACCCAAGGTCAGAATTGAACCTGGGGTTCCTGGTGCTGTGAGACAGCAGTGCTAACCACTATGCCACCATGCAGCTCACTGTGCCTCCCACTAGGGGTTTCCTGGCTCGAAAAGTTTGGGAAACTCTGATCGAGAGGAGACTGGCCCATTGGTTTCAATGTCTCCTCATCGGATAATGCCATCATCGCAGGAAGTAGTCCAGCGAACCACCATTGCACAGTCTCAATGGCAGGCATATGCTTCCTTATGTAACCCCCTGCTGACCACTATATGGGGCTACTATTTAAATATTCAGTCAACAGGATCCCGAATTCCTAGCGGTTGATGTTGATTTGGCTAATTCCCTGTTTACCCATAAATGTCAGTACTGTAATCGGAATATCAAACATCAATTTAATAACAAATATCATTAACAGACATAAAACAGTGAGCTCTGATCTATAACCGTTGGGGCCCATCCGTTGGTGCACACATGGGGAAACTCATCCTCAGTAACACATTTGTAGATACTGTTCCAGTTGGACTGTATAGTCCCCACCAGTTACTCACGACACACACACACAGTCCAGGAGAGACACACGTGTGGAAGATGATGCCGTAGGAGGCAGAGGTGCCGCGAGCTATCCGTGCAGCAACATAGGTCGAGTGCGCTGAATGCTGTCCTCCTCGGCAGTAATGAAAAGAACAGGCAGGGGAACGCCTGGCTGCCTCTCGCTCCAAACCGAATTCTCACTGCCTGGGAAAAGCTCTCTCTCTCCACACTCCCTCTTCAGCTCTCTCCCTCTTCTGCACTCTGCGGCTGCTTCACTTCCTGGCGCCTTTTTTTCCTCCTGCCCCCAGAGCAATCCCATTGGCCCAGCCCACATCACTCAACCAACAGCATCCTGTTCACAGCACCCGCCCGGCAAGCAGAACACTGAAACCCGCAAGGGACAAAGAACACTGGTAAATGTCTTCCTCACAAATTTTCCTCAGTCCCTTACACTTAGATAAGAAGAGCAAAATGGCACGCAAAATAGAACTGACTCATAAAGCAGCAGTGGTGGGGTAACAAATGGAGGCAGTCATATTTGTTGTGACAAACACAGCTCTTAATTCCATTGGCCGCGATTTAACAGCCTTGTTGACCATGGGCACAAATCCTGTAATGGCCAGGAGACTTACCAGGAGGTTTACCAGGATATTGCCTGGGCTGGAGAGTTTTAGTTATGAAGAGAGATTGGATAGACTGGGGTTGTTTTTCTTGGAGCAGAGGAGATGCATAAAATTATGAGGGGCATATATAGGGTAGACAGAAAGAAACTTTCCCCTTGGTGGAGAGTTCAATGAGTAGGGGACATAAATTTAAGGTAAGGAGCAGGAGGTTTCGAGGGGATGTGAGGAAAAACTTTTTCACCCAAAGGGTGATGCAAGTCTGGAACTCATTGCCTGAAAGGACGGTGGAGGCAGAGACCCTCATAACACTTAAGATGTATTTAGATGTGTATTTGCGATGCCAAGGCATACAACGCTTTGGGCTAAGTGCTGGAAAATGGGATTAGAATAGTAGAGTGGTTTGCCATTGAGTGGCGCAGACCCGATAGGTTGAAGGGCCTTCTTCTGCGCAGTAGACATCTATGGCTGCAAAGTCATACAAGAAGCCAAAATCAGGATTTGTACTGGCAAGATTTTGGTTTGGTACATTCCCCATTCCCTCTCCGATGATGCAATCCAGGAAGGCCGCAAGCCTGATCAGCATATTTTATAATCAATTTGAATGTAATTATGGGCCTTAATGTCACTATTTCTACCCTCAGCGCACCTTCCCGTCCAGCCGGCGCAATGCCACACCGCCTCGGATCACTCCTGATTTTCAAAGGCGAAAACCAGTTGGGATGAGCACACCGTGGGTGCAAAGCTAAGTGTAGCCCTCGGGTGGTGAGGGACATTGCTCCTGGCACCCTGGCAGGGCCAACCTAGAAGTGCCAGCTTGGCAGTGCCAGGGGTGTGCCCACTGTGGAGCCCCATTGGGGGGTTTCCCTTATGTTGTAGTGAGGAGGGGGGGACGGATGTCTGTGAATTGGGGGTGTGATGGCTGTGGGGGGGGGGGGGGGGGGTGCCCTCCGATGCTGCCGTGGTGGGGGGAAGTCACCCCGATGCTTGCTGGGTTGTTCTTTGTGTCCATGGGGCAGTGGGGGGAGTATATTTGAAGCACCTTTAAATGGTGAATGAATTAATGAATTACTTTATCAAACACGAAGCGATCATCATAGTTTCCTGCAGTCCATTCTCCCACTAAATTGCAGTAATCTTACTGAGTGCATCACAGATTATCTTTTAATGATGTTTCTGATGAATGGAACTATAACATGCCGTTCTGGAAATGCAAAAGAAACTGGTGGTAGCATGCCCCTTTAAGGGACAAGTTCTCGAAGGGTCATGTGGTCCGTTTGGCCAATCAGGTATAATCCCTGGACCTGAGCAGGGGTTTTCCACAAGTCTGGCATCATGGGGGGGCGATAACCTTTATATCACTCACTGTACATAGTTTCTTTCCTTAATAAACTGTTCATTCACTAATTTACTTGGTGGTTGCCCATCTTTGCAAGATACTACAAAACCGCTCAAAGTTTAGCTGCTGTGCATATTTTGAAAAGAATACTTAGGTAAAAATGATTGCCTTGGTTTCCCAGACTATATTATCAATGAGATGGTTTCCTTGCAGTCACTCCTACCCACTCATTGTTCTGTACATTATATCCTCTGAATCACACAGTTATTCAGCACTATTGACTGAGTAAGAATGTGTCATGTCTTCCTTCAATATCATTTCAGCTTGACTTTTAAAGAGGCTCTCTGTCTTTTTGGAAGAGAGGCATCAGGAATATGATGGGTCATTTTCATACGCAAGAAATACTGGATGTTTCCTCTCTGCTAATTCATTCTTGTGGTATGGCTACAGCTGGCAGGGTATGTTTTCATTGCCCAGCGCTTGTTACTGGGCAAAATAACTCCTACATCAAGGGAGGAGAGTAAAAATGATCCGTATCTGGATGTCATTAAAAAAGCTGTTCTTAATTAATCAACACAGAAGCTCTGAGCGATTGGAAATACAAAGCAGACTTCCTGTTCTAAATCATTATCCAGTGAACCTTGTTGGAAACAGGCATTGGTTGAGGACTGGCTGGATTTGGGCTGTGGCTGGGTTGATTAGGTTAATTTAAGAAGAATGGGCGGCACGGTGGCACAGTGGTTAGCATTGCTGCCTCACAGCGCCGGGGACCTGGGTTCAATTCCAGCCTCAGGCCACTGTCTGTGTGGAGTTTGCATGTTCTCTGTGTGTCACAGTCCAAAGATGTGCAGGTTGGGTGGATTGGCTATGCTAAATTGCCCCTTAGTGTCAGGGTAATTGTGTGGAGTTATGGGGATAGGACCTAGATGGGACAGTTGTCGGTGCAGGCTCGATGAGCCAAATGGCCTCCTTCTGCACGGTAGGGATTCTATGTTCGACCAAGAAGGGCTGTTGGCTCCAATGGAGTTCATAGTTCACCATGATTCAGCTCCTTCATGTTTGAAAAACATGCAAACGGCCCTCACCCACTGAAGACATTGTCTGAGATGTGTGACACCCTTGGCTCACTGGTAAGCACTCTTGTCTCAGAGTTAGAAGCTTGTGAGGTAGCGCTGTCATCCCTAAGCTTAGATGTTTAATTTTGTTTATTCATTTGTGGGACATGGGCATCGCTGGCCAACATTTATTGCCCAACCCTAGTTGCAAAAACCCAACTAGTTGCCCTTGAACTGAGTGGCTTTCTTGGCCATTTCAGAGGGCAATTGAGAGTCAGCCACATAGCTGTGGTCCTGGAGTCACATGTAGCCAGATCAGATAAAGGTGGCAGATTTCCTTCCCTAAAGGCCATTAGTGAACGAGGTGGGTTTTTCTGACCATCTACAGTGGTTTCATGGTCATCAGTAGATTCTCATTTAATTCAAATTCCACCATCTGCCGTGGCGGGATTCGAACCTGGATCCCCAGAACATTAGCTGAGTTTTGGATTAATAGTCTAGCGATAATATCGTTAGGCCATCACCTCCCCTGACACGGGGTCTTGTCTGCTCTCTCAGCTGGAAATAAAATATCACATGGCACTGACTCAGAAGTGAGCAGGGAGTTACTCTAGGCTGATCTTGAAATTGCCATACAAAAGATAATGTAGCCTTTGGTAGATTTGTTTTTCTCTGTGCATGACCCAAAAAAGACTTATGTCTTCTGAAAATCCTCAGTTACCAGAAGACACATCTCAATAGATTGCCTGAGGAAGTGTCAAGGGCGAAATCTTCAATTTGACAATCCTTTCAATTGCAATTGACTCCAAGCTGGTTGGGATCAATATTATGTCCGAGATCACACTCCTACGCTGGCTATTGGAGGCAAATTAATTGTTTTTTAGATGGAATCTTAATGAGTAATTAATGCAGGAAGCAGCTTTGGTCAAATTGTTGGGGACTGAATTTCAAAATGATTTAAAATTAACTGATCTTTATGAGCCATCAGCACCTTTATCATAAGAGGCAGAGAAAACCTACATTCACGATAGGATATGGTCTACTTGTCTCAATTGATAACAAAATGCCAGTCAAGAGTTGCTGAATTTGTGCGTGATTAAATAATTAAAACACGGCTTTATGCAAAAAGCTATTATGTCAGTCAAAGAAATTGAAAACAATATGAATTGAATTATTGAACGACAGAGGGATTAGAACTTGCCTTTGAATGACTGAGAGCTTAAGTCTTTGATTGCAGAGTCAAAAGAGGGAAATCATTAGGACATCAAATCCAGAGAAGGTTAACAATGTAATAGCTTCAATTCACAAACCAATCCATTTCTCTATTGTACCTTATAAGTGTCTTTCCCAGAGAGAAAGCAACAATTTTCCTCTTGTTCCTTCTCTCCCTCATCCCGTCCTTGAAATATTGAATCATTCAATCCATTTTTATTGGGACCCACAGATGTTTCTTCCTCCGATCGTACTTACTGCAGTGCGTTTGGCCGTCAAAAGATTTACTCACTTCTGGTTCTGAGAAGACACATTGCTGGCATTGTCCACAAGAATTACTGCAACTCTGAAGTTATATAATGAGATAGTAACGTGTTAATTTCATTCCTCTTTCCAGTATTTTAACAGGGGTGTCGATTCACTTCAAAGGCAGCCAAAATTCAATTCCACATTGTTATGGGTGATATTTTGGGTGCAGAATTTGGATCCATTTTGCGAATGCGCTGGTCCCATTGGACACCATGTTGGTAAGGGCATTAGAATGTGCACAGGGAGCTGCACCAGGAATCAGGCAGACAATTCAGTTTGCTTCGACCGCTGATTTGATGCTATTTTTGACCGAAACACTCACCTTCTCTTAACCGTGCATAACTAAATATGTGTTCTGCTGAAGGCACTGCTTCCTGCTTGTGACAGATCAACACCTACTCTCTGGTCACTTGCTCACTGATTTCTACTGGCTGTTGCTGTGGAACTGTTTAGTGATTTGGTACTGCGTTTTAAAGTTGCTGAAATCTACGAGATGTGGTGTGACACGTGGGCGAAGTCACTGGTTATGGACTGCAGGGGTTCTGCTCTGGCTACCAGCTGTCATGGGTGCGGGAGTTTCAATCCGCTTGCCCTGCAGCATGACAGGAAGAATGCAGGGCCAATGTGGAGCAGAACAAACAGCTCAAAGATGGAGAAAAAGGAGAGGGAGAAGGGCCCTCAGCAAGAGGCCACTTGGAGCACTGTGTATCATTTTGGTCTCCTTAATGAAGGATACGCTTACTTTGGAAGCAGTTCAGGTAAGGTTCATGAGGTTGATTCCTGAATTGAAGGGTTGTATGATGAGGAAAGGTTGAGCAAGTTGGGCCCATACACATTGAAGTTTATGAAAGTGAGAGGTGAACTGACTGAAACATAAAAGATTCTGAGGGGCTTGACAGTTTAGATGCTAAGAGACCATAAGACAACAAGGTGTACGAGCAGAAGTAGGCCATTTGGCCCATCGAGTCTGCTTCTCCATTCAATGACATCATGACTGATCTGTTATGATAATCCTCAACTCCACTTTCCTGCCTTATCCCCAGAACCCCCGATTCCCCTACTGATTAAAAATCTATCTATCTCAGCCTTAAACATACTTAATGACCCAACCTCTACAGCCCTCTGTGGTAAAGAATTCCACAGATTCACGACCCTCTGAGAAAAGAAATTCCTCTTCATACCTGTCTTAAATGGGTGACCTTTTACTCTGAGATTATGCCCTTTGGTTCTAGACTCTGCCACAATGGGAAACAACCTCTCAGCATCCACCTTGTCAAGCCCTCTGAGAATCCTATATGTCTCAATGAGGCCACCTCTGTCCTAAGCTCCAATAATTACTGGTCCAATCTACTCAACTTCTCCTCATAAGAAAATCCCTTCATACCCAGGATCAACCTGGTGAACCTTCTCTGGACTGCCTCCAATGCCAATATATCTTTCCTTAGATAAGGGGATGAAAACTGTTCACAGTATTTCAGGTGTGAACAAACTAGTGCCTTGTATAGTTTTAGTAAGACTTTGCTATTTTTATACTCCATTCCCTTAGAAATAAAGGCTAACATTCCATTTGCCTTCCCTAAAAGCTGCTGAACTTGCATGCTAGCTTTCTGTAGAGGTGCAAAGGGACACCGACAATGAAAAGGAGATGTTAGGGCCAGGGAATTCATCATTATTGATGTGATGTAGGGCATCAGAAGAATCGTGAATGTAGGTGGGAGGAGACTGGACAAGGGGAAAGAGGATGGACTCAAGATAGGAAGAAATTAGTTCCATGGGACAGGAACAGGCTGATCTGATGGGCCTACCAGGGCAGTCTTCTTTGTGGATTTTGGGAAGACGATAGAAGCAATCTGTGCAGGGTTCGGGGACGATGAGGTTGGAGAATCATAGAATGCCTACAGTGCAGAAGGAGGCCATTCGACCCATCAAGTCTGCACTAACCATAATCCCACCAGGCCCGATCCCCATAACTCCATGTATTTATCCCACTAATCCCTCTAACCTATGCATCCTGGGACACTAAGGGGCAATTTAGCATGGCCAATCAACCTAACCTGCACATCTTGGGCTGTGGGAGGAAACCGGAGCACCTGGACGAAACCCACGCAGACACAAGGAGAATGTGCAAACTTCGCACAGGCAATGACCCGAGCCAGGGATCAAACCCAGGTTCCTGGAGCTGTGAGGCAGCAATGCAAACCACTGTGCCACCGTGCCACCCAAAGGAGGCTGTGGAGGGAAGTTCTCCAGAGGTGAAGTGGTCAGTGATAGATCTGGAAACAAGGCTTGATGATTGATGGTGGGGCCATGGCCCAGAGGGACAAAACAGGAAGTGTCGAAGGGTTGACGCTCATCCTGTACAGGGTAGAGGTCAGTATACCAGACAACAATGGCACCACTCGTATCAGCAGATTTGATCACAAAGTCAGGGCTGGACCTCAGAGAATGTAGTGCAGCAGGTTGAGAGGGAGAGGGAGGGAGTTCAGGGGGAGTTCAGAATCTTGTAGATTTCAATGAAATTGCCTCTCATTGTTCGGAACTCCAGAGAATATAGGCCTAATTTACTCAGCCTTTCATTATAGGTCAACTCCCTACAAGGAACTAATTTAGTGAACCTTCACTCCATTGCCACAATGCAAGTATATCCTTTCTTAAATGTGAAGCCTTAAACTGCACATAGTATTCCAGATATGGTCTCACCATATTAATGGTGTTAATCAACGTATTAATGTAACAGGATTTCATTACTCCTGTACTCCAATCCCCTTTTAATAAAGGCAAAAATGTCACTTGACTTCCTAGTTGTTTGCCGTGTTCGCATGCTAACTTTCAACACTGCTTATATGAGCACATCTGAATCTCTTTGAACATCCAAACTTACAGGTTTGTTGTATTTTTTTAATTCAAATTGTGGGACATGGACGTTGCTGGCTGGCCAGCATTTATTGCCCATCCCTAGTTGCCCTTTCTTCCACAGAAAGCAGTGGAGGCTGGGCCACTGAGTATTTTCAAGGCTGAGTTGGACAGATTTATGATTGATAAAGGAGTCGAAGGTCATGATTGACAGGCAAGAAAATGGCATCTTGGCCACAATCAGACACACCAGCCATGATCTTATTCAATGGTGGAGTAGGCACGATGTGTCTACTCGTGCTCCTATGTCTTATGATCTTGTTCTTCAGGAAATGATTCTCTTATCTCAACCTCAGTGAGCAACAGTGCATTAGATACCTCTGCCAAGGAGGTGCTCACTGAATGATGCCACATTTACTTGATCTTCAGCCAGAGAGGAGGTCAAGGTTAGCATTGCCCGTGGCTCCGAGGGTGACCGTGGCTATGAATTGTTACGCATTAGGTTCTTTCCAGGCTGGTGCAAGCGATATTTGCAACAGCTGTTGTCTGCTGTATGAAGGACGCCATTGAGACTCTGTGTGCAAAGAGAGCTGAACAGATTTTATTCTCTCTTGCAAGTCAGAAGATAGAGCACGCACATGGTTCAGGGTGCCACTGACTGCACATGTCACTTAGCAGATGCTGCGTCTAAATTCTGAGAGGTACCACAACTGGAAAGGGTTCCACTCCCTCAATGTCCAGCTGCTCTGCAACATTACTCAGCCCAAATCAACAGCCAGTATCCTGGCAGCCGTCATGATGCATTAGCCTGGGCCTTTGGTACCACCACCCATCCACCCTCCCCAATCCCCTCCCTACCCCCTGCCTCTCCAGTGCTTCAATTCCATGACTTGAACTGCCAACTCTGAATTGGCATCCAGCACCATAGTTACTAGGCTGCTTCTTCTTTCAGGCACTACATTGTGGTGCTAATTTATCATTTCATACCCTGATAGATCAACTCAAGATCTCCAGGCGATGATGAAGGTACTCAAGAAGAGTTGCTTATTGGTGAGTAAACTGGAGAATGCCTGGAATGTAGTCCATGTCTTGCTTTTCCTGAGTATTATCATCTCCCATTGCATCCATTTAAGGAGAGGCTAACATTTTTGTATTCCTTTATAAGAGAACCTTTTTTTATTCATTCATGGGACATGGGTGTCACTGTCTGGCCAGCATTTATTGCCCATCCTTAGTTGCCCTTGAGAAGGTGGTGGTGAGCTGCCTTCTTGAATCGCTGCAGCACACATGCTGTGGGTTGACCCACAACGCCGTTCGGGAGGGAATACCAGGATTTTGACCCAGCGACTACGAAGGAACGGCGATATATATCCAAGTCAGGATGGTGAGTAGCTTGGAGGAAAACTTGCAGGTGATGGTGTTCCCATGCAGCTTCTGCCCTTGTCCTTCTAGATGGAAATGGTTGTGGGTTTGGAAGGTGCTGTCTCAGGATCTTTGGCGAATTGCTGCAGTGCATCTTGCAGATGGTACACACTGCTGCTACTGAGCGTCGGTGATGGAGGGAGTGGATGTTTGTGGATGTGGTGCCAATCAAGTGGGCCGCTTTGTCCCAGATGATATCAAATGTTATTGGAGCTGCACTCATGCAGGCAATTGGGGAGTATTCCACCACACTCCTGAGTTGCAGATGGTGGACAGACTTTGGGGAGTCAGGAAGTGAGTTACTCACTATTTCTATCTGGAGAAAATAAGCCAATTTAAAATTAAGCTATACTTAACGTAAATTATGATTTTGTCATTCAACCTCACTGTTGAAGTAACTCCATCGGCTAAAGTGTACTGTTATAACATTTACTTTAGATCAATGAAATGTGAAACTAGGACAATAACAGACAAGAGGGTGAAGGAGCTGCTGGATTTCATGACCTGTGGTGCTGTCTCTAAGCTTTTCAGATGCAGTCATTTATTATTATGATTCAAATCCCCATTTAGAATTAACTGAGTTGTCTTGAAATTGAAAACATCACAGCAAGTAATATATGTTTGTTCCTTCACTGCAGGAGAACCAGGATTTTGAGGCTACGCTGCTCGCTTTGCAATCAGCACCTAAATTGTTCAAACATAAATGCACTGCCCTCTGTTAAGTATAGGAGAGTGCTGTAATTAAAGTAAACAAACAACCTGTTATTTGGCTCTCTCAAAAGGCCAAGCGTATAAGTTTATCTGATTTATATGGGGGAGGGATGATCCTTTTCATCAACTTGAGCAGAAATGTGAATTCCTGGAGTTTTCATCACATCTGTTGCTCCGTTAGATTGTCCATGCTATATTTTTAAAAATGTCACGCCTGTGTGCACTTTCTGCCAGCTTTTCCAGGTACGAATCCTCAGTCCCACGTTAATAACGAGAACTCTGTATGCAAACGTCAAACTTGGTAGTACGGAACTTGAATATTGCTCAAGAGAGAGACTCGTTGTTGAAGCTTTTCAACTTGCACTCATCAGGATAAATGCAAGAATACCAAATTTCAAACGTTTTTAGAACGCCAAATGAAATGCTTTTTGAAATTTGGAATTCTTGCATTTTGGCAACCTGTCTCTCTCTTTTCAGTAATATTTAATATCAGTAATATTTTAATATTTATTTAATAGTAATATTTGGGGCAACGCGGTGGCACAATGGTTAGCACTGCTGTCTCACAGCTCCAGGGACCCAGGTTCGATTCTCGGCTTGGGTCACTGCCAGTGCAGAGTCTGCATGTTCTCCCTGTGTCCACATGGGTTTCCTCCAGGTGCTCCAGTTTCCTCCCACGGTCCAAAGATGGGCGGGTTAGGTGGATTGGCCATGGTAAATTGCGGCTGAGTTGTCAGGGATGTGTAGGGTATATGTGTGGGGTTAGGGCCTGGGTGGGATTGTTGTCAGTACATGCTTGATGGGCCGAATGGCCTCCTTCTGCATTGTAGGGTTTCTATGATTTCTATGATAAAGGTTGAGGTGCTGCAATACAACACATTTACAGAGGAGGTATTCATTGTAACATGGATGTCAGAGTGTATAACAGAGAATTCATAATAAACACTGATTGAAAGTATGGCCGGAATTCTCTGGCCCTTCATGTCCTTCCATTGCTGCAAGCAAGGAAAGAGAATTTGATGCTCAGCCAAATCTCCGTTCACTGCAGTGGGATGAGAGAATCATGCTGGTGTGAACGGCCGGAGAATCCCACCCCATGACTTTTACAAAGTGACTAACTATTTATTAATGTCACAGATAGGTTTACATTAATGCTGCAATGAAGTTACTGCGAAAATCCCCCAGTCACCACACTCTGGCACCTGTCCGGGTACACTCAGGAAAAATTTAGCATGGCCAATGCACCTAACCAGCACATCTTTCGGACTGTGGGAGGAAACTGGAGCACCCGGAAGAAATCCACGCAGACATGGGGAGAACGTGCAGACTCTGCACAGACAGGGACCCAAGCTGGGAATCGAACCCAGATCCCTGGCACTGTGAGGCAGCTGTGCTAACCACTGTGCCACCATGCCACCCTAATTATATCAGTCAATCCAGTTATTCTCTTGCTCTAACCCTGCTTCACCTAAATACTATTCTCCCCATGTGTAATGCCACAAAAAAGCATCATAATAATAAGTCTCGAATGCTACCTGGAAAACTTCGAGAGCTTTTCATGAAAAGCATTGTTTCATGTACCAATAGATTGTATGAACATCAAGGTGATGAAGCTTTATATTTTGAGAGGTTCATTATATTTAATTCCAGTTTATATTTAAACGCACAACCCCGAAATTGCAGCACATTTTAAAATTCCTTCAAGTGATGGCTCTCATACCTATGTCCTGAATCTGCACATTAATATTTTATTGTCAGATTCATGGTGTTCCTTATATTTCTATGGTAGCAATTAGGACAACATGTAAATAGCAGCAAAATACATGTTTGACTACTTTTTTCAGAATTTTCTGTTCGTAGTCTAGATTTTCATAAGGTAGCAAGTAAAATATCTTAATTATCCACAAGTCGTCAGAGGATATCATGTTTAACAGTGTTTTATACTAAGCTGATACCTCTTTCAAAAATAAGCCTTTTAAACTTCTCTTACACTAGATGCCAACTGCAAACTCCTCATCCAAATAAGAGCTTGATCTTGGATGTCCCAACACACAGTGACACCCATTGATCTCAATTCCATATCAGTACACAGCCAAACTCCTCTGGGTAATAAAGGATACAATATAAATCAGCAATGAAACACATCTGATATAAACAGAACACGATGACAAGAAGCAATAGGATACAGATGATAAGCCATCCAGTATGGGTAGCTCAGAGTCCAGAGTCATTCAAAGGTTTATTATCCATTATCTACTGTTCCTTGTAAATTACCGCAAATGTTTAACACAAAAAAAAACAATTATGACAATGAAAGAATGTTTTTTTGTTGTTGTGAGGACCTCAAACCTTATGACGTGACATGCCCGCGTACACCCTTGGCCCTATATTGGTTTCAAACATTCTGCAAACTGATCTTTGGTAGAAACAATGTTTAAAGTCCTTAGCTTGCCACATTTAATCATACACTGAACAGATGCAGCCAGGAACTCTGAGCATTGGGAAATATAATGCGAGGAATTGATTCTCCTTATGGGACCTCGTTTTCACTGTGCGCATCTTGTAATTTTAATAGGAAGTAAACTGCATAGATCTGATTATCTCGTTAACAATTCTGTTTGATTGGAATGTGAGCTCCAAGTCTTGGGAGGTCGAAGGTAGCTTTGTGGAGAGCAGAAGGACATACTTAGAAACATCTGAGGTAAGTCATGGTAATAGTGCATCACAACACTCGCAGAGAATACAAATAAGACTTCTGACAGTAAATGGAAGGAATTTATGTAAACTGCTATTAAAAAAAAACAGGCATTGGAGAAAATAAACATTATACGGATATATTTAAATTCCGTCAGCAAACTCTCACAGACAATGTAAATTGATTGAAGCACACTATCCTACAGTCTCACATTAACTATCAGTAGCTTCTTAAAGCACTGTCATTTGCAATAGGAATAGCATTTTACTAGTGTATCTTGAGCCTGCATGGATAGGCCTGAGGTGCAGTTAATGCTGGAACTCAGACTGCATTATCATATAATTATAGAATCCCTACAGTGCAGAAGGAGGCCATTCAACCCATCAAGTCTGCCCTGACTTTCTCTGATAGTGTACCTTCCCCAGGCCCTTTGACCCATCAACCAATGAGTGGCAGACACCTCACAGACATCCCTGTACAGTTTGCTGGAGAAGAGATCTTTGTGTCATCCACAAACTTACTAATCAGACCCGCCACAATTTCCTCCAGATATGTATTTATATATACTGCAAACATACTTACTTCTAATATCATAAAAAGTGAAAATATGGCAGCTTCCAGGTTACCCCGGGAAATTCCATCTAATCTACCACTATAATAAAGTGCTCGGGAAACTCATGCCAACTCATAAACCCCAAATCCTGTCAAGTTAATGAAACCCAGAAATCATCATTTACCATCCCCACGTGTCTCACTTGATCCATTGGGAGCGGGTGAGAAAGCAAAGACTTTCTTCAGGTCCTCCTCATTGCCACCATGGGGCAGTATGTTGACACAGTGGTTAGCACTGCTGCCTCACAGCGCCAGGGTCCGAGTTCGATCCTGGCCTTGGTGACTGTCTGTGTGGCGTTTGCACATTCTCCCCGTGACTGCGTGGGTTTCCTCCAGGTGCTCCGGTTTCCTCACACAGTCCAAAGATATGCGGGTTACGGGGATTGGCAATGCTAAATTGCTCCTTTGTGTCCCAAGATGTGTAGGTTAATGGGGTAAATGCATGGAGTTCTGATGATAGAACAGGGGGGCTGGACTTGCGTAAGGTGCTCTGTCAGAGAGTCAGTACAGACTCGATGGGCCAAATGGCTTCCTTCTGCCCTGTCGGGATTCTTTTACCAATGTCCAACCAACAATATGTAGATGACGCTGACCCCGCAGTTTGAAACGGGATCTAATCCTTTAGACAAGAGTAGACAGGGGCTGGTTTGTATTACTGAGTCATTCATACAGTATCACAAATAGGTCCATATGTGATTGTATTTGTATGGTTGTTTATTGATTAGCTCTCTTCAGATCCATATGAGACAGTGGTGGCGGGCATTTTATATTTAAGCTACTGTGTTCCAATTGAGCGATCTTAATGAACTAGACATTAATATGTCTTCAAAATTCCATGGTCATCTCTATTTGAACACAGGTGGCTAGATTTATATGAATTCAATTTTATGAATGACCATGATGGAATTTGACCTTCCACTCCAGGATTGCTAATCCATCGCCATTACATTACAATCATGATTGGCCCAGCCTTTGCCCTCTGCGCCTCAGAATGACTGGCGCTGTATCTCATGTATTTAAAACTGCCCAAAGGCTTTTCAGAGTCTTTTCAATGCAGATTCCCACACATCCAGTGTGTTGTTCTCTCTGGATTATGTGTGGCACCTCTGAGCAAAGCAAGCCTCAGGGGGGTTCCTCATCCAATCAAATTGAGGAACTTTCACTGAAACCCTCTAAATAAATCACTAAATTATCAGACTGCTTGTCCAGCATCCAATTCTGGATGAGCAGAAATATCCTCCAGTTAAATATTGGGAAGAGTGAAACCCTTGACTTCCATCTCCACTGCGAACATCTGTTCCCTCCTCACTGCCCTCATCCCGCTCCCTGCCAACTGCCTGAGGCTGAATCAGACTGCTGCAACTTTCCATATTCAAGCCCGAGATGAGCTTCTGGCCACATAGCCATGTCCTCATTACTACCACCTATTTCTATTCCTATAACATTACCTTTACAGCATTATCAAGCAAAATTTGACCAAGCCACGTAAGAAAATATTGGGGCAGATGACCAAAAGTTTGCTCAAGGAGACTGGCTTTCAGAACCATCTTAAAGAGGGAAAGAGAAGCAGAGAGGTTTAGAGAGTGGATTCCAGAAGACACGAATTGGAAGACATGTCTTCCACCAATAAGGAGTGATTAAAATTCAGAATGCTCAGGCAGCTCGAATTAGAGGAACGTAGATATTTGGGTGGATTGTGAGGCAGAAACAGCTGACAGAGATTGGGAGGGGACAAGGCCATGGTGGAATTTGAAAACAAGGATAAGCTTGTCAAGCCACTACTGTACCCAGAGTCAATGGTCAGCGAGCACAAGGGTGAAGGGTGAGCTAAACATGATGCCAGTAAGGACACAAGCAACAGAGATAGAATGTGTGGAAGTCCAGACAGGAATGTGTCGGTGTAGCCAAGTTTAGAGATGGCAAAGGCACAGATGAGGATTTCAGCATAGAATCCCTACAGTGCAGAAGGAGGCCACTCGGCCCATCGAGCCTGCACTGACAACAATCCCACCCAAGTTCTATCCCTGTAACCCTGCTAATCCCTCTGACACTATGGACCAATCAACCTAACCCACACATCTTTGGACTGTGGGAGGAAACCGGCGCGTCCAGAGCAAACCCACGCAGACACAGGAAGGATGTGCAAACTCCACACAGTCACCCGAGGCCGGAATTGAACCTGGGTCTCTGGCGTGTGAGACAGCAGTGCTAACTACTGTGCCACCGTGCCACCCACAGATGAGCTGCGGCAGGGGCAGAATTAGATGATGTATGGAAATAGAAATGGGGGTATTAATGAGGACATGGATATTTGGCCAGAAGCTCATCTTAAGCTCGAATATGGAAAGTTGCAGCAGTCTAATTCAGCCTCAGGCAGTTGGCAGGGAGCAGGATGGAGGCAGTGAGTAGAGAACAGATGTTTGTCGTGGAGATGGAAGTCAAGGGTTTCAATCTGCCCAATATTTAACTGGAGGATATTTCTGCTCATCCAGAATTGGATGCTGGACAAGCAGTCTGATAATTTAGGATTTATTTAGAGGGTCTCAATGAATATTCCTCAATTTGATTAGTTGAGCAAACTCCCATGGTGCTAGCTTTTCTCAAAGATACCACACAAAACCCATAGAGAACAACACACTGGATGTGTGGAAATCTGCATTGAAAAGACTCTGAAAAGCCTCTGGGCAGTTTTACATACATGAGATACAGTGCGAGTCATTCCTAGGCTCAGAGGGCAAAGGCTGGGCCAATAATTATCGTAATGTAATGGCGATAGATTAGCAATCCTGGGGTGGAAGATCAAATTCCATCATGGTCATTCATAAAATTGAATTCAATAAATCTAGTCACCTGTGTTCAAATAGAGATGACCATGGGATTTCGAAGACATATTAATGTCTAGTTCATTAAGATCACTCAACTGGAACACAGTAGCTTAAATAGAAAGGCCCTCCACCACTGTCTCACATGGATCTGGAGACAGCTAATCAATGAACAGCCAATACAATCAAATATGGACCTATTTGTGAGACCGTATGAAGGACTCGTAGTAATACGAACCAGCCCCTGTCTACTCTTGTCTAAAGGATTAGATCCCATTCCAAACTGCGGGGCCAGGGTTATTTACATATCTCTTGGTTGGACATTGATCATAGAATCCCTACAGTGCAGAAGGAGGCCATTCGGCCCATCGAGTCTGCAATATTCTTGGACAGAGCATCTTACCCAGGCTCACTCTCCACCCTCCCACCCTAAGCCCACAACCCCATGCATTTAACCCGCTAATCCTGCTAACCTACACATCTTGGGACACAAAGGGGCAATTTAGCATGGCCAATCCACTGCACACCTTTGGACTGTGGGAGGAAACCGGAGCACCTGGGGGAAACCCACGCAGACACGCGAAGAAAGTGCAAACTGCACATAGACAGTGACCCAAGGCTGGGGTCGAACCCAGTACTGTGAGGCACCAGTGCTAACCACTGTGCCACCTCATGATGGCGGTGAGGAGAATCGAAATAAAATCTTTTCTTTTACGTCCACTCCCAATGGATCAAGTGAGCCACTTGGGGGTGGTAAATGATGGTCTCTGGGCTTCATTGACTTGACAGGGCTTGGGGTTTTAAGAGCTGGCGTGAGTTCCCTGAGCACCTCATTATGATGGTAGATGGCGTGGAATTTCCTGAGGTAAGCTGGAAGCTATCATAGCTATAGCCCCTTAACTTAATGGATACAGGAAGCTGATCTTCTTCATCCTTTCGCATTTAAAGTGAGAGGGGACACTGCGAATACAATGGAATACTGGCAGAACCAAGTTCAGCCCCAAGGCCCCGTCTCCCTTGGTTCAAATGGGTGGCACATTGTCAAAGCATTGCTGCCTCCCAGCGCCAGGGACCCGGGTTCAATCCCAGCCTTGGGTCACTGTCTGTGTGGAGTCTGCACATTCTCCCCGTTTCCTCCAAGTGCTCCAGTTTCCTCCCACAGTCCAAAGATGTGCAGGTTAGGTGGATTGCCCATGCTAAATTGCCCCTTAGTGTCCCAAATGTGCAGATTAGATGGATTAGCCATGGTAACTTGCCTCTTCATATCCAAAGATTTAGTTTATTAAGTTTATTTATTAGTGTCACAGGTAGGCTTACATTAACACGGGAATGAAGTTACTGTGAAAATCCCGTAGTCGCCACACTCCGGCGCTTGTTCGGGTACACTGAGGGAGAATTTAGCACGGCCAATTCACCTAACCAGCATATCTTTTGGACTGCGGGAGGAAACTGGAGCACCTGGAGGAAACCCACACAGACACGGGGAGAGCGTGCAGATTCCACACAGACAGTGACCCAAGCCGGGAATCAAATCCGGGTCCCTGGCGCTGTGAGGCAGCAGTGTTAAGCACTGCGCCACCGTGCCATCGATAGTAAGTGAGGGGGATTAGCGTGGTTAGTACATGGGGTTATGGGGTAAGGCTGGGTAAGTGTAAGTGCAGACACAATGGGCCAAATGGCCACCTTCTGCACTGTTGGAATTCTATGAATGTTTTTTTCCCTCTTGCTGAACCAAGACTTTCAGGGTCAATGAGTTCATGCAGTGAAAGAATTGACATCAAAATCTATCAAGTATAATTAAACAATTATAATGAATGTTACCACTGATCTTGGAAAAACCTGTGTCATTAAAGGAAGGGGCCATCTTGACATATGCCTATGGTTTATCCTCTCTTTGTGTATATTCTGCATTCTTCTCAATTAAAAGAAGGTAGGCTGAAATATAAAACCACATTATGCCTTGCTGTTCATTTTGTTCAATGAATTATGATATACTTGAAAGGGAAAGTGCAGTATTTATTTAGTTTTGTCCAAGGTCGCAACCAACTTGCATTGGGCATGGGGTTCGGGTGCCGTCAGTGGTGGTGGAGGCAAACTCAATAGGGTCTTTTAAGAGACTCCTGGATGAGTACATGGGACTTAATAGGATGGAGGGTTATAGGTAGGCCTAAAAGGTAGGGATATGTTCGGCACAACTTGTGGGGCCGAAGGGCCTGTTTTGTGCTGTAGTTTTCTATGTTTCTATGTTTCTAACCCAAATTGGTACAGTCCCGGTTATAGAATCATATGTGGAAGAGTCATTTACTAGAGATATAGGCTTAAGGTGCGAGGGGCAAGGTTTAAACGAGATATTTGAGACAGGTCTTTTACACAAAGGGTGGTGGGTGCCTGGAACTCGCTGCTGGAGGAGATAGTGGAAGCAGATACGATAGTGACTTTTAAGGGGCATCTGGACAAATACATGAATAGGATGGGAACATAGGGAAATGGTCCCCGGAAGGGTAACGGGTTTTAGTGAACATGGACAGCATGGTCAGTGCAGGCTTGGAGGGCCGAAGGGCCTGCTCCTGTGTTGTAATTTTCTTTGTTCTTTTGTTCATAGAATCCCTACAGTGCAGAAGGAGGCCATTTGGCCCATCTAGCCTGCACCGACAACAATCCCACCCAGATCCTATCCCCATAACCCCAAGGGGCAAGTTAGCATAGCCCATCCACCTAACCAGCATATCTTTGGACTGTGGGAGGAAACCGGAGCACCCGAAGGAAATCTATGCAGACATGGGGAAAATGTGCAAACTCCACACAGACAGTGACCCGAGGCCGGAATTGAACCCTGGTCCCTGGCGCTGAGAGGCAGCAGTGCTAACCACTGCACCACCATCCTGCCCACTGTGCCACTGTGCCACCCACTAGGGGGGCACAGTGGCTCGAAAAGTTTGGGAAACCCTGATCGAGAGGAGACAGGCCCAGTGGCTTTAATGTCTCCGCATAGGACAATCCCACCATCGCTGGGATTAATGCTAACCACTGTGCCACCGTGCTGCCCCAGATGTTATATGTTATGACAAAGTGTTTCAGACTGAACGCAATGCTTAATTTGTTTGGTGATGTAATCTGCATCACCATCAAAGATGGCGGCACTGCGTGGGTCCTGAAACATTACTCTGACTCACTTTCATTCCAACAATCTAAACTGCTGAGAGGTCCTCATTTTATAACTGAAAGGGTAAAAACAGATGCTTATCCCTCCAATCGACTGAGCGTATCTGCCAGCTGCTTCTCATTGTCAGCACCTCGAGTGGCGGGGTATTATCTTACAAAGATAAAATAGTTGAGGGGGGGGGCGGGAATTTTGCCTTTCAAATCAACCATCTGCCACGCACGCCCAGCCATTCATTAGCTTCCCAACGCCATCTCGGATGAATCCATCAGTCACTGGCGCAGCGTCTTTAATTCATTAGGTTACCTTCCAGTTCCCGAAGAGCTTTCTCTGATCATTATTTTCGCAGACGCGCAATTTAGATCAAGGATAACAGTCATTAAATATGTAAATGTGGGTTCAAACTCCAGGCCTGTGTTTTCCGCATTAGTAATGTTGAAAATAGTGTTTACAGACATCACAATAAAAGATGATAGTGTGTCAAGACACACTAGAGTTAGATCATTTTGCTCTTTACCCAGCAGGGTTGTAGCTGGTTATCCCATTTTAAACTGTCATTTCGACTTGCCAGCTTTCTCGGGTATATTCAGGCACTTGAAGCTTTTTTTTAAACTGTAGCGAAGGTCCTTCATTTCAAACCTTTTGCAACTGGTGGGAGAAATCATGTGATTTGTGAAAGAAGTCACATGATTGTTGATAATCAGTCATAATAACATGTTTTCTTTCCAGTTCCCACAGTAACAATGATCATAGAGGTTGAGGAATAAATAAATAATAAAGGGATGGAACAAGCGATGGGAGGGGTTTAATTTTTTTTTAATTCGTTCTTGGGACATGGGCGTCGCTGGCTGGCCAGCATTTATTGCCCATCCCTAGTTTCCTGAGGGCAGTTGAAAGTCACCCACATGCCGTCTGTCACAGTCACGTGTAGGCCAAGCCAGGTAAAGATAGCAGATTTTCTTCCCTAAAGGACATTAGTGAACCAGATGGGTTTTTCCGACAATGGGTTTCGTGGTCATCAGTAGATTCCAGATATTTTTTATTGAATTCAAATTCCACCATCTACAGTTGTGGGATTCGAACTCAGGTCTCCAGAACATTAGCTGAGTTTCTGGATTAATAGTCTAAGTAGCAATAATACCACTAGGCCATCACCTCCCCCATTACTTTTGTCGCAAACTGGTTGACGCTTTCATTTGGGAATCTTTCGCACATCACATGGAGTAATAAACCCGTTAATCTTCAAATGGTTCACATATTGAACCGAAAAGAATTTGTTTAAAACCTATGAAGCAATGCCTGACCCAGAGGAATTAAATCTCCAAGTGTCCAAGGTGCCATCTTGTGGTGAACCATCGTTGGTTACCACTGGGGGTTGTTCTTGGGTTACTGTTGGGTTAGGGTGTTGTCACTGTGGGGGTTGTACAATGTTGTTGGGTTAGGGTGTTTACCTGTTGTTAATGTTATTATGGCACATCCCGGTGGGGCCCCGCCTCCGGAGGAGAGGTATAAGACCCTCTGCTCCGGCAGGACCCCTTCAGTCTGAACTGGTGTATTCGTGTTAGTAGTTTCATTGTTAGACAATAAAAGCCTTCGATACTGAAGCCTTGTTCCACGTGCTTGATTGTCGCGCATCACATCTTTTGTTCCTTGACAGCGCACGGTAGAAAATGAAAGAAAGTTCTGCAAATAGACGGTGCCAGTCAGCATCTGAAAGAGAAACAAGAACAGGAAATGCTGGACATGTTCTGCAAGTCCGGCACCATCTCTGTAGAGGGTAAAAGATAATTGATGACCAGAATTTTACCAGGACTCTGGAGATGGGCTGAAAGGTGGGAGGACTCATAAAATGGCGGCAGAGAGCACCAGGATGCAAGTCTGCCATCTTCCTGCCGCCACAGAAGTGGAAACAGCAGTAACTCGACTGCTGGCCAACTGAAGGCATTACCATAGAATCCCTACTGTGCAGAAGGAGGTCATTTGGCCCATTGAGTCTGCACCAACTCTCCAAAGGAATATCTTAGCCAAGCCCACCACCTCCCCCCCTCCCCCTGCCCAATCCCCATAACCCCCTGCATTTACCATGGCTAATCCCCCTAACCTACACACATTTGGACACTAAAGGGCAATTGAGTATGTCCAATCCGCCCTAACCCGCATATCTTTGGACTATCGGAGGAAACCGGAGCACCCGGAGGAAATCCATGCAGACACAGGGAGAACGTGCAAACTCCACACAGTCACCCAAGGCCAGAATGGCGCTGTGAGACAGCAGTGCTAACCACTGTGCCACCGTGCCGACAATTGATTCATTAACTTAAAGAACAATTATGACCCAGCAGCATTTTACCAGCTTATGATGTGCCCTCGCCATGCAGACATAGCACCAGGTATTTATCCAGTGTCCTCCCCAATAGGAGGCAAAAGGGACTTTCAATCTGGTCACTTTATGACCCCTGGTGGCAATGGCCACCCCCTCAGCTCCAACATTGCCACTGGACAGTCCACAACTCCAATCACAGGCCTGCCTGAACCCGGCACATTAAAAAAAACTCTTCCCTTGAGATGGTTTGACATGGAGGCTCCCTCTCCTTTACCCTACAGCCTCAGCAGCGATCACTCTTATTGGTAGCGTTACCCAGGCTTCTTGGCCTTCCGACAGGGGTTGCAGTCCTGAGCGGCAGGCCACATTCCTTAATTAGAAACTGCTGGTAAACTATCCCCGCAGTCCCACTGTGGGCTCAGGGTCTGTTTTCAGTCTCAGCGGAAGATATTCCTTGATGCCCATGAAATTCTGGCCAATATTTCACATCTATTACCACGGGCTATGCTTGATCTGCTGAGTACTTCCAGCATTTCCTGGTTTTATTTAAGCTTTCCCGCATTGACAGTATTTTTCTCCTGAAAGACAGTGAAGGGTTTATATGTCCTGTCAGATACAGAGGCAAATATTTTACACAGAGAGTGGGAAGTGTCTGGAAGGCGCTGCCGGGGGGTGGTGGTGGAGGCAGATGTGATAGGGGTGTTTAAAGGGCTTTTAGAGAAGCACATGAATATGCAAGGAGTAGAGGGGTACGGACCAAGGGCAGGTTGAAGGATTGGTTTAATTTGGCGTCATGTTCAGCACAACATGATTGATCGAAGGGCCTGCTCCTGTGCTGTATTGTTCTATGTTCTAGCGATCTGCTGTGAAGTTTCTGGTGTCTTACAACAATAGAATAAGCCTCTTTCTTACCCTTGCAGGAACCTGGTGAGCCTCCAGCTTTCTAGACGAATGAGCAAAGACAGCCTTACCAATGCACCTTTACCCTGTGATTGTGTGATCATCTCAATCTGAATGCCGTCTGTCGCAGAGCTGTGAAACATGTTCCACATCACTGAGTAAGACATCACTTTTATCATGTCAGTGTGAGTGCTGCCAGACTCAATTTAAAAAATTTTCAAAGTGAATTGAACATGAAATCATTTTTTTTGAATCATTCTCAGGATGTGGGTGATATTTGCAGAACCAACATTTACTGCCCATCTCTATCTAATTGCCTTGAGAAGGAGGTGGGGAGGTGCTTTCTTGAACCGCTGCACTCTGTGTGGTGAATGTACACCCACAATGCTGTTGAGAGTTCCAAGATTTTGACGCAGGAATGATAAAGGAACGGCAATATGTTTCCAAGTCAGGATGGTGTGTGGCTTAAAGTAAAGTTTATTTATCAGTATCACAAGTAGGTTTACATTAACACTGTAATGAAGTTACTGTGAAAATCCCCTAGTCGCCACACTCCGGCACCTGTTCGGGTACACTGAGGGAGAATTTAGCATGGCCAATGCGCCTAACCAGCACATCTTTGGAGTGTGGGAGGAAACCGGAGCACCCAGAGGAAACCCACGCAGACGGAGAACATGCAAACTCCACACAGACTGTGACCCAAGCCAGGAATCGAACCCAGGTCCATAGTGCTGTCGGGTGGCAGTGCTAACCATTGTGCCACCGTGCCGCCCTAGCTTGGAGGGGAACTGCCAGATGCTGGTGTGGTCAGATGATCCATGACCTCCAGGGTTGTTACAGAAATATTGAGATTTTTTTAATGAGCATGGATAAAATCTCGAAATGTGGAAGCCAAGTATAAACCCAGCCAGACACTGAAATTTGCAAAGTGCAGAGCTAGAACAGACATTTTTCATGCAGCCAAGTCTTGGACAATCAACTTCCCATCAAAACCAGACAGGCAAGGAACTCCCTGGCCTGTCAAGACTCCCTGGCAAGACTGTTCTCTTCCTGTGGGGGAGCACTTCAGCAGTCACGGGCATTCAGCCTTGGATCTTCAGGTAAGCGTTCTCCAAGGCGGCCTTCACGACACACGACAGCGCAGAGTCACTGAGCAGAAACTGATAGCCAAGTTCCGCACACATGAGGACGGTCTAAACCGGGATGTTGGATTTATGTCACATTATCAGTAACCCCCACAGCTTGACTCCTGGACTTGCACAATTTCACAAGCTGTACTGTCTGGAGACAATACACATCTCTTTAACCTGTGTTGAATGCTCCCTCCACCCACATTGTCTGTGCATTTAAGACCTGGCTGGCTGTAGAGATTTGCATTCTAATCAGTATTCTGTAATTTGATTTCTGTGTCTGTGCCCTGTTTGAGAACAGAGACCACTCCATCTGACGAAGGAGCATTGCTCCGAAAGCTTATGGTATTTGCTACCAAATAAACCTGTTGGACTTTAACCTGGTGTTGTGAGACTTCTTACTGTGCTTACCCCAGTCCAATGCCGGCATCTCCACATCAGGTGCTAACAGCATAAGAAGTCTAACAACACCAGGTTAAAGTCCAACAGGTTTATTTGGTAGCAAACACCACTAGCTTTCGGAGCGCTGCTCCTTCGTCAGGTGGAGTGGGAGATCTGCTCACAAACAGGGCATACAGAGACACAAACTCAATTTACAGAATAATGATTGGAATGCAATTCTTTACAGCTAATCAAGTCTTAAAGGTACAGACAATGTGAGTGGAGGTGCTAACAGCCACAGTGTTTCAGAATGTACCGTTGTTTACATCTCCAATGAACCTCCTTTGTTAGAAGAATGCTACGCAGACTTGGTGGCACCCAGCTCAGTAGGAGACCAGAGGCATAATGTAACAAGGAATGGACACAGGACACAGAATAGCGTGACAGGAACAGCACTTAACACTTCAAGGTTCAAAATAGTGTTCTGCAAACGCTAAATATGGGAAGTGGTCACCCCATTGGATCTTACTGGCCATACCCAATGCAAATATTGAATACAGGACATAGAATCTTTGAGGAGGACATGAAGAGGGGATAAAAGGGGCAACACGGAGCCCCAGCACTCTGATTTTGCACCTTCTTCAACAGCCCCTCCAAAGAGCACCTTCGACTGGCAGCCGAGCAGCACAGCATCTCAGCTCCTTGTACCTCATGGCGAACATCATCAGACTGACCAGACCCAGAAGACCACCCCGGTGAGATGCTCCGAAGACCAGAACCTCGATTATATAAGACCAACTGCAGATCCTGAAACATCAACCAACTCTCAAAGACTGAGACGCAGCCTGTCCCAACCTTATTGAATAGATATTACCAATATTTTCAGACAAACAGTTCAAATACAGTAATAAGGACCTGTGGATAGGGTGTAGCAAATCCTCAGAAGTGTGTGTCAGAAGTAGATAGCTAGAGTAAAGTTGAAATTGTTCATTTAGAGAGTTAAGAAGAGTCCTGTGAAGAGATTAATGGAGTTTGATAAGAGTTTAATTAACATTCTATAGCAGAGTCTGGTAAGTATTGTTTTCCTTGATAAAGTGTTCAATAAAGTGGTGTTGAACCTTCACCTGACCCTTGTCCTCTTTGTCTATCTCATCAAATAACGCACCTGAGTTAAAAGGCTTACTGCAAACTGGGCAAGGTTAGTCAGGATACATTTACCCACTTTTCACTTTACAACACTGGTGTTCCCATCCACTTGCTACCAATGTACTTCTGGAGGTCGCAATTAGGAAAGTGCTGTCGAAGGAGCCTAAGCAAGTTGCTACAGTGCATCTTGTATATTGATGTACATTGCTGCCACAGTGCATTGGTGATGGAAGGAATGAATGTTTATGATGATGGAGGAGATATTAATGGAGTGTTAAGTGCTGCTTTGTCCTAGAAGGTGTTGATCTATGTGAGTGTTAGAGCTCCACTCAACCAGGGAAGTAGAGACTATTTCATCACACTCCTGACTTGAGCCTTGTTATAGAATCATAGAATCCCTACAGTGCAGAAAGAGGTCATTCGGCCCATCGAGTCTGCACTCTTTGAAAGAACATCCCCACAACCTCACACATTTACCCTGCTAACCCACACATCTTGGGACACAAAGAGGCAACTTCGCATGGCCAATCCACTCAACCTGCACATCTTTGGACTGTGGGAGGAAACCAGAGCACCCGAAGGAACCCACGCAGACATGGGGAGAACGTGCAAAACTCCACACCGACAGTCACGCAAGGTTGTAATTGAACCTTGGTCCTTGGCACTGTGAGGCAGTAGTTGCTAACCAAAAACAGAAAATGCTGGAAAATCTCAGCAGGTCTGACAGCATCTGTGGGGAGAGAATAGAACCGTCGTTTCGAGTCCAGATGACCCCTCATCAGAGTAGTGCTAACCACTGTGCCACCCTAATTGTGGAAATGCTCTGGGGAGTCAGGGGATGAACCACTCACCGCAAAGTATTCAGGGCTGAATTTTCCATCCTTCCCGCTGGTCAGATCTTCCAGTCCCGCCAGTGACAGCTCCCCGTGGTGGGTACCCCTGGCTGCACAGCCAGTGAACAACGCAAAACATTGTTGACTTCAGCAGGACCAGAAGATCCTGCTGCTGGCCAATGGTGAACCATCTCCACTGCCAGAAAACACACCACGATTGGGGGGGGGGGGGTTGTGATTTCAGCAAAAATATCCCACCCCCAGTCTTTGAGCTGCTCTTGTAGCCACAGAGACAAAAATAAAATACTACAGATGCTGTAAATCTATGGTAAAAACAGGAAATTATTAAAGCACTCCACACAGTGGACCAGAAACTCAACTGGACTCACCACGTTAACACAGTGGTTACAAGAGCAGGTCAGAGGTGTGGAATGCTGCAGAGAGTAACTCACCTCCTGACTCCACAAAGCCTATCCACCATCTACAAGGCACAAGCCAAGAGTGTGGTGGAATACTCCCCACTTGCCTGGATGGGTGCGGCTCCAACAACACTCAAGAAGCTTGGCACCATCCAGGACAAAGCAGCCCCGCTTGACCACATCCACTCCCTCCACCACCAACACTCAGTAGCAGCAGTGTGTACTACCTACAAGATGCACTGCAGCAATTCACCAAAGATACTTAGACAGCACCTTCCAAACCCATGACCACTTCCATCTAGAAGGACGAGGGCAGCAGATAAATGGGAACACCACCACCTGCAAGTTCCCCTCCAAGCCACTCACCATCCTGACTTGGAAATATATCGCCATTCCTTCGCAGTCGCTGGGTCAAAATCCTGGAATTCCCTCCCTAACAGCATTGTGGGGCAACCCACAGAACATGGACTTCAGCGATTCAAGAAGGCAGCTCACCACCACCTTCTCAAGGGCAACTAGGGATGGGCAATAAATGCTGGCCAGCCAGTGACGCCCATGTCCCATGAATGAATTTTTAAAAAGACTTGGCAGCATCTGTGAAATGGAAAGGGAAACAGAATTAACATTTCAGGTCAATAACCCTTCATTCGAAAGGAGAAAAGATAGAAAGCTAATAGCTTCTGAGCAAGTGAAAGGTGGGTGGAGGAAGGAAGAATAAAAGGGAAGGTTTGTGCTGGGGGTGGGTGGAGGGCAGGAATTAAATGTCAAATGATTGAATGACAGAAGATTCCATGGTACAAGAGCTGAAGTGAATGATAATGGGTATAGAAAATAACTAAAAGATATATCCAGATGTGGAGAGAATGGCTGGAGAGCAGCCATCTGAATACAAATTGAAGAAATAAAGAAAGTAACTAGAAAAAAGCAAACCAAGAAAAGCAACATGAAACAAAATGGAGGCAGATATTTTAATGTAGATTTGTCGATTCCAGCATTAAGTCCAGGAGGTTGTATCGTGTTAAGCCAAAAGGTGAGGTTCTGTTCCTCAAGTCTGCATTGGAATGAATATAATATTCTTCTCGAATCCTTTCTACGACCAGTTTACTTTCTGCTATTTTAAACCTGACAGGTTTGTTCGGCTTGTCACAGAGCACTTCACAGTTCAAGTTCAGGATGGCAGCAAGGTGGAGAATTAAACTGACAAGCAACAGAGGAATTTAGGGTCATGCTTGCAGAATGAACAGAGGTGTTCCAGAAAGCAGTCACCCGATCTGCGTTTGGTCTTCCCAGTGTAGAGGAGACCACTTCATGAGCAACGGACATGGTGGGGCGAATCTTGGTGGTGGCGGACCATAGAAAGGTCCGTTGACCTTGGGCGGGACTTTCCGGTTTTGGGACGAGCAAGGCCCGAAAGTTCCCCCAGGATATTAAATTGAAAAAAGTACAAATAAATTGCTGCTTCAACTCGAAGGAGTGTTTGGGGCCTTGAATGGTGAGGAGGGAAGAGGTAAAAGAATGACCATAAGACCATAAGACATGGGAGCAGAATTAAGCCACTTGGCCCATCGAGTCTGCTTTGCCATTCAATCATGGCTGACATTTTTCTCATCCCCATTCTCCTGCCTTTTCCCTATAACCCCGGATCCCCTTATTAATCAAGAACCTTTCTATCTCTGTCTTAAAGACACTCAATGACCTGGCCTCCACAGCCTTCTGCGGCAAAGAGTTCCACAGATTCACCACTCTCTGGCTGAAGAAATTCCTCCTCATCTCTGTTTTAATGGATCGTCCCTTTAAGCTGAGGTTGTGCCCTTTGGTTCTAGTCTTTCCTACTTGCAGAAATATCCTCTCCACAATGAGTTTTGCATCTCCTGTATTTGCATGTGTGGACTGGAATTTTCCTGTCCTGCCGGCCATGGGAATCGTAGCAGGCGGAACATAGACCATACAAAGGTCCGTTGACCTCGGATGGGATTTTCCAGCCTTGGGTCGAGAGTGGCCGGAAAATCCCCCAAAGTGTTCAGTTGTTCTGTATTTGATTATGTGAGTCTGTTGACTATTGATGTGCACTGTGCTTGATTGGTTAAGCCTGGGTGCGAACTCAGAGGAAAAGTAAACAAAAATGCAGAAAGAGCTGGAAACAAAGAGCTAAGGCATGGAGTAGACATTTTAAAACATTGTGAATAAAACCTGTTACACACATAGAAACTAGTGTCATCTCTGCTTGAATCCAAATATTCAAAAGCATGGGAAGATTCCATAGGAAAGGGTGTTGGCGTAATTGAGGAGAGGACCAGAGTGTTTCAGAAGGAATGGGACCTTCAGAATGCTGAAAGAGATGGACAGGCATGTTGTGTTTGGTGGTAGCAAAATGCTGGAGACAAACCTTCCCTTCAGGAGACAAATGGTTCATTCAGTAATGAAGTTACCGAGCTAAACTTGACAATAGACATTGAAGTTCTGCACCCAGAGTACTTTCTGAGACACTGCAACCCTCAGTGCTTCTTCCAAGTTTTGCAAATGGGCACCATTGGCTAGACCACCACATACTGTCCAACCCTAATTGCCCTTGAGAAGGTGGTGGCGAGCTGCCATCTTGAGCCATTGCAGTCCATGTGGGGTAGGTACACCCAGAGTGCTGCGAGGGAGGAATTCCAGAATTTTGACCCAGCGACATTCAACCCATGTGTTTGCTGCCCTTATCGTTCTAGTTGTAGAGATCGTAGGTTTGGAATGTGCTGCCTAAGGAGACTTGATGAGTTCCTTGAGTGCTCCTTTTTGATGCTGCCACTGTTCGTCGATGGTGGAGAGAGTGAGTGTTTGTGGATGGGGTGCCAATCAAGTGAGCTGCTTTGTTTTGGATGGTGTTGAGCTTTTTGCTTGTTGTTGGAGCTGTTCTTATCCAGGGCAGTGGAGAGTATTTCATCACTTGTGCTTTGAAGACAGGCTTTGGGGAGTCAGGGGGTGAGTTACTCACCGCAGGATCCCTAGTCTCTGACCTGCTCTTGTAGGCACAACTGATCCTGTTAAGTTTCTAGTCAATGGTAATCTCCTGGATGTTGATAGTGGTGTTCAATATGGGGTAGTACTGATCCATCAGCTTAGGGAGGGCAGTCAGTGGTAATTAGCGGGATGCATCCTTGCCTTTGTTTGCCAAGATGCTGTGAGTTAATATTCAAGACTCTAAGCTCACCTCCCTCTCTATATCGGACAGCACTATGCTGTCACCTCTGGTGTCCTGCCAGTGGGACAGTGCATAACTCGACAATGTGATGGACGAGTCTGGGATGTTGGCTGAAAGGTATGGTTCTGTGATTATCATGGTTGATCAATCTGTGTGGCAACTCTCTCAATTCTGGCACAAGTCCCCAAGTGTAAACAAGGTAGACTTTGCCAGGTCAACAGGGCAGTATAGTGGCACATTGGTTATCGCTGCTGCCTCACAGCACCAGGGACCTGGGTTCAATTCCGGCCTCGGGTCAGTGTCTGTGTGGAGTTTGCACATTCTCCCCGACTGCGTGGGTTTCCTCCGGGTGCATCGGTTTTCTCCCATGGTCCAATGATGTGCAAGTTAGGTGGATTGGCCATTGCTCCTTAGTGTCCAAAAGATGTGTAGAAAAGGTGGATGTCCGCACGCATGAGGACGGCCTCAACCGGGATCTTGGGTTCATGTCACACTATCTGTAACCCCCACAACTTGTCTGGGCTTGCAAAATCTCATTAACTGTCCTGGCTGGAGACAATATACATCTCTTTAACCTGTGCTGAACCCTCTCTCCACTCACATTGTCTGTATCTTTAAGACTCGATTACCTGTAAAGACTCGCATTCCAACCATTATTTTGTAAATTGAGTTTGTGTCTTTATATGCCCTGTTTGTGAACAGAACTCCCACTCACCTGATGAAGGAGCAGCGCTCCAAAAGCTAGTGACTTTTGCTACCAAATGAACCTGTTGGACTTTAACCTGGTGTTGTGAGACTTCTTAATGCACAGGGTTACAGGGATAAGGTGGGGGTGGGCCTGGGTAAAATGCTCTTTCGGAGTGTTGGTGCAGACTCGATAGATCAAATGGCCTTCTTCTGCATTGTGGAGATTCTATGGTTCTAATTGGGCTAGGTGCACCATTGTGGTGTCCAATGCTTAGGTCAGTACTGGGTGGTCCAGTCAGTTTTAATCTTATTGTTGCTTGATGTAGCAGCTTTGAATAGCTGAGTGGCTTGTTCAACCAGTTCAGAGGGCAGGTAAGCATCCACAATATATCTGTGCGTCCAAAGGCACATATAGACCAGGCTAGGTTAGGACAGCAGATTTCCTTCCTGAATGGTCCCAGATGATAATTTTATTGCAATCCATGTTTCTAAACTTTCCAGATTTATTTAATTAACGGCATTTAGAGTTCCCAGCTGCCATGAAGGGTTGCAAACTCACTCTGGTTATTAGTCCAGTACATAACCACCACATTACTGTATGTGTCATAAATAATGGTTTGCAAAGACATCCAACTGGCAATAGGTGTGAGGGTTGTGAGCTGTCCGACTGGTGCGATATATCACTGCTAAACAAAACCTTTTCTATAGGCGGTAATTACAGTGATCGTTCACAGCAGTGAAAACAAAAATTATTTTACACCTCAAAATCCCTTCTGACAAAAAACAAAGAGCAATGAATCAGACTGCAAGTCATGACCTTGCTGGGATGAGTCAGGCTGATTTCCAATACTTTTTACAACATGGACGGAATAAAAGCCAGCTTCTCTGCCAAAACACACACTCCCCACACCTCCCCCCGCCCCGACCCCCCCCGCCCAACACCCCCCCATGAGGAGAGACTTGACATATTGCTCAAAGTGTTAGGACGTTAATATGTTCATAGTAAATAATGAAGTCTATTTTTCCATTGACATCCATGCTGGAGACAGCACGGGTCACTGCCCTCCCCAAAAATCTCCGGAGTACCTTCTAAATTACCGCAGAATAACAGGCGAACAGCCTGCGCGGATCAGGCTGAAAATGACTAATTCATGTTTATCAAGAGACAGAAATAGAAGCAGAAGCGGAATGAATCAGTCAGCAGATTGGATCAGTAATAGAAAATGTGATTTCTCACCAGTGATTTAAAACTGTTCCAAAACAATAAATACCAAGCACTTTGGTGATATGTCGGCATAACATTCATAACTTGGACCGTCTATCCTGAATAAACGTGGGAAGGAATTCCCGGATTCCCCAAAGCCTCTGGCCTGTGGTCAAGTGAGAAGGAACCGCTCTCTTTTCCTTGTAGTCCACGCTAGCATAAGACATCGTAAACGCATACTGTGAACAATTAGAGAGAGAATAAGAACATGCGTTTACACAATGTCTTCCATGGCCTAAAGCATTTCACAGCTCATTGAATAGTTCTGAAGCATAGTCACAAACACGGCATCCAAATTGCACACTGTAAAATTCCACAAACAGCAATGAGATGATGTGGAGTTGCCGGTGTTGGACTGGGGTAGTCACAGTAAGTAGTCTCACAACACCAGGTTAAAGTCCTTCAGGTTTATTTGGTAGCACGAGCTTTCGGAGCACTGCCCCTTCATCAGGTGAGTCCTGATGAAGGGGCAATGCTCCAAAAGCTCACACTGCCAAATAAACCTGTTGGACTTTAACCTGGTGTTATGAGACTACTACCAATGAGATGAAAGGCAAATAAGCGCTTTTTTTCCAATATGTAATGTTGAGGGACAAATGCTGACCAGGACATTGGAAAAACACATTTAAGTTTCAGTGTCACAAGTAGGCTTACATTAACGCTGCAATGAAGTTACTGTGAAAATCCCCTAGTCGCTACACTCTGGCGCCTGTTCAGGTACACTGAGGGAGAATATAGCGTGGCCAATGCACCTAATCAGCATGTCGGACTGTGGGAGGAAACAGGAGCACCCGGAGGAAATCCATGCAGACATGGGGAGAATGTGCAGACTCTGCAAGGACAGTGACTCAAGCTGGAATCAAACCTGGGTCCCTGACGCTGTGAGGCAGCAGTGCTAACCATTGTGCATCTGCTGTGCTTCATAGGATTCCATGCAATCCACCTGAGAAACCACATGGGGCATTGGTCTGATAAGCAGGTTCTAGAGCAGTGTGGCACTCCCTCAATACTGTATGAGTTAGCTTTATGCGCTCCTGGACTGGATTTTACTGCCTCCTGTCAGCATATATTTCAAGGTGGAGCAGGGGGATTTTAATATAAAGCAGGGGTCCACTATCTTCCTGTCTACCCCTGACCTGTCTCATATAGTAAGAGTTTTAACAACACCAGGTTAAAGTCCAACAGGTTTATTTGGTAGCAAATACCATTAGCTTTCGGCGCGCTGCTCCTTCATCAGATGGAGTGGAAATGTGCTCTCAAACAGGGCACAGAGACACAAAATCAAGTTACAGAATACTGATTAGAATGCGAATCCCTACAGCCAACCAGATCTTAAAGATACAGACAATGTGGGTGGCATTGTCATGCCAATCACCAGGCAAGACTGTTCTCTTCCTGTGGGGGAGCACTTCAGCAGTCACGGGCATTCAGCCTCTGATCTTCAGGTAAGCGTTCTCCAAGGCGGCCTTCACGACACACGACAGTGCAGAGCCGCTGAGCAGAAACTGATAGCCAAGTTCCGCACACATGAGGACGGCCTAAACCGGGATGTTGGATTTATGTCACATTATCAGTAACCTCCACAGCTTGCCTCCTGGACTTGCGGGCTGTCCTGTCTGGAGACAATACACATCTCTTTAACCTGTGCTTAATGCTCCCTCCACCCACAATGTCTGTATCTTTAAGATCTGGTTGGTTGTAGGGATTCACATTCTAATCAGTATTCTGTAACTTGATTTTGTGTCTCTGTGCCCTGTTTGAGAGTACATTTCCACTCTATCTGATGAAGGAGCAGCGCTCCGAAAGCTAATGACATTTGCTACCAAATAAACCTGTTGGACTTTAACCTGGTGTTGTTAAAACTCTGACTGTGTTCACCCCAGTCCAACGCCGGCATCTCCACATCCTGTCTCATATAGTACAGTGGATGGGGACACAATAAGCAGTCCACCCACCCTGTGACCTATTGAGCCCCTTAAAAGGCCAAATTATGTTCACTTAAGGGTCACTTTCTTGCCAGGCGATACAATGATGTTTGTAAATTCTCCCCGTGTCTGTGTGGGTTTCCCCCAGGTGCTCTGGTTTCCTTTCACAATCCAAAGGTGTGCAGGTTAGGTTGATTGGCTATGCTAAAATTGACCTTAGTGTCAGGGGGATTAACAGTATAAACATGTGGGGGTGACAGGAATAGGACTTGGGTGGGATTGTGGTCGGTGCAGACTCAATGGGCCGAATGGCATGGTAGGGATTCTATGATTCAATGATTCTGTCTCCACCGCTATTTTACGTGCAGTTTGAGAAGTCAGAGGCAGGGTGGATAGCCTGGCAGCTTATACTGCGTGGGTTACTATTGGGCAGAAAGGAGGAGTAGTTCCTTCAGTAAGGTCCACTGTGCCTATCAAACACAGTCCCCCAAGACCATACCTCCCCTTAAACCCCACCTCTGATGTCTAAAACCTGTGCTTCCACTTCCTTCCCTTTAATGAGGTGGCCATCTTAGAATATAAACTCCCTGTTTAAGGCAGTAATGGACTGGCCAATCAGGGAGCCCTGCCTGTGTAGAGAATGTGGGGTGTCAGGGTTACTGGAGCTCCGGATTAAGACTCTGTACGAGGAAGTGCCTTTTGGAGTGTGGCTGACTACGTAAATAATATATGTTTGGTGAAGGTAAACCGGCCTCTGAGGGATTATTTCACCCCCACCCCTGCGGTCAACCGCTGGGGTCTTCAAACCAGGCCCTGCCAAAACCCTTAAGTCTGGGCCCCATCAGTCTTACTCCTCGGGGAGTTGCTGTACCAGCAGTCACCACAACTCAATCCTGGCGCTGTTGGCACTGCAGAGCTGCTGGCCAATCAGATTGGCTGACTAGGGCAGGTCTTCCATCCAGATGGGGTTGGAAGTCTGTAAGATTAGGTAAATCCACCTTTTAATGGACATTAGGACAATATGGAGAAGTTGGTCAAAACTGGCTGAAGTACAGACAAACTTAAAATTCTGTGTTTCAGGACAAATGGATTTAAAATGGCTGCAAACAAGACATTGACAGACAAAGAGATACACAGCCTTATCAAATCCATCTGGGAGTTGCTTGAGCAGGCAAAGGACAATGAGTCATGGGCAAAACTAGCCTGCTCGTTATGCAAAAACGGGCTCTGCTAGACATGGCTCGGAACAAAACGGAGGACGGAGTACCCTTCGTCGTCCAGTACTTCCCTGGAGCGGAGAAGCTATGACATCTTCTCCGGAGCCTTCAACATGCCATTGATGAAGACGAACATCTCGCCAAGGCCATCCCCACACCCCCACTTCTTGCCTTCAAACAACTGCACATCCTCAAACAGACCATTGTCTGCAGCAAACTACCCAGCCTTCAGGAGAACAGTGACCACGACACTACACAATCCTGCCACAGCAACCTCTGCAAGACATGCCGGATCATCGACACGAATGCCATCATCTCACGGGAGAACACCATCCAACAGGTACACGGTACATACATCTGCAACTCGGCCAATGTTGTCTACCTATACACTGCAGGAAAGGATGTCCCAAGGCATGGTACATTGGGGATATCATGCAGACACTACGACAACGGATGAATGAACACTGCTCGACAATCACCAGGCAAGAGTGTTCTCTTCCTGTTGGGAGCACTTCAGCAGTCACGGGCATTCGGCCTCTGATCTTCGGGGAAGCGTTCTCCAAGGCGGCCTTCACGACACACGACAGTGCAGAGCCGCTGAGCAGAAACTGATAGCCAAGTTCCGCACACATGAGGACGGCCTAAACCGGGATGTTGGATTTATGTCACATTATCAGTAACCTCCACAGCTTGCCTCCTGGACTTGCGGGCTGTCCTGTCTGGAGACAATACACATCTCTTTAACCTGTGCTTGGCCCTCTCTCCACTCACATTGTCTGTACCTTTAAGGCTTGATCACCTGTAAAGACTCGCATTCCAACCATTATTTTGTAAATTGAGTTTGTGTCTTTATATGCCCTGTTTGTGAACAGAACTCCCACTGACCTGATGAAGGAGCAGTGCTCCGAAAGCTAGTGGCTTTTGCTACCAAATAAACCTGTTGGACTTTAACCTGGTGTTGTGAGACTTCTTACGTGTTTACCCCAGTCCAACGCCGGCATCTCCACATCATCGGAACCAAAGAACAATGCTACCCATAACAACATCTATGGACAGTACACATTATAGACTCCAAGTTGTCTGCAAAATCCAACGGGTTTGTGTCTTGCAAAACCATCCTGATGGGAAAGCGATCAACACCTCCTGAGGCTCATCCAAACTATTTTGCACCCCATCAGCTCTAAGCACTCCCATCAATTAGACCAACCATTGGGAGAAGCCTGCCTGAAGTTGAAAGGCTGCATCTTTTAAAATTGAATTAAGACAGAAGACACTTAACTTTTAGGCAGTTCAGTTCATTTTCTTCACGACTCCAGCCAGAGACTCGTCTCCGACCTACCACAACCTAGAATAGCTGGCAATGAGGCTTGAAGGTCGGACACAGTGGAAGAACCACCAAAGAAAGAAATTCAACAAGTACTTCCCAGTAAAAATCCAAGACACAAGAAACCGCCGCATCTGCGGACACAACCCAAGACTGAAGGCTGGGCAAAGACTTTTATGCCTACCTGACCACACGACCAAGGTGCAAGACGGCCTTGGCTTTTTCTTAAAGGCAGTACTGCCCCTTTGACCACTGGAGTGGTGAGTATAATCTGCAGTCTGCAGAAATCCCCAATTAGCCAAGTGTTGAGGAAGGGTGGTTGGCAATTGTGTAAAATTGTGTAAACGTAAAAATATCTGTTGTGTCGTTATAGTTTCTTCCTTCCATAGCATCGTAACCCATCGGGTCAGAGGGGAAGCATGTTGTGAGATCCAGCTTAGGTTTTATATTTGCTTTCAGCAGATAACACACACGTACAAACACACATGTACACACACACACACCACACACACAAACATGCACGCACACACAAACATGCACACGCAAACACATAGAACATAGAACATTACAGCGCAGTATCGGCCCTTCAGCCCTCGATGTTGCGCCGACCTGTGAAATCAATCTAAAGCCCCTCTAATCTACACTATTCCAATATCATCCATATGTTTATCCAATGACCATTTAAATGCCCTTAATGTTGGCGAGTCCACTACTGCTGCAGGCAGGGCATTCCACGCCCTTACCACTCTCTGAGTGAAGAACCTACCTCTGACATCTGTCCTATGTCTATCACCCCTCAATTTAAAGCTATGTCCCCTCGTGCTAGCTATCACCATCCGAGGAAAAAGGCTCTCACTATCCACCCTATCTAATCCTCTGATCATCTTATATGCCTCTATTAAGTTAGCTCTTGACCTTCTTCTCTCTAACGAAAACATAGACACAATTGTTCAATTAGGGCAGCATGGTGGCAGATCTGGTTAATAACATTCCTTCCTAAATAAAATTTGGCCTTTTGTGTCACCCAATCGTCTCTCTCCTTTCATGCTGGTGAATCACAAAGCTAGAACATAATTCCAGAGTCTAGAACCTACAAGTCCCATCCTGAAACCATTAAGGTTGCTCCCAGTGTGATATCATTATTGGAGCAGCCGGGTTTTGGAGGAACATGCAGACGGCTGATCTTTCAGTCAGAGGGGTGGAGCATACAGCAGCCTATAACATCCAGCCTGTTGTCTCTGAAGTGGAGCTGGAACCCACAATGCTGCCACTGTGCTGAGCCAAGGCTAACAACTTCATCAGGAGTTACCCACTGTGAACCATCCCCTGCAGCGATAGATACTGTCATATCAGCAGGATCAGAGGGGAAGCATGTTGTGAGATCCAGCTGAGGTTTTATATTTGCTTTCAGCAGATAACACACACATACAAACACACATGTACACACACACACACATACACACACAAACACGCACACACAAACACACACAAACACACACATACAAATGCAGACACACAAACATGCACACACAAATACACACATACAAACATGCACGCACACACACACATAGACACAATTGTTCAATTAGGGCAGCATGGTGGCACAGTGGTTAGCACTGCTCCCTCAAAGTGCTAGGGATCCAGGTTCAATTCCAGCCTCGGGTCACTTTCTATGTGGTTTAACGTTCTCCTTGTGTCTATGTAGGTTTCCTCCCAGTGCTCCGGTTTTCTCCCACTTTCCAAAAATGTGCAGGTTAGTTGGATTGTCCATGTTAAATTGACCCGTAGTGTCAGGGGGGTTAGCAAGGTGAGGTTATGGGGATAGGGCCTGGGTGGGATTGTTGTTGATACAGACTCGATGGGCCCAATGGCCTCCTTCTGCACTGTAGGGTTTCTACAGTTCTATGTAGGTATTTATATTCATGTGTTTTAACTTTTTAAGCAGAATAGTAAAGTTTGTAGCATCTGCAGACATACAGCATTCCACTGGCCCACTATTCATTTACCTGATTACTGTTTAAAGAAAGATCCTGTCTTGTCAGTTTAATAACAGTAAGAAGTCTCCAGGTTAAAGTTGTGGTGAACCATCGTTGGTTCCCACTGGATAGTACTGAGCCAGGGGCTGGCCAGTACTACAAGGATGTACATATGTTACTGTTGGGTTGTGCTATTGTTGCTGTTGGGGTTAGGGTGGGGTTGTTACACCTTTGTACTGTAGTGTTGTGGCACATCCCAGTCGGGCTCCGCCTCCTGGGAGAGGTATAAGAGTCCCTGCTCTGGCCGGGACCCCTTCAGTCTGGGATAGTGTATATAATTACTGGCTGCTTCATTACAGTAAATAAAAGCCTTTCATTTACCGAGCTTCAGGCCTCGTGTTTGAGTAGCGCATCAAAAGTCCAACAGGTTTATTTGGTAGCACAAGCTTTCGGAGTGTCGCTCCTTCTTCAGGTGAGTGAGGAGTTGTGTTCACAAATAGGGCATACATAGACACAGACTCAATTTACAAGATAATGGTTGGAATGCGAGTCTTTACAGGTAATCAAGTCTTAAAGGTAGAGACAATGTGAGTGGAGAGAGGGATAAGCACAGGTTAAAGAGGTGTGTATTTTACCAACAGGGGGGTGATTTTCCGAACTCGCCGCGCATGTCGTGAATCACACCAATCCTGGAAAATAGCGCGCAGACCTAAACATCGGCGTCGTGCCCGGCGCCAAGCAGTTTGCAATCGTCCCGTCCACTACTGGCACAAGCCAGATCGCACCCAGAAAGGGCACAAAGCTGATTAGCATATTTAAAGTAGCATTTAAAAATACATAGTCTATTTGACACCCGATTCTACCAGCTCCTGGGATCTTCCAATTTTAGGCGTGATGCGAGACTGGCAAGAATCAATACTGGTCTCCATTAGCAGACACCAGGTACGATAGATAGTCACACCGGGGAGCTCGGAGGCCTTTGAAGCCCTCAGGTGGTTGATAACAAGGCTGGGCAGTGTCCACCTGGCAATGCCCACTGGGCACTCTGACGGTGCCAATTGAGTGCTGCCAGTTGCTCGGGGCAGTGCCATGTGGGGAGGGGTGGGGGGCCTGGGTGGAAGTTCAGGCCAGAGTGGAGATGGGACCTGAGTGGAGTCTATGCAGGGGGGCTATGATGGGGGAGGGGGGCTATGCAGTGGGTGTCGTGAAGTGGAGGTCATCCGGGGGTGTCGTGTCAGGGGTCACGATGGGGTGGGGTCATGTCATGAGCCATGATGGGGGGGCATGTTGGGGGTCCCAATGTCCCAATGCCAACGATTTGTGTCATGAGGGGGTGGGAAAACATGCCACTGATGAGTGGGGGAATCCTGATGTCCATAAGAGGAGGGAAGGGTCTCACAGTGCACTGTGTGAAATAAGTCAGTGGAAGCCAGTATTCCTTCACCAGATTCCCTTTTATTTACAGGCTCTATTTAAGTTCAGAGAGTGCTATGAGCTCTGAGTCAGCATTCGGAGAGCCAGGAGCCCTGACACTTCCAGTTATATAAACAACAATGGCTGCCTGATTGGACAAGCAATAAAGAGTTCAATCAGAGAGTTCATATTCTAAGAGGCCAACCTCAATGGCCTTGTTGACGTTACACTGTGGGATCGAGGTGCCCTTCCAAAATGGTGCCCGATTGCAGTCTGGACCACGTCTGAGAGGCCAGCGCGGCTCACTCCGGTATTCTCGCCGTTATGGCACTTTTTTGGGGGGACAATTCCACCCCAGAGCTTTGGTCCAATAAAATATCCATTCACCCTCATTCCAAAAGTGAGGAGGTCATGCGATCATTTCCATTCAGGATTCTCTGTTCAATCCCTGGGTTATGCTACATTTTCCGAGCAGATTAAAATTCATCTGGAATCATGGAGGTGCCTGTTTGTTTACAGAATTCCTCATTGCTAAATTATATATCTAACGGAAAAAGACAGAAATGTAACATCCAGCTATCGATTTGATTTTTGATTTGATTTGATTTATTATTGTCACATGTATTAACATACAGTGAAAAGTATTGTTTCTTGGGCGCTATATAGACAAAACGTACCATTCATAGAGAAGGAAATGAGAGCATGCAGAATGTAGTGTATAGCTAGAGTGTAGAGAAAGATCAACTTAATGCAAGGTAAGTCCATTCAAAAATCTGACAGCAGCAGGGAAGAAGCTGTTCTTGAGTCGGTTGGTATGTGACCTCAGACTTTTGTATCTTTTGCCCGACGGAAGAAGGTGGAAGAAAGAATGTCCGGGGTGCGTGGGGTCCTTAATTATGCTGGCTGCTTTGCCGAAGTAGCAGGAAGTGTAGACACAGTCAATGGATGGGTGGCTGTTTCTTGGGCGCTATATAGACAAAACGTACCATTCATAGAGAAGGAAATGAGAGCATGCAGAATGTACTGCATTGTTAGAGAGTTTGAAAGAGTTAGAATGAAGTTTTAGAAACATAGAACGAGAGTAAAAGATAGAATTAGAAGGTTTGCTGGGCACAGCTTGCAAGAAGTCGCCTCGCGCCATCTTGGAAGACAGTTTTTAGTCACCTGTCCTAACCTCCTCAGTACCAATTAGCAGCTGTATTCTCTTTGTGTGAAGACGTTTGGGTTGATGCTTTTGATTTAATTTAATTGTTTAAACTCGAAAGAGTTGGGATCATCCTTGCCCTCAAGGTGCCATGTAAATGCAGGTTTGTGCAATTGTTGTGGGACACTGTAATGCCCAGTTTCCCCGCAATATTTTCTCCAAATCAGTGGTAAAATAAAGGTAACCATCAATCAATACAAATTATTTTCCAAAGCAGCAGCGCTGCTGTTGTGCAAATGTTAAAAATGAACAAATTTCAAAGGCATCGGGGAGGGGATTTTATGGCCTCACTCCAGCGAGACCAGAAATCCCTGCCCGAGGTAAACGGACATTTCCGCTCCGACTCCGTGGCGGGCAGAGCGGTAGAATTCTGGCAATATTCTCTTTAATAATAGGGAGAGACAGGGCTATAGTGGTATTATTGCTGGATAAGTAATCCAGAGACCCTGGGTAATGATCTGGGGACCCAGGTTCGAATCCCACCACGGCAGATGGTGAAATCGGAATTTGATAAAAATCTGGAATTATAAGTCTAATGATGACCATGAAACGATTGTCGTAAAAACCCATCTGATTCACTAGTGTCCTTTAAGGAAAGAAATCTGCCGCCCTTACCTGGTCTGACCTACATGTGACTCCAGTCCCTCAGCAATGTGGTTGACTCTTAACTGCCCTCAGGGATAGGCAATAAATGCTGGCCCAACCAGTGACGCCCACATCCCATGAATTAATTTCAAAGAAAGAATTAATCCAATGGTCCACACAACGACACTATTATGTTGTTTTCGTGTGGCCAGCTTCTGGAGTTGTCAAAAGAGGCTTCAGACTTTGTTAGGAACAAGGAAGGTATTTATTGAACAGCAAAGCTTAGGTACAGGAGGGTTGCAACTCTGGGCTGCGCTGGAGCAGTGTTCCAGTCCTTACATGCTTACTAAGGAAATTTGGATGTCAGCTATGGCTCTCACCAACTTTTACAGATGCACTATAGAAAGCATTCTTTCTGGATATATCACAGCTTGGTATGGCTCCTGCTCTGCCCAAGACTGCAAGAAACTACCAAAGGTCGTGAATGTAGCCCAATCCACCACGCAAACCAGCCTCCCATCCATTGACTCTGTCTACACTTCCCGCTGCCTCAGCAAAGCAACCAGCATAATTAAAGACCCTACGCACCCCGGACATTCTCTCTTCCACCTCTTCTGTCGGGAAAAAGATAAAAAAAGTCTGAGGTCATGCACCAACCAACTGAAGAACAGCTTCTTCCCTGCTGCCATCAGACTTTTGATTGGACCTACCTTGCATTAAGTTGATCTTTCTCTACACCCTAGCTATGACTGGAACATTCTGCACTCTCATTTCCTTCTCTATGAACGGTATGCTTTGTCAGTATAGCGTGCAAGAAACAATACTTTTCACTGTATACTAATACATGTGACAATAATAAATCAAATAAAATCAAAACATGGCTGTTCGATGATTCTGCCTGAGAGAGGACTCCACCCTCAGATGTGAGTCCTCAATTTCCATTGGTTTCTCAAGTCAGGTGATTCTCTTCTGCTGCACTCTCTTAAAGACAATTATGGAATCATAGACTCCCTACAGTGCAGAAGGAAGCACATCTAGTCTGCACTGACTCTCTGACAAAGTATCTTACCGAGATCCTCACCCCCACCCTATCCCTGTAACCCCACACATTTACTATGGCTAATCCATCCAACCTACACATCTTTGGATACTAAGGGGCAATTTAGCATGGCCAATCCACCTAACCTGCACATCTCTGGACAGTGGGGGGTAACTGGGGCACCCGGAGGAAACCCACACAGATAAAGGGAGAACGTGCAAACTCCACACAGACAGTCACCCAAGGCCAGAATTGAACATGGATCCCTGGCACTGTGAGGCAACAGTGCTAACCACTGTGCCACCATGTCACCCCAAACATAGACAACAGATACATTGTATAATACTGAAAAATCATGGTAAGTCAGACTCAGAGAACACAAACTTCCACTTGAGACAAAGTGGTTAACCAATTCCGGTCTCAGAGTACAAATCCCATTGAACGCTGCCAGTAATAAACTGAAATTCCACACTGGTAACTCTGGATTAGCCAAGCTTGACTACGCTTGTCATGTGACTGCACTTACCAATTAGATCACCACACAGCACAAATCCATGGAGCACTGAGCAAGCCATTATGTGGTGTTGAGATCTCCCTGTGAAAGGACATGCAAATCCTGCGAGTATGGCTGAACCTGTGAGAAAGTTAAAAGTGTTGTGGAGGGAAAGTGATGTTGGGCGACACGGTGGCACAGTGGTTAGCACTGCTGCCTTACAACGCCAGGGACCCGGGTTCAATTCCGACCTCGGATCACTGTCTGTGTGGAGTTTGCACTTTCTCCCCATGTCTGAGTGGGTTTCCTCCGGGTGCTTGAGTTTCCTCCCACAGTCCAAAGATGTGCAGGTTAGGTTGAATTGGCCATGCTAAATTGCCCCTTAGTGTCAGAGGGATTAACAGGGTAAATGTTATGGAATAGGGCCTGGGTGGGATTGTGGTCGGTACAGACTCAATAGGCCGAATGGCCTCCTTCCGTACTGTGGGGATTCTATGATAAGTCGGTTAGGATCGTATTCACTGGAGTTTAGAAGAATGAGAGGGGACGTTCCCGGTGGTGCGGGGAGTCCAGAACTAGGGATCATAGTTTGAGGATAAGGGGAAAGAAAACCTTTTAGGAATGAGGTGAGGAAACATTTATTCACCCAAAGAGTGGTGAATGTGTGGAATTCACTACCACAGAAAGTAGTTGAGTCCAAAACATGTGATTTCAAGAAGAAATTAGTATAGCTCTTGGAGCTAAAGGAATCTAGGGATATGGGGAGAAGGCAGGTTCAGGATATTGAATTTGATGATCAGCCATGATTAAAATGAATGGTGGAGCAGGCTCGAAGGGCCGAATGGCCTACTCCTGCTTCTAGTTTCGATGTTTCTATGTTTGATACAGCAAGCGCAAAGCCGAAAGCAAGCATCGCGAAGGAGTGGGAGATTCCACCATCATGTTTGTTCACCATTATGAAACTCATGAGAAATATCTTGGAACAGTTTGACCAACAGTTCAAATGCCCACCCGCCTGTTTCCCTAACCAGTACCTCAAAGGCCCATGGAGATGCCTCAGGACTTGGTATTTCCGCGTGAAAATACCACAAATCCTGTTTGTCTGCACAGACAGCATGTTGGACTGGATCATACGGATCCAAAGGTAGCACATTATGGAGAAAAAGTCATGGGCGTTTTCTGGATCTAACTGCCAACATTGTTCGATGCAAAGCTCCAGCCTCTAATAAAGTCAGGCCATTGTGAGGTGCGAACAAATTGAATTTTCACACTTTTGCACACAATTACTGCTTTGCTATGCCTTCATTTGGCATTTGAATCTGTCAAATTTGACACAGACTGTGTCTGTAAGCATATTGATTTACATTTTGGCAATCAGGAAGCTCTCCTAAACCCACATTTGTGGGCCAATCCCATGGGATTTAACTCATCAGAATTTTACTATATTTGAACTACCCCAGCATTCATCCCACTGCCTCGGCAAAGCAGCCAGCATAATTAATGATCACACGCACCCCAGATATATTCTCTTCCACCTTCTTCAGTCGGGAAAAAATCTGAGGTCACGTACCAACCGACTCAAGAACAGCTTCTTCCCTGCTGCCGTCAGACTTTTGAATGGACCTACCTTGCATTAAGTTGATCTTTCTCTACACCCTAGCTACGACTGTGACATGACATAATGCACTCTCTCGTTTCCTTCTCTATGAACAATATGCTTTATCTGGAAAGCACGCAAAAAACAATATTATCATTGTATACTAATACAAGTGACAATAATAAGTCAAATCATGGAATAACTTAGAATCCTACAGTGCAGAAGGAGGCCACTCAGCCCATTGAGTGCACACCGACCACAATCCCACCCAGGCCTTATCTCCATAACCCCATCCATTTACCCTAGCTAATCCCCCTGACACTAATTACCCTCGCTAGTCCCCCTGACACTAAGGGGCAATTTAGCATGATCAATCTACCTAACCCACACATCTTTGGGCTGTGGGAGGAAACCAGATCACAACCCAGAGGAAACCCACACAGACACAGGGAGAACGTGCAAACTCCACACAAATAGTGACCCAAGCCGGGAATCGAACCCAGGTCCCTGGCGCTGTGAGGCAGCTGTGCTAACCACTGTGTTACCATGCCGCCTTTTTTTTCTGAGAACACACACAAAATTCCTTAACTCCTTTCAAACCTGCTGAAGAAAATTCCATTGCAGGATTCGCAGCACTGAAAGTGCATGTAATCTTTAAAATATGTAAAAAAAGAATTATGCATGATATCATGGATGTTTGTAACACAATGCTATTTTTGAGGTCCCTGCATACTACACCAATGCCCATAGCAGCACCAATGGGGGTGAGTGGGATCTGATTTTATTTCCTTTCTTTTGATCCATTGAGAACAGAGAGAATTATTTAGATGGAGTTCGGGGAATATCAGCACTGATTTCGGCAATATTGGACTAATTTGAAATTCTTCAATTTAACAGCACATTTTTGAAATAAAAAGCTGAAAGCAGAGCAGGATTGAGATAAATTTGAAAGTTATTATTCTGACAGAGGCTGAGATGGCACAGCATATTGGTGTATTCAGCATATAGGACTTGGGTAAGATGCTCTGTCGAAGAGTCGGTGCAAATTCGATGGGCCAAGTGGCCTCTATCTGCACTGTTGGGATCCAATGATTCCTGTGCCAGCCTCATACTAGAGCAAGCCCAAGTTATCACATTACCTGCTCTCTTCCCTGAGCTCTATGTCTCCCTATGCTTCAGATATCTTTTCTTCCCTCATAAACCAATGAGTTCTGCCTCAGCTACTGAGACAAAGCACTCCACGCTCCAATGAAAAGTTTATTTATTAGTCACAAGTAAGGCTTAATTGGTCTAATTCTGATTCAGGGAACCTGGGTCCCTGACGCTGTGAGGCAGCAGTGCTAACCGCTGCTGATGGGCAATTAACATCCATGAATCAGAATTAGGCCAATTTAGGCCCCACTCAGAGGCCATTTTGGCAATAGTATTTCCCCTTTGTCAGAGCAAACCTAGTGTGTAGGTTCCTGAGACTTGTGCTCAAAACCTAGCCAGTCACTTGCCATTATCAGATGTGTCATTCATTAATGGGTAGCTATCGGGCTGCTTCTGATTATTCCAATGATTCATAGGGAATTTAAAGATTCTGTCATATTTCAAAAAAGCAGGGTCTGTCAATATATAAAATAGAAATCTGGGTAGATATTTCAAGCAAGATTTATTTTACAACTGAGGGACGCTCCTGGGAGTATAAGGCAAGATGAACCACATGGCCTTCCTCTTCAGAGCTTTGGTCTTTCATCTCATTCCCATTACCCATATTCACATAAGGACCATTGTGTGACTACTGCACCATATGGGATGTAGTCTGAGATGTTTCTGAGAGATACGATACGGAGGTCTATGTGTGCAAGCATAAAAGCAAAATACCATGGATGCTGGAATTCGGAAATATAAACGGAAAATGTTGGAAATACTCAGCAGATCTTGAGGCTTCTGTGGATAGAGGAACAAGAGGTAAAAGGCTGAATTTTCCTGGGCTCCATAGAGACAGGCCAGAGGCAAGGAAGCTAGAAAGAGAGAGGGAAGCCGTGTCTGGACAGCTCCCTGACACATTCCCACCTCTGAGGTACTTTCATGAGAGCGGCATGGTGACACAGTGGTTAGCACCACTGCCTCACAGTGCCAGGGACTCGGGTTTAATTTTGGCCTCGGCTGACTGGCTGTAACTGGTTCTGCGAAGTCTGTACATTCTCCCCGTATCTGCGTGGGTTTCCTCCGGGTGCTCCGGTTTCCTCCCACACTCCAAAGATGTGCAGGTTAGGTGAATTGGCCATGTTAAATTGCTCCTTAATGTCAGGGGGGACTGGTAGCGTAAATACATGGGATTACGGGGATAGAGCCTGGGTGCAAATGTTGTCAGTGCAGACTCGATGGGCCGAATGTCCTCCTTCTGCATTGTAGGGGTTCTATGATTCTATGTACCCATTCTTGGGCTGGGAACAGGGTCAGCCGTCCACTCCATAATGGCGGACAGCCAATTAGGCCAATTTTGGCAATGGTATTTTCCTTTCGCAGAGCAGCACCACCTGGTGTGGAGGCTTCCAGGCGAGTTTCCCCTCCACTGGGCGGCCCTACTGATTCAGACATCATTATTTGTTCCACAGGCAAGATTTCCCATTATATTGTACCTCGCTATTAATCTGTTTTCAGGAAAAGATCAAAAAAAAATCTGGGAATCGGCAATTAGCAAAGTGCTCAAAGTATATGAAGCCCAAAATATTTGTTCAATGGTTCTGGTTCCGTCTGTCCATTCCACCCTGGTCGTTCGCCGATTGTTTCTTGCTGCATTAAAAAAAAACAAAGGAAGGTTTACATTTCTACATTTCACAACCTCAGGATGTCCCAAGGTGCTTTGCAATCAATGAATTGTTTCTTAAATGTAGCCACAGTAGAAAAGATAGCAGCCAATTTTCACACAGCAAAACCCGACAGACATACAGCAATGTGATAATGACCAGATAATCTGCTTCGAGTGACATTGGTTAAGGAGGATAATCTTTTGCCAGAATGCAGGGAAGAACTCCCCCTCCACTCTTCTTCGTAATACTGCTCTCAAATCTTTGTGTCCAACTCAGAGAACAGCCAGTGTCTCCTCTGAAGGGCAGCACCTATCTAATAGTCTTCTTGCATATGACAGCTTGCAGCTTTACAAGTGTGAATTCAAGTTTTGTTTTTTTTTAATACTTTTCCAATTCAATCAAATCAAATCCAATTCAGAGTCTCAACAAGTTGAGACATTTCAGATCCAGGCTGACAAGACAGGGCGAGCGACCAAACCACCCTGTCCTGGGCCTGATCTACATGAGCCAAGCTGATTGGAGAAGGGGGAGGTTCCTCCTCCAAGACTTGAACTCATTTGCATCTTAGCCAAAAGGCCGAGACGCCGCTTTTAAAAATTGCTTCATATGAAACATATGAAGCCTCAGCGTAACCTAATGACCTCGACCAAGTGCGGCCGACCATGGGCTGCCGACCATACTACACTTGATCTTAGCCAAAAGGCCGAGGAGCGATTGTGAATTCAAGTTGTGCAGCCAGGCCTCAGCACTCTGCACTGTTAGGTGATTGCTTTGAATCCTGCAGTGGGGTTTCATGGACCAGTTGCATTCACAATTTGGTGAACTGTCTGATTCGGGTGACCACAGTTAAAATTCCACTCGTAGGGGAGAGGTCTTTGTACGGAGAGTGTGGATCACGTTGAGTGTAGACTGCTGTTTTCGAGGGAGATGTTCGAACACTGGAAGCTCTATCGCCAGATCATGTGGGTAAGGTGGATTGGCCGTGCTAAATTGCCCCTTAGTGTCAGGGGGACTAGCTAGGGTAAATGAATGGGGTTATGGGGATAGGGCCTGGGTGGGATTGTGGTCGGTGCAGACTCGATGGGCCGAATGGCCTCCTCCTGCACTGTATAATTCTATTCTATGATTCTATTTGCCAGATCTTTGTTGGTGATATTGGTCTATTGACTTTGGAATTCTGCCTCAGAAGGATGTGGAGGCAGAGTCAGTGGATATTTTTAAGGTGGTGGTCGATAGATTCCCTAAGGTTATCGGGAGTAGATGGGAATGCGGAATTCAAAACATAAACAGATCAGCCGTGACTGTATCAAATGGCGGAGCAGGCTTGTGGGGCTAAATGGCCTATATCTGTTCCTATTCCGTAGATGTCCATTCAAAGGTTGCACTATTCTAACAATGTAGCAAGTCCTCACTACTACATTGGAAGTTGTGCTCAGTTTCCTTGGGTGGGACATGAACTCACATCTTTCTGACTCAGAGGTGAAAGTGCTCCACATTGAACCACTGCTGACTCCCATCGGCCATTCTGGGCAGTAAGTGATCAGCCAAGGACTGCTAGTGAGCATCTTAACTATGGAGAGAAATGTTTAAATCAATATTAGTAAGAAACCAGGGAAAGTAATGGTCCAAGGCAGATTAAGAACAGCAATGGTACTGTCAACAATATCATTAGGTCATGAGTAAAATTATTGTCAGGAAACAGCTGGACCCATGATGGACCAGTTAAGGAAACACATAGAAATCACAGAATGAATGAGCCAGATTATCTCCCCCGTGATGTGTTTTCCGGTGCCAGAGACAGCTCACCATTGGCCAGTGGCAGCATCTTCTGGGCCTGTCGCTATTTGTGTCGTTTTGAGTGGCTCATCCTTCCCATCAGTGCAGAACCTGCCATGGGGGTTGCCCTCAGTGGCACAGAGGATCCTGCCAGTGGGAAGGGCCAGAAAATCCCGCCCAATTACTTTGAAAGCAACTGAACAATATGCAATGGTAAAGACACCTTTAGGTGTCAAGGTTCAAGGGTTACAGGGAAAAGGCAGGAAAGTGGACGTGAGGAATGTTGGATCAGCCATGATCCGATTGAATGGCGGTGCAGGCTCGAGGGGCCGAATGGCCTACTCTTGTTCCTATTTCTTATGGTCTTATATCTTAAGGAATAGTGAATATCCCAAGAACACTTACAAATCCTTGGGGAGATATGGGCCACGATTCTCCCAAAAGTGCTGAATTGGTGGGAAAACTGTTCTAAATCCCGGTCGCGGCCCCCACAACAATTCCCGGGCCAGCCCCAACCCCCTCTGCCCTGGAACGCCCCACACCCCCCCCCAGCAATGGCGATCCCCCCATCCTCCTCACCCCGGCAGACCCTCCCCCCCCCGCTGATTCCCCAAAAAGTCCCGATAATGAACAAATATACATATTTAAAATACATGCAGAAAAGATTTAAATGCCTTCCTGCCAGTTTCCAGTGTGGTCTGGCCGGCTCTGGGAGATGCGCATGCGTTCCTGGCACATGCGCAAATCCCTGTTCAAGGCCGCAGACGCGCGTCTCCCACCGCAACCCGACAGAAAAGTTGCGGGCCGCGATGAGAGAATCGCGGTGATGGTTTCATGAAGATTGGGGAAAATGTGCTCCGTTCTCAGTGCTGGTGACATTGAAAATGTGCTTTCATCGTGAGTTTTAAAGAAATCAAAAGCAGATTATTTCAGATTTCACTAGAAATAGTGAGCATAAATCATGATTCCAATGCATGATAATATATGTGACAAAGTTTTCACTCCTTAACTTAGTTTGTTGCTGATGCAACTTCCGTTTTTGACAATAATTGAACATGTTTGAAACAGGAACTAAATCAAGCAATCATACAGTCCCTACAGCGCAGAAGGAGGCTATTCTGCCCATCAAGTCTGTACCGGCTCTCCAATAGAGCATTTTACTCAGGTCCACCCACTTCTCTATCCCCATAACCTCACATATTTACCCCACTAATCCCTCTAACCTACACATCCTGGAGCACTAAGGGCAATTTAGCATGACCAATCCACCTAACTTGCACATCCTTGGACTGTGGGAGGAAACTGGAGCACCCGGAGGAAACCCACGCAGACACGGGGAGAACGTGCAAACTCCACACAGGCAGTCATCCAAGGCTGGAATCGAACTCGGGTCCCCAGCGCTGTGAGGCAGCAGTGCTAACCACTGTGCCACCATACTGCCCATAGCGTATTGCTTAGTATTTCTCAATTTGCTGGTAATTCTGCTTCCTGTACACTCTTTCAGCATAATGTTCTGAAGAAACATTTTTCACCTTTACCAGTTCACCATCACAGTTCACCATTGTTCAGATGTTGGTTCGGGACTGGTTCCCATTCTTGAACGTAGACTAAAACAAGCTGAGGCTAAAATGTCAAAGCGCACTCAGCGATCAGTCATGCACAAAAGGAATATTTCAGAACTAAGCTGGAATGCAGCCTAACTCTGCCCTTATGTGTTTTAAAGTTCTGATCAATGCAAGAATAATTGCTAGGATTCTTGTGAAGAGTCAGCACCAGTTGTCAAGGCGAGGCAGCTTTGATCATTGAATAATTCTCCCAAAGACAAATGGTGTGAAGAGTACTTGCTCCAGCTCCCTCAGCCCTACCTTGACCAGTTCTATCTAGATGAGCTCCGGATACCTCAGGCTATCAATCCTTTTACAGCTTTCATTATGAATTCCAATAAACACTGATCTGCACTTTCAGCGGGTAATGAGGGGAAGAGTGAGAAATTGCAGTATTAATGTGATGAATATTCCTTTCCAGTGAAGATTGATATGACTCCTTCTCTTCAGAGGAAGAGAATTCTCCTGTAACACAAACCTTGTAAGACAGCTTCACAGTTCTGCAATATGTCTCTGAATATTTCATTAGAACGCCAATTACATCACCTTATAAAAGTTTAATTTCTTCCACAGCTATCACTGAAGCATAGTTTTATGGCATTGCAAATACGGATGGTGCTTAAGTACTGAACACATTTTCCACAAATAATTTCAGAAGAAATATTTGGATCATCATAATGTCAGGCATTAAGGGAATGAATATAATGTACAAAATTGAAAGGGGTAAAATCTAATCTTGTTTTCAGAAGGAAAAGGATTAGGGAGAATCCTTATTACTCTTCCTTCATTTCAGCTAGTCAGCAAAATAAGTAATAATAATGCTCTATGATGGTGAGTGCGAGTTAGTCCAGGAACATTAAAAAATAAAGTCATTTGCAATAGAACTGCTTTCAAACATGTCAGTCTTCCACTACTCGATGGCACAGTGGTTAGCACTGCTGCCTCACAGCACCAGGGGCCTGGGTTCAATTCCAGCCTTAGGTGACTGTGTGCATTTGCATGTTCCCCACCACCATGTCTGCATGGGTTTCTTCCAGGTGCCCCCGTTTCCTCCCACAGTCCAAAGATGTGCAGGTTAGGCGGATTGGCCAAGCTGAATTGTCCCTTAGTGTCCCAAGATGTGTAGGTTGGGGAAATTAGTGGGGTAAACACGTGGATGATCTGTCGGAGGGAGAGTCGGTGCAGATTCGATGGGCCGAATTGCCTCCTTCTGCACTGTTGCGGCAGTAGACTCCCAGGAGGTCAGCGGAAACACTTTAGGGATGTGTGCAAAGGGTCCCTGAAGAGGTTAGAACATGCCCGCTGACTCACGGGACGAGACCCTGGCTCATTCGGCAAGGCACCGAACAGGTCAAGAGACTTCACCAAAAACGTGCAGAGGGGAAGTCGAGATATTGGAGGGAGCACACTAACCTCCAAACAACCCAATAAACCCAATACCTGCAAGAGGCAGAATCTGCAGATTGCGTGTCAGACTTCTCAGCCATCATTTAGAACACACTGGGTGGAATTTTACTGGCACATACGCCCAAAGTTCGTACAATCCCACCCAAGGCCAGCGGAAAATGCTATTCTCCGAGCCAAGCCTGCCCCCGGAATCAGGGCGGGCGTGCCAGTAACATTCCGGCCATTGATTTGGAGCAGAGGTCAGTCATCTTCAGCCCCGAGGGACTGTCTCAGAAGAAGTGTTGAAGTAGTTTCGAGTATATTTTAATTTTTAGGTGAAAGACAATAGAATAGATTTGTCTTGATGTACAGTATCATGACTTATCAAAGGGCCTTACGAAGATTCAACTATAATGTCCAGTCACTGCTATTCCCTAGGACAACAATATTCAGCACAACAAATCCCAAAAATCACAACAGTTCATTAAATTTTAGTAGCATCAGTTGAAATGGAATATTCCTCAGGATACAAGGAGAATTTCCTTGATCCTCTTCAAATAATGCTCTGAAATCATTGATGCTATCTGAATTACATACATAGACAGATTATGCCTTGATTTAATACCTCGCCCAAGGATTTGCAGGTTAGCTGGATGGGCTGTGCTAAAGGGGAGGCGATGGCCTAGTGGTATTATTGCTAGACTATTAATCCAGAATCCCAGCTAATGTTCTGGGGACCTGGGTTCGAATCCCGCTTTGGCAGGTGATGGAATTTGAATTCAATAAATAAAAAATCTGGAATTAAGAATCTACTGATGACCATGAAACCATTGCCGATTGTCGGAAAAAACCCCATCTGGTTCACTAATGTCCTTTAGGGAAGGAAATCTGCTGTCCTTACCTGGTCTGGCCTACATGTGACTCCAGAGCCATAGCAATGTGGTTGACTCTCAACTGCCCTCGGGCAACTAGGGATGGGCAATAAATGCTGGCTAGCCAGCGACATTTCCCACGAATGAAAAAAAAATTGCTGCTTAGTGTCCCAGGATATGCAGATTAGGGGGATTAGTAGGGTAAACATGTGGGGTTACGGGGATAGGGCCTGAATAGGATGCTCTGTCAAAGAGTCAGTGAAGACTTGATGGGCCGGATGGCCTCCTTTTGCACTGCAGGGATTCTATGATTCTACAGTCAAACACACCCACAGCACTATACTGAATTATCCTCTGAGATCACAGTGGTCTTGGTAAAATGTATCCAGAGCTGTTTATTTGCCAGCATGAAGCTGTCTTGATTGAGTGAACCATTCCTTTTATTACTGATATTGTCTGAGAAAGGGAAATACATTACATTGCTTGTGATGTCATAAGACATAGAAACACAGTGATTCATTACCCAGAGGAGGCCATTCGGTCCATTGTGTCTGCCTGTTCATTGTTCTAGTAGCCTAGAAGTAACCTCGTTGCCCAAGCATACGCATCAAAAGGTGCATCATATTAAATTGTATACTTTAGGTCTAACAGGGTCATCAGTAGATTCTTAATTCCAGATATTTTTTATTGAATTCAAATTCCACCACCTGCCATGGCGGGATTCGAACCCGGGTCCCCAGAGCATTTATTCATTGGACATGGGCGTCACTGGCTAGCCAGTATTTATTGACTATTGCAAGTCTCCCTTGAACAGAGTTTAGAGGGCAGTTCAGAGTCACCCACATTGCAGTGGCTCTGGAGTCACATGTAGGCCAGACCAGGTAAGGATGGCAGATTTCCTTCCCTAAAGGACATTAGTGAAACAGCTGGGTTTTTCTGACAATTGACAATGGGTTCAGGGTCATCAGTAGATTCTTAATTCCAGATATTTTTTATTGAATTCAAATTCCACCACCTGCCGTGGCGGGAATCGAACCCGGGTCCCCAGAGCATTAGCTGAGTTTCTGGATTAATAGCCTCACGATAATACCACTAGGCTATCGCCTTCCCTAGGCGTACCTCTTAGCAAAGAGTGCAACAGTTTTGACAACCTATCCACCCTGGCAGCTGAACACTACCAGGTGGCTAAGGGTGACTGAGGGATGGAGCTGGGAGCTGGTTTTCAGTTTGAATCCACAGTGGGTGAGCTGTAGAGCAATCACACCATCTGGCCAAAGGCACCAGCTAGGAAACTAAACTATTTTTGTGATTGGGTCTCAGTTTAGTACTTTTGGTGGGCTGCCTGATGTCAAGAGGCTGAGCTATACTAGGCCCTTAAAGGAGTGGGGAGGAAATTCGAGGGAAGGTCTTGATAGGTTGACGGAAGATGGGAAGATTTTTGGGAGGCTATCAGGAGCATTCTTGACCTGCCGCAGTCCTTTGAAGCACTACCTCAAAGTGCTCAAACGGCCGGCACGTGGCACAAAGGTTAGCATTGCCGCCTCACAGTGTCAGGGACCCAGATTCGATTCTAGCCTTAGGTGACCGTCTGTGCGGAGTCTGCATGTTCTCCCCGTGTCTGGGTGAGTTTCCTCCGGGTGCTCCGGTTTCTTGCCACAATCCAAAGATGTGCATGTTATGTGGATTGGCCGTGCTAATTTGGGTTGTGTGGTGTCATGGTCACTGTTCTCCTGAAGGCTGGGTAGTTTGCTGTGGACAGTGACCATGACACCACACAACCCTGCCACAGCAACCTCTGCAAGACATGCCGGATCATCGACACAGATGCCATCATCTCACGTGAGAACACCATCCACCAGGTACACGGTACATACTCTTGCAACTCGGCCAACGTTGTCTACCTGATACGCTGCAAGAAAGGATGTCCCGAGGCATGGTACATTGGGGAAACTATGCAGACGCTGCGACAACGGATGAATGAACACCGCTCGACAATCACCAGGCAAGACTGTTCTCTTCCTGTTGGGGAGCACTTCAGCGGTCACGGGCATTCGGCCTCTGATATTCGGGTAAGCGTTCTCCAAGGCGGCCTTTGCGACACACGACGGCGCAGAGTCGCTGAGCAGAAACTGATAGCCAAGTTCCGCACACACAAGGACGGCCTCAACCGGGATATTGGGTTCATGGCACACTATTTGTAACCCCCACAGAGTTTCACTGGCTGTCTTGTCTGGAGACAATACATATCTTTTTAGCCTGTCTTGATGCTCTCTCCACTCACATTGTTTTGTTTCTTAAAGACTTGATTAGTTGTAAGTATTTGCATTCCAACCATTATTCATGTAAATTGAGTTTGTGTCTTTATATGCTCTGTTTGTGAACAGAATTCCCACTCACCTGAAGAAGGGGCTTGCAGCTCCGAAAGCTAGTGTGGCTTTTGCTACCAAATAAACCTGTTGGACTTTAACCTGGTGTTGTTAAACTTCTTACTTTCTTGTATAGGTCAGTGTAGCCTGACTTGAATGCCTCAGACCTGGACTTCAGCAAACAGTGGATATCCCTGTTTTTCCATAGTTTCCGGGTGGGAAACACACAGATTGGCTTCTTTGGCACACAGTCTTCTGCACACTTACTCATTCAGGCTGATCACAGAGTTTTTAAATACCGACCAGTCTACTGACTCTCAGCAGTCCCATAGGAGATCATCCAATTCCTCAGACCAACATTGCACAACTTTCTTTGACGGATTCCCCCGTTACAGTTTTGCTTGTAAGCCGGGAGCAGGTAACATGATTGTACATGAATTGTACGTGACTGGCTGAAAAAGAAAGACAGCAGGAGAAAGGGGCCAGAAAATCCTAGAGCAAAAAGATTGCACTTAACATAAATTTAAAAAATATGACATTTATCAATCATTATACAGTATGAATCTAATATTTTTATGTGCTATTCGTAACAACTGCAGAAAACACCAACATTTTGTGTGTGCAGCTCTTTCGACTCTTGAAGCATTTACTGAAAATACAGTTTAACTGAATATCAAAGCTCTGGGTATAATTTTTTACGTGTCATTTTATGAATATACTGATTGTTATTGTGGTTTATGTAAGTAATAGTGGAAGACAGGCTGTTCAGTAGCATGTTTGATTCTGAATATCATACAAGAGCTCCTTAGTACTCAATTAACATAGTCATTAATAATGTAAATATATTCCTGAATTTCTCAACATAAATAAAAATTATGCCTTCTCAGCTGCCGAGATGAAATATTGGCCAGATCCTTCCCAGGAGCGGCAATGATCGTATGATTCTTCCTTCTTCCTTCGGGAAAAAGATGCAAAAATCTGAAGTCACGTACCAACCGACTCAAGAACAGCTTCTTCCCTGCTGCCATCAGACTTTTGAATGGACCTACCTTGCATTAAGTTGATCTTTCTCTACACCCTAGCTATGACTGTAACACTACATTCTGCACTCTCTCCTTTCCTCCTCTATGAACGGTATGCTTTGTTTGTATAGCACGCAAGAAACAATACTTTTCACAGTATACTAATACAGGTGACAATAATAAATCAAATCAAATAAATCAAATCAAAGATTGTTGCCCTGTTTGAATATTCCTCCAACTTGGCACACTCCACGTTTCTCCCAGGACATTCTCAGTCCAACCTTTCCAGAAATACGGAGCACAATGTCCCTCAGGTAACACCATCGGACTGGCGTAGTCAGGGAAGACATGACATGCCCCATTTTTGTGGCACTAGCTGCCGTATGGTACCATCAAAGATCCAGTCTCTAAGTACGCGATAATGGCTGAATGAATGGGTGAGAATTTTGGTAGGTAATTCAGTAGTCAAGTGAGTGAGCAGCTGGCAAAGTGGGTGTAGATAGGTGGGTGAGTAAGTAAGTGGATGGGTGGGTAGGTGAATATGTGGGTGAAGGGATAGATGGGTGAGTGGGTCAGTGGGTAAGTGGTTGGATGGGTGAGGGGGGTGAGTGGGTCAGAGGGTAAGTGGGTGAGTGGGTCGGTGGGTGAGTGGGTAAGTAGATTTGGGGCTAAGTGGATGAGAGGCTGAGGGGGTAGGTGTTTGGATGGGTGGGGGGGGTGAGTGGGTGAGAAGGTAAGTGGATGTGGGGCTGAGTGGGTAAGTGATTGGGTGAGTGAGGGGATGAGTGGGTGAGTTGGTAAGTAGTTGGGTGGGTGAGGGGATGAGTGGGTAAGTGGTTGGGTGGGTGAGGGGGTAAATGGATAAGTGGGTGAAATGGCTCAGTGGGTGGGTGGGTCGGAGGTAGTTGGTGGGTCAAGTCAGGCGAAGAATTCAGGTCAGATGGATGGTGGGACATATTAAATATTGGAGAATTGACGCTAGGAAGCACAGAGGGTTAAAAATAACAGAGTTTTATTTATAGGATGGTGTTCACTACATGGCTGCTTCCTCACTATCGCCGTGTCCCGTGTTTGCAACCCATGACGTCACTTCCAGTGAATACATGAATATATTAATACACAGCGCTTAGTGCAGCTACATAGAATCAATATTAATGCCTAACAGTGCGGTAGTCAGGTCAGGATGGGGTTGGGGAGGGCCAGTCGGGTGGTTAAGAGATTAGACAAATGGGGTCACGATGTAGTCGGGTGGTCGGGGTATAGAATGGGGGTAGCATTGTTGGCAGGGGAGTGGTGTTTGATCAGAGGTGCAGTCGGGGATATCAGAGGTCCGGGGGTAGCCTGGGTGGTCAGGAGGGTAGTCGGCGAGTGGAATTCAGTGTGAGAGACTGAACATATGTTCTCGAGTTACCTATGTGTCAGGTTGGATTTTAATCTGTCCAACATTTCTGGTATAACTAGCCAGATAAGTAGAGTGGATTTGTTCCAAGTCTCCGACTCTAATTCAGAGTCAAAGGGCAGGGTTTTCCAGTTCCGCCAGATCAGGTGACAGGAAAATTTGGAGATCGGCAAAAGGTCAATTGACGACACCCACTGCTGGCGGGACTGGAAAACCCCAGCCAAAGACATTCATGGAGGATCCCGTGGCACAGGGAAATTGCCCATCAGAATTTTAAACTTCCCAGGCAATTCCTACATAGATCCGTCCATTAGGTCTTCCGCAACACATGTCTTCAGCCGCACATCTGGAATGGAATTTTCCCGTCCCGCCCACCACGGGAATCATAGTTTGCGGGACAGAGACCATGCAATGATCTGTTGACCTTGGGCGGGATTTTCTGGTCTTGGAGCGAGCGCGGCCGGAAAATCCTGGCCTCTGTCTCTGCATCAGAAGATCTGGCCGAATCTGTTTTCACTATTTTCCTATTTATCAACGTTGTTAAGACTGAAGCAAATCCTGCTCAGCATCTGCCGAAAGTATTAATTTAAGGTTTTGATTCCATCCCATTCCAAGCTCTTCACTCAACTTGGACCTCAATTTCAGTCTGATCAATGCTATACCGAACTTCAAATCACTTCCGGTCCATCAGCAAGACTGTATATTTTTAACTTTACAGCTTCAACTGCAAGTATCTACATGTCACCTGAAAATGGCCAATGCTTTCACAGATGCCCTTATCACTTAAACCATAGAACGATTGAAATGTTATAGCACTAAAAGAGTCCACTCAGCCCATCCTGCCTGTGCTGCCTGAACAAACTCGCCACCCATTCTAATCCCACCTTCCATTCTTAATTCCAGATTGTTTTTCGTTGAATTCAAATTCCACAATCTGCCATGGTGGGATTCGAACCCAGGTCCCCGGAACATTAACTGAATTTCTGGATTAATACTCGGCTTCCACAGTTTCCTGGGGTGAAGAATTCCAAAGATTCACCACTCTTTTTATATACCTATAGAGGACTTTGGGATTCCCTTTTATGCTGGATGTCTCTTCATACTCCCTCTTATTTGCCCTTTCACCTCCATCTTTTAAAGTAAAGCTTATTTATTAGTGTCACAACTAGGCTTACATTCACACTGCAATGAAGTTACTATGAAAATCCCCTAGTCACCACACTCCGGCACCTGTTCATGTACACTAAGGGGCAATTTAGCATGGCCAATTCACCTAACCTGTACATTTTTGGAGTGTGGGAGGAAACCAGAGCACCCGGAGGAAACCCACGCAGACATGGGGAGAACGTGCAAACTCCACACAGTTACCCAAGCTGGGAATCGAACCTGGGTCCCTGGAGCTGTGAGGCAGCAGTGCTAACCACTGTGCCATCTTGTCGCCCCTATATTCTATATTCAGCCTGATTCTCAAATGTATTTTCTACTTGACATCTGTCATAAGCACACTTTTCCTTCTTTATCTTAATTCTGATATATTTTGTCATCCAGGGAGCTCTGGCGTTGCTTGCACTATCTTCCCCTTTTGAGGGAATTTACTTTGACTGAGCCAGCCATTTTTCCTGCCACCCTTTGATACGCTTTATTCAGCCCAGATCCATTCGTACCCCATTGAGGTTGGCTTTCCCCTAGTTAATTATTCTTACTCTGGTTTGTTCCCTAGATTGGCTCACATTATTCCCATGAACGAGGTCAAGCAGTGATTCTATCCATCCTCATGGACTAGAAAGATACTGCTGTCAAAAATATTCCAGAACACACCATCGGATCTACTTTTTAAAATTTGTTCATGGGATGTGGGCGTCAGTGGTTGAGTCAGCATTTATTGCCCATCCCTGAGGGCACTTCAGAGACATAAAATCATAGAATCCCTGCAGCACACAAGGAAGCTATTCGGCCTATCGAGTCTGTACCGACCACAATTCCATCCAGGCCCTATTCCCGTAACACCACACATTTACCTACTAATGCCCCTGACACTCGGGTCAATTTAGCATAGCTAATCAACCTAACCCGCACATCTTTGGACTTGGGAAGAAACCCACACAGACACGGAGAGAAAGTGCAAACTCCATGCAGACAGTGACCCAAGGCCAGAATTGAACCTGGGTCCCTGGTGCTGTGAGGCAACCGCATTGATGTGGGTCTGGAGTCACAAGTAGGCCAGACCAGGTAAGGATGACAGGATTCCATCCCTAAAGGAAGTTAGTGAACCAGATAGGTTTTTATAACAATTGATGATGGTTTCATGGTCATCATTAGAATTTTAATTCCAGATTTTTATTGAATTCAAATTCACATCTGCAGTGATGGGATTCGAATCAGGTCCCTAGAGCATTACCCTGGATTTCTGGATTACTAACCCAGTGCCACCACCACTGCATCACATCCTCCCCTATTACACTACTACTATCCTAGTCAGTTAATTATAATCTGTCATTAAAACCACTCGAAAATCTTTTCATCTTTCTGTCATTCCTTGTAAATTTGTTTATTACATCCCTTCCATTAATGGTGATCTACTGACTACACCGATCAATTAAAAAGGTACCTTTTTTGTTCCTTTGCTTTATCTACATCGATTCTGTCCTTGATTCCTCTGAGACATCCTCTTTCCAGTATGTTAGACTCCATTTGCAAGCACTCCAACTCTTTCAGAGATCTTCAGGAAATCCTTGGGTATTATGGTCTCCACCACCTTTATCTATCCTCTTCCAAAGCACTTATTTCTCCATTTCATTACCCAAGAGCCCTGACTGCAAAAGATGTGAGGTTTACATTTCCTCCAGTAGCTACCCTCAAGCCATTTGACTGAAAATGAGAAATTGTGAACCATTTTCAGCATTTCCCTTGTGACGCTACTGTACCTTTAAGAATTTTTTTTTTTAAATCATGTTCTCTGCAGTTTGTAAGCCAGCCTTTTGTTTTTGTTGTGGCACCAGTTGCCTGCTTAGATGTCCTTTTATTGTAGTTTAAATGGGGTTTTGTTTATTTTTACTCTGTGTCTAATGCAGTTTCTGGAAGTTTACGACCTTTTGAATTATTAGGGGGAAGAATGATTGACAGGTCAGGTGACAAGAGCGCTTTCATTTGCAGTTTGGACTGCTGGCTTCTGTTTTAGCTAGAAGGTGTTTAACTTCAGACTGGATGCAGTGTTCTGTCTCTCTCTCTCGCTCCCTGATGTTTTAGGAAACTGTTCTGCCTTCAAACTTGTCGGTGTGTGTGTCAAGAAAGCCGCAGAATCCAACGATCTGACATGAGCATCCTTGTTTACTGTGTTAAACTTGGGGCAGGGGTATGTTTATAAGGAGGTTTGTTTGGTTGGAATATTTCATTTAGTTGATAAGGTTTATACAATATCATTTTTTGTCCTTGTTTGTAATTGGTAAAAGTTATTGCTAATTTTCTTTCTATCTGTTAACTGTATTCTGAAATAAACTTTGCTTGCTAAAAGCTCCCTAGTGGATCATTTGAATCATACCTGAAGTGAAGAATCTCATGCTTACCCTCGCAAAATTCAATCTGCAAAACTTATGATCCAGGCGGACTTCATATAATTAATTGGAGTTTCTGACCTGGATTATAACACCTTCATGTCCACAGTAATACCCCATTGCAAACCATGACAGAAGAACGGCTGCAATTAGATATCACATGGTAAACAGCATATAACACGTCATGGAAATAAAGTAGTATTAAGAAGTAATGTGACAATTACAATGTAAGCACTATGAGAATAAATGTCAAAATGTGACTGGAGGGGACTTACTGCAGACTGCAAACAGAATAACTGCTCATTATACAAATACAGAAACGTGCTGAGGAACTGTAAAATCCGCAACTCCTTTCTTGTCAACCCCACCTGGAGGTTCCCGTTATAAGCAATCTTACTAAGGAGCCTAGAATATAAAAACTGCTTGCTTTGGGGAATTATAGCTGATCGGTTGCCATGGATCTAAAGAATGAGTATATCTAATGACTGCGCCTGAGGCAAGCCATAAAAAGTTGGCTTTGGGCGGGAATGGAATGAAGATTGCAAATCCCAAGACGTCTAGTTAACTGACGCTCTAAGGGGAGGTTAGCGGAGAGGGCGGCAAAGGGTTGTGGAAGACCAAAGCTACAAATGTTTAGAGGCAACAATATGAGATTGAAATGCTGCACTTTATTAGGCAAAGGACAAACTCCCAGTTAGTGAAGTATGTTATTGAGCAATGCTGAATTAATCAAACACTGACTGGTAAAATCTAGCAAATGCAACTTGGATGTCGTCTACTTGGTAATGATGCTCCGAGTGGATACTGCTGTTAGTGTCTTCCTGTAACAGATCTGCAATATTCAGAAACCAACACACACAGATGAAGCCCTTCTTACCCATTCCAAAAAGCAAGGGTATTATAAACGGACTTAAATCGGGGTCACGTGATATAAGCTCTGGCGCTACTCATCTTTCCATTTAATTTTTTTATCCTGATGCACAATAATTATTTGATCCTGATGGGTACAATCTGTGTAATAATCCTGGAAGATCCTGGCTAAATTTTGTTGAACGGGAGTTAATCCTCGTTTGATTTAGGTGGCCAGACATGGCCGGGGTAGAGCCTGGTTCACAGTGACGGTTTCGCTGGTGAGTGGGCCTATGATTTGGCGATGCCAAGGTGACAACTGCCATTGTGAGTGAAGTTGTAGACAATGATCTCAGCTCCCCAGCAGAATATTGGTGATCATATTGATGAACTGCGAGATATCTTAAAGAGAATGGCTGAAGTGGAGAAGGGAATCCTGTCAGTTGAGAGGACAGTTTCCTCAACAAAGACTCACCATCAATCCTTGGAAATCCTGCTGCATGGTACGTCGAACATCCTGGTTGATTCAGAGAGATGGGGCCGGAGAAGTATCCGTGAACCCAGCTTCCCAAGGGAAGCTGGGGGGGTGGGGGGGTGAATTCCCAGCTGAATTTGAGAACGGCTTCCATGCTTTCACACTCTCGATTTGAAGGTTGGGTGTCTCAAGTTCGATAGAGCACACTGTATCTGGTCTTTGAGGCCTGGGGTTGGTCAAAGACACCAATCACTAGTCTCATATTGTCTTCGGTGTTCGTTGAGAAGTGCAGGAGGCAGCTGGACACCACAAGTCTTCTCCACCCATCTGGGCTTAGGTTTCTCTTTGCCAGAGTTTCAAGAAGGCAATATGGCAGGGGTGCCAAAGCTTCAGTGCAACTCTGGATGGATCTTGGATGTTGCTTGATGATCTGGTCATGGCTTTGGCCTTTTCAAGCTCTGTGGATGGTTATATTATCCTGCAGTTCATCATCAATCCAGAACTTTGTTTCCTTGTGATAATACTCCTAATTTCATGATATTGCCTTTTATCCTGATATGGGAGCACGATATGAGCACAGTGGCACCTGTTATCTTGTTACACTGCGAAAATCAGAATCCGTTCATACTGGCCTGTACCCCCTGTAATTATAACCTTATTGATCCTGTACTGTGCTTTTTTTCATGTTGCCCTGAGGCACATTTTGTCAATTATCCTGTTTAGAGTAATCCATGTTATTCCTTGAATGTATCCCTTGTAATTCCATCCCTTAATTGTTCCTGTTTCATGATTTATCACATTGAGAGGGACAATTAGGTGACTGAGCATCATCGTGAATTTTTGCTTGCTATCCTGTTATCCTGATGTCATGGTGAACCCAGAGACATCCATTTACCAGAGCTGTGCAATTTTTATCCATCTTCTCCTCACATAATTCTGGCACACATAGGGGTGAACTTTTTCACCTGATATTCTTTATTCCAATTATGGTTAAAATGGGCAATGCCATTGCAAGGTAGTGGAGGTAGTGGGTAGGGCCATTTAAGTCCTGACAGAGGTTGAGGAAAACCCCCCTAGAACTTATGGGTTTGCGTAATGTTTTGGATTTCAGTTGTTTTGGGGTTGTAGAATCTCTGATTGACTCCTGTTATGGTTAGACTTCTATTCTAGGAAAAGACATTGGGCAGAATTTTCCTGTCCTGTCCGTCACGGGAATCGTAGTGGGCGGTGGCGGTTGGGGGGAGTGGACCATGCAAAGATACGTTGACCTCGGATTTTCCGGTCTTGGGACGAGTGTGGCCGGGATAATCCCGCCCATTGTATTGTATCGTTGGCACCTCCAAGATGGCGGGGGATGGGGGAAATGTCTTTTGGTGCATGCCCCAAGTGTGGCGCAAAAACCCTTAGTTGTTTAACGGCCATTTTAAGTGTGTTGCCATCATGGTTTTTTTAATGGTTGAACAGTCAATGGCTGTAGCTACATTAAAGATTTGCTTTCCATAACTTATACAGATTTTTAATTGGTAATGGGTTGAAGGGTTATGAGGAGAAGGAAGGAAAATGGGGATGAGGAATATATCAGGCATGATCAAATGGCAAAGGAGACTTGATGGGCTGAATGGCCTAATACCTGCTCCTGTATCTTATGAACTTATGAACTCATGAACTTTTGTAGCTCTGTTGCCATTATTGTGTGAATTTGGTCATGCGCTGCTGACCCAACTGTGGATGCATCCTGCTATCCTGCTATTCCCCAATTCTTCGATATATCCTTTCTTTACTTGTACGATGGGAGGTGCTGGATACAATGAATAATTCAAAACCCATAATTCTGTCTCTTTCCCCGTGTGCTTGTTTGAAAATGATCTTGCTGTACTGTACCAATCTTGGAGAGGTTATTGCATTATTTGTAAAAGAAAATGAAAAATCGTCAATAAAAATGTGTTTTAGAAAAACAGTCAAATCTCTATGGGGGAGTTAAGGGTGAGAACAATATTTTAATTGGTTAGAATAATATGTTAGTTGATTAGCTCTAATGATTTGATGAATTTTTTAATGGGCAGTGTCTCATTTCAGACAGAGGTGGCTGTAATAAGTGCAGAAGGTCCAAATTTGACCTTGTTACTTCCCGAGAGCATGGCAAAGCTTGGGGAAATCATGCTGGAAGCTAACCAACCTATTTCTCCATGTCTATTTGAACTGTAATTTGCAACTAGTCGATACAAAACTGAAATCTATAAATCCACGAGGTTTATATTGGTTTCCCTGGTAGCATAAGAGAGACAGTTGAATACAAATTACCAATGTTTTCCTTACATCTACAGTGCAGATGAGCAATAAAAGGGATATAAAGATGTTTCAAAGTTCCTTCACCCACAATGTCATAACCGTTCACAGGAAGTAGGTGCATCCATTGAAATAAATGAACAGGAAGTCGCAAAGAGATCATCTGCAACTTGCTAAGATGCTCTCCTGAGAGAAACCAGCAGAACTTGGACCCAGGAGATCAAACTGACACTTGAGACCTCTTTTTACAGCATTCCTCTTTCATTTTGTTTTGTAGAAAATTATCATAATCCACTCTCCTTAACATTCTCTGGATTACCCCCTGTGCAGAGAAGCAAACCAGTCCCCGAGGTAGCAAAATTCTCACCCTTTATTTTAACAAATTGGTTTTTAATATCTAGAATCTATCAATCTAATGGGTATTTTTTTTCTTATCTTCTTGAATAAACTCCAAAACAGTTGAAAAATAAACATTTTCTTTTGGTAACATTACCCAAACTGGTCAACTAAATAAAGTCTTTAAACTCTTGAAGGAGCTAGGGATATATAGAAATAAATTATCTCATCTTAAAAGTTTCTAAAATCAATGTTATATTGAGGCTGTAAAACATCTTTATGCTTATTTTCCCCATTAGGTTGCCATGATGGTTTGAGTTATAAGGAGAGGCTTGATAGACTTGGACTTTTTTCCCTGGAGCATAGGAGGCTGAGGGGTGATCTTATAGAGATTTATAAAATAATGAGGGGCATAGATCAGCTAAATAGTCAACATCTTTTCCCAAAGGTAGGGGAGTCTAAAACTAGAGGGCATAGGTTTAAGGTGAGGGGGGAGAGATACAAAAGGGTCCAGATGGGCAGTTCTTTTCACACAGTGGGTGGTGAGTGTCTGGAACGAGCTGCCAGAGGTAATAGTAGAGGTGGGTACAATTTTGTCTTTTAAAAAGCATTTAGACAGTTACATGGGTAAGATGGGTATAGAGGGATATGGGCCAAACGTGGACAATTGGGACTAGTTTCGTGATAAAAAAAAGGGTGGCATGGACAAGTTAGGCCGAAGGGCCTGTTTCCATGCTGTAGACCTCTATGACTCTCTATGCCTCTACGACTCTATGGCCGGAATTTTTCCAGCCATAGAATGGAATTCTCCATTGGCCTTGGGTGGGATTTTACAAGCTTCGCCCAAGCGAGGTCATAAAATCCCACCCTATGGCTCTATGTGAGTGGCTTGCCACTTTACAGTACGCTTTAGGCAAGATGGAATAGTTGAAGTTGCAGACTTAATCCTCCATATATCTGATTAATATCATTCTTCTTCAGTTCCCTGCCATACCGCAAGCTCAATCTATTATCTTTAATTGGTTGTTTGTGCAGCACACTCAGGGTTGTTCAACAAGTACTCCCAATTATGAACTCACATTGAACAGCAGACATTTTGTTGTTGGTTTTGCAAGCTCAGCCTGATTAAGTCAGTCTGCACTCTGCCTATTATGAGCAGCTAAAAACATAATGTGTAAGCAAATTACTGCAGATGCTGGAACCTGGAACAAAAGCAGAAAATGCTGGATGACGAAGGATCATCCAGACTCGAAATGTTGGCTCTATTCTCTCTCCATAGATGCTGTGAGACCTGCTGAGATTTTCCAGCATTTTCTTCTTTTGAGCCAAAAGAACATGCTGTTTGATTCGATCAGGAAGCCACTGAGATGTATAGTCTATCCACCTGGCATCGCACTGGTGCACTGAAATCTATCAAGTACATCCACTTTCACTAGAAGTAACATACATTAATATGCAAGGACCTGATCTCTGCAAACAAAAGGAATATGTTCAAGCCTCTGAATTACCCAGGGGAGCTTATAGATCATAGATCATAGAAACCCTACAGTGCAGAAGGAGGCCATTCGGCCCATCGAGTCTGCACCGACCACAATCCCACCCAGGCCCTACCCCCACATATTTTACCCGCTAATCCCTGTAACCTACGCATCCCAGGACTCTAAGGGGCAATTTTTTTTTTTAACCTGGCCAATCAACCTAACCCGCACATCTTTGGACTGTGGGAGGAAACCGGAGCACTCGGAGGAAACCCACGCAGACACGAGGAGAATGTGCAAACTCCACACAGACAGTGACCCGAGCCGGGAATCGAACCCGGGACCGTGGAGCTGTGAAACAGCAGTGCTAACCACTGTGCTACCTCATTGCTTTCTCCACAGTATCCATGTGGCCAATCGGAGTCAACTTGCAAACCAATCAGCACCCTTTCCTCCTGTAGTATAAAATGTTGTGATCGTTTGAAATTCGGTATTTTTGTGTCTGTCCTGATGAGTGCAAAATTAAAAGCTTTGGCAACACGTCTCTCTTTTCAGTAATAGTAAAGTTCTACACAACCAACCGGCAAATATCATGCAATCAAAAAAGTACTTACACCATTAAATAAATTTGTGCACGAGCTTAATGAACAACTAACATGCAAATCTACTAATTTATTAAAAATAACACGGATGGGGGATGGATGGAGACTAATGATGAGGAGCAACAGGTTGAATGAGGAAAATTGACCAACAAGTTCTGGGGATTCACCGCTCTCATTGTGGGTGGAATTTTCCAGCCCTTCCCACCGGAGGGATCTTGGGATCTTCCAGTCCTGATGATACAATACAGATGACCAATAAAAGGAATATAAAGATGTTTCAAAGTTCCTTCACACACAGGGCCCGATTTTACCATTGCATCGCAGGTATTCGGGCGCGAAAATGTGGCAAAGTCGGGCAAGAGGCCATTAACGTGATCTGCGTCTGCGTGCGCGCAGGTGCCCACTTTACCAAGGCCTGAAAATGGCCGCGATCCGATTCACGCCCGAAACGGGCGCAACGGCAATTTAAATGCCATCACGTTTTACCATCACGTTCGCCCATCCAGATTCAGCGCGAAACAGACCTGCTCGGCAAAGGTCTGTTTCAGGTGCTCCAGCTTCTGAAGAGGTGAGTTCAGAGCTTCCAGCAGCTCTCTGACTCAGATCGGTGGGGGGTGGGGGGATCAGATCATTCTCTGGTGAAGTGGGGTGGGAGAAGGAAGACCCGATCATTTTCTGGTTGGGGGGAGGAGAGGGGGGAGGGCAGATCGTTCACTGATGGATGGAGAGGAGGAGAGCAGAGGGAGGCCAGATTATTGTCTGGTGGGGGGGGAGAGGGAGGCCAGATTGTTGTCTGGTGAGGTTGGGGGGGAGGAAGGACAGAGGGAGGCCAGATTGTTGTCTGGTGGTGGGGATTGTGGGGGGGGGGGGGGGGGGGGTTGGCAGGGGGATCCGCTGCCACTCTGCGGGCGATCGATGGGGACGATGAGGGGCAGAGGGTCACGATTGGTCTGGGTAGGGGGGGGGGTGGATAAGGTTCCCTGGCAGCAGAGGGTACGGGCCATGCAAAACCCTGTGGACATTGGCGGGACTGGCAGATCACACAGTCAGCCAGTAGCAGTCCACCTCCACCGGCAGAAAGCATGTCATGGTGTTGGGCAGAAAATTCCGTCCTGTATCTTTTAATCCTCTGAACCTGTTGGCTGATTTCTGTACTCATAATATGGTGCGTTGTTAATCCGACATTGTTGTTCCAAAAAGATCTGAAGGTTTTCAAACAGAGCTGCAAATATCTCATGGGAAACATTGCAAAAAGCAAGAAATAGGAACCAATGTAGAAATAAATCAAGGTATCATTATCCAATCTTTTGTGATCATGACTTGAGTTGTATCGTTATTTACTTCTGGTTTAGACTACACAAAGCAAAAACCCATTGAATCATGGGTTCCTTTCCCAATAATACAAATTAAGGGACAGATATTCCAATTCAGGCTTAGCAAAATTGAGGCAAGAATTTGCATAAATGCCTTGACAAAGACAATTACATATCGTCACCTAGAAGTGACACTCTGTTGTTTGTTTGCATCTCCTTTTGTCTTTAAGGACACAGCAGATATCTCTCCTACTTTCTTCTTATAACAGCATAAATCACTCCATGTACTGTTGTGGAAGAGTGCCACCGAGAGATTCGAGATCAATTCCTCATTAACCTTCTGAATCTTGCAGTGCTTTACTGTGCCCAGTTGCAGCATGTAACAGGACCAGCATTTTTCATTCTTCCTGACATAGCACTAGAAACCACCAGGGAAGAAATGTTTCTGCGTCTACCAGTTCAACAGTGGAATGCTTCAATCACATATATTTACATAAAACGATGCCAGCTCTGAAAACCTCAACGCACATATAAATATCAAGTTAGCGACAGAGCACGGGGCAGCATGGTGGCACAGTGGTTAGCACTGATGCTTCACAGCACCAGGGACCTGGGTTCAATTCCGGCCTCGGGTCACTGTCTGTGTGGAGTTTGCACATTCTCCCCGTGTCTGCATGGGTTTCCTCCAGGTGCTCCGATTTCCTCTCACAGTCCAAAGATATGCGGGTTAGGTGAATTGGCCATGGTAAATTGCCCCATTGTGTTAGGGAGACTTGCAGGGTAAATGCGTGGAGTCAAGGGGATAGGGTCCGGGTGGGATTGTGGTCGGTGCAGACTCGATGGGCTGAATGGCCTCCTTCTGCACTGTAGGGATTCTACAATTCTATGAATCTTCTGAGGTGAACTGGTATAAAAGCGTATCTGTTTTCAGCTTATTAAAAGAGGACATTGTCCACTGCTCATTTGATTTCTCAAGCCCGTAGGGCGGCACTATGGCATAGTGGTTAGCACTGTAGCCTCAAAGTGCCAGGAACCCAGGTTCGATTCCTGGCTTAATTAGACTGGGAGAGTTTCCCATACCAACAGAATGAGAGGATACCACCTTAAGAGGATCCCAGGTCAGTGAATGTTTCCAGCCGGAAGTGTATTATGATCCCCTAAACAATCTCAACACCTGTTTACATACAAACATATTTACATATGAAATAGGAGCAGAATAGGCCATTTGGCCCCTCGACCCTGCTCTGCCATTCAATAAGATCATGGCTGATCTGATTATGTTTCAAGTGTCACATTGTCATCTACCCCCAATAATCTTTGATTCCTTTGCTGAAAAAGAATCCATCTGTCTCTGCCTTACAAATATGCAATGACCCCGCTTCCACCACTTTCTGAAGCAGCGAGTTCCAAAGTTGCATATCCTTCTTGCAAATCCTCTTTATCTTTGTTCTATAATGGTAACCCCCTCATTTTAAAACAGTGCCCCCTATTTCTGGTGCCTCCTATTTCTGGGACTCACTAACAAGAGGAAACATCCTTTCCAAGTCCACCTTGTCAATATCGTTCAGGACCATATGCAAGTCACCCTTCACTCTCCTGAGCTCCAGTGGAAAAAGCCCAGTCTGTCCAACCTATCCTCCAAAGACAAGCTGCTTATTCCGGGTATCAATCTGAACTGCTTCTAATGCATTTACATCCTTTCTTAAGGTTTCTCACCATGAAGCAAAAATACAGCGTAACAGTTCATCTCAGCAATCAAGAATTTGCAAGTGTTTATGTTTGTAAGCAATCATTACCATCAGCATGTTAGCCATGTCATCTGTGCATTCAGGAAATGATAATATTCGTTGCATATTATTATCGAGGTATGCAGAGATATTAGTCCAGCTCATTGAATGGCTGCATCTATTTAAAGATGCAACCGCATTTGAAAATTGCTTTGGATTTGTTAAACTTAAAATGGATGTCATCCATAGTTCAGTTTAAGTTTTTTATTTATTAGTCACAAGTAAGGCCTACACTGCAATGAAGTTACTGTGAAAATCCCCTAGTCGCCACACTCCGGTGCCTGTTCGGGTACACTGAGGGAGAATTTAGCATGGCCAATGCACCTAACCAGTCTTCGGACTGTGGGAGGAAACCAGAGCACCCGGAGGAAACCCACGCAGACACGGGGAGAACGTGCAAAATCCACACAGACAGTGACCCAAGCCGGGAATTGAACCCGCATACCTGGCGCTGTGAGGCAGTAGTGCTAACCACTGTGCCACCATGCCGCCAATTCACCAATTCAATAATTGCACTTCCATCTCCGAATCAGATTATGGTGAATTTTAACTCCTCTCATCCAAAAATGTAATTTGCCGCTTAATTTGAGACTTCGCTTCATTGCTGAGGGGTTTCCGCACGATGTGGAGATCACTGCCAGAGGTGCCATTTGTTCAGATATGATGTTAAACTAAAGTCCCATCTGCCCTGTCAGATGGATATAAAACATCCCACGGTAAAATTCAAAGAACAGGAGAATTTTAAAGTAAATTTATTAGTGTCACAAGTAGGCTTACATTAACACTGCAATGAAGTTACTGTGAAAATCCCCTGCTCACCACACTCCGGCGCCTGTTCGGGTACACTGAGGGAGAATTTAGCATGACCAATGCACCTAACCAGCACGTCTTTTGGACTGTTGAAACAGTCATCATAGAAACATAGGAACATAGAAGATCGGAGCAGGAGGAGACCATTCGGCCCTTCGAGCCTGTTCTGCCATTCATCATGATCATGGCTGATTGTCCAACTCAATAGCCTAATCCTGCTTTGTCCCCATAACCTTTGATCCCGTTTACCCCAAGTGCTATATGTAGCCGCCTCTTGAATACATTCAATGGTTTGGCATCAACTACTTCCTGTGGTAATGAATTCCACAGGCTCACCACTCATTGGGTGAAGAAATGTCTCCTCACCTCTGTCCTAAATGGACTACCCTGACTCTTCAGACTGTGACATCATTGGACATCATTGCAGTGTTAATGTGACACTAATACTTAAACTTTAAACATATTGCCATCAAGAATAGAAGCCACTTCCTGAGTATTTAGCACTTTGCTATCCACAATATGTGTTTCATTACGGAAAATGCTGCAGGTTAATTAGCATCTGTAAAGAGCTGAGACACTCCTATCCTTTCCCTCTGCAGATACAGATTGACATGTTGTGTATTTACAGCTTTTATGGTTTATTTTTATACACTTAAACACTGCAGCCTCTTTTAAACAGCCAGCAAAACAAACACATCTTAATAGGTAGACAAAGTGTGATCCAGTCCTTTCAACATGCAACACATTAATTCAAGTGCACCTTCTTGTCGGGTTTGAGAAAAGGAAAAGTCACAGTCGAAAACAGAAGCAGGAAATTATAACAAAGTGTCTGGCTCACATTCTTCTTAACCACAAAATGAGAATGTTAACTTCTCTCGAAGCCTGTCTGTACTCTGCTTCCTAGGTGGTCCCTCAGGATCACGGGCGACTTGCTTCCACCCTGATTTGATGGGTTCTGAAATGGCTGATAAGTCCAATGTACGATCTTGGCCAAACTATAAATGTGCTAACTGCTCGAATAGAACCTGCTTGACAAAAACATCAGCGTTGAGGTAATCATAGAATCCCTACAGTGCAGAAGGAGGCCTTTTGGCCCATTGAGCCTGCACCGACAACAATCCCACCCAGGCCCTAATCCCATAACCCCACATATTTACCGTGCTAGTCCCCCTGACACGAATGGTCAATTTAGCATGGCCAATCCATCTAAGCCGCACTTCTTTTGGACTGTGGGAGGAAACCAGAGCACCCGGAGGAAACCCACGCAGACACGGAGAGAATGTGCAGACTCTGGTCCGAATCGAACCAGGGTCCCTGGTACTGTAAGGCAGCAGTGTTAACCACTGTGACACTGTGCTATCCTTGTGGACCAACGTGTAGACTTACACTCACGGAGCCATCAAGGGATTATCCTCCTCTGAGCAACATTATTGTGCACAAGTTACATGAGAGCTGTGTTTATAGTCCAGTTGTTGATGGGGAAATGTTGATGGGGAAATGTTGATTCAGAAAAATTGTTTAGCAAGAAGAAGTCAAGATGAGACAGATGGCCTCCTCATGTGCTGTAACCATTCTATAATTCTACGACTTGTGTTTATAAGCCATCTTTCATGACTGCTGATCTATAGTCACTGAAGTACCTCCGAAATGTAGTCACTGCAGTAATACAGGAAAGAGAGCAGCCAATTTATGGAAGGCAACTTCCTAGAAACAGCAATGTAATAATGACCAGGTAATCTGTTTTTTTTGTAATCTTGATTGAGGGATAAATATTGGCCAGGACACCGGAGATGATACCTTGCTCTTCTGCTAAATAGTGTGATGGGATCTTTTGTATCCACCTATGAGCGCGGATCAGGCTTTTCATTAACGTCTGATTCATAGAATCATAGAATCTCTACAGTGCAGAAGGAAGCTATTCAGCCCATCAAACCTGCATCAATAACAACCCTACCCAGGTCCCATCCCCATGACCCCATGTATTTACAGTCCTAATCTCCCTGACGCTCAGGGGTAATTTAGCACAGCCAATCAATCTAACCTGCACATCTTTGGAGTGTGGGAGAAAGCCGGAGCACCCGGAGGAAACCCACGCAGACACGAGGAAAAGGTGTCACTTCTCACTTCTCACATGACAGCATTCCCTCAGTACTGGACTAGAGTTTGTGGATTTGGAAGGTGCTGTCGAAGAAGCCCTGGCAAGTTGCTGAAATGCATCTTTTAGATAAAAGCAAATTACTGCGGATGCTGGAATCTGAAACTAAAAGAGAAAATGCTGGAAAATCCCAGCAGGTCTAGCAGCATCTGTAAGGAGAGAAAAGAGCTGACGTTTCGAGTCCAGACGACCCTTTGTCAAAGCCTTTTCTGGGATTTTCCAGCATTTTCTCTTTTGGTTGCATCTTTTAGATGGTACACACTGCAAGCAAGGTACATCAGTGATGGAGGAAGTGAATATTTAAGATGGTGGATGTGGTCAATCAAGCAGGCTGTGTCCAGGGTGGTGTCAAGTTTCTTGGGTGCTCTTGGGGTGATATTCATTCACGCAAGTGGAGAGTATTCAATCATACTCCTGACTTGCAGGCAGTGGAAAGGCTTTGGAGACCCAGGATACTAAGTTACTTGCGGCAGAATACCGAGCCCTTCTGAGGTCACTGCTGAAGTCAGGCAGTAAGCTTCCATCAACTCATAACATTTAGACCTTAAGAGATTTTTTTTTACTTCAGAAGCATTCTAACTCAAAAGAGAGTTGTTTCTCTGCAGAATCTACACTGGGGAAGCTCTGCATTGTAGCCCTGGAAGAGCATTTTGAGAACATTATCTCTTCTCCAACAAGGGAATAGTAATTCTGGGAACAAGATCAAAAATAGTATCGTCAAAACATAAATCACTTCAAAATTGGACACTAAACCACATTAATATTAAAGGTGAAAATAATTTTATTTCAAATGTAAAGATGACTTGTAACCTGAATAATTATTTTGCAGCAGTTGCTTTGGACCGAGTTTTTAAAAAAAAATTAAATAATGGCAATCAATCTTGGGATAATTATTCCATCATTCTAGTGGAGCGCCTGAGTGAAGATGCTGATGCCTCCATCAATCTTCCTTTGGCTTTGTCTAATGCACCCTAAGCAGCAGGCTGAGATCAGTAACTATTTCGAGCCTCTGCAAATCTTTTCTGAGGGCCCAGCTCCCTCCAGTTATTTTATGGGAAACAGGGGGAAACCTTCAATTAAATCCAATTCAAATGTTTTAAGTCAGCAGCATAAATCCAACAGCAAAGGAGAGCTTGGTGGGACGGTGATTTGAGTTTGATCTCATTAGATGATTGCATCCTCATAAAGCATCGTAGTCTCATTTTATTTCAATAGGTGTTTTAATCTGCTTTCAATAGATGTTTTAATCTGCTTTTATAGTGGTGCTCCCACCACCTATTTCCAATATCTATTGCATCCAGTGGCAACTCTAAAGTAATCTTGGACTTTTACCAACTACCAACTTGACTGAGTTAAATTAAGTAGGGATGTCCTTGCTATAGAGCATAAAAGCAGTTGTTGATAACAGCATCAGAAGGAGGGGGCCAAATTCTTTGTTTCAATTATAGAAATTGCTGTAAAAAAATGGGTTTTTTGTTTTATCGTTTCTTAATTTGGATTTTGGGGAGTTCCGACTTGGAAGGTAATATTTAATTCACAATGTAGGATGTGCCTTTATTTGGTGTGAAGTTACAGGAAGGATCAACATAGGTTTGGTGTCCCCATCTGAGGAAGGATGTGCTTGCTATAGAGGGAGTACAGCAAAGGTTTACCAGGCTGATTCCTGGGGGTCTGTCATATGAGGAGAGACGAAGTCAGTTGGGACTGTATTCACTGGAGTTTAGAAGAGTGAGAGGGATCTCGTAGAAGCTTATAAAATTCTAACAGACTTAGGCAGGGTAGATTCAAAAAGAATGTTCCCAATGGCGGGGGAATCTAGAACTACGGAGGCGATTCTCCCAAAACATTCTAAGTGTCGAATTCACGTGAAAACTAGAGTAAATCGTATTGTTTTTTTCAGCGAGAGTTTCAGACTGAATCGCCCACACTCTGTGCAGAGGTCATTAACGTGAATCACTCTGAAAAGCTGTGGGCTATTCCCACTGGAGAGGCTGGAATCAGCGCGCTGAGTGGGCCCCCGCATATGTGCACATCCCTGGCAGATCGCTAAGCAAACCCTCCCAGCATTGAAATCACTGGCCTCAAACCCCCACAGGCATTGCTGGCTGCTCACCCCCTTCTCCCCCACAAACAATTCGCTGGCCTCCTGCCCTCCCCATCTCCCACTGACCCGGATATCGCTGCCCTCCCCATCCCCCACTGACCCGATATCGCTGCCCTCCCCATCCCCCACTGACCCGATATCGCTGCCCTCCCCATCCCCCACTGACCCGGATATCGCTGGCTCCCCATCCCCCACTGACCCGGATATCGCTGGCTCCCCATCCCCCACTGACCCGGATATCGCTGGCCTCCCCATCCCCCACTGACCCGGATATCGCTGCCCTCCCCATCCCCCACTGACCCGGATATCGCTGCCCTCCCCATCCCCCACTGACCCGGATATCGCTGGCTCCCCATCCCCCACTGACCCGGATATCGCTGCCCTCCCCATCCCCCACTGACCCGGATATCGCTGCCCTCCCCAACCCCCACTGACCCGGATATCGCTGCCCTCCCCATCCCCCACTGACCCGGATATCGCTGGCCTCCCCATCCCCCACTGATCCGGATATTGCTGGCCTCGCCATCCCCCACTGACCCGGATATCGCTGGCTCCCCATCCCCCACTGACCCGGATATCGCTGGCCTCCCCATCCCCCACTGACCTGGACATCACTGGCCTCCCATCTCTTGCTGACCCAGACATTGCTGGCCTCCCGGCCTCCCCATCCCCCACTGACCTGCGGTCAATTTTACTTCTACTGGCAGTGGGTGGCGGCCCCTCCCCTGAGGTGCCAGGTGTGCGAGCATCTCAAACAAGTGCCAGACTGTGTCCTTGGATAGGTGGAGCCAGTGACAGCACATCTCGAGAGATGTCCTGGGCTGTTACTGCCTAGGCCTCCGCATCCTCTTTCTCCCGGCTATCCTTTCAGGAGGCTGTTCTCCCACCTCATGGCCAACAGCAGCAGCCCCCTGCCTTCCTTCCTGAGGGAGTGCCACTGGCTGCTGCTGCAGTGTACTCCCCACGCCCTACACCTCCTGAGCTGCCTCCTCCTCTTCAGTTGCCACCATGATAGCGAGCTCTAAATCAGTCAGCCCCAGATCCATTCTGCACGGTGGGGGTTAGAGAGAGAAAGATTGATAGATACATGTCATTGTCTGCAACTACCCCAAAGCCCACCCCCTCATCCCTCACTGGGACCAGTACTCTCACTTGTGGATGCTGGCAACACAACACAATCTGGGGTGCCACCTGTCACTTGAATAGGTTGCCTGCCATGGGCATCGTGAGCATGGCAGACAGGGAGAACATGCAAGTTGATGTGCAGGTATGGCCATTGCGCTCCCTTGAGCCATTGTCATGAGGGCAACTACAGCATTCCCTTCCAGGCATTTTTGATTTGATTTATCATTGTCACATGTATTAGCATCCAGTGAAAAGTATTGTTTCTTGCGTGTTATACAAAGCATACCATTCATAGAGAAGGAAATGAGAGAGTGCAAAATATAGTGCTGCAGTCATAGCTAGGGTGTAGAGAAAGATCAACTTAGTGTGAGGTAGGTCCATTCAAAAGTCTGACAACAGCAGGGAAGAAGCAGTCTTGAGTCGGTTGGTACGTGATCCCAGACTTCTGTATCTTTTCCCGATGGAAGAACATTGAACAGAGTATGTCCAGGGTGCGTGGGGTCCTTTATTATGCTGGCTGCTTTTCTGAGGCAGTGGGAAGTGTAGACAGATGAAAGGGAGGCTGGTTTGCGCGATGGCTTGGGCTACATTCACGGCCTTTTGTAGCTTCTTGTGGTCTTGGACAGGAGCCACACCAAGCTGTGATACAACCAGAAAGAATGCTTTCTATGGTGCATCTGTAAAAGTTGGTGAGAGTCGTAGCTGACATGCCAAATTTCCTTAGTCTTCAGAGAAAGTAGTGGCGTTCGTGGGCTTTTCTAACTATAGTGTCGGCATGGGGGAACCAGGACAGGTTGTTGGTGATCCGGACACCTAAACACTTGAAGCTCTCAACCATTTCTACTTCGTCCCCATTGATGTAGACAGGGGCATGTCCTCCACTACGCTTCCTGAAGTCAATGACAATCTCCTTCGTTTTGTTGACATTGAGGAAGAGATTATTGTTGCCGCACCAGTTCACCAAATTCTCTATCTCATTCCTGTACTCTGTCTCATCATTGTTTGAGATCCGACCCACTACTGTGGTGTCATCAGCAAACTTGAAAATCGAATTGGAGGGGAATTTGGCCACACAGTCATAGATGTATAAGGAGCATAGTAGGGGGCTGAGAACACAGCCTTGTGGGGCACCGGTGTTGAGGATGATCATGAAGGAGGTGTTGTTGCCTATCCTTACTGATTGTTGTCTGTGGGTTAGGAAGTTCAGGATCCAGTCCGGCAGCAAGATTTTGGCATTTATATTTAAGTCCTATTCAAAGGAGAGGTACCACTCACACTGCAACAATATTCTTGCTTCGCCTATGTTTAATATTATGTTTCTTCGCCACATTAATTTCCTTCACAAAAATATTTAGATTGATGTCCCTGGATATCTCTTGTTACAATTGCTGGAGAACAGCTTTCATTCCTGAAGCATTTTCATACCACACCATGCTGTCGGTTTGCTGTGATGACAGGACACCCCGGGGGGTCTTCCAATAAACCAATCTCAAATGCAGATGGATGCTCCTTTGTTTTATAAAAGAGCTGATAAGGGACATTTGGAATGTATGTTCTCAGAGCTCCAATATCCTTTTAATTGAACCGATATGGAATTGTATAAATATAATCCAAAACAGATCCACTGAAGGCTAGGAAACCATTTTAGAATGGAGAGAAGACCACTGAGACATGCATTCTAATGAAGAAAAATGGAAACAATAACAGAAAGATAACCAGAAGTGCCGGGGAAAAAAGGAAATGTGAGACACGGTGAATCTGAGCCAGCATTATAACATTAGCTAAAGCTGCATTTAGATGGAGAACTGTCTTCAGAGGCCATTCTTCATTTGGAACCCATGCCGTCAAATAAAAGAGGCAGCATTCGTGCCCCGAGAGACACCAAGAGCCACTGTGAATGCAGTCTTGAGCAATGGATGGGTACAATGCCATGGTGGTTATTTGGTGCCCAGAATAGCAATTGAGTCTGAGTTCATACAAAGTTCTCATTGTACACCGCTAAGGAACATAGGAGCACGAAACAACAGTAGCCTCTTTCACCATGTAATTTGATTACGGCTGATCTATATAAAGATTAAAACTGGCCCATTACTGGGACCCACGTTTGCGATCCGTGGGAATGCTGGTGGGGGATCAAAATCTGGAAGTAGCAGTTCTCACCGGCGGGAACGCAATTTCGGATCTTCCCCGCCCCTCGCAGACAATGACTTATCTCCCCCGTAACGGGCATGAACCTGCTTTGCATTGATTTGAATGTATTTAAATATTATTAGTCCGCCCATTCACCAGACATTGACCTCCCCTCCCCCACCATCTATCGACAATGCGCCAACATGACGTCACACAGTGCAGTTTACAACAAGTTCACCCAGACGCGAACCTATTGCAAAGGTAAGTTTAGCCACTAGGGGAGAGGGGCATGGCCTGGCAATGCCCCCTGGCACTGCCCTTGGCAGTGGTTGGCACTGCCAGGTTGGTGCCATGTCAACCTGGAAGTGCCAACTTGAGCCAACAGTGGGACCCTCATGGGGGAGGGGCATCATTTAAAAGTGGTGGTTACCTTGGAGCGGATGGGAGAGCTGGGGATGCCGGTGATGGCCTTTGGGGTGGGGGGGAGGGTGGGGAGCGTGCTGCCAGCTCAGAGTGTGTATGGGGGAGGAGGAGGGGCCAGCGTCCGAGGGGGAGCAGAAAGGGCCAATGATCGGACAGGGGACAGGGGTAGAAAGGACCCACTCTAATCGGGAGTGGGAAGGGGAGACCTGAGACCTCTGTGGTGGGCTGGGGAGAGGTTGATACAGGTTCTGATTGGGACGTTGTTTAAAGATGGCATCCTGATCTCTGAGCAGTGGGGTTTTGCCGGCCTGTTTAGGACCCGCCCCCTGCATAAAACTCACCCCCTTGATTTTTCTTGGCAGAGTGTGGTAAGATCTGAAGCGAAAAGCGATAGGTTTCTCTGGAACGAATGAGGCTGAGTTGTTCTTTGGAAACACCACTCTGCCATGTTTTGGTAAGATTTACCCCAATGTGTTTTGCAAGGATATACAGATCACATCAGTGATTTTATAGATCAGTCCCACAACCTCAAAGCATTTTTCAACTTCCGCGAGTAAATTAATTTTGTGTATATCTTTATAAGTATTTTTTGAGTGTGTGTGGTTTTTTTTATTCTTTCATGGGAGATGGGCGTTGCTGGCTGGCCAGCATTTATTGCCCATCCCTAGTTGCCCAAGGGCAGTTGAGAGTCAACCACATTGCTGTGGTTCTGGAGTCACATGTAGGCCAGACCATTTCTCTCCCTAAAATCAAACTCCATAAACTCGATGGGCAGAATTTTCCAGCCGTCCACATTGGCGGAATTTAACGTTTATTTATTCCTCACAAGTAGGCTTACATTCACACTGCAATGAAGTTACTGTGAAAATCCCCTAGTCGCCACACTCTGGCACCTGTTTGGGTACACTGAGGGAGAATTTAGCATGGCCAATTCACCTAACCTGCACATCTTTGGGCTGTGGGAGGAAACCGGAGCACTCGGCTTGGGCCACTGTCTGTGTGGAGTTTGCACATTCTCCCTGTGTCTGCGTGGGTTTCCTTTGGGTGCTCCAGTTTCCTCCCAAAGTCCAAAGATGTGCGGGTTAGGTTGATTGGCCATGATAAATTGCCCCTTTGTGTCAGGGGGACTAGCAGGGTAAATATGTGGGGTTATGGGAATAGGGCCTGGGTGGGATTGTGGTCGGTGCAGACTCGATGGGCCGAATGGCCTCCCTCTGCACTGTAGGGATTCTATGATTCACCCAGAGGAAACCCACACAGACATGGGGAGAATGCGCAAACTCCACACAGACAGTGACCCAAGACAGGAACCGAACCCAGGTCCCTGGCGCTGTGAGGCAGCAGTGCTAACCACTGTGCCCCCGTGCTGTCCTTCTGATCCTACTGCAGTGAACGTGTGTATGTGTGTGAGTATGTGATAGTATATGTGTATATGTGAGAAGGCAGATGTAGAAATGTTGCAACATAGGAACATTTTCCAAGAGGCAGCTTTTCCAAGTAAAGGAAAAATAATGTTTGTATTGATTATTTGGAGACGCTTTTGGCAGGCGCTGCCTTTTCCTATTTTTGACTTCAGCCACGGAATTCATTAGCATTGGGGTGAAATGAAAGTGTATGCTTCATTCCCTTCAAACATTTCTAACTTTCTTTCTAACGATGAATGTACTTCGGTTGTGAGAAAACCCTCTTGCAGAAGCAATTGTGGTTTGTGTTCTTCTGTGTAGCGAGTCACATGCTGCAGGTTTCATTGTTAGACTCACACAGTGGACCACATTCATCATTTGCTGTGAAATGTCAGACTGTGGGTTAATCTAATAACACACTGATTATAAAAAGATGTTTCCCCCGAGGACATGTAATCCTTTTGCAAAATTGTGTGCACGCCCGAATTGTGGATTGGGGAGACAAAGTAATTACTTTATTTTAGGGCATTCAAATATTAGAATACGCTCCATAATTCCTGGTCATTTCTGCTTTGCCAGAATAGCAATAAGAATCATTGGGCTTCTAATAATAACAAAGAACAAAGAACAATACAGCACAGGAACAGGCCCTTTGGCCCTCCAAGCCCGCGCCGCTCCCCGGTCCAGGATTGAATCCTGAATCCAGGATCCCCGCCCAATTTTCCAGCCTATCTAATAGTAAAAATTAACTCAAAAATGAAGGAGTTACCGATCATCCAAATAAACTGAAAATGTTTACTAGCAAGAGAGAAGAATAAGACCAAAGTAACACTGCGAATTTCACAGTAACTTCATTACAGTGTTAATGTAAGCCTTACTTGTGACTCATAAATAAATTTTTAACTTTAGTAATCCCGACTAATTTTGTGGAGACATGGGTTCAAATCCCACCACAGCAAATTCAATTAGTAAAATATGGAATTTAAAAGCTAGTCTGAGTAGTTGTGACCATGAAGTCATTTTTATAAAAACTCATCTGTTTCACTAATGTCCTTTAGGGAAGGAAATCTGCCATCCTTATCTGTCCTGGCCAGGATGTGACTCCAGACGTGCAGCAATGTCTCTGACTCTTTACCACCCTCTGAAATAGCCTAGCAAGCCACTCAGTTTAAGGGTAACGAGGGATGGGCAACAAATGCTGGCCTTGCCAACGATGCCCACATTCCATGAGAGAATAAATAGAACAAAACATTCCTCTCCCTAAAACCAAACCGCGCAAACACAATGGGCGGAACCTTCCGGCCGTCCATGTCGGTGGGATGTTCTGACCCCGCTGCAGTGAACGAAGATTTCGCTGAGCGCCAAATTATCCTTCTCGCTGGCAGCAGCAGCAGGGTGTGAACAGCCTATAAGATCGCACCCATGAAATCTGAACTCAACCTGCAGACTGCTTCTCTCAACCAGTAAGGAACAGTTCATTCTGATCAGAGCTGATTGTCGTATCTTCAGACATGTTTTGTGTTTTTCATTAGGGAGGCACGGTGGCACAGTGGTTAGCACTGCTGCCTCACAGCTCCAGCGACTTGGGTTCAATTCCAGCTTGGGTCACTGTCGGTGTGGAATTTGCACGTTCTCCCCGTGTCTAAGTGGTTTCCCTTCAGGTGCTCCGGTTTCCTCCCACGCTCCAAAGCTGTGCGGGTTAGTTGCATTAGTCATGCTAAATTGCCCTTTAGTGTCCCAGAATCATAGGTTAGAAGGGATTGGCAGGGTAAATATGTGAGGCTACGGGAATAGGGCCTGGGTGGGATTGTTGTCGGTGCAGACTCGGTGGGCCGAATGGCCTCCTTCTGCACTGTAGGGTTTCTATGTGATGCCAGTATTTGCATCATCAATTTGTGTCCAAAGATGTGTGGGTTAGGTTGATTGGCTGGGCTAAATTGACCCTAGTCTCAGGGGGATTAGCGCAGTAAATGTGTGGGTTTACTGGAATAAGGCCTGGGTGGGATTGTGGTCGGTACAGACTCGATGGCCTTCTTCTGTACTGTAGGGACTCTATGACTCTATCTCATGAAGTCTCACAGGCTCTGTCTTCAACGGATCCCTGAGATGCTCTGTATTTTAGACAAACAGAGTTCTACCTACAAGCCGGCCTCTCTGCTAATATCAATTTTAAACTGGCCACCAGCTCAGTCAGGGGTGTAAAGAGTGTCCTTAACAATTCAAGATGTCTCAAAACACATTATAGCCAGCAAAGTCATGTTGAATGATCGTCACTGTTGCAGTGTGGTTGGGATTATAATGTTGGAAATGCAGCTGCTAATTTATGTACAGCAAGATCCCACAAAACCATAGATCATGACACAAACATTCAGCTTTTTTAAATTTGTTCATGGGATGGGGGCATTGCTGGCTGGGCCAGCATTTGTTACCCATCCTTGAGGGCATTTATAAGTCAGCGACATTGCTGTGGCTCTGAAGTCACAGCGGCATGGTGGCAGAGTGGTTAGCACTGCTGCCTCACAGCGCCAGGGACTCGATTCCTGGCTTGGCTCACTGTGTGTGTGGAGTTTGCACATTCTTCCTGTGTTTGCGTGGGTTACCTCCAGGTGATCTGGTTGCTTCCCGCAGTCCAAAGATGTGCAGGTTAGGTTGATTGGCCATGCTAAATTGTCCCTTAGTGTCAGGGGGGGGGGCTAGCAGGGTAAATACATGGGACTACAGGGATAAGGGCTGGGTGGGATTGTGATCGATGCAGACTTGATGGGCCGAATGGCCTCTTTCTGTACTGTAGGGATTCTATGATGGGTCAGACCAGGTAAAGATGGCAGATTTCCTTCTCTATAGGACATTAGTGAACCAGATGGGTTGTTACAACAATCAACAATGGTTTCATGGTCATCATTAGATCTTTAAATCCAGATTTATTTTTTATTGAATTCAAATTTCACCATCTGCCGTGATGAGATTCGAATCCAGATCCCCAGAATGTCACCTCGACTCTCTGGATTACTAGTTCAACGACAATACCACTACGTGACCGCCTCCCCATGGTCATTGAAGAGTAAATGTTGATCAGGATATCGGGAAGAACCCACCTGCCCTTCTTTGAATTGGAATCTTTAATATCCCCCTGAGGGGGCTAGACTGGACATTGGCTTAATGTCTCGTTCAAAGGACAGCACCTCTGACAGTGTAGTGACACCTCGGTACTGCACTGAAGCCTCACTCTGGATCACGTGCACAGATCTCTCTGCAAGTCACCTACAACTTCCAAATCTACAGGAATGGGTTTCAAACCTTTCAACGTAGCAGATTCCTGCAACGATTGACACATTTCCAGGGATCCCTGCAATTTGAGCTCTCCCTCAGGAACCACGTGTAATAACTTCTAAAAGATAGCATCAACCACTCAAATGTGTATGGAGAAACGGAAATAATCTGCAAGCAAGTTAACAAGTGAGGAAATACAAAGATATTTGGCAGAACAATTAGAAATCTGATGATCTTGCAAATCATAGAATCCCTACAGTGCAGAAGGAGACCATTCAGCCCATCCAGTCTGCACTGACTCTCTGACCGAGCATCTTACCCAGGACCACCCCCCTGTCCTATCCTCATAACCTTATGTATTTAGTCCATTAATCCCCCTAACCTTCACATCTTGGGACACTAAGGGGCAATTTAGCATGACCAATCCACCTAACCTGCATATCTTTGGGCAGTGGGAGGAAACCGGAGCACCAGAAGGAAACCCACTCAGACACAGAGAGAACGTGCAAACTCTACACAGATAGTCTCCCAAGGCTGGAATCAAACCCGGGTCCCCGGCACTGTGAGGCAGCAGTGCTAACCACTGTGCCAACATGCCACTCTGATCTCCACAACTTGCCCACACCCCCACACTGCTCCACCATGACTTTGGTTAAATCATTCCTCTGCGTTCCAGAGATATTAGCTTGAAAATCTACAATCTAGACTCACTCAATTCAACACTCTGTGCTAGGCAACACCACAGAACTCCCATTTTTCTTCTCTTAAAACTGCTATATTAGTCGCAGCATGTATTATTGAATGTGAATTGCCATGAATTTACTCCGTAATCTGCAATTTGCAGTCATGTATTTGTGTCTAGCTAGCAAACATGGCAAATGTAAACTCCCTAATAAATAAGTCAGTACACATGTGTCAGATTCAAAGTCAGTTGGCACTTGTCAACTCTTGTTTATATGGCCTCAGGGCCCTTGTGCAAACTCATTCTTTTCAGCTAATTGCTTCTTCTTTCATCCCAGATTGCCTCGTTACAGATTTGTCATTAATAAGTCGTCCTTTCTAATGCAGCGCTAGAGCTAAATACAGAGGATAGAATTCCAGTGACGGCAGCTTATCTACAGTAATGCAGCAATTCCCAATTGCCGGTTTCTAAAAGTGGATGATATTATAGCACCACCATGTTAATACTAGATACTTATTGCTCTGTTCTGTTTCCTTGTGTTGTGGTTTTAGGCTAGCTAGTTTTTGTTGATTGCTAGATGAGCAGGCTCGGTGGCACTGTGATTGGCACTGTGGTTAGCACTGCTGCCTCACAGCATCAGTGGACCTGGGTTCGATTCCCAGCTTGGGTCACTCTATTTGTGGAGTTTGCATGTTCTCCCTGTGTCTGTATGGGTTGCCTCTGGGTGCTCCGGTTTCCTCCCACAATCCAAAAAATGTGCTGGTTAGGTGCATTTGATGTGGAGATGGCAGCGTTGGACTGGGGTAAACACAGTAAGAAGTTTAACAACACCAGGTTAAAGTCCAACAGGTTTATTTGGTAGCAAAAGCCACAAGCTTTCGGAGCCTTAAGCTCCTTCTTCAGGTGAGTGGCTCCAAGTGGAGCACTGCCGGCTCCAAGTGGAGAGGATCTCCAAGAAGATCGCGCATATCGACACAGACATTGAACAGAATTCCCACTCACCTGAAGAAGGAGCTTAAGGCTCCGAAAGCTTGTGGCTTTTGCTACCAAATAAACCTGTTGGACTTTAACCTGGTGTTGTTAAACTTCCTACTAGGTGCATTGGGCCATGCTAAATTCTCCCTCAGTGTACCTGAACAGGTGCCGGAGTGTGGCAACTAGGGAATTTTCACAGTAACTTCATTGCAGTGTTAATGTAAGCCTACTTGTGACTAATAAATAAATTTAAATTATTAAAACCCTAGTGGACACAATTTAAGAAAGAAAGAACTTGCATTTTTATGATGCACTTCTCAAGATCAGCATATCCTATAGCGCTTTACAACCAATGAAGTAACCCTGAAAATACAGTCACTATTGTAACACGTGGCAGCCAATTTGTACACAACAAAATCCCACAAACAAAATGAAAGAAAACAAGATTTGCATTTATATAATGCTTTTCATAACCATCAGGTGTGCCAAAGTGTCAAAATATTTGTTGACGTGTACTCACAATTGCAATGTCAGAAATGTGGGATGGAATTTTCCGGCCATTCACGCCAGCAGGATCTTCCGGTCCTGCCGATGGCGCACCCCCGCAGCAAGGGGTACATCCAACGAGAAACCCCCGGATTACAAGGAAAATCCTGCCCATTGCTGTCAATTAGTGCACACAATGTGATAATGGCCAGATAATCTGTGTTTGTGATATTGATTGAAGGATAAATGTTGGCCAGGACACTGGGGATAACCTCCTGCGCTTCTTCAAAAGAGTGACATGGAACCTTTAACATTCACTTGTGAGAGCAGAAAAGACCTCGGTTTAACATCCCATCCAAAAGAAAGCACCTCCATCAACTCCGAGTGCCACACTTAAATCCTGGAGTGGGTTTCGAACCCTTCTGAATCATACGTGAGAGTTCTGCCAACTGAGCCACAACTAACACACTGACATAGATCTGACTCAAAACTGAGAGCGGCTACCACTGCCTCAGGGCCAATACAAAATGTACAACTTTCTTTCATACAATTGTGGGACATGGGCGTTGCTGGCTGGCCAGCATTTATTGCCCATCCTTAATTAGGCCATAAGACCATAAGACATAGGAGCAGAATTAGGCCATTCGACCCATTGAGTCTGCTCCACCTTTCAATCATGGTTGATAAGTTTCTCAACCTTATGCAGCAACAGGGCGTTCCGACCGTTTTATCTGTCGATTAATGAAAACCACACAGAGTGAGGTGGATTTTCAGCTTCGCTGCCCGGGTGCTAAACTGGTGAGTGGGTCAACCATTTTTTATTAAAATCTGGCTGATTTTTCAAGGTGTGCTAACCATGTGTCCAGATTATTGCCCAGGCAGTGAAAACAGAATCCATTCGAATATGATCAAACCAGCCCCCATCGCTGAATGCCTTCAGTAGCTAAGCTAAATTGTCCCAATGATTAGTTTTCAAATGTCGAATATGGGGTTGATGCAAACGAATCAGGAAGGTGCACAAAATCTGCGGTGCTTTGTCTGACTTTAGCAGTAAGAACATTGACAATTGGCTTCACGGCCCCTGAGCTAAAGAGAGGGGAAAATTCAGATCCTATTGCAATCTTTTTTAAAGTTAGAAACCTGCAGTTAAATAGAGTACAGTAAGAAGTCTCACAACACCAGGTTAAAGTCCAACAGGTTTATTTGGTAGCAAATACCATAAGCTTTCAGAGCACTGCTCCTTCGTCAGATGGAGTGGATTTCTGCTCTCAAACAGTGCACAGACACAGAAATCAAGTACAGAATACTAATTAGAATGCGAATCTCTACAGACAACCAGGTCTTAAAGGTACAGACAATGTGGGTGGAGGGAGCATTCAACACAGGTTACAGACATGTGTATTGTCTCCAGACAGAACTGTCTGTCTGTGCACTGTTTGAGAGCAGATATCCACTCCATCTGACGAAGGAGCAGTGCTCTGAAAGCTTATGGTATTTGCTACCAAATAAACCTGTTGGACTTTAACCTGGTGTTGTGAGACTTCTTACTGTGCTTACCCCAGTCCAACGCCGGCATCTCCACATCGTTAAATAGAGTCACAGAGTCATACAGTGCAGAATAGGCCCTTCGGCCCATCAAGTCTGCACCGACTACCACCGAAGGCACGCTAATCCCATTTGTGGGCGTGTGCCAAAAACTGGGAAGAGCGCATTGCCAAAGTAAGACAGAAATTGGGCTTGTGGGAGCAACGCTCCCTCTCTATCACCGGCAAAAACCTGGTCATCCGGTGTGAGCTACTGTCCGTTTTGTTGTATGCAGCGCAGGTCTGGCCAATTCCTAAATCCTGCACAGCAGCAGTGACCCAAGCCATCTTCAAATTTATCTGGAGATCTAAGATGGATTGTGTCCGGAGGGAATTGATGCATAAATCTCTGGGGAATGGAGGGAAAATTTTTCCCAACGCTGCCCTCATCCTGATGGCTACCTTTGTGTGTGGCTGCATCAAGCTGTGTGTAGATCCTCGGGACGCTAACACCAAGTGCCACTACTTTTTGAGGTTCTACCGGTCCCAAGTGTTGCGGAGGATGGGCCTGGCCACACTGCCGCACAATGCTCCAGTTAGTTGGACCGTACCGCAGCACCTATCCTTCGTGGAGACATTTTTCCAGAAACACACCATTGACCACATGGCGATCAAACAGTGGTCAGCGCGTAATGTCCTCGAGGCCCTGAGGGGAAAGGAGATGGCGGATCCTGTCAGATGGTTCCCTGAGCAGACTGTTAGTGTCATCTGGCAGAATGCCTCATCATCAGAACTTACAAACAAGCACCAAGACCTGGCTTGGCTGGTGGTGAGAAGGGCACTTCCCATCAGATCCTTCATGCATGCTCGAGGTCTCAACACCAGCTGCCCTCGAAGTGGCTGCGGGGGTGATGAGACGGTCACACACTTCCTTGTGGAATGTGCCTTTGCAAAGAAGGTCTGGAGTGAGATGCAGTGGTATTTGTCAAGGTTCATCCCGAGCAGTTCGGTGACGCGGGACTCTGTGCTCTACGGGCTGTTTCCAGGGACACACACCGAGACAACTATCAACTGCTGCTGGAGGGTCATCAACTCGGTGAAGGACGCACCTTGGTCTGCCCAAAACCTGCTGATCTTCCAGTGCAAAGATTTGTCCTCGACCGAGTGTTGCCGACTGGCAAATTCCAAGATCCAGGACTACGTACTGAGCGATGCTCTCAAGTTTGGGGCAGCCGTGCAAAGGCACAGTGGGGAAAGGCCACCATTTGAAGCCTTTCAACCAAGACAGACCGAGGGGTCAGTCACTGTAAAATATCCTTGGACTGCATAACTGTAAAAACAACGGCACACTGTGAAATGTGATGAATGTATATAGTTTGAAGAACTGAACTGTAGTGAATGTAATGTCTTGTAACTGAGCACCGTAAAGTACTGCAAATATGACTGGTTTTTTTGCACTGTTTGTAATTATTGGAAATGTCATTTCTGCAATGGTTTATTTCAGAGTATTTATGAATAAAGTATATTTTTGAAATTTAAAAAAAATCAAATTTTTCCGCACTTGTCCCATATCCTTGAATGGTATGATATTTCAAATGCTCATCCAAATATTTTTTGAAGGTTGTAAGGTTTCTGGCCTCCATTACTTCATGATGTGGAGATGCCGGCGTTGGACTGGGGTAACCTGGTGTTGTGAGACTTCTTACTCCATTACTTCCCCAGGCAGTGCATTCCAGATTCCCAACATCCTCTGAGTGAAAATAAAATTCTCAAATCCCCTCTGAATCTCCTGCCCTTACTTTAAATCTATCCCCGCTCATGATTGACTCCTCAACAAATGGGAGCAGCTGCTCCCTACTCATCCTGTCCATACTCCTCATAATCTTATGCACCTCAATCATGTCCCCCCTCAGCCTTCTCTGCTCTAAAGAAAACAATCCAAGCCGATCTAGTTTATCTTGAGAGCTCAAATGCTCTATCCCAGGCAACATCCTGATGAACCTCCTCTGTACCACCTTTAGTGCTATCACATCCTTTATATAGTGAGGTGACCAGAACTGCACACAGTACTCCAGCTGTGGTCTAACCTATGCTTTGTACAACTCCAACAATACCTCCTTACTCTTATACACTATGCCACAACTGATAAGTGTCCGAAATGCCTTCTTAATTATCTTATTCACATACTCTGCCAACCTCGGGGATCTGCGAATAAGTATCCCAAGATCTATCTTCTCCCCTGAACTTCCAAGTGTCCTGCCGTTCATCAAATATTCCTCATCTTGTTTCTTCTTCCAAAGTACATCACACTTATCAGGGTTAAGTACCATCTCCCACAGCTCTGCCCATCTGACAAACCCATCTATATCTTCCAGTATGCTACCACCATCTTCTTCATTATTAACCACCCTACCAATCTTGATGTCATCTGCAAACCTGCTTAACATTTTCATCTATATAATTTATGTATATAACAAAAATAAGGGTTCCAATACTGATCCTTGTGGTACACCGCTGGACACTAGCCTCAAGTCACTCAAACAGCCTTCTACCGCTACCCTTTGTGCCGTATTAGTAAGCCACTTTTTGATCCATCTTGTCAAGTTTCCCTGAATTCCATGTGCTTTAACCTTCTCAATCAGGGAACTTGTCAAAAGATTTGCTAAAATCCCTATAAACTACATCAACTGAACTTGCCTCATCCACACACTTGATCCCATTTTCGAAAAATTCCAACAAGTTTGTTAGGCATGACCTCCCTCTGACAAAGCCATGCAGACTACCCCTAATTAACCCATGCCTTTCCAAGCGGATATTAATTCTCTCCTTCAGAATTTTCACCAATATTTTCTCTACCACTTGGTACAATCTCTCTGGGCAGCTTAAATCAGTACTTTAATGATCATGGCTATCTGATTCACTGTGAGACTAATTTTTTTAATATACTTTTCCAATTCAATCAAATCAAATCCAATTCAGAGTCTCAACAAGTTGAGACATTTCAGATCCAGGCTGACAAGACAGGGCAAGCAACCAAACCACCCTGTCCTGGGCCTGATCTACATGAGCCAAGCTGATTGGAGAAGGGGGAGGTTCCTCCTCCAAGACATGAGCTCATTTGCATCTTAGCCAAAAGACCAAGATGCCGCTTTAAAAATTGCTTCATATGAAACATATGAAGCTTCAGTGTAACCCAATGACCTCAACCAAGTGCGACCGACCATGGACTGCCGACCATACTACACTTGATCTTAGCCAAAAGGGGTGTGAGACTAATTATGTTTTATGTGGAAAACAGTTGGTGAATTGCAATAAAAATACGAATCAGCAAGACTTTTATGAATATTTTAAACAACATTCAAGATGTGCTCACTGGAATAATTCCATACTGTAACGAGAGCTTTAACACAAAAAGCATGGTCTATTAATGGGTTAATCTGGAGGGCATTTCAATCTGGCACCGGAACTGACATAAAACATACTTCCTTGTTGCCCTATTACCATTCTCTGAGTTTATATGCGTCTAACTAATTAGTTGGCCTGTTCCAATCCAAGCATTTCACTGCACATCCATAGAAGAATCATAGAAACCCTACAATGCAGAAGGAGGCCATTCGGCCCATCGAGTCTGCACCGACCACAATCCCACCCAGGCCCTACCCCCACATATTTACCTGCTAATCCCTCTAACCTACGCATCTCAGGACTCTAAGGGGCAATTTTTAACCTGGCCAATCAACCTAACCCGCACATCTTTGGACTGTGGGAGGAAACCGGAGCACCCGGAGGAAACCCACGCAGACACGAGGAGAATGTGCAAACTCCACACAGACAGCGACCCGAGCCAGGAATCGAACCCGGGACCCTGGAGCTGTGAAGCAGCATTAAGCTGGATAACGGTGAATTTAGCAATGAAACAGCTCTAGCCTTTGTGCTAATCATATCATCCAACCAGCCTATGTTAAGATTTTTCTCAATGGAAAACTCATTTAAACCAGCTTGTTACAGAGATAGGTGTGCTGCAGGTCATTGAGGTTTAAATGTTCAATCGTATCAGCAAACTATAGAGCAGCTCAACTGTAAGACAGCACCTCCAACAGTGCAGTGCTCCCTCAGCACTGTACTGGAGTGTTAGCCTCTTTTATTATGCTTTTTTTGTACCTGGAACCCTAGACTTTGTGACTCAGAGGGGAGTTTTTCCCTTTATTTCTTGACAATTGGACTAAAGCAAAAAATCCTGTTGAGCTTGATCATTCAGAATTAATTGGCTAACTCCACAATAATTTAGAAAATGACATGGATAGACTCATTATGATGTGGAGATGCCGGCGTTGGACTGGGGTAAGCACAGTAAGAAGTCTCACAACACCAGGTTAAGGTCCAACAGGTTTATTTGGAGCACAAGCCACAAGCTTTCGGAACGCTGCTCCTTCATCAGGTGAGGGGGAGTTGTGTTCACAAACAAGGCATATAAAGACACAAACTCAATTTACAAAATAATGGTTGGAATGCAAGTCTTTACAGGTAATCAAGTCTTAAAGGTGCAGACAATGTGAGTGGTGAGAGGGTTAAGCACAGGTTAAAGAGATGTGTATTGTCTCCAGCCAGGACAGTGGGGGTTACAGATAGTGTGACATGAACCCAAGATCCCGGTTGAGGCCGTCCTCATGTGTGCGGAACTTAGCTATCAGTTTCTACTCAGCGATTCTGCATTGTCATGTGTCGTGAAGGCCGCCTTGGAGAACACTTACCCGACAATCAGAGGCTGAATGCCCGTGACTGCTGAATTGTTCTCCAATAGAAAGAGAACACTCCTGCCTGATGATTGTCGAGCAGTGTTCATTCATCCGTTGTCGTAGCGTCTGCATGGTCTCCCTAATGTACCATGCCTCGGGACATCCTTTCCTGCAACGTATCAGGTAGACAACGTTGGCCAAGTTGCAAGAGTATGTATGATGAGCAGAATCGCAACAGACACCTCCAGACGTTGAAAGATGCCCTCATAAGAACAGGATATGGCGCTCAACTCATTGATCGACAGTTCTGACGTGCCACAGCGAAAAATCGCACCGACCTCCTCAGAAGACAAACACGGGACATGGCAGACAGAGTACCCTTCGTCAACCAGTACATCCCCGGAGCGGAAAAACTACGACATCTTCTCCGGAACCTTCAACATGTCATCGTTGAAGACGAACATCTCGCCAAGGCCATCTCCACATCCCCATTTCTTGCCTTCAAGCAACCGCACAACCTCAAACAGACCATTGTCCGCAGCAAACTACCCAGCCTTCAGGAGAACAGTGACCACAACACCACACAACCCTGCCACAGCAACATCTGCAAGATGTGCCGGATCATCGACACGGATGCCATCATCTCATGTGAGAACACCATCCACCAGGTACACGGTACATACTCTTGTAATTCGGCCAACGTTGTCTACTTGATACGCTGCAGGAAAGGATGTCCCGAGGCATGGTACATTGAGGAGACCATGCAGACGCTACAACAACGGATGAATGAACACCGCTCGACAATCACCAGGCAGGAGTGTTCTCTTCCTGTTGGGGAACACTTCAGCAGTCACAGGCATTCAGCCTCTGATCTTCAGGTAAGCATTCACGACACACGACAACGCAGAATCACTGAGCAGAAACGGATAGCCAAGTTCCGCACACATGAGGACGGCCTCAACCGGGATCTTGGGTTCATGTCACACTATCTATAAACCCCATGACTTGCCTGGGCTTGCAAAATCTCACGAACTGTCCTGGCTGGAGTCAATACACATCTTTTTTACCTGTGCTTAACCCTCTCACCACTCACACTGTCTGTACCTTTAAGACTTGATTACCCGTAAAGACTCGCAACCATTATTTTGTAAATTGAGCTTTTGTCTTTATATGCCCTGTTTGTGAACACAACTCCCACTCACCTGATGAAGGAGCAGCGCTCTGAAAGCTTGTGGCTTGCGCTACCAAATAAACCTGTTGGACTTTAACTTGGTGTTGTGGGACTTCTTACTAGACTCATTATGGCATGGAAGGAGACAATTCGGCCTATCGAGACCACGCCAGCCCCCTGTAGAGTGATCAACTCAGTCCCATTCCCCCTCTTTACCCCTGTAACCCTGCAAGCTTATTTATCTCAAATGCCCATCCAATTTCCCTTTGAAGTCATTTGTCATCTCTTCAATAAATGTCAGGAGATTGGATTGCAGTTGGCTGACAAGCAATGTGTTGCAATAATATGAAACAAAAGCATTAGCCTATCTCTGCATTTTTACATTCTTTTCTGGTGGGAAGGAAGGTGTGGGAGGATTAATAAAAAGATCAATTTTTGCTTAATCGCACTAATATGAGTCAAACAGTCATTTGTATTGTCATGGAATTAATTGAATGTTGCTAGTGCTTATTTCCCAGATTTTGTAAAAGTGAAACATTCCTCAGAAAACAAATTCAATTTGATCTTCAAGGTCAAGATAATTGTGTCCTTTATTTAGTGTGACTAATGAGTGGTGAGTGCTTGACAACTGAATTTAGCGATAACTTAAGGCTTTTTAAAACATCCTTTCATGGGATGGGGCGTTGCTGGTTAGATCAGCAGTTATTGCCCATCCGTAATCACCCTTGAGATGATTAGACCACAAGCCATAAGATATAGGAGTAGAATTAGGCCATTCGGCCCATCAAGTCTGCTCCGCCATTCAATTTTGGCTGATGAGTTTCTCCCCCCCATTCTCCCTCTTTCTCCCTGTAACCTTTGATCCCTTTACCAATCAAGAACCTATCTATCTCTGTCTTAAATACACTCAGTGACTTGGCCTTCACAGCTTTCTGTGGCAATGAATTCCATCGATTCACCACCCTCTGGCTGAAGAAATTCCTCCTCATCTCAGTTCTAAAGGGTCGTCCCTTTACTCTGAGACTGTGCCCTCACATCCTAGTCTCTCTTACCAATGGGGACATCTTCCCATGTTCAATCTATCCAGGCCTTTCAATATACTGTAAGTTTCAATGAGATCCCCCCTCATCCTTCTAAACTCCATCAAGTACAGACCCAGAGTCCTCAGATGCTCCTCATACGTCAAGCTTTTCATTCCCAGGATCGTTCTCGTGAACCTCCTCTGGACCGTCTCCAAAGCCAGCACATCCTTCCTTAGACATGGAGCCCAAAATTTCTCAGAATACTCCAAATATGGTCTCACCAGAGCCTTATAAAGCTTCCGCAGTACATCCTTGCTTTTGTATTCTAGTCCTCTCGAAATGAATGCTGTTGGAGAGCCACCGACTTGAACCGCTGCAGGCCAGGTTTTTAGACCTTGCAGCAGTTTAATACCACTGATTAGTTTGCTAGGTCAGATTGCTGCAGGTTTGGAATCACAAGCAGGACAGATTTCCTTCCCTAAAGGACGTAAGTGGGTTTTTACAACAATCAACAATGTTTTCCTGGCCACTAATAACTGAGTCTAGCTTTTAATTCCAGATTTATGAACCCTGTGGTGAGATTTCACCCCCATGTCCCGAGTGGGCCTGGAGGATCAGTCTAATCCTCTGGCCCAGTGACATTCCGATTATGCTACCAGCGTTACATTGTGTTAAAAAAAAAGTTTCTGGAAATGTGATTCCACTGGCCCATTTGTCTCCCTCTGTCTCTGTGTGTCTCTCTCTCTTGAATGAACAATTCTGAATCTTTTTCGAAATAAATAACTTATTTCAGACAATTTAAATGGCCCTTGTGATGTTCTTTGATGCCATGTTTGTTGGGGATTTGAATAAATCAAGTTGTAAGATTCTGAGATGGAAAGTCAAGTCATACCATCAATCTTGTCTCCGCTGTCAGCGTGACGGTTGAACAGTAGCAATGACGGTGTTGTAAATTATAAAGAAAATGAGCAATAAAACCACGCAACCAGCAAACATCCTGAATCATCCCCCCAACATATTTAACTGCGGTGATATTTTGTTATGCAGCCTCATTTTTCCTTAAGCCCGTCTCACCTAATGAAATATCAGTCATTTTTTCTGCGTATTTTATTTCCACGCAGACGCCACCAAATCTTATTCCCTGCAACGCTGAAGCTGCACTTTCACTTTCTTATTGCAAAGAATAATACTCTGTGGATGGGATTTTCCAGCCATGCTCACCCCAAAACCAGAAAGTCCTGCCCGAGGTCAACGGACCTTTCCATGGTTCACCCCTCGCCCTCTTCAGTGTCCCGTGGCAGGCAGAACGAGAAAATTCTCTCGTGTCTTTTAATTTGTTGGTACAAATTCTACCTTCACAGATCAAGTTCAAACCGCCACAGAATATTTTCAAAATCAGTGGCATAAGACTATAAGATGTCAGAGCAGAAGTCGGCCATTCGGCCCATCACTTGTGCTCTGCCATTCACTGAGATCATGATTGATCTTACATGAGAATCCTCAACTCCACTTTCCTGCCTTATCCCCATAACCCTTACGAATTAAAAATCTGTCTATCTCAGCCTTGAATATACTTCATGACCCAGTCACCGCCGCTCTCGCAGCAAAGACTACAGTATGCAGTTCTGGTCGCTGCATTAAAGGAATGACTTGAACGCACTGGAGGGAATGCAGAGGAGATTCACCAGGATGATGCCTGGGATGGAACATTTAAGTTATAAAGAGAGGTTGGATGGGCTTGGGTCGTTTTCTCTGGAGCAGAGAAGACTGAGGGGCAACCTGATTGAGGAGTTCAAGATTATGAGGGGCATGGACAGAGTGGATAGGGAGCAGCTGTTCCACTTAGTTGAAAGGTCAGTTACGAGGGGACACAAGTTAAAAGTGAGGGGTGGGAGGTTTAGGGGGATTTGAGGAAAAACGATTTTACTCAGAGGGTGGTGACGGTCTGGAATGCGCTGCCTGGGAGGGTGGTGGAGATGGGATGCCTCACATCCTTTAAAAAGTACCTGGATGAGTACTTGGCATGTCATAACATTCAAGGCTATGGGCCAAGTGTTGGCAAGTGGGATTAGGTGGGCAGGTCATGCTTGGGTGCAGACTCGATGGGCTGAAGGGCCTCTTTTGCATTGTAGGATTTTGTGATTCTGTGAAAGAATTCCACAGATGCACTATCATCTGAGAGAAAACAAACCTCCTCATCTCTGTCTTAAATGGGCAATCCCTTACTCTGAGATTATGCCCTCTGGTCCTAGACTCTCCCACAAAGGGAAACATCCACTCAGCATCTACACTGTCAAACCCCCTGAGAATCCTATGGAGGTGATCATACCAAAAATATTCCACATGCCAAACAAGCTTGAAGACAGAGAGATTTGTGCCGATTTTTTGGGCAAGTTAAAAATCCAATCCACGGTAGCACAGTGGTTAGCACTGCTGCTTCACAGCTCCAGGGTCCTGGGTTCGATTCCCGGCTCGGGTCACTGTCTGTGTGGAGTTTGCACATTCTCCTCGTGTCTGCGTGGGTTTCCTCCGGGTGCTCCGGTTTCCACCCACAGTCCAAAGATGTGCGGGTTAGGTTGATTGGCCAGGTTAAAAATTGCCCCTTAGAGTCCTGAGATGCGTAGGTTAGAGGGATTAGTGGGTAAAATATGTGGGGGTGGGATTGTGGTCGGTGTAGACTCGATGGGCCGAATGGCCTCCTTCTGCACTGTAGGGATTCTATGATGAATCTTACCACACGCTGAGCAAAAAATATTGCTAAACCTGTTTCCTGCCAGCAGGAGAGGGGGCAGGGCCTAAACTTGCTGAAAACCAGCAGCTTACAGCAAAGAACACAATTGCACATGTGCAGACCTCTCAGTTCTTGGTGGTAACTGGCAGTGTGCCAGGCTGGCAGTGCCAGGGTGCCAGGCTGGCAGTGCCAGGCTTGCACTGCCCAAAGGGCACACCTTACCCATGATCTCCCGGGGAGCCTCAATTGCCTCTGGTCCTACCAGCAAGGCCATCACGACAGGTTCCCATTGATGTGGACCATACATGATCCTCGCTGGTGAGGACCTTCACCGACAAGGTCTCTAAGGCACGTAAGCCTGAACGATAGCACCCCAGGCTCACTGCAAATATTTACATTTTATTTAAAATGGAATTTAAATATTGAGATCAGTCTTGCGCCTGATCTCGCCGGATATCCAGTGCTGATAAGATAACGAGAGGTGAGAAATCGAGTGCAAACCTAATTTTTCACCTCTCTCATGATCTTACCCATTCACCCCACCCGTCAACTGGTGGGATGAGAAGGTAAGATCACCCCCTATATGTCTCAATAAGGCCGCCTCTCATTCTTCTAATCTCCAATGAGTACAGGCCCAACCTTCTCAATATCTGCTCACAAGAAAATCCCTCCAACCCAGAATCAATCTACTGAACTTTCTCTGGGCTGCCTCCAATGCCAGTATATCTTTCCTTAGATAAGCGACCAAAACTGTTCACAGTATTCCAGGTGTGGTCAAAAGAGTGCCTTGTATATTTTTAGCAAGTTATTCCTATTATTACACTCCATTTCTTTTGAAATGATGGCCAACACTTAATTTGCTTTCCCGACCTACTGAACTTGTCTGCTAGCTTTTTGTGATTTCTGCATGAGAATCCTCAAATTCCTCTTCCTGCAATCTTTCTCCATTTAAATAATATTCACCTCCTTTACAGTTCCTACCAAAGTGCATAACTTCACATTTTCCTACATTATATTCCATCTGCCAAGTTTTTGCCCACTCACTCATCCTGACTATATCCCTCTGTAGACTCCCTCTGTCATCCTCACTACTTGCCTTCCCATCCATCTTTGTGTCATTCACAAACTTGGTGACAGTACATTCACTTCCCTTATCCAAGTCATTATTGTATATTGTAAATAATTGTGGCTCCAGCAATGAACCCGGTGGCACTCCACTATTTCCAAGTTGGCATCCTGAAAATGCATGAAGTATGTTTGTTTTGGGCTTCATATCAATCAAGGATATTTTCTCTGCAGCATTTGTATTTCTCGACGAGTTAGTCGGATAATAGCGTTTCGATTCAGTGTCAGCAGTTGCAACATCAAGTGACCATCTCAGGGGAAAAGATTGCAAATTAGCTCTGCCTCTGAAAGTTTAATCATGCATTTTTACTTTAGAGCCAAAATGGGATGAATTTTTATTCTGCTCAAGTTAGGGGATTTCAGTGAAGAATGCAGCACAGTGGCACAGTGGTTAGCACTGCTGCATCACAGCACCGGGGACCCGGGTTCAATTCTGACCTCGGATCACAGTCTGTGTGGAGTTTGCACATTCACCCCGTGTCTGCATGGGTTTCCTCCGGGTGCTCTGGTTTCCTCCCATAGTTCGAAAGACGTGCGGGTTAGGTTGATTGGTCATGCTAAATTGACCCTAGTATCAGGAAGATTAGCAGGGTAAATTTGTGGAGTTGCGGGAATAGGGCCTGGGTGGGATTGTAGTCGGTGCAGACTCAATGGGCCGAATGGCCTCCTTCTGCACTGTAGATATTCTATGATTCCTTCATCTTTACTAAACAGAAGCAAAGTTAAACGCATGGCCAGTTGCAAATTTAATTTTCTTCTTTTCTGTACCTTTCTCCCAACTATTAAGAGAAAACATGCTGCTAAGAGTAGGATTTTAATCACATTAGCCATCTCTGAACCAGATTCTGATGCCAATTTGTAAGTGGTTTGTGATGCGCCCCATGCTCAAAGGAAACTGTTTGGAGATTGCACAGATTCATTTCACACACTACTGGGTTCAAAGTACTCAAGGTCAAAGGTGGTACATCAGTGCATTGTGCCAGCCAGTCCTCTAGCCGTTCCTGCTTCAATTTGAATCTTCCAGCTAAGAATGAGCACCGGATTGATGGAAATTGGAATAAGTTGGTCGTAAAACAATGCCTGGATTTATAGATGATTGCAAAAGAAAGATATGGTTTTAATTTACTATAAAGGTCCCATTGGATATTCTGTTCCTGGAAGCAAAATTCCAATGGTTTGGAGAGCTTATACGAGCCCCGATCAAATTAGATCTAAACCACATTAATCTATTGCGGGCTAGTCAGCAACAAGGGTGACACTTCACTGGGAACTAAGACCACATTTACAGAGCCCAGAGATTTTTTTGCATTCTGTATTGGAGCTCTTTTATTTCTCAGCAGCAACCAAGACGACAAGGCCACTCATTTCATAGAGGAACAACATGCAGCAAACAGAGGGGCTAATAATACCACTGGATAACCTGGGCCATAGAATGCCTGCAGTGCAGAAAGAGGCCATCCGGCCGATTGAGTCCACACTGACTCTCCGAAAGAGCACCCTACCCAGGCCCTCCCCTCCTCTCCTCCCTAACCCCGTAACACCACACATTTACTATGGCTAATCCATCTAACCTACACATCTTTGGACAGTAAGGGGCAATTTAGCATGGCCAATCCATCTAACTTGCTCAGCTTTGGACTGTGGGAGGAAACTGGATTACCCGGAGGAAACCCACGCAGACACGGGGCAAAACGTGCAAACCTCACACAGTCAACCACCCAAAGCTGGGATTAAATCTGAATCCATGACGCTGCGAGGCATAAATGCTACCCACTGTGCCACTGTGCCACGCACAACCCCCCCCCCCCCCCCCCCCCCCCCACTTTGAGAGCTAGATTGCCAGGGATGCAGGGGACCCCAGCGCCACAGGTTAAACACCCCACCAGTGTTAACGTGTCTCACTCATCAGAAATGGAAATCAGTCATGCTTCATTAAAACAATTCTATAATCAACTGCGTGGATAATTACCTCAAGGTATAGACAACACTGGCAGTGTGACATCAGATGATCAAACAAACCATCATTTATATAAAGTAATCATTGTCTCGTTTAACCACAATAACAATGCCCAGTGTATATCTGATTTGTCACTTATTGACTAAAACACAGGGTACTGGTTAGCTCAATTGTCTAACTGGCTAGTGTGTGGATTAGATTAGCATTACAGCACAGAGATGCAATTCCCCATTCCAGCTCAGGCAGACTGGGGGCCACCTCCCTGCCTTGCCCATAGTAAAACATTGTGGCACTTTGCCAATGGTTCAGTGAATAATTGCCAAGGACCTGCCTTCAGGCAGAGAACTAAGAATGCACATTACAGATTGTCTTTAACTTTCAAATCCAATCTTTAATTATTAACATTTTACCTAACATTTTACCTCACAGTTTATTCCATTTTACCTCTATGATGTATAAAACATAATGATTTAAATAATGCAATTTATATTTCCTCTCAAGCACGCTCTTGGATATTCGGCATGTCCGCTATGACTCCCACCAATTTTTACAGATGCACCATAGAAAGTATCACAGCTTGGTATGGCTCCTGCTCTGACCGAGACTGCTAGAAACTACAAAGGTTGTGAGCGTAGCCCAGTCCAACACACAAACCAGCCTCCCATCCACTGACCCCCAACTACACATCCCACTGCCTCAGAAAAGCTGCCTGCATAATTAAGGACCCCCCGGACATACTCTCTTCACCTTCTTCAGTCAGGTAAAAGATGCAAAAGTCTGAGGTCACGTACCAACCAACTCAAGGACAGCTTCTTCCCTGCTGCCATCAGACTTTTGAATAGATCTACCTTATATTAAGTTGATCTTTCCCGACACCCTAGCTATGACTATAACACCTCTATGTACTCTATGAACAATATGTTTTATCTGTATAGCACAAGAAACAATACTTTTCACTGTAACCCAATGCATGTGATAATAATAAATCAAATCAAACAAGGCACCTTCGTGCCTGTCAAGTCAGGAGTGTGACAGAATACTCTCCACTTGCCTGGATGACAGCAGCTCCAACAACACACAAGCTCCACACCATCCAGGACAAAGCAGTCTGCTTCATTTGCACTGTTTCGTAAGACCATAAGACATAGGAGCCGAATTAGGCCACTCGGCCCATCGAGTTTGCTCCGCCATTCAATCATGGCTGATTATTTTCCCATCCCCATTCTCCTGCCTTTTCCCCATAACCCCTGATCCCCTTATCAATCAAGAACCTATCTATCTCTGTCTTAAAGACACCCAATGACCTGGCCTCCACAGCCTTCTGCGGCAAAGAGTTCCACGGATTCACCACTCTCTGGCTGAAGAAATTTCCACAACCATTCACTCCCTACACCACTGACACACAGTAGCCGCAGTGTGTACCTTCTACAAGATGCACTGCAGGAACTTCCCAAGGCTCCTTAGTCAACACCTTCCAAACCATTGAGAGCTATCATCCAGAAGGATAAGGGCAGCAGATTTTTTTTTAATTCATTTACGCAATGTGGGCATCGCTGGCTATGCCAGTATTTATTGCCCATACCTAGTTGCCATTCACAAGGTGGTTGTCAGCTGCCTTCTTGAGTGTAGGTAAACCCACCATGTTGTTAGGGAAGGAATTCCAGACTTTTGAGCCAGCAACTGTGAAGGAATAGCAATATATTTCCACATCAGGATGATGAGTGACTTGGAGGGGAACCTCCAGGTGATGGTGTTCCCAGGCACCTGCTGGTCTTGTTCTTTTAGATGTTGTGGTCATGGGTTTGGAAAGTGCTGCCTAAGGAACCTTGTGAATTAATGCAGTACATCTTGGAGATGGCTGCACTGTTCATCGGTGGAGGAGGGGTTGACTGTTTGTGGAGGGGATAGCAATCTAGCAGGCTGCTTTGTCCTGAACTGTGTTGAGCTTCTTGAGTGTTATTGGAGCTGCACTCATCCAGGGAAGTGGAGGGCACATTCATTACACTCATGACTGTGTCTTGTAGATGGTTGACAGGTTTTGTGGGGTCAGGAAGTGAGTTACTTGCCGCAGGATTCTTAGCCTTTGACCTGCTCTGATAGTCAAAGTACTTATATGGCTAGCCCAGTTCGGTTTCTGGCCAATGGTAACCTCCAGGATGATGGTAGTGGGGGATTCAGCGATGATAATGCTATTCAAATTCAAGGGGCGATAGTTAGAACCTTGTTTGAGATGGTCACTGCTTGGCAGTTGTGTGGCGTGAATGTGGCCTGGATATTGTCCCAGTTTTACTGTATTTAGACATGGGCTGCTTCATTATCTGAGGATCGCAAAAGGTGCTGCTCATTATGCAAACATTGGCAAACATCCCCATTTCTGACCTTATGATGGAAGGAAGGTTATTGATGAAGCAGCTGAAGATGGTTGGGCCTAGGGCACTCGCCAGAGGAACTCCAGCAGCGATGTCCTGGAGCTGAGAGGATTGATCTCCAACCATCACAATCATCTTCCTTTCTGCCAAGTATGACTCCAACCAGCAGAGGATTTTACCCCGATTCCCATTGACTCCAGTTTTGTTGGGGCTCCTTGATGCTATATCCCATCAAATGCTGCCTTGATGTCAATGGCAGTCACTCTCACCTCACATCTGGCATTCAGCTCTTTTGTCTGTGTTTGAACCAAGGCTGCAAAGTGTTCAGGAGCTGAGTGACACATGGGAACACCACCAGCTGGAAGTTCCCCTTTGTTAAGTCTGAGACTACCGGGGAGGTAGCTCCAAAAAACTCACATGGAAAGCAAGCCACAGAAACAATGGGTTTTATTGATGAACTGTTCTCCTCTCAATCGAACCCTCCACTGCCTGTAAGGGTGGATTCCCGGGCAGGTCACCCCTCGCCCCGGGTCACCTGACCCGTCCTCTTAAAGGGACTACGCCCTGCATACATAATAAATACCCTTCAAGTCACTCACCATCCTGACTTGGAAATATATTGGCTGTTCCTTCACTGTCATTGAGTCAAAATCCTGGAACACTCTCCCTAAGAGCATTGTGGGTGTACCTACAGCACAGGGAATGCAACGGTTCAATAAGACAGCTCACCACCACTTTTTTACGGGCAATTAAGAATGGGCAATGAATGCTGGCCTAGCCAGTGAAGCCCACATCCTGTGAATGAATGAAAGAAAAAGGCAGAATAATTATTTAATCCCCTTTAGCACAAAATGCACTATGCGCAATCTATTTAGATCTTATTTAGACTTAAATGGTGATTGTTTTATGGCCCCACCCATAATGACCCACATTTTAAACATTGGTCAAAGTTTGTGATCTAGCCCCTCTTAACACAAACCCCAGCATATCAAATGACTGTCTTGAGGCCCAGGCATTATTCGTCAAGAAAACCACAGCACAACAGAGAGTCAAACCACAAGGTCCCTACACAGGACACAGACCGATGTACAGCTCTGACATATTACCACATTCAAACCACTGGCATCTTCAGGGAATTTGTTACTCCCCCTGGAAGTCACTGATTATCTGATTCAGCGAAGTTTCATCATGGTGATATTAATTTTTAAAAAGGGATTCTTGCTCCACCACCATGCTGCTCAATGAACAAGCAAGGAGTATCTTTTGAGATCCAGGAGATTAAGGGTGAGTGGTTTTCTTGCTGGAATTTAACCAATTTGTAATGGTTGATTTAGGATCTGGATGCACCAGGGGAGAACGCAGCTTACTGAAGTATTTTATCTTGGATACAAATGACGGCAGGCACACAGCACTCTTTCAAAAGCTGGCTGAAAGACAAACATCAGCGCATGCACAAGCTAAACGAACCCACTTACTTAAGTAGCTTCTCTTTATCAAGGTTTATAATCATGAACAATTAAATAATTATGACCTCATGCATGAGGAAGGCGCTTTCAAGTAAATATTCTGTCATGAGGGAGACGGGGGGATGTGTGGGTTGAATTTTTTCCTATATGATCTGTTTCAGCCTTTACCATGAAGGGAGATCCTCCTGGATGATGCCTTAACTGTCTCACTTCAGCAGAAGGAATATGGGTCCTCTCCTCTTAATTGTTCATCTCCTTTCTGTCTTTCCATCCATTTCCTCTTGTGACAGCTGGCATAACGGTTCCTGGATGGCATTGGCACAATAATCCGAATAAAATTGCCCTGTTTGGGGCTATTTGCTGAATGAAGTTGGATTTGTATCAAACTATTCTGGACACGTTCTCCCCATGTCTGTGTGGATTTCCTCCGCGTGCTCTGGTTTCCTCCTGCAGCCCAAAGATGTGCAGGTTAGGCGGATTGGTCATGCTAAATTGCCCCTGAGTATCCCAAGCCATGTAGGTAGGGGGATTAGTTGGGTAAACGCACAGGATTAAGGGTGGAGGGCCTGGGTATGGTGCTCTGTTGGAGAGTCGGTGCAGACCTAATGGGCTAAATGGCCTCCTTCTGCACTGTAGGTATTCTAGGACTCGGCATCAACCAGTACTCTGATCCAAATTAGCTTGAGTTGTATTCTGATTGCATAACATAGTTTCGTATTCCAACTATTTGGACAGCCTGTAGCAGCAGAGGAAGATATCATTTGTATAGGCCTGTATATTTAGGATGGTGGATGAAGAGTAGGCAGAAAACACATCCCACCGAATCTGACAGACCCACTGCCGTTTTACACTTTAACAAGGGTTGATAGGCATATTCTGGGACTTCACCCCCTCACTCTGGAGGAAGTCCTGCCTTGGAGAGCTGCTGGCCAATCTCTCCAGCAACAGTGCTACAGCAGCTGGAAGCAGCACTACATGAAGCAGACCAAGACAATGCCCCAGGAACTGGAGAAAAAGGTAAGTGCCAGGGGTCCCAGGGCAGGGAGCGTAGCAAAGGCCTGGGAGCAGTGAAAAGAGTGATCAAAGTTTCAGGAGGCTAGGCCGGGATGGGGAGAGAGGCCTGGAAATCACCAGGCCTTAAGGAAGGCTGTCTCCCCAACATCAGATGTAGGTTTCTGATGGAGTCACACCCTTCCCACCCAAAATCTAATGTTCATTAGTTTCAGATATCTCCTCCCTTTAGCTTTCATTTGCAGTCAGCCCAAAAATTGAGGCTGGGTGGGAAACGGCCCTTAAATTGCCGTCAATTGGTCACTCAAGAGCCTTAATTGTGGCAAGGGTGAGCTTTCTGTCCGAGTCCTTGTCTGTCCCAGAGTAAGATTGCTGCAACGTTGGCATGGTCAGGAACACAGAAGTAATCCCGTCCGTGCACTGCAGAACACAGAGGAGCTGGTGGGCATAAAATTCTAGCCATGATGGCATTGTGGATATAATAGTGGGATAATCATTTATAAGAATTATCCACATATGTGAAACAAATGCAGAACATACTGTTATGATGCGGAGGTTGATCCCCTTTTGAGAAGTGAGGCTGAATCCCCCAAAGAGAAATACCTCGCCTCGTAATCTGTTAAAAGTGTGTGGGAAGGTGTGATCTGTCCTTCAGTAATGTTTAGTGGTTGACTAACAGAAATACCTGACCCTCACTTTAAAATGAACAATTAACAATTTATTTATTTAACGAACAGGAAAATTTGACTAAACAAGTAAATACCAAATAGAATAAGATTCTAATGGAATGCTGTTCAAATAAGTATAATATCCATTTATTTTTAAAAATCTAATAATAGAATTCAGTCACTCTCAAAAAAATATAACCAGGTTTTGTGGCTTTCGGAAACTTTTGGAGTTCTTCCGTTGATTCCTCTGTCTATAAGTTCTTTCTGATTTGGTACCTTTCATTAGTTGGATAGTGTGTGCTCTTAAGAGATATCTGTAGCTTGCAGAGTTGAGAGCTGCTCTCTCCCGCTCAAGGCTTGAGAGGTGGCAGTTCTTCTGTTGCTCTCTCACTTTTTCCCCCTTTGCACTCTCTTTTATACCTGTGATGACCTATCAATTTTAAGAACATAAGAAATAGGAGCAGGAGTAGGCCATCTGGCCCTTCGAGCCTGCCCCGCCATTCAACAAGATCATGGCTGATCTGAAGCGAATCAGTTCCACTTACCCGCCTGCTCCCCATATCCCCTAATTCCCTTATCGATCAGAAAACTATCTACCCGTGATTTAAACATATTCAACGAGGAAGCCTCCACCACTTCAATGGGCAGAGAATTCCAGAGATTCACTACCCTCTGAGAGAAGAAGTTCCCCCTCAACTCTGTCTGAACTGGCCCCCCCTTATTTTGAGGCTGTGCCCTCTAGTTCTGGTATTTTCCTACATTAGGATTGGTCTGATGTTGTTAACGCCATTAAATTCAAATTTTATAGGTTCCTGGTAGCTGAGTGACTGCTTTAAATTGACTGGCTAAATTTTTAAAAAAGGTTGTCAAGACTACTGCTTGACTTTTCGATATAAATGTTATACCTATGTACTTTGCATTTTAAACCTCCAAGCACTGAAAGAAAACATCAGCTTTTTAAAGTAAGGTTTCTTCCCTCTGGCTTTTTGCAATTTTTTACATCTTTACCAACATCAATTTCCAACTTCACGAACTCAACATAGGGATTAGGAGCAGAAGTAGGCAAGTTCAGCCCTTCGAGCCTGCTCCGCCATTCAATCAGATCATGGCTGATCTCTCCCTGTCTCAAATCCACCTCCCCACCTGTTCCCTATATCTCCTTATCCCTTTTTTTATTAGAAATATATCTATCTCCTTGAAACCATTCAACGATACAGACTCCACCGCAGGACAAGACCATGTGCGGATGTCAGACCAATCTTAAGCACTCACGCAAGGCTTCATATCAGCTTCACGCCAGTGCATTTTAATGTGCAAGGGGCAACCTCAGCTATCTGTGCACCAGAATTGATATGATTTTCCTTTCCATTGCTTTCCGAATAAGTCACAACAGTTAATAACCAAAAATAAATCTTCTCACCACTGGCCAAGCACTCTATCGTAAAACTGCATGAAGCCTTGGTTAAGGTAAATGTCATCTATCCCCAAAGGTCAGGTATTTTGATAAATGTGTTCCTATTACAAATAGTCAACAGTTTTTGGAGTACAAGGCACCAGTGTAAGAATAAGCTGGTAATCTTTTTGTTATTTTAATTTGTTCATGGGGTGTGTGCAATGCCAGGATTTATTGCCCATCCTTAATTGTCCTTGAGAAGAATGAAGTGCCTCTCAAACTGTTCCATTCCAGTAAGTAAACCCGCAATTCTGTTAGGAGGAGAGTTTCAGGATTTTCGCGCAATTACAGCGAAGGAACAATGATTTAGTTTCAAGTCAGGATAGTGTACAACTTTGAGGAGAACTTGCAGTCGTATAGAATCATAGAATCAATCATAGAATCCCTAAAGTGCAGAAGGTGGCCATTCGGCCCATCGAGCCTGTGCTGACAACAATCCCATCCAGGCCCTATCCCTGTAACCCCGCGTAATTATCCCACTAATCCCTCTGGCATTAAGGAGCAATTTAGCATGGCCAATCAACCTAACCCACACATCTTTAGACTTTGGACTGTGGAATGAAACTAGAGAACCAGGAGGAAACCCACGCAGATGGAATGGATTTCCACTCCATCTGACGAAGGAGCAGTGCTCCGAAAGCTTATGGTATTTGCTACCAAATAAACCTGTTGGACTTTAACCTGGTGTTGTGAGACTTCTTATTGGTTCAAGAAGGCAGACCTTTGAGCTGCAGTGTCTTCAGAACACTTAAAAATGAGTCTCCCCTTCATAGCACAGGGAAATTGGGGCCTATTGCGTTAGACCCTATGGTCACCCCGACTGAGACCAAGGGCGGAATTTTACCATCCCGCCCGCCACGGGAATTGTAGTGGGCAGGACACACTCCATGCAAAGGTCCGTTGACCTCGGGCGGGATTCTCCGGCCTTGGGGCAAGCACAGCCAGAATGTCCCACCCCAAATGACTCAACCCAGACCAGGGAATGGACTTCCCTAGTCTGTTGGACTTAGTTACTCAATGGGCAGTGCAAAGCAAGCAAAGGAGCTGGTGACTTTACTGTTTTGACGTGATAAAAAAGAAGAAGCTTTCTGGTGAAATCAAAGGATTAAAATTCAGTTTGATTTCTCTCTTTAATTAGGTCATTAACCAGCACACCTTGTGTAACACGGGTGACAAATTGTGGCATTTATATTTCATTAAAATGATAGGCACGGGGATGAAAAAATGTATGAAATGAAAGCAGACAAGTGAAAAAGATTGTTTCTATTTAAAATTATCTATGTTTACCTAATTAGATTGCATTGACCTTGTGTGCATTGTAATCAAGATTAGGATTGTTTTTGCTTTAATGTAACCTATTTTAACTTGTGCAAATTGTTTCTTTATCCTTTATGCAATATTAAAGTAATTAATTTTAAAGGTATTAATTTTGCTACATTGTTACATTCTAGATTGTGTTTTCAATTTTTCAAGGAGAGCTCAAAATGACATTGTACGCAATCAGTTTTCAAATGAAATGCGCTTGCATATTATTTTAATACATTTCAAAATTTACAGTGGGATCGGAAATCCCACTGATTCTGATACAATGGACTCACAGAGCACAGAAGCAAATGCGGTCAAAGTTCCAATCCCTGCTTTTAATAGGTTGTCAGATCACCTGGAGCAGTTTGGGCGTCGCTGGCTAGGCCAGCATTTGTTGCCCATCCCTAGTTGCCCTTGAGAAGGTAGTGGTGAGCTGCCTTCTTGAATCGCTTCAGTCCATGTTCTATGGGTTGACCCACAATGCCGTTAGGGAGGGAATTTCAGGATTTTGACCCTGCGACTGCGACGGAACAGCGATAAATTTCCAAGTCAGGATGGTGACTTGGAGGGGAACTTGCAGGAGGTGGTCTTCCCATTTATCTGCTGTCCTTGTCCTTCTAGATGGAAGTGGCCATGGGTTTGGAAGGTGCTGTCTAAGGATCTTTGATGAATTGCTGCAGTGCATCTTGTAGACAGTACACACTGCTGCTATGAGTGTTGGTGGTGGAGGGATTGAATCTTTGTAAATGTGGCGCCTATCAAGCGGGCTGCTTTCTTCTGGATGGTGTCTAGCATCTTGAGTGTTGTTGTAGCTGCACCCATCCAGGCAAGCGGGGAGTATTCCATCACACTTCTGACTTATACCTTGTAATGGTGGATAGGTTTTGGAGACCAATGTCCCAATGACTTCAATTTTCCAGGCTAAGAGAAAATTATGCTTCCCACCATCCAGTGAAGACTGGTGGTTGGAGCACATGTGTGGATGTTGGCTGTGATGGGATTTACAGTCAAACAACCTATTAGTACTCACTGTCTTGGTTCACATAAGTGGAAGGGCCACAAGGGACTGAGTGGCATCTTCATGCAACACGAGTCACCATCTTTATAACAGGTTGCGTGTGCAATAAGGTCTGGGTAAAATGCTCTTTTGGAGAGTTTTGATTTGATTTGCTTTTTTATCATCACAAGTATTGGATACAGTATTGTTTCTTGCACACTATACAGACAAAGCATATCATTCATTAATTTAAAGATTATTTATTAATGTCACAAGAAGGCTTACATTAACACTGCAATGAAATTACTGTGAAAATCCCCTAGTCGCCACACTCCGGATGCACTGGGAGAATTTAGCGTGACAAATGCAGCTAACTAGCACGTCTTTTGCACTGTGGGGTGAAACCCGAGCATGCAGAGGAAACCCACGCAGATACGGGGAGAACGTGCAGACTCCACACAGGAATTGAATCCACATCCCTAACTCTGTGAGGCAGCAGTGCTAACCATTGTGCCACCATGCCACCCATATACTCCATAGAGGAGAAGGAAAGGAGAGGGTGCAGAATATAGTGTTAGAGTCATAGCTAAGGTGCAGAGAAAGATCAACTTAATACAAGGTAGGTCCATTCAAATGTCTGGTGGTAGCAGAGAAAAAGCTGTTCTTGAGTCAGTTGGTATGTATCCTCAGACTTTTGAATCTTTTTCCCAACAGAAGAAGGTGGAAGACTATATGTCCAGGGCGCATGGGGTTCTTGACTATGCTGGCTGCTATTCCGTGGCAGTGGGAAGTGTAGATGGAGTCAATGGATGGAAGGCTGGTTTGCACGATTGAGTCAGTGCAAACTCGATGGGCCGAATGGCCTCCTTCTGCTCTGTAAGGATTTTATGGATTCTAAATGTGATTGGCCTATGGTTATTATTTATCTATTGGCCAAGATTACCCATATCAACAAATCTGCTCACCAGCCACAGAATAACAAGCACAACAAGAGAGAATTTGGATGAATCTGTTTATTCTTTTGCATAAACTACAGCCATTGGCTCGTATCTTTATACCAGTGGATGAAACTTCCATAACTCCACAATAAATAGCAGCCACTCTCAAGGGTTTAATTTGCAGTGCGCATTAAAGCTGGTGCATGAGTTAAATGCGTGTTGAGATTGTTATTTTATAATTTGCTTTTAATTAATTAGTAACAATTTTTGTCTAAGTTCTTGAAATTTGCTGCTGGAAGTCATTTTTTCTAATGCATCCTTACATACAAATTTGATATTAGTGTCAGTTTCTGCTCTTTAACCACTAGTTAAGCAATGTCAATATGGAGCACACATATTAACTCAGAATTTGTTTCATTATCTCATTGCATTAATTTCCCCTATTTAAAGTTGGCATAAGGAAGCTGCCACCAGAGTTTCAGTGATAAGCAGAGCAGGAGATATTGCCTGAGGGACAAGTCTTTCAGTGAAACCTAGAGCATGGGTGCCCTGTCAATACAGTAAGGAGTCTAACAACACCAGGTTAAAGTTCAACAGGTATATTTGGTAGCAAAAGCCGTTAGCTTTTGGAGCACTGCTCCTTCATCAGGTCACCTGACGAAAGAGCAGTGCTCTGAAAGCTAGTGGCATTTGCTACCAAATAAACCTGTTGGACTTTAACCTGGTGTTGTTAGACTCCTTACTGTGTTTACCGCAGTCCAACGCCAGCATCTCCACATCATGTCCTGTCAATGCCAGAACTGTTGGAACAGGAACAGCAACTATAACAGCAGAGCTTTACGATCCTAGTTGATGATACTACTGGACAGAACAATTCCAGAATGAAACCCTGGCTTAAAAGACCTTGACCGGAATTCTCCCATCCTGCCCGCCACTGGAATTTTAGCAGGTGTGTTGCAGAGAATGTGAAATGCCATTGACGGTCGGGCAGGAATTTCCGGCTTTTAGACCAGCCCAGCCGGAGAATTCCACCCTATAAATTTTACTTCTTTGAGAAAACCTGGAGGATCAAAATCACAGAAATGTCAATTAGCTGTTAACAACTAAAAGAAAAACTATTAGACAGTACTCCTTCACTCCTCCTTATCTTCACAAATATACATGGATTTTAAGGATGGCACTGGTTACACGATATGTCTTATGCTGTAACTGTCTTCATAAACATACAGTCCCTTTAAGCCCACTGGTTCACTGTGGCCAGACACAGTTCAGTCCGAAATCAAGTGGCAGATACCACTCATTCGAAATATTGTGGATTTCTCCTCTAATCCCCTCTAGATGATTGTCACAGGAGTGTTTCCAAACTCCACTCCCAAAAGACATGCTTTCAAATCATCTTTCTACCAAGATTTTTCCTCAACTGTTTTCATCAAGGATCCACCTCTAGGTTATACAACTATCTCCCCGTGTCTGTGTGGGTTTCCTCTGGGTGCTCCAGTTTCCTCCCATGGCCCAAAGATGTGCAGGTTAGGTTGATTGGCCATGCTAAATTGCCTCTTGTGAGTATTGGGGAATTAGCAGGGTAAAAACGTGGGGATACGATATAGGGTCTGGGTGGATTGTTGTCAGTGCAGACTTGATGGCCTGAATGGCCTCCCTCTGCACTATAGGGATGCTATGATTCTATGCTATGAATATAAGCAAAATGAAAGGTATCTATCGTTGACTCCTATCTGTATCCATATGCCTGTGACTTTAACTCCAACTTTCTCCTCAGACTTAATTAGGAATCAGGAAATATTGAAAGTCAATATATGTCTTGACCATAAGATCAGCTTCCTCACACATCGAATCCATGGCTGATAAACTCTAAATTACCCACCTCCTTCTCTACCTGTCCCATATCACTGCCAAAATCTTAGTTTGTGTGTTCATTATCGAGGTTTGGCTTCTCTCAGACTTCTAGTCAACTTTCCCAGCTTTACCCTCCGCCAATGACAACTCATTCAAAGATATCACAGGACACTTTCTCACCCATGCAAAGTCCGACACCCCCATTACCTCTCTTCTCTCCAAACTCCACAGGCTACTCACATCTGACTTCCCAATTCTCAACCTCATTTGCAAGTCCCATCATGGCGCTACCTGCATCCTACTTTATTGATTTCCTACCATTTTGAGCTCCTGTGCTCCTGGGACAATTTTCCTTGACCCCCCCTCTACTCCATTAGTGCTTGCCATTCATTCAATCACAATCCTTTTGTTTGTGGTGTTCCTTGTTTATGACTTTTTGGAAGGAATAATCTTAGAGGATTTACCTGCATTCATGTACATATGGCAACATTGACTCAATAGGAATAACCATATGTTGACCCACCTGTCGGGAATCCCAGTTAGATTCTGTAATCTATACGCTGGTAAATGCAGTCATCTATAGGGACCTATAGTTTCTATAGGGATCAAGGGATATAGGGGGAAGGGGGGGATCAGGATATTGAATTTGATGCTCAGCCATGATCAAAATGAATGGCGGAGCAGGCTCAAAGGGCCGAATGGCCTACTCCTGCTTCTAGTTTCTATGTTTCTATCTGCCTAGCACATGAATTAGGCATTCTAAAATCAATAAGTAACATTAAATTGTGCCCGCCTAGTTGTTAAAAGGAGAATACCTCTTCGGTTTCATATGTAGGTTTGAATGGAGTAAAAGTACTGTGGTTCCACTCAACCTGTGGGCAATATTTTTAGAATTATATACAAAGCAATATACTTCTCCACTGAAATGCCACAGCTGCAGCATCCTTTTGTTTACTGCATCACAAGTCTAAAGAAAGTACTGACATTGTGTGCTCATTTATAACACACATCACAAAGAAATCTGTCAAGGTGCCATGACCATCAGAGTTTCATTAGAAGCAAGGAACAGAAGGAATTCACAGCGAAGAACTGGCTGTTTAGGGGTCATACACCAACACTAATTTCACACATTGCAGGAAAAGGATATCATTTATGCACCTGTCACACTGCATTTCAGGTCTGTTGCTTTTTAATCACACATTTTTTCTCACATTTCTCATTTCTTAGAAACTTAATTAAACCCCCGTGTTTTCCGTTATTGCCTCACCCCCTGCAAAACTATTTTCCTGTTTTGCCAAGTCGTAGAAAGCTATTCATAGCTTGCCGAGATCTCAATTTACACAGCTTTGGCTGATCTGCTAATGCAGTTCATAGAATCCTACAGTGCAGAAGGAGATCATTTGGCCCATCGACTCTACACCAGGCCCTATCCCCAATAACCCCATGTATTCGCCCTCGCTAGTTCCCCTGACACTAAGGGGCAACTTAGCATGGCCAATCCACCAAACCCACACACCTTTGCTCTGTGGGAGGAAACCGGAGCACCCAAAGGAAACCCACACAGACACGGGGAGAACGCACAGGCAGTGACCCAAGCCAGGAATCGAACCCGGGTCCCTGGCACTGTGAGGCAGCAGTGCTAACCACTGTGCCACCGTGCTGCTCCACCATGCCGCTCCAGTTAGCTAATATCATTTCTTTTTTGCCACTTTTTAACCTTACTTTGAAAAGTAAGGATTTTTGTTGATTTTTGTGGGATTTCTTTTGCAGTAGAATTAACAATTCAGAAAGTCAGCATGAGTAATTGCTTTGAAACAAGGTAGCAACCTTTTCTTAAAGGTTAAAATAACAGACCAATCTTGCTGCAAAAAAAAACAGTGTGTTAACAATGTATACAAGTATTCATGTAAAAATTGGAAAGCAAATTCAGGGGATTAAGATATAGGGCGGAATTTTACGAGATTTTTTCTAAGTGTCCAGCTAGTGTGGAAACAGGAGAGTTCCTGATCCATTTTTCAGGTGAGTTTTCATGCCCAATCTAATGCATTCAGCCTTTGAAAATATGGGTTAGACTATTTCTAGCCTCCAGAGGCAATGGGAGGGGCTTAGTTCGCCAGACAGCCAGCAGCTCAGATCGGAGCCACAAACTGCGCATGCGTAGAAAAACTGAAAAAAGTGCAGCTCTCCTGGCAGAAGGCCCCCCCCCCTTCCCCGCCCCTCCCCAGGCCAGATACAGCCTCACCCTCCCCCCCCCCACAGACATTGAGGATCCCCCTCCCAACATTACTGACCCTCTTACCCCACCCCTGGACCCCCTTGCACGTGGCCCCCTCATCACCCCCCCTGCTCCTGGTGGCTCACTGCCATGACCCTCTCTCTCCCCTGCCCCAATCATCACAGAGGCACCCCTGCAAGTGCTGATTTGGCTTCCCCTCCATGGTAACCAGGCAAACTGCATTAAACTCGCTGGAATGCTCTAACGGGCGTGTGACTCGCCCAAACTGCCTACAGCTGATCTGCCCTAACAAGGGAAAGCTCCATAAAAACTCCAAGGCTGGACAGACAGGCAGGCAGTGCAGGAAGGAATGGCCTCCAGGGAGACAGCTCCACGATTTTTCAGATGTAGATCTTGCCAGTTTGCTGAAAGCTGGGGAGGCAAGGCAGGACACCCTCTTCCCCCCAGCAGAATGTCATCCCAGGGGAATAAAAATGTTGCAATTTGAAACTATGTCCCTTTCTATAAAGGACCTAAAGAAATGTTGATTGGATGATAATCTGACAAAATATGACAGTGACAGAAAATAACAATGTTGAAATGTTAACTCCAAGGAAATCCTTCAAATAGTGTTTGAATTGCAAGGTACTATTGATGTGGTATATTTGTGTGTATGATTTACCAGTGTGGGACTGAGAGGAGGAAGCAGAGACAATAATTAGAGGACAGTTTGGGGAAAGTCATTTGATTTATCTTCTCCTGCTTCCCCATGCTCCTTCCTACAAAATGTCCATGAGCCATGAATTCTTGATGGGACCTTGTTTTTAAATGATTGCTTTCAAAACTCATTTTAACTGAAATGCTGTGGAACATGGTGGCTGAACATCAGATGTGCATTTGTTTGAGTTGCCAAGTTGATTGCTGTAAATTGGAAAAATCTTCTTTAATATGGTTAATATTTGGTAACAAATATATATTTGTTGTGATCCCTTCCAACGAAGTCCAGGGTTTCTCATTTCTAGATCCCATAGAATCGCTAAAGTGAAGGAGGAGGCCATTTGGCCCATCAAGTCCGTGCCGCCTCTCCAAAAGAGAATCTTACGCAGACCCACTCCCCCTGCCCTATTCTCATAACCCCACACATTTACCATGGCTAATGCAGCTAACCTGCACACCTTTGGAATGTGAGAGGAAACCAGGGCACCCAAAGGAAACCCAGGCAGACACAGGGAGAAGGTTCCACACTGTGACCCAATGCTGGAATTGAACCTTGGGCCCTGGTGCTGTGAAACAACAGTGCTAACCACTATGCCACGCCATCCCTGTAACCCTGTGAATTTACCGGGGATAATCCATCTAACCTGCACATCTTTGGACTGTGGGAAGAAACCGGAGCACCAGGAGGAAACCCACGTAGATGGGGGGAGAATATCATGTACCTTGTATCATGTACCGCCTTGTCTTGCAAGCAAGCAAGTTGTCTTGCTGAAAGCTGAAGAAATGTATATACAGTGGCAGACAGCAAAAACAAAGACTTGCTTTCCAGACAGCAGTCATGACCCTTTAGTTTACAGCAACCTATTGTACAAGGATTATTTAGTACAGAACAAAGAGTTCTCAGTCTGTGGTTCAATGAATCCACTTTAACATTCTCCTTTAAATAAGCATAGCACAGAGGTTTCTCTTGAAGGAATCTGTACTGGTGGTCACACTGCAAGTTCATATTAACAGTAGAAAGACACATTTGGTTCATGCACAATGAGATAGACTGGGAGATCTTCTTTATTTCAGATTGTAAGATTGTCTACATTGAACTTTTCCAATCGAATTTGTAGCTACATCAAACAATTTAAAGAAACTTTGGTGGCTTCTTGCTGGGAGATTTGTTTTTATCCTTGTGAGGAAATAGATATACAAACCTTCAGTGCTTGAATTTGATACGCGGCAGTAGAATGTGGGGGTTGCCGTTTGTCTGCCTTTTGTCTACATCCATGTCTGTAAACAATTCTTTATCTGATTAGTTAGTGACACAACTCAGGGTTGTACTTCATTATACTGACATTGTGAGGGGAGATTGAGAGGAGAATAAGCCCTAATGACTGAATCATCAAAAGCAATTTTTGCTTTCAAAAATTAGCTAGCTGCATACTGTGGCACAATTAGTATCTCCAGGCTACAGTCGATGCAGGCATTCCTGTCGATGAAATGTATTAGGCATTTGGTTCTTCACTGATACTCCTGTAGTTGGAAACTGCCTTTAACTAGGGAGAACTATGGTAAACTTTCCCCCGTTCCTTTGTTCAGTTCGCACAGTTCCATTACATATACAGATCATTACAGTGATACTTCCCATTAGCAGCAACGTGGTGTGTGCTTAATTAAAAAATGCTTCATTTGATTTGATTTGATTTGATTTATTATTGTCACATGTATTAGTATACAGTAAAAAGTATTGTTTCTTGTGCACTGTACAGACAAAACATACCATTCATAGAGAAGGAAAGGAGAGGGTGCAGAATCTAATGTTACAGTCATAGCTAAGGTGTAGAGAAAAATCAACTTAATATAAGATAGTCCCATTCAAAATCTGATGGCAGCAGGGAAGAAGCTGTTCTTGAGTCGGTTGGTTCGTGACCTCAGACTTCTGTATCTTTCTCCCGATGGAAGAAGGTGGAAGAGAGTATGTCCGGGATGCGTGGGGTCCTTGATTATGCTGGCTGCTTTCCCTATATCTTATGGTTTGTGGTCTAATCTTCTCAAGGGTGATTAAGGATAGGCAATAACTGCTGATCTAACTAGCAATGCCCCCATCCCATGAAAGAATGTTGATTTGATTTGATTTATTATTGTTACATGTATTAGTATACAGTGAAAAGTATTGTTTCTTGCATGCTATACAGACAAAGCATACAGTTCATAGAGGAGGAAAGGAGAGGGTGCAGAATGCAGTGTTACAGTCTTAGCTAGGGTGTCAAGAAAGATCAGCTTAATACAAGGTAGGCCCATTCAAAAGTCTGAATGCTTCAGGGAAGAAGCTGTTCTTAAGTCAGTTGGTACGTGGCCTCAGACTTTGTACCTTTTTCCTGATGGAAGAAGGTAGAAGAGAAAATGTCCGGGGTGCATGGGGTCCTTAATTATGCTGGCTGCTTTTCTGAGGCAGCGGGACGTGTAGACAGAGTCAATGGATGGGAGGCTGGTTTGCGTGATTGACTGGGCTATGTTCACAACCCTTTGTAGTTTCTTGTGGTCTTGGTCAGAGCACGGGCCATACCAAGCTGTGATATGCTTTCAACACCTCCATGGTTTTTCTCTCAGGTTGTTCGCAGCAACATCCAGGAGATTCATCTTCATTTCCTGGATGATCCATGGGGGCTGACAACACATGGAGCATCAGGCGAGAGGCTCAATTTATACAGGTATACAGTAGGTGTTATTGCAGAGAACAGCAAGTGGGCCGACACCTGTTTTTGTAATACAAACTGGGAGAAGGCTGGTTAATTATAAACCATATACTTCAGGTTAAATGCGACTGGCATGCTTTATAAGTCGGGGTTTAAATGTAATGGAAACTGCATTATGGAAACAACATGATGGAAAAATTATGGAGGAACCTATTATAAGAAGTAAGTGCGATATTTATAGCCAGTGCATTAATATGCAAGAATTTTGTTTGAATACTTTAGGCACTAAACGGCCTTCAAGGAAGCCAAGGTGGGGTCTCTTTAATCTGCAATGCTGATTTAGCATTCCATTCAGCATCTTGCACGGCATCTTGGTGAAGTAGTTGAAGTGTACCAGGAAATGCCGCTTAGAGGATTGTTAAGTGACTGACAATTAATTTGCTTGTCAGCACTAATTGAGGCTTTACACTATTTTTGTGGCAATGCATCATTTAATGGTCCCTCCTAACAACAACCGAGTGAACAGCAATGAGCGAGTCTTTGCCGGGGATTTCAAGCCGGTCTTAAAGCCACACTCGGATTTTTTTGTTCACTTGCTGACTGACCACACTGGGTTTGAAAAGGACTGTTCGGAGGCAATGGAGGATTTTCTGGTCTTCATCAGCATGCCACCAGATGTGCAGGTTAGGTTGACAGGCCATGCTAAACGGCACCTTAGTGTCAGGGGGACTAGCAGGGCAAATACGTGGGGTTACGGGGATAGGGACTGGATTGTTGTTGGTTCTGGTGTGATGGGTCGAATGGCCTCCTTCTGCCATTGTAGAGATTCTACGAAAACTCTGGACTGTGAGAGGAAACCGGAGCACCCAGAGGAAACCCATGCAGACATGGGGAGAACCTGCAAATTCCACACAGATAATCACCCGAGGCCAGAATTGAACCCAGGTCTCTGGCTCTGTGAGGCAGCAGTGCTAACCACTGTGCTGCCCCTATTTTTAATCTCATAAGACTATGATCAAAGAAAATTTGGCATCAAGACATGTAAGGTGATATTAGAAGTGGGGACCAAATCTTTGCCAAAGAGGTAGGTTTCAAGGAAAGTCTTAAAGGAATAGAGAAAGGTAGAGAGACAAAGAAGTTTTGGGAGGGAATCACAAAGCTTATGCTCCAGGCAGCTGAAAGCATGACTACTAAGAGTGGAGTGATTAAAACTGGTGCATAAGTGTTGGCACGGTGGCACAGTGGTTAGCACTGCTGCCTCACAGCGCCAGGGACCCAGGTTCAATTCTGGCCTTGGGTCACTGTCTGTTTGCATATTCTCCCCATGTCCGCATGGGTTTCCTCCCACAGTTCAAAGATATGTGGGTTAGGTTGATTTGGCCATGCTAAATTGACCCTAGTGTCGGGGGATTGGCAGGGTAAATGTGTGGGGTTACGGGAATGGGGCCTGGGTGGGATTGTGGTCGGTGCAAACTCAATGGGCCGAATGGCCTCCTTCTGCACTGTAGGGATTCTAAAATTCTAAGACCAACATTGATGGAAGTTAGGGACCCTGAGGCTTGTGGGACTGGGGGAAGTTATAGAGATAGGGAGGATTAAGGCCATGGAAGAAGGTGAGATCAAGGATGAGAGTTTTAAAATGGGAGGCGTTGCAAAACCTGAGGTCTCTGTAGGTCATTGAGCAAAGTGGTAATAGCTAAAGCGGCTTAGTGCAAATTAGGATACCAGCAGCAGAGTTTTGGAGAAGATTAAGCGGAAGATGGTAGACCAGCCAAGAGAAAATGGAATAGTCAAGTCTTGAGGAAACGAAAGCATTGGTGAAGGTTTCAGCAGCAGATGAACTGAGGCAGGGGCAATGTAACAGAGGTAAAGGTAGGTGGTCTTGAGGTTGTAGCAGTTATGTTATCTGGAGCACATCTTTGGATAAAATATGAACTCTCAGTTGCAAACAGTCTGGTTCAGCCAGGGCAACAGGTTAAATGAATGACATCAGGCTGAGACGATGTATTGAATCGAGTGCCCCAGGAAACAAGCAAGGTGTATTACTATTGATATTTGCATTTCAACAATGCAGCCAACTCTAGATATTCTGGAGGGCCACACCCACCAGTTACTGCAGACAACGACAAGGATTTTGCCACTGTTTGCAGGCATAAGGAGGCAGAGAGCAAGCAGATCTCACAAATCATAATCCACACCTTGAATCAAAGATGCCAGTGCAGAAGGAAGGATGAATGCTGAAAACCATCACCAGAGAAATCTAATGCAAACACTACTGTGCACCATGGAAACCTGGAAGGATGCTTTGATCATTATTAGAGATTTGTCCCGCGTTTTCAAATGATGTCTTGAGATTGCAAAAGGCTATAATTTATATGACTATTTTGGGACGAATTACCAGCAATTTATTTTTCACACCACACTCGTGTCTTTTTTTTGGTGAAATTATCCAAAATGAGCTGGTTCACCTCACAATAAAATAAAGGGTTACCAGTGGAGGGCTACTGAAGAGCAACATCATGACAAAGGGAATATAGCTTACTCTGAAGACCTTGATGTGAGTTATTTGGAATTATCTGCTGAACCAAAGGAGACTCCACCGAAATTGCCAAAAAGGGAAAGCCCGATTATGCTACGTCCTGATCTTGTGCTAAAGTTTCCATGGTGCTGTTGTGGAAGCCTCTATTTCTCCCCTAATGTGAACAAAACTGGGATATGAACCCTGAACATCCAAGGTCTCGGCGGCACAGTCGCACAGTGGTTAGCACTGCTGCTTCACAGTGCCAGGGACCCAGGGTGGATTCCCGGCTTGGGTCACTGTCTGTGTGGAGTTTGTACGTTCTCCCCATGGCTGTGTGGATTTCTTCTGGGTGCTCTGGTTTCCTCCCACATTCTGAAAGATGTGCTGATTAGGTGTGTTGACCCGAACAGGCACCAGATTGTGGCGACTAAGGGAATTTCACAGTAGCTTCATTGCAGTATTAATGTAAGCCTTTCTTGTGACTAATAAATAAACTTTAAGTTCCCATCAACCAGGCCTCCTCTGAGACACAGCATATGGTCAAGACATGTATGCCACGTGTGGGTAAGTGGGAGCTGAGTCCACAAAAAGATCAGCCATGATCTTATTGAATGCCGGAGCAGGCTCGAGTGGCCAGATGGTTGACTCATGCTCCTAGTTCTTATGTTTTTATGTTCTTATTTCAACTTGATTGGTTGTCTTGCCCTACCTCTCGGCACTAAGACCAGGCATTTTTTGGTTCTCTTGGGGAGATGAGGTGCAGATGTACCCCTAGTTCATTGTCCATCTCATGGTTAGGCAAACTGCTGAAGCTGCCCCTGACTATGCAGACCTTGGTGAACTTCAGCCATCCAAAATGGATGGATCATAACACTGGATGGATCATAACACTTCAAGGCAACATCCCACAATGAGCCAAGATATTTATTTACCCGTGTAACCAGAGCAATTTCACAGTGTAAATTGTTTTACTTGTATGGTATTTATCACAATACTTTTAACTGCCTACATTGAATTTACAGGGTTGTGCAAGCATCTACAAATAAGACCATGTATGTCTTTTAAAAATTGTTTTGTAGTTGACTTTCAAATTTATTGTGCAAGTGAATAGCGCCTAATAATTTATAAGCAACAAGGTCAAAGTTACCGCTTAGTTAGTGAGATAATTGCAGTATTCCCTCATTTGGACCTGTATTCTCTTGCACTGAAGGGCAATTTATTATTTTTAATGAAATTGCTTTTCTATGTGTTTCACTTTGGGACTAATTTATCGCATATGGAATCTTATTAAATACATGGATGGTCTCTCGGCAGTGTAAGCTTCCTTATCTGTTGTTGCACACCAGCCCATCAAGCATAGGTGCTCCTTTTTAAATGAGTATCTATGGTCTCAACCAGAAACTTAACTGGATGCCTCTAAACAGCCATCTTCATATTCCTGAAGACAAAAGACAAATCTCAAACCATCAGATCTTCAGCACACCTGAGGGTCATTGAGCTTCACTATACTGATAGCATTCCGTGTAAATGTTTTATAGCCAATTGTTTACGGGCCAGTATTGAGGAAAATGCCTCCAGAATGACACCAGAGATTCAGTGAATCTTCCATCCATGTGTTCGGCAATGCTGTTGCATTCCTCTCGGTGTGGGCTTCTCTGATGTTCCATCTGTTAATGTAGATATAATTTTTGTTCCCTTGAAGTAGCCAGACAAAATCACAGAGTGGTTCAAAATGGTTTAATAAATTCTAGCTTTAGGACTCTGAAAAGGTCATTAAGGTAAATCGGAATTCAGGAATACATAAGCAGTTATAATTTCAAATTTGATTGTAAGTAATTAGCATATATTATAGGGGTTATCTCTATCCACTCACGATTATTGATTAATGTTACATCATTCATAAGATACATATTTATGGGCAGACCATACAGATATTAAAACCAATCACAATCATTGCACACTTGATTAATTATAATATTCAATCAGCATGAGATTTAGTTAGGTTATTGTTCAAACTATCTTTTGCCCCCCCCCCCTCCCCCCCAGCGGTGTCCAAATTTTAGATCACAAATCAATCCTCCCATGTCTAAATGGCTGGTTTGATGGCCTCTCCCAGCCTAGAACATAAACAATCCCACACTATAGAACCTTTCTCCCTACACTATCTGAAGGTCACATCTGTCTTTTGGAAAGTCTTAGTCTTTGTCTGGGACTAACAGCCTACAACTTGGTATCCTGGTATGCGTGTCTCTGCAGTTAAACTGTGTGCAGGCTTTCTATCTATTTGGTTTGCCTCGTTTAACCCTTTCACTGAACATGATTATTAATATGGTTTCTATTCTCCTCATAATTATTAGCATGGATATTATTCCCCCCCACTCTGAATGGAGATCATTAATTAACTATTGACTATATTGGGAATAACCAATTTACAATAACTTGTAGCCCTCAGCTGGATGAACTGCCTTGGAACTCACAGGCCACACCGCAGTGTGTATGAAAATATTCTTTTTCATGCTAAATGGTATAAAATGCGCTGATTTATTATGAATTGCTGCGTTTATCCCAAGAGGTAAGCAAAACGAGATAGCGAGAAACAAAGTCACAATTGCTCTTGCTGTTGTGATAATTTCATAGCTCCTTTACAAAGGCAGTTGTTATGTTCCACATGGAAGCAGCTTTATTTTTATGGTCACAAATTAGTTTTGTGTAAGGGAAGCATAAATTGATGCCATATTGACTACTCGGTTGCTTGGCTGTCAGAAAGATCCATCTAGTGATTGTGACTGCAATGTTAAGGGGAACAGCTAGGGTGGTTCTAGGGCAGAGAGTGGTTGGGCTGTGGAATGGACTGCCTGCAGTGATAGTGGAGTCAGACACTTTAGGAACATTTAAGCGGCTATTGGATAGGCACATGGAGCACACCAGGATGATAGGGAGTGGGATAGCTTGATCTTGGTTTCAGATAAAGCTCGGCACAACATCGTGGGCCGAAGGGCCTGTTCTGTGCTGTACTGTTCTATGTTCTTAAATTGGGAGAGATTATTTCTGCGGAGAGTTGGACTAGGGAGGAGTGAAATTAGGAAACGCTTCTTCATCCAGAGTATGGTCGAAGTTTGGAACTCTTTTCTGCAAAAGGTGTTGATTCGAGATCAATCATTAATTTTATAACTGGGATGGATAGTTTTCTTTTAGTCAAACGTATGAAGAGTTATGGGGCAAAGGCGATGGAGTTAGGTTGCAGATCAGCCATGATCTCACTGAATGATGGAACAAGCTCGAGAGTCTAAAAGTCCCACTCCTGTTCCTATATTCCTATCAAATCAAGATGAAGACTCGGGGCTGGAATTTCTGTGCCCGCACCAAAACCAGGAAATTCTGACCTGAGGTCAATGGACCTTTGTACGGTCTGCCACCCCCCCCCCCCCCCCCCCCCCGCCGCCCCCACCGCCCGCCTGCTATGATTCCCATAGTGGTCGGGATGTGAGAATTATCCCATAATATTGAATCTTTCCATGATGGCATATATTTTTCAATGAAAGATTAATGAGTAGACTTGTTTTCACTGGTGTAGAAACTCACATAAAGAAGGCTTTCGTGTCCTCCTTTCATGATCTCTCCTATGCAACCTTGTTCTGACCTACATTTCCATACTCTCTGCTCTTCCGATTTGGATCTCTTCCTATTCATCCCAATTCCAGCTGCACTGCCTTCAGCAGTTTTGCACTCCGAAACATTCTACCTAAGCCTGCACTGTTGTAAAACCTCATTCCAAACCTAGCACTTCCATTTCGAATCCGGTCAGCGTCTCTCATTCTTTCTCGATCCCTGTTTAATTTCCATCTTTGCTAAATACTTTGGGAATGTTTTATGAAACAAGCACAATTATGTAAATATGTATTGATGTTGTTTTACCTCGCGCTGATGTGAGAGAACAAGAACAGGATTCCTTTCATTAATGTGGAAGACTTATAATTGGATCTCGCCCTCAGACAACTTAGTTTAGTCATTGGTAAATTCTATTAAAGAGGAAAGGGCGGGAGTTGCAATGTCACAGCAAGTGATACATTGCAGCAAAAATTACTGCAAATCTCAGGCATAGTTTTTCAGGTCAATCCCATTAGTCAGAACTGTCCTGTTGTTCATGCCAGCAGGATTTTCTGGTCCTATTGATGGCGCATCCACGTCGCAGGTTTCCCAGCGACGTGGGGTGGACTTAAAGGGAAATCTCATTGACAGTGGCAGGACCAGAAAATCCCTCCGCCAGCCAACAATGCACTGCCTCCCGCCATGAGAAAAACGCCACAGGGAGGTCTGGGAATCCTGCCCAAGGCGTTATTGTTTACATTTACCGGGATGCTACTGGGACTTGATGGTTTGAATTATAAGGAGAGGCTGGAAAGACTGGGACTTTATTCCCTGGAGCATAAGAGACTTAGGGAAGATCTTATAGAGGACTGTAGAATAATGAGGGGCATAGATCAGCTAGATAGTCAACATCTTTTTCCAAAGTTAGGGGAGTCTAAAACTAGAGGGCATAGGTTTAAAGTGAGAGGGGAGAGATACAAAAAGATCCAGAGGGGCAATTTTTTCACACAGAGAGTGGTGAGTTTCTGGAACAAGCTGCCAGAAGTAGTAATAGAGGTGAGTACAATTTTGTACTTTAAAAACCATTTAGACTGTAAGGGTAAGATGGGTATAGAGGGATATGGGCCAAATGCGGGCAATTGGGACTAGCTTAGTAGTTTAAAAAAAGGGTGACATGGACAAGTTGGGCCAAAGGGCCTGTTTCCATGCTGTAAACCTCTATGACTCTGCACTCACATCACACGCCCTACACTCATGCTCTCCACATTTTACTTTCTTTCAGTGTAGGTTTGGTTCAGTTGGCAACACAGTTTTCTAAGTAAAGAGTCCAGGAGTTCAAGCCCCATGGCAGGACTTGATGAAGAAGCCTAAGCTGACCCTGGTACTGGAAAATTCTGCATTGGCAGAATTTCTCAAATGTGGAATTAAACTGAGGTCTCATCTGCCTGTTTAGGGGATATAGAAAAAGCTTGGGCCTTGTGCCACAAGCAGGAGATATCCATCAACAAATGCCACTATAAACAGCGTAATTCGTTATTTATCTTATGGCTGTAGGTGAGACCTTGTGTGTGCAGATTAGTGGCTGCATTTGATGTCACGACAATAGGGGTGGCATGGTGGCACAGTGATTACCACTGCTGCCTCACAGCGCCAGGGATCCGGGTTCGATTCCTAGCCTGGGTCACTGTCTGTGTGGAGTTTGCACGTTCTCCCCGTGTCTTCATGGGTTTTCTCCAGGCGGTCCGGTTTCCTCGCACAGTCCAAAGGTTGGTTGGCCATGCTAAATTGCCCCTTTGTGTCAGGAGGATTAGCGGGGTAAATATGTGGGGTTACGGGGATAGGGCCTGGGTGGGATTGTGGTCAGTGCAGATTTGGATGGGCCGAATAGCCTCCTTCTGCTCTGAAGGATTCTATGAATAGGAAACATTTGGAAAGTAACTTATTGGCTGAGGTGTCCCAAGGACATAAAAGGTGCTATGTAAATGCATTTGTTCAGCAAAGAATCTTTTCAGTGCTTTAAGCTCCTCTTGGCTCTACAAAAATGTTCCCCTCATCTTCCCGTTCCTCTACCCCCAATCCCACTCCTCTGTCCCCCCCTCCCTCCCCTCCCCCCCCCCCCCCCCCCCCCCCCCCCGCCCCCCCACCATCCCAGAATTTACCCTGTGGAAGCCAGAATTACGCAAGGCCTGAATGATGAACTGTACCAGGATGACACTTTGCCATCCGTGGCTCAAGTATTCAATCCAGTTGAGGTCCAAGGTCCAATTTTGATTGGGTTTCAGGCTGCGGGGGACCAGCATACAAAGCCAGCCCTTTGTTGAAGTGCTGCCAGTGTTAGGGTGCTTAGGTTCTATTTCTGTGCTTCAATCTCTGGAGTGGGGCTTGGATCCATGGCCTTCTTACTCAAGAAAGCAGAGTTCTATCACACTGAGTCTGCAGCAAGTAACTCACTTCCTGACTTTCCAAAGCCTGTCCCCCAGCTACAAGACACAAGTCAGCAGTATGATGGAACACACTCCATTTGCCGAGCTCAGTGCAGCTACAACAACAGTCAAGAAGCTCGACACCATCCAGGACAAAGCAGCCTGCTTGACTGGTGCCCCAATCCACCATCTTCAGTATTCACTCCCTCCAACGCCGATGCATAGTGGCAGCAGTGTGTGCCAGCTACAAGATGCACTGCAGCAACTCACCAAGCACCTTCGATAGCACTTATCAAACCCGTAATCTCTATCAACTAGAAGGAGAAGGGCAGCAGATACATGGGAGTGCCACCAACTTAAATTTGCCCTCCATACACCAACCTGACTTGAAACTATATCACCATTCCTTCACTGTCACTGGGTCAAAGTGCGAGAATGCTACTAACAGTACTGTGGGTACACTTACATGGACTGCAGCAGTTCAAGGAGATAGTTCACCATCCCCTTCTCAAGAGCAATTAGGGATTGAGCAATAAATGCTGGTAGCGATGCCCATATTCCAAAAATGAAGAAATTCAAACACCATGAAGCTGATACTGAATTAGGGTTCAGTACGAAAGTATTTTTCTTGTATCTGTTGCTGGTTCTTAGAATGAATTTTATAATATTCAGCCGACTGTGCAAAATACATTCTCGTGAACTCAACTCACTCTCGAACCAACTGTCACACACAATGCTGTCTCTGCAAGAGTACAGTAAGCTGCACTGGCAGAGATCAGCCAATCTTGATTATATTTACAGATATAAAACTGACAGAATGCATTTCAGTTAAGGAATGGTGAGAAAATTAGTTCTGTCGGGTAACCAGTCGTGACTCCGTGTGGAACGTAGGTGATCTTCCACCCATCTGCTATTGTCCTCAGGTATTTTTTCAATTTGTTCATGGGCTGTGAGTGTCACTGACAAGGCCAGCATTTATTGCTCATCTCTAATTGCCCTTGCAAAAGCTGGTGGTGATCCACCTACTTGAACTGCTGCAGTCCATGTGGCGTAAGTGCACCCACGGTGCTATTAGGAGGAGTTTCAGGATTTTGACCCAGTGATACCAAAGGGCTATTGTTAAGTGACCAATTACATTGAATGCACAGTGTAGACACGGGTCATTCAGGCCAACTGATCTATGTTTGGAGAGGGCACAGAAAAGATTTGCCAGGATGTTGCCTGGTATGGAGGGCATTAGCTATGAGGAGAGGTTGGAGAAACTTGGTTTGTTCTCACTGGAATGACGGAGGTTGAGGGGCGACCTGATAGAAGTCTACAAGATTATGAGGGGCATAGACAGAGTGGATAGTCAGAAGCTTTTTCCCAGGGTGGAAGAGTCAAATACGAAGGGGGAATATGTTTAAGGTGCGAGGGGCAAGGTTTAAAGGAGATGTACGAGGCAAGTTTTTACACAGAGGGTGGTGGGTGCCTGGATCTCGCTGCTGGGGGAGACAGTGGAAGCAGATTCGATAGTGAGTTTTAAAGGGCATCTGGATGAATACATGAATAGGATGGGAATGGAGGGATATGGTCCCCAGAAGGGTAGGGGGTTTTAGTTCAGTCAGGCAGCATGGTCGATGCAGGCTTGGGGGGCCGAAGGGCCTGTTCCTGTGCTGTAATTTTCTTTGTTCTTTGTTCTTGTTTTCTTTGTTCTTTGTTCTATGTGGGTATTTATCTTCCATATAAATTCCGGGTATAATAATGTGGAAATTGTCGAGAAATTCAAGTTTCTAGGTATCCGGATCACCAACAACCTGTCTTAATCCCTCCACGCCAACACTATAGTTAAGAAAGCCTACCAATGCCTCTATTTTCTCAGGAGGCTAAGGAAATTTGGCATGTCAGCTACGACTTTCACCAATTTTTACAGATGCTCCATAGAAAGCATCCTTTCCAGATGTATCACAGCTTGGTATGGTTTCTGCTCTGACCAAGACCGCAAGAAACTACAAAGGGTTGTAAATGTAGCCCAGTCCATCAAACAAACCAGCCTCGCATCCATTTACTCCGTCTACACTTCCCGCTGCCTCGGAAAAGCAGCCGGCATAATTCAGGACCCCACGCACCCTGGACATACTCTCTTCCGCCTTCTTCCGTTGGGAAAAAGACACAAAAGTCTGAGATTACGTACCAACCGACTCAAGAACAGCATCTTCCCTGCTGCCATCAGACATTCGACCTACCTTATATTATCTTTCTCTGCATCCTAGCTATGACTGTGCAGTGGCACAGTGGTTAGCACTGCTGCCTCACAGCCCCAGGGACCTGGGATCGATTCCCAGCTTGGGTCACTGTCTGTGCAGAGTCTGCACGTTCTCCCTGTTTCTGCGTGGGTTCCCTCCGGGTGCACCGGTTTCCTCCCACAGTCCGAAAGATATGCTGGTTAGGAACTTTGGCCATGCTGAATTCTCCCTCAGTATACCGGAACAGGTGCGGGAGTGTGGTGACTAGGGGATTTTCACAGTAAACTCATTGCACTATCAATACGCAGCTCAGCCATTGAACTGAATGTTGGGAAATGACTAGAAAGCAAAGTTCTCAGTTAGTCAATACAGATTCCAAATTAATTAAACCACAGGCTTTTAAGCAAATAAATCATTTTTAAAAATCTTCAAAGCTAAGGCTTGTATATACAAACAAGACTTTCTTGCTGGTTTTGGCTTAAGAGTATTTGCTTTCAGGTCTTCTAATCTTAGATTAATTCTCAATTTTTTAACAGCACAGTTGACCAAATAAATGATCCACATTTACTGATCAATCAAAAGTAGCCGCCTGGAATTTCTGTGCTGCGTTTTCTTCTGATCTCCTGCAGCAATCTCAGCAGAAAACCTGGAGAAACAGAATGAATGGCTAAAAATGGTTGCTTATGTTATTTTCCCAGTATTTTTGCCACAGTCACAGTGGGAGAAACCATGCAGAAATTCCAGTTAATGATTTTTATCAGGAGGATGTGGCATGTGGTTTACCGATTCAGTCGAAAAACAACCAGTGAAAATGAGACGATGCTGATTTTAACAGTTTCCTACCTTATTCGGTCATGAATACTTCATTTTTTTTGTTGGTATAATTGGCAAAATACCGACACTATTCTTTCCAGCTATTCTAATTACAATTTAATCCAGACTGATGGGTTAAGCAAGCATTCTTTATGGGCATGACGGCACAGTGATTAGCACTGCTGCCTCACAGCATCACAGACCCGGGTTCGATTCTGGCCTTGGGTGTGGAGTTTGCACGTTCTCCTTGTGTCTGCATGGGTTTCCTCCGGGTGCTCCGGTTTCCTCCCACACTCTAAAGATGTGCAAGTTAGGTGGTTTGCCCATGATAAGTTGCTCCTTACTGTCCAAAGATGTGCAGGTTACGTGGATTGGCCATGCTAGATTGCCCCTTAGTGTCCAAAAATGTGTGGGTGGATTAATCATGGTAAAAATGCGTGGGGCTACGCAGATAGGGCGGGTGTTGGCCTGGGTAAGATGCTCTTTCAGAGAGTCGGTGCAGACTCCGTAGGCTGAATGGCCTCCTTCTGCACTGTAGTGATTCTGTGGATTCCTCTCTGGTGACCATGGAGAGGTTCAGGCAACTTCCATCTAGTTCTGACTCTGTGCATCTCTCTGAACTTAGTTCTTAGTGACCTTAAATCCAGTGCACAAATGTACTTATAAAATGGTGATAAATTGCCAGTCACAGTCAAAGCTTTCTGATGTGGTCTGAAGCAGAAAAACCCATTTACTGTTCTGATGGAAGATCATCAACCTGAAAGGTTAACTCTGTTCCCTCACCATAGAAGATGCCTAACCTGCTAAGTATTGACCTGCTAAGTATTTGACAAAACATAATCAGAAAGGTTAATTGAATATTAGCCTTTATAACTAGCTACAATATAAAGAGGAAAAAAGAAATTAACTAACCTTCAGGCATTCTCAAACTTCAGCCCTCAGTAGGTCCCAGTGTCTTTTTAAATGAAGAATGGGGCGGCACAGTAGCACAGTGGTTAGTACTGCTGCCTCACAGCGCCTGGGATTTGGGTTCGATTCCTGGCTTGGGTCACTGTCTGTGTGGAGTTTGCACATTCTCCCCGTGTCTGTGTGGGTTTCCTCCGGATGTTCCGGTTTCCTTCCACACTCCAAAGATGTGCAGTTTAGGTGGATTGGCCATGCTAATTTGCCGCTTAGCTTCAGGGGGACTAGACAGGGTAAATGCATGGGTTTATGGGGATAGGGCCTGGGTAGGATTGTGGTCGGTGCAGACTCGATGGGCCAAATGGCCTCCTTCTGCACTGTAGGATTCTATTAAAAAAAACTCTTGGTGCAAGGTACCATCTAACGATTTCTCTTCTGTATGTTTCTATGTAACACATTGTTGCCTCGAATAAATGCATCTCCATATTTGTAATCAAAATTGGAAAGAACTATGAAACAAGCATGTCTTTTCTTTAAAGAAAACAGAATAAAAATGACTTTGGGCAAAGTAAAAGGAGCCAGCATTGTATGGGCACAGGTAATTGCTTCTGGCCAGTCCAGTTATCAAACCCACAACCTTGGCACTGTTACCACCACACTCTAACCAACTGAGCTAACCAACCAAAAAATATGGACCGCTTCACGAATTTGCATGTCATCCTTGCGCAGGGCCATGCTAATCTTCTCTATATCATTCCAATTTTAGTGTATGTGCTGTCATAGGCACGATTGGCAAATCTTTCTCTGTAGTGCCTCTTTGGTTGGGCACCTATCAGTGCACTGAAGAGTTTCTTAGAGTGGAAGGCTGAGAATGGCTCACACCTCAACAACGTCCTTACAATGGACCGCTTCTTGTTGGCCCAGGTCCATTTATGATCATTTGGGTAAACCCTGGTGCAATGCTGTGAAGGTGGAGATTTGCTAGAGTGAGTCTCGACTCCATTTCTGCTTAGCTGTGGCTGGAAAGTTAGGAACATCAAAGAGGAAAATCGATCTGTTGCCCTTTACTCATTGTGTATGCTCATTACCCCTTGTGCTGCAGTTATAATTTACCTTTGGCATTATAGCAAAATTAATCTCATTTCAAAAAGTAGTGGATTATATGGAACGCTTTGACAAGTTTTGATGATATGGACAGGAGCTATTTATATTAATTTTACATTTCATGAAATAGTTCTTTAGATTACCTTCCTCTTCGACTCAGTATTTTATGTGCAAGGTTATTATTCAATCACCTCATTTTAAGGTCTCCTTGGCTACCATTTTAGCTACATCCAGTGACACATAAGGATAGATCAAGTCGCACAATTTTCCAACTTGGAAGATCCATTTTGGTTTTAAGGCCCTTGTTAGACCTAATTTTTGCTCAGAGAGGCTGTGTTAGATATGAATCAGGCCCTCTGATACTGGAAACAGATCGCAGGTGTCCACGAGGGCTGAACTGGTTAGACAGCACACCTCAAGGTGGGCTGGTTAGATGGCACACCTCAGTTCTCTGGGACTTTGTCCCAGTTGTTTTAGAATCTGTTAGGTCCTCTAGCCCTTACCCATCAACCCGCACAAGCCCTCATACTCCCTCATACCCTCATATCATCTCCATGCCAATTCATGCCTCCACCAATCCACACATCTCCAGTCCACCACCATGTCAACTCATGCTCCCCCATATCACCTCTGTAGCCACTCACCCAGTATTCATCTGACGGCAGACCTCAGCAGCCATATGGAGATGAGAAACTAAAATAAATTTCTAAAAATCTAATACGGCTCTCACTCATATACACTTGATAGTGTAAAACTCCCATTCACGAATCCCATGCAAATCTTTCAAATCTCCTTAAGTGGTTAATCTGTTCAGTAGCCATTCAGTTGCCAAATTGAAGACAGTTAATCCTTTTAAATTGTCAATCAAACTGTGAACTCAGGACAATCTGCTGAGGTAATCATGGCTTTTGAAGCTCAGCCAAGTCTTCATAAGTAGATAAGAACATCTCTTGGGAAATGTCAACAAAGAACTCTATTGAAACTATGGAACAGATGGTCATTTTTTTTTCTAACCTGCACTAGATGTCTTGTCAAAGTAATCCAGAAGATGATACTTTAAAAAAACTCTTACTGACAATATAAGCCTGTTTATTCTCAGGTTTAAGGAGAAGGTGATTTTTTTTTTTAAAGTTCAGATCAAAACTTACCCACTCTTCAAGAGTGTTTATGTCTGCTCCATCAATTTGTGACTCTTACACTGCAATTTCGGCAGCCAAATTTGGGTATTTTTGAACTCAGTGCTAAGTTGAAATGAACCTGCTGAGTTTGGATTTCCAAACTGTGTGAATCAAGCTCTACCCCCTTCCCCCAATGAGGGTGGAGCTTCCGTATCTGGATCAAGCCCACCATTCTTAAAGGTCTACAGAGTTGTTTTTCCAACTCTGCATAAATCCCAGTGCTAAGGGTTAACCCTGAGACCCCCCTGAATACTTCCTCCTGCATTAATGTTTTCAATAGCCAGAACCAAACACGATGCTCAAGATGTGACTTGAACAGAGAGTGCTGTTCAGTTTCAACATAACGGCTTCTGACCTGAACTCTATTGATGTGATAGTGCAGCTCAAAATTTGTTAGTTTTATTGATTGTTGCCCTGTACAGCTTGGACAGGCTTAATTTTTGTCTACTATCATTCCCAGACCTCTTTCAGTAGACTCTTCCCTATTATTTATCATCATTCATTAAGAATGTCTCATTCTTCCTTTCAAAGTGCAATAATTTACTTTGTGTTCGTTGAACTTCATCCGCCCAAGTCTGGACAATTATATCTAGACACCTATGACTGTGTGGCCAAATTCCCCTCCGATTCCATTTTCACGTTTGCTGACGACACCACTGTAGTGGGTCGGATCTCAAACAATGACGAGACAGAGTACAGGAATGAGGTAGAGAATCTGGTGAACTGGTGCAGCAACAATAATCTCTCCCTCAACGTCAACAAGATGAAGGAGATTGTCATCGACTTCAGGAATCGTAAAGGAGAACATGCCTCTGTCTACATCAATGGGGACGAAGTAGAAAGGGTCGAGAGCTTCAAGGTTTTAGGTGTCCAGATCACCAACAACCTGTCCTGGTACCCCCATGCCGACAATATAGTTAAGAAAGCCCACCAACGCCTCTACTTTCTCAGAGGACTAAGGAAATTTGGCATGTCAGCTAAGACTCTCACCAACGTTTACAGATGCACCATAGAAAGCATTCTCTCTGGTTGTATCACAGTTTGGTATGGCTCTTGCTCTGCCCAAGACCGCAAGCAACTACAAAAGGTCGTGAATGTAGCCCAATCCATCACGCAAACCAGCCTCCCATCCATTGACTCTGTCTACCCTCCCCACTGCCTCGGCAAAGCAGACAGCATAATTAAAGACCCCACGCACCCCTGGCATTCTCTCTTCCACCTTCTTCCATCGGGAAAAAGATACAAAAGTCTGAGGTCACATACCAACCGACTCAAGAGCAGCTTCTTCCCCGCTGCTGTTAGACTTTTGAATGGACTTACCTTACATTAAGTTGATCTTTCTCTACACCCTAGCTATGACTGTAACACTACATTCTGCACTCTCTCGTTTCCTTCTCTATGAACAGTACATTTTGTCTGTATAGTGAGCAAGAAACAATACTTTTCACTGTATGTTAATACATGTGACAATAATAAATCAAATCAAATCAAATCAAATTATTGTAAACTCTACCTAGGCTTCTTTCTGTTCCTCCTTTGGACTCTAGTACATCTCCAACTTTAGGTGACATGAACTTCCTTAATTTGCATTATTGCGTTTCCTTTGTGTGTTCAGTAGACCAAAGCAGTAGTGTGATAATTTAGTAGTTTCTAGCTAAAAGTATTAATTACAAATCTATGCTGTGATTGATGTTTTTTATTAATGATGTTTGCACGTTGTTAATGGAAAACAACCTCAAATGACATCTGAACGAACACTCAAACCGCCAAGGCATAGTGGGCTATAGTCCGAGTGCTGGTAAATGGGATTAGTATAGATTGGTATTTGATGGTCAGCTTAGATATGGTGAGCTGAAAGGCCTGTTTCTGTGCTGTATGGTTCTATGACTCTATAACTTGCATTTATTATTTTAAGGACAATGGGGGAAAAGGAACAGGGCTTTAAGTATCAATGATTATTGAATCACTTGGGAGCCACAAAATTCCAATCAAGGAAACATTAGACTGCACAAGCAGCCCATTTTACTGTTTTAGTGGCGTTTTGTTTGGCTGGAAACCAATAAATATCTATTCTGTGGTGGCCATGGAAAATCAATGTGGTGGAAAATCCTTGTTGGATTGTGGCTTGTGCTACCAAATAAACCTGTTGGACTTTAACCTGGTGTTGTGAGACTTCTTACTGTGGAAACTCCTGCCATGACTTGCTGCTGTGAAAATGGAAGATGTGATGAAGGGATGTTTATATCTCGGTGGATAATGCTAAATAAACGTCAAACCAAAGTTGCCACACTGAATGACACTGCTGAATTCTCCTCACACTAATCAACTTCACTTCAGCACGTAGCGGATAAATGAATATTTGTTAAATGAATAGAAGTTGGAATTCACAAACCATTTTGTACTTGTACTCACTATTTCAAATTGCATATTCGACTGCAAGGCTTAAACTTCTACTAAATAAACATTTTTATATTAACAGTACATGTTTTGCCATTTTAGCAGCTCAAATTATATGGACAATTCCTCTCTGTGCTATATATACAGTCTTTATAAATGGAGTTACACTTCAGTACATTCAGCACACAGGAAATCTTCCCCATGTGCTCTATTACTTTCATTAGTATAACAACTGTTGCCATTAATGATTCAGAAAAAATATTATTGCAATTAGCTAAGAGCACATGAAAATGTTCATTGTGAATTTCTAATAAATGATTACTCCTAATCAAACAATTGTGAATTTAACAAGAGTTAGCAATATTCATTTTTATCCTTGTGGATTTAAAACATGAAGCTTATTAGGGAAAAATATACCCTTCTTTAGCCATTCTTCTTTTCATATCTGAATTCAATAAATATCGGATAAATGGGTCAAATCTCAAACAATGACGAGACAGAGTACAGAAATGAGATAGAGAATCTGGTGAACTGGTGCGGCAACAATAATCTCTCCCTCGATGTCAACAAAACGGAGGAGATTGCCATCGACTTTAGGATGCGTAAAGGAAAACATGCCCCTGTCTACATCAACGGGGACGAAGTAGAAAAGGTTGAGAGCTTCAAGTTTTTAGATGTCCAGATCACCAAAAACCTGTCCTGATCTCACCATGCCGACAATATAGTTAAGAAAGCCCACCAACGTCTCTACTTTCCCAAAAAACTGAGAAAATTTGGCATGTCAGCTACGACTCTCACCAGCTTTTACAGATACACCATAGAAAGCATTCCCTCTGGTTGTACCACAGCTTGGTATGGCTCCTGCTCTGCTCAAGATCGCAAGGAACTACAAAAGGTCGTGAATGTAGCCCAATCCATCATGCAAACCAGCCTCCCATCCATTGACTCTGTCTACACTTCCTGCTGCCTCAGCAAAGCAACCAGCATAATTAAGGACCCCATGTACCCTGGACATTCTCTCTTTCACCTTCTTCCTTCGGGAGAAAGATACAAAAGTCTGAGGTCCTGTACCAATCGACTCAAGAGCAGCTTCTTCCCTGCTGCTGTCAGACTTTTGAATGGACTTACCTTGCATTAAGTTGATCTTTCTCTACACCCTAGCTATGACTGTAATGCTACATTCTGCGCTCTCTCATTTCCTTCTCTATGAACGGTATGTTTTGTCTGTATAGCACGCAAGAAACAATACTTTTCACTGTATGTTAATACATGTGACAATAATAAATCAAATCAAATCAAATATCTGAACTTAAAAGTCAAATGAAACCATTGTCTTCCAGCTCTGGCGAAGGGTCATCCTGACTCAAAACATTGGTTCTATTCTGTCTCCACAGATGCTGTCAGACCTGCTGAGATGTTCCTGCATTGTCTGGGCGTGATCTTACCGGCCGTTCACTGCCGCTGCGGTGAGGATGGAAAATTTGGCATTCGGCCAAATCTTCGCTCACTGCAGTGGGAACAGAACATCCCACTGGTGTGAATGGCCATAAGATTTCACCCTCTATTTTTGTTTCGGATTCCAGCATCCGCAGTATTTTGCTTTTGTGAAATCATTGTCGATTGTTGCAAAAACCCATCTGGTTCACTTTGGGGAAGGAAATCTGCCATCCTCACCTGGCCTGGCTGACGTGTGTTTTTAGATTGACAGCAATGTGATTGACTCTTAAATGGCAGAGCAAGTCACACAATTCAAGGGCAATCGGGAATGGGCAATAAATGCGAGCCAGAGATTTGATTTGATTTATTATTGTCACATATATTAACATACAGTGAAAAGTATTGTTTCTTGCGCACTATACAGACAAAGCATACTGTTCATAGAGATGGAAAGGAGAGAGTGCAGAATGTAGTGTTATAGTCATAGCTAGGGTGTAGAGAAAGATCAACTTAATGCGAGACACCTACACCCTGTGAATGAACTTTTAAAAATATATAGCGTCAGGACCATACAGACAGCAAGGTGGATTTGTGGTTCAGGAATGACTGTGATCCAACAACTGGGGCAGAGGCCATATCCATAGCAGTGCCGGCAGCAATTCTACGAATGAAATTCTGAAAATCTTTCCCTGATGAAATAGCAAGGCTAGTATAAAGGTAAGCTTGCTGTGAAATTGGTTTCTGAAGAGCCTTGAGAGTGCGTTCACCAATTAGAAAGTTTTATCTTAAGATCACACTTCTGAAATTCTTCAGAAGCAAACTGATTTCAAATATTCATGAGCATTTGCAGTTGAGTTCTCATCTTTGACATTCCAAATTGTGTGCCTTTTTTTGCAGATAACAAGAAACACAATGAAGCTGTAAAACTTTTCCTGACATGTAAAATAAATTATGTATTTAATAAATCTTCATCAATTCTTTTTCAACTCAGTTTAAAAATGGGCTGAATTTTATGGAGCAGGCTATGTGGTGAGGCTAGGTCTTTCAAACCAGGGAGAGAAGATGGCGTTGGAATGCCTTTCAGCCCTCCTATTGTTCAACCGCCACCCCCCCCCCCCCCACCACCCCCGACAAGAGCCCAGTTGTGCCACTTAAGGGACCAGCTAAGGGCCTGGTGGCCATCCTGCGGGCTCAATGGGGTCGCTCTTCAACTCACAGAGCAGTCCCCATATACAATAGCTGACTCCACCGCCCTTCATCAACGCGAGCTCTCCCTTGCCAGGGCCTGCTTGACTGACCCTGGTGACCCCTCCCATTACTCCCAGTGACCCCTCAGCACCCCCCCCCCCCCCCCCCACTCACCATACTGCGAGGGCAGCATCCATCTGCGTTGCTTGATTGGGTGCAGTACTAACAGTCGCCATGCTCCTGGTGGTGGCACTGCTGAGTCGAAACCACCGCTAACCCTCTGAAAGGCCAACAGCCTGGGAATGGAGGGATACAAACGATTGGTCTAGTTGGACCAAGGAGCGGCACAGGCTTGGAGGGCCGAAGGGCCTGTTTCCTGTGCTGTACTGTTCTTTGTTCTTTAGCTCTTGGGGCAGGCTTTTGTCCCGACAGCAGCTCATCAACTGCATGAAACCAAGCCAGGGCTCCCCCCACTCCAAGCAGTCATGGGAAGCTGCCTCTGTCTTTCAGAGGGATGCCTTTCAGCCCTCCTATTGTTGGCCATCCTGTGGTGTCCCCGATGTCTTTGACATCGGGGCCACCACAGCCCCAGCCAAATGCATCTAGATCTTCAAAGAGTCCCCAGCTTAGTTATCAGTGTATAAATGTGCCCCGCATGGAGCAATGTAAGTCTGCAGGAATCTCAGGTTTAATCTTTAATCTATGTGATGATAGGGGCAGCTTGGTGGCACAGTGGTTAGCACTGCTGCTTCACAGCACCAGAGACCCAGGTTTGATTCTTAGCTTGGGTCACTGTCTGTGCAGAATCTGCACGTTCTCCCCATGTCTCCCTCTGTGTACCCGAACAGGCACCGGAGTGTGGCAACTCGGGGATTTTCACAGTAACTTCATTGCAGTGTTAATGTAAGCCTACTTGTGACACTAATAAATAAACTTTTTTAAAATGTTGAATTTGCATACCTCAAGTTGACAAATGATATATTTTTTAATTCATTTATTTATTCATGGGACATGGGTGTCGCTGGCTGGCCAGCATTTATTGCCCATCCCTAGTTTACAAGAGCAGTAGAGAGTTAACCACATTGCTGTGGCTCCAGAGTCACATGTAGACCAGAGCAGGTAAGGATGGCAGATTTCCTTCCCTAAAGGACATTAGTGAACCTAATGGGTTTTTCCGACAATTGATAATGGTTTCATGGTCATCAATAGATTCTTAATTCCAGATATTTTTTATTGAACTCAAATTCCACCATCTGCCGTGGCGGGATTCGAACCCAGGTCCCCAGAACATTAATCCAGTTTCTGGATTAATAGTCTAGCAATAATACCACTAGGCCATCGCATATTGGCACAATATTTTGTCTACATTAGGAAAAGGGAAAATCTGTTTCCCCCCTCCTTATTTGTATTTGTCCCTGGGATGTGAGCATCACCAAAGAGGCCAGTATTTGTTGACCACCTCTAATTGCCATTCAGAAGGTGACAATGTGCTGCCTCTCTGCTGTCCAATGCTTCCTCCTGCTCCGAGATCTGTTTGTGTGCACAGATAATAATATACTATTAAAATTCACTTTGCTTTGCAAGAACACAGGCAGCTTTTGCTCCATCATCTGCAGTGACTGCTGCCATTTTGTAAATTGGGCATCAGATTTCCCAGTATCATTAATTTATGAGGCACCAAACACTCTGTAATGAGTGAGTCATGAGCTAGCGTAAATATTTTGCTTTGTATGAAGTTGGAAAGTTTGAATATGTTGCCAAGTGCCGTTTGGCATTTGAAAGAAAAGCAGCATTCTTATTTCAATTATGTATAGCAAAGTGCAGAACATACGTAAACAAATGTGGGAGGATACAACAACCCATTAAATAACCATTTTACCCCTCTCCAGATTACCACACTAGCACTCTTGCTAAGGCTGATAACCTTGAGACTAGTAAAATAATTTAAGACAAGTAACTTTGGATATTTGAGAAGCTTTGTTTCTTACTTTGAAAGGCAACTTACCCTACCAGTTAGGACTTCTCAGCTAACAGGTGCTTGTACAACACTCAGGTATACATTAAATAACGTCTTTAATGAAATATAATCATTGTTGGACTCAAGCAGCCATTGTGGTGAAGAATTATTTTGTAAAGTCCAATTCTTTTACTTTCTAGGTTTGAAAGAAAACTTAAAGTAGATATCTGAATCTATCTTTTTGAAAACTTCTCCTAAAATGTATTATTTATGATTCTGTCACCCCCAGTGCAGTTAAAGAGACATAAAAAGGCATCGATTTGCATTAATGTAGAAGCACAGAATAGTTACAGCGCAGAAAGAGGCCATTTGGCCCATCATGTCCATGTCAGCTCTTTGCAAGACTTTGCAAGAAGAGCGCAAATTGAAAGGGTTTATATGGTATTGTTCAGAACCTATGGTATATGCAATTCGATTCACAAAACCATTGGAAACACCTCTACTTTCTCAGGAAGCTAAGGAATTTTGGTCTGGAACAACTCTCACCAATTTTTATAGATGCACCATAGAAAGCATTCTTTCTGGATGTGTCACAACTAGGTATGGCTCCTGCTCTGAGCAAGACCGCAAGAAGCTATAAAGAGTTGTGAACATAGCCCAAACCATCACGTAAACCAGTCTCCCATCCATTGACTCCGTGTACACTTCCCACTGCCACAGAAAAGCAGCCAGCATAATCAACGATCCCACACACCCCGGACATACTCTCCTCCACCTTCTTCCGTCGGGAAAAAGATACAAAAGTCTGAGAGCACGTACCAGATGACTCAAGTTTGTTCCCTGCTGCTATCAGGCTTTTGAATGGACCTATTATATATTAAACTGATCTTTCTCTTCACCCTATCTGTAACTGCACCCTCTGCTTTCCTTCTATATATTCTACAAACAGTGTTTTTTTGTAGCACGCAAGAAACAATACTTTTCACTGTATCCTAATACATGTGAAAATAATAAATCAAATCAAGGAAAAGTATGTTCCCCAGCAAAGGTAATGCAGAGGAATCAAAGTTATAAGGATCATTTGTAAAGTTAAGTTTGGTTACTCTTGATCGTTTGATTAAGCTTACTTACTCAGATCAGTCATTAACGCATGACTCAATGAGTCATGATTTCATTGAATGGAGGAGCAGACTCGATGGGCTGAATGGTCAACTTCTGCTCCTCTGTCTTATGGTTTTATGGAAAAAGACTTTGAGATGACACTATTGAGGTTTTCAACATTTTAAACGGGGTCAGCAAAGTTGATTTGAGGCAAAATGTTTAATATGCTAAAAGAAATTCAAATACCATTGCACGAAAGTAAAAAATGAGGAGGTTAGAAGTCAGAGGGCAAGTAAGAAAAAAGTTAATGAATTTATGAACCAGGTTACCAGAAAGAAGACACAAAAATGATCAGTCAAACCTGGTCCAATATCATAGACTCTTACAGAGAGAAGGTGATTTGGCCATGACTCTTACATAGCCATTGAGTTATCCATTCAATCCCAATCTACTTTCCTTTCCCTCATGTCCATTCTTTTTTCAAATATTTATCCAATACCTTTTAAGAAACTATAATAAATTATGTTTCTTTCCATCATTGTTTCTTGTAGCACATTCCAGGTCCCAACAACCTTTTGTACCAAGACAATTCCCTTAACCTCTCACTCTTTTTGAGTTGATGAACTTGACTGTGTGCCCTCTAGTGGAAATAACTTTTCACTATTTGCATTAGCAAATTCCCTCATCATTTTTGAGAAACATTATTGGATTTCCGCAACCTCTTTGGTTCGAGTGAAAAAGCTACATTTTATCTAGCTTTTTCTTCACATAAAGCCCCCTATCCTTGGTCGGATCTTAGTGAATCTCTTCTGTACCTTCTCCATGGCCTTGCAATCCTTCTTAACACGTGGGCCCCCGAATTAGACACAATGGCCAAATTTAGCGGACATTCGTGCCAACAGGATCTTCCAGTCCCGGCAATGGCGAACCCTCACCGTGGGTTTCTCAGCAGCAGGGGGTGAATGGAATGGGAAACCCCATTGGAATCAGAAGATCCTGCTACCAGCCAATGGTGGCCCACCTCGGCTGTCAGCCAATGGCAGGCTGCATCTGCTGTCAGCCAACAGCAGGCTGCCTCTGCCACTGCAAAACACACCACAGGAGGGGTGGGCATGGAAAATCCTACCCAATATTCTAAATGTAACGGTTTGGCCCCATCTTTTTGCTTTATTATTCAATTCCCTTTTATATAAAAGCTAAGGAGCGGGATTTTCCAGCCGTGCTTGGCCCAAGACCGGAAAATCCCACCCGAGGTCAACAGACCTTTGCATGGTCTGTGTCCCTCCTGCTACAATTCCCGTGGCGGGCGGGACAGGAAAATTCCACCCGAGATCTCATACACTTTTTTTGAACAGTTTTATTCCACTTTGATAAATTTGTCGTTGGGACCACCAAAATGTTTTGACTTTTTTTATTTGCTCTCAAGATGCGGGTAGTAATGTACAAAATTGGTATTTTTTGCCCACTGCACTTTTGACACAACAGTCTGTAGCAACTTAGTAACTGGCTCGGCCATATCAGAGGGCAGTTCTGAGCCATATTGGTTACATATAAACCAGAACAGGTAAGGATGACAGACTTTCTTCACCAAAAGACATTAGAGTTTTGTTTGTAAACAGGCAGTCAGCATCAAGGTCACTGATATTAGCCTTTTATTTCCAGACTTCTTAAAAATACATACATACAAATTAGGAGCAGTAGTAGGCCATTCTACCCCTCGAGCCTGCGCTGCCATAAGATCATGGCTGATCTAATGGTGGTCTCTATTTTCCTGTCTACTCTCTGCATCCTTTGACTCTATTGTCAGTCCAGAATCTATAACTCAGCCTTAAAAATATTCAATGATCCTGCCTCCATTGCTCTCTGGGAAATAGAATTCCATCGACTAATCAATCTTTGAGAGGGAAAAAAATTAATCGCCATCTTAAATGGCGCAGCACGGTGGCACAGTGGTTAGCACTGCTGCCTCACAGCGCCAGAGACCTGGGTTCAATTCCTGGCTTGGGTCACAGCGTGTATGGAGTTTGCACGTTCTCCCCGTGTCTGCGTGGGTTTCCGCCAGGTGCTCCGGTTTCCTCCCACAGTCCAAAGATGTGCAGGTTAGGTGGATTGGCCATGCTAAATTGCCCCTTAGTGTCAGGGGGACTAGCTAGGGTAAATGCATGGGGATATGGGGATAAGGCCTGGGTGGGATTGTAGTCGGTGCAGACTCGATGGGCCAAATGGCCTCCTTCTGCACTGTAGGATTCTATGATTCTATGAATGAAAGATCCTTGTTTTGAAATTGCATCCCTTAGTTCTAGCCTTTCGAATCACAGAAAGAGGCTATTCAGCCTCCAAAGTGTCTTGGACACTCCAAAGATGTGCGGGTTAGGTTGATTGGCCATGCCAAATTAAACCATAGTATCAGGGGGATTTGCAGCGTGAATACATGGGATTGCTGGAATAAGGGAGAATGTGCAAACTCCCCAAGAGACAGTCACCCGAGGCTGGAATTGAACCCGGGTCCCTGGTGCTGTGAGGCAGCAGTGCTAACCCTCAGAAAATTTCCTTTCAGCATCCAGCCTGTCAAGTCCACTCTGGATCGTATATCTGTCTAAGTAAGGTCATCTCTCATTCATCAACTCCAAAGGATACAGGTCCAACCTATTCAATCTTTCCCATTAGATAATCATTTCATTCTAGGAATCAGTCAAGTGAACCTTCTCTGCACTGCTTCTAATACAATGATGTCCTTTGGAGACCAAAACTGTACACACTGCAGTGGTCTCACTGTACATCTGCAAGCAAAACTTTTAACTGAATTCAAATCCTCAAACTGTCCTGTGAACTCATATTCTCTGGATTCTTCCCCAGGACTCCACATTGCCCTATCTATTACTAGTCCGCTTACAGTTTTGCCACTTCATGTATATTTTGCCTCTCTATTACCTTCAAAGATACATTGGGTGCGATCATACCAGCCGTCCATGCCACGTTCCCGTAGTAGCGAAGTCGGAGAATTTGGCACCCAGCTGAATCTCTGTTCGCTGCAGCAGTACGGAAAAATCCCACTGGCATGAATGGCCTAACATCCAGCAATTGTACACTTTTACATTAAGTTTTATTTGTCCTTTATCAGTCCATCTACTAATTTGTCTTTATTTGTCTAGGCCAAGTCAACCGTTTTCTCTTGATATTTAACCGCAGTTTCTGATTTTGTGTCATTTGAAAATGCTGATACTATATCTCCTATATTGGAGTCCAGGCCATTTATTTGCATATTGTCAAGAGCAATGATCATTAACCTTAACTCCAGTAAACCACTGTTTATATTCTTTCAATTTAAAGATTGGAACCTATAAGTGCTGTGCCTTTTGCCTTTAGCTAACTTCACACACTCACTTTCTCTTCAGATACTATGCCCTAAGAAGGTGTTGGCAACTATTAACTTGCATGTATTGGTCTATGCTATGCTTCGCAAGGTACTGCATTGACTTGTCGTTGCCTTCTGCAGGTTCTAGCTAGCCAGGGGATTCTCCCACTCTTAACATGTGCCATTGGCCTATTTGAAGATTTTGCGTGTTGATAATCAACCTGTTTTTTAAATTAATTTTATACTCCATCCTTAAAGTTACAAAGCCAATGCTCAGAGTGGACTGGAAAAACCCAAATCCATTCCTTGCTTGCTCCAAAAGCCAAATTCAAATTCCAATTGATACCAATTTATGGTCCCCACAAGAGAGACAAACAAGATCCAAGCTGACAAGATTAGGAATTGCACCCCATCTTGGCCTTGATCCAATGCTTGATGATAACTAAAAGGTTGAGATGCGATTTGGCCACATGACGAATGCACCTTATGTAAACATGTAGTCTTGGATTGGGACACACAGGTAGGGACACTACTGGCACACCACAAGACACAATCACTACAATACCAAAAAGACTTAATTTTATGAACAACCATTAGCGTAGCATTTTAGCAGAAGATTCCATTACTCCCTCAAAGAATATTAATATTTTTTAGGCAAAGCTTGTTTCATTTAGAAAACATATTAACTGTTCTTAATTAACTCATCTTTCTAAGTGGATGTTAAAGCCATTACATATCACAGAATGGATTTGCGTTTATCTAGTCCACTGTGAGCATTGGCTTTGTAACTTTAAGGATGGAGTATAAAATAAATTTAAAAAGCAAGTTGATTATCAACATGCAAATCCTTCAAATAGGCTATCAGCTTGCCTACTCATGATATCATGCTGACCGATGTATTGTTACGCCATTTTATCTCTTGCTCACATTTTAAACAGAGATATTGTATTGGAAACCTGTTGGTAAAAAGTATTCTTGTCACAGATTCTATCTTGAGTGATGTTGAGTCTGATAGCTCAGACTCTCTGCTATATTTTCCCTGAATTCCCTCAGCTGTCGAAGGTGACTTCCATCCGAAATGCCACCTCCACCCCCTCCCCACCCAACCCTACTATTTTATCCACAAACTTTTTCAGTTGCTCTACCTTATCTACAATTACCCAATTGTCTTCATGTAACCTTTCATTCTCATCCTGTGAAAACTGAAAGAATTGACTCATTTATATTTCTGCCATTCTATCTCCATGAATAAATGTTGGGCTGGATTCTCCGACCTCGCCCGCAGCTGGGATTCTCCAGTCCCGCTGCAGTGAGAGGAGATTTGGCTGAGTGCCAAATTCTCTGTTCTCGCTGACAGCGGTAATAGGGTTTGAATGGCTAGAAAATTCTGGACATTGATTTTTCATCTCCAGTAAGTGTCCTTTCTTTAACAATTCTTCTACTTTTTACATGCTTGTTGAACCCTTAACTATCATCCTTTATGTTCCCTGCTTCAAATTACTTTAAAATTTATTTGCAGACTCTTTCCTCTCCTTTGCTGGCTTCCCCCTTGTCATTTTCTGTATTCTATTTTGATTATATTTTGTTGGATTAGCACTAGATATTTCAAATACATATTTTCAATTTGAATAGTTCAACTCATCAAATTAACTCCCATTTTCCCTGCATTTGGTTGACTAGTTTTTACTCTAAATATTCCCCAGAATTTCTGAATATTTATACCTCATATCTGCCATTTTTTCTGATTTACCTGGGCTAGTTCCTCACTTATTTTATTGCCTTTTTGCAAGGAAGTACCACCTCTTGGTTGTTGTGTTATGGGTTACTGTTTTCTTGGTTTCCCTCGACACTTATTGGGCGGAATTTTCCCTTTCCCACCACGGAAATCGTTGCGGATGGGGTGTGGGGGCCTGGGGGGGTGGGGGGGGGGGGGGGGGGATGCGGTGCAGACCATACAAAGGTCCATTGACCTTGGGTGTGATTTTCCGGTTTTGGGGGCGAGCGCAGCTGGAAAGTCCTGCCCAGAATATCCAGTCACCTTCAATTCATTTTACTGAACTAGTCAGCAGTCTTTAAGTGAAGTCCATCCACACTTGGACATTCTGCTTCTAGGTTCTGGGATGAATCAAAAAAAGAGGATAAGCTTCTTGGAAACATTTTTTTTTAGTTCTTTCATGGGAGTTTGCAGTTGCTGGCAATGCCAGCATTTATTGACCATCCCATGTTGCCCCCCCCCCCCCCCCCCCCCCCCCCACCGAGAAGGCGGTGGTGAACAGTTTGGTAAAACTCGACTCCTGCTAGACCACTTCAGCGAGAAATCAAAACTCAAACACTTGGCTGTGGATCTAGAGCTACAAGGAACCAAGATTTGCTTCCCTTAAGGACACTAGTGAACCAGATAGGTATTTACAACAAGTAATGATAGTTTCATGACACCGTTATGGAGGTTAGTATTCATCTGGGCGGCATGGTGACATAGTGGTTAGCACTGCTGCCTCACAGCGCCAGGGACCAAGGTTCAAGTTCAGCCTCGATGACTATCTGTGTGGAGTCTGCACGTTCTCCTGGTGTCTACGTGGGTTTCCTCCGGGTGCTCCAGTTTCCTCCCACACACCAAAGATGCGCAGGTTTGGTTGATTGGCCATGCTAATTTGCCCCTTAGTGTCAGGGAGATTAGCAGGGTAAATATATGGGGTTAGGGCCTGGGTGGGATTATTGTCGGTTCAGACTCGATGGGATCAATGGCCTCTTTCTGCACTGTATGGATTCTATTAACTCCAGATTTTCATGAAAGTAAGCTGCAGTTTAATATCCAATATATTCTCCCTTTCTTTAATTTTGATGAAGAATCAAATCAAATGGTCTGAAACAATTAGCTCTGTTTTCTCTCCCTATAGATGCTGCCAGACCTGCTGAGTTTTTCTGTTCTTGCTCCAGATTTTCCTGAATTGATTGGATTCAAATTCCACCAGCTGTGGTGGTGGTGGTGGTGGTGGGATTTGAATTTCTATCCCCGGGAGCATTAGCCTGGGCCTCTGGGTTACAAGACCAGATAACATTACCACTATGCTAATGACTTACAGACTTCTTCAGAAACCTTAGTTTGATTTGATTTGATCTGGTTTATTATTGCCACATTTATTAGTGTACAGTGTAAAGTATTGTTTCTTGCGCGCTATACAGACAAAGCATACCGTTCATAGAGAAGAAAAGGAGAGAGTGCAGAATGTAGTGTTACAGTCATAGCTAGGATGCAGAGAAAGATCAACTTAATGCGAGGCAGGTCCATTCAAAAGTCTGATGGCAGCAGGGAAGAAGCTGTTCATGAGTCGGTTGGTTCATGTCCTTAGAATTTTTGTATCTTTTTCCCAATGGAAGAAGGTGGAAGAGAGTATGTCTGGGATGTGTGGGGTTCTTGATTGTGCTGGCTGCTTTTCCGAGGCAGAGGGAAGTGTAGACAGTGTCAATGGATGGGAGGCTGGTTTGAGTGATGGACTGGGCTTCGTTCAAGACCCTTTGTTCCTTGGAGAGTAAATCAGGACTCAGCCATATGTCTTAAACTAACCCAACACAAACAGCAGCTGGCATGGCTGTTACTCCCATAATATAAGCATTCAATTACAATAGTTCAAATGGGAGAATCAGTCTTAGTTGACTTATTACAATATGACAAGTTCTACATTACATTGGCCGATTTAGGAAAGCGTTGGCATAGTGGGATTGTCACTGGACTAGTAATCCAGAGACCCAGGTTAATGCACTGAGGACCTGGGTTCGAATCCCACCATGGCAGATGATGTAATTTGAATTCAATAAAAATCTGGAATTAGAAATTGACCATGAAATCATTGCCGATTGTCATAAGAGCCCATCTGGTTCACTAATGCCCTTTAGGGAAGGAAATCTGCTGCCCTTGCCTGGTCTGGCCTACATTTGACTCCAGACCCACAGCAATGTGGTTGACTTTTAAATGTCCACAGAAAGTGAGGGCCAATTAGGGATGGGCAACAACTTGCCAGTGACGTCCACATCCCATGAAGGGATAAAGAAAAACATCTAACAGGATTTTTAAAAACACTTAATGCAAAGGCAACAATTCCCAGGCTCGAAACGAGGACAATGACATCAGCCAAAAATAAGTTGGTTCACATCCGTGGTAGTCAACAGCATATAAGCTTAGCACTGTCACTCAGTGGGAATTTGAAAATAAAATATTCCAGGCCATTGGCGAAGCTGGCAATGTTATATTTATTGCCCAGAGTTACTCTGACAACAGAGTGGCTTGCTTAGACCACTTCAGAAAGCACAATGAATCAACAACATGGGAATATTACATGAGAGGTTAGAGTGGGTCGAGACTTCCTAACAAACTCTCCACTTTCATTTTTTCCAGATATTATCAGACATAAATGAAATTAACTATATTACGGTGGCACAGTGGTTAGCACTGCTGCCTCTCAGTGCCAGGGATCCTGGTTCGATTCCTGGCTTGGGTCACTGTCTGTGTGGAGTCTGCACGTTCTCCCCGTGTTTGCATGGGTTTCCTCCGGGTGCTCCGGTTTCCTCCCACAGTCCAAAAGACGTGCTGGTTGGGTGTATTGACCCAAACTGGCGCCAGAGTGTGGTGACTAGGGGTATTTCACAATAACTTCATTGCAGTATTAATGTAACTTGTGACTAATAAATAAACTTTACTTTATTTTACTGCTTGCTTTGGTAGGTTTATAATATTACTACAACACCCAGATACAATTACGTAGAATCCAGAACCCAGTCACAGGCCATTCAACCCAATTGCTTGACTCTGGTGTTTATACTTTGCACAAATTCCCTTCTGCCATAGTTAGCTCTCGCCCCTATTTTCCTCTATTTTCTTCTCCTCCTCATGTATGCATCAAGCTTCCTCTTAAATTCATCATTGATTTCTACTTCAACCGCTCTATGCACTAGTGAGTTCCAAATTCTCACCACTGTCTGGATAAAGAATTCCTCCTAAGATGTTTTTTTGATCTATTAGTGGTTAACTTATATTTATATCCTTTTGTTCTGGACATACCAATAAGTTGAAACTGTCCCTCCATGGCCACACTATCAACTCCCTTCATAAATTTTGAATCTTCTATCCAGGTCATCTCTCTTCCTGAGAAACGATACTAAGCTTGCACCATCATTCTTGAAAGTTGCATCCTCTCAATTCTGATTCTATCCTCATGACATTTTTCTGCACTCTCTCAGTTCTTTGATATTGCTTATATAACATGAAGACTAGAATTGCATCCAAGTATGGTCTAGCCAAGGTTCAATATAAGTAAAATTACCTCCCTGCTTTTGTATTCTAATTATCATAGAATCATACAGTGCAGAAGGAGGCCATTCAGCCCATCAAGTATGCACTGACCACAGCCCTACTCAGACCCTATCCCCATAACCCCATGCATTTATCCTAGCTAGTCCCCCTGACACTAATGGGCAATTTAGCATGGCCAATTCACCTAACCCGCACATCTTTGGACTGGGGAAGGAAACCGGAGCACCCGGAGGAAGCCCATGCAGACACGGGGGGAATGTGCAAACTCCACACAGACAATCACCCAAGCCGGGAATCAAACCCAGATCCCTGGCGCTGTGAGGCAGCAGTGCTAACCAGCGTGCCACTGTGCCGTCCTTAAAAAATAAACAATTCCCTAATATAGCTTCAAATAATCTTCCATTTATACATTCATGCCAATTTTGTGTTATCTTCGCTGTCTGAACATATGAATTAGGAGCAGGAATAGGCCACTTGACCTCTCAGCTGGCTCCATCATTCAACAATATCATGTCTGATTGTAACCACGACTCCACATTCCTGATAACCTTTCACCCTGTTGCTTATCAAGAAACTATCTACCTCTGCCTTAAAAATGTTCCCATACTCTGCTTCCACTTTCTTTTGAGTACATTCCAAAGACTAACGACCCTCTGAGAGAAAAACATTTCCTCATCTCTGTCATAAATGAATGACTCCTAGTTCTAGATTCTCCCACGAGACGAAACATTCTCCCCCAAACACCCTGTCAAGACCACTCAGGATCTTGAATGTTTCAATCATACAAAGCAGAAGGAGGCCATTCGGCCCATCAAGTCTGCACCGACCACAACCCCACTCAGGCCCTATCCCCTTAACCCCATACATTTACCCGAGCTAGTTCTCCTGACTCTAAGAGGCAATTTAGCATGGCCAATTCACCTAACTCGCATATCTTTGGACTGTGAGAGGAAATCGGAGCACCCGGAGGAAACCCATGCAGACACGGGGAGAATGTGCAAACTCCACACAGACAGTGACCCAAGCCGGGAATCAAACCCAGATCCCTGGCACTGTGAGCAGCAGTGCTAACCACTGTGGCACCGTGCTGCCTCTTACTCTTTGAAATTCCCCACCCAATAAACAATCTTCATGCCAGTATACCTCTGTAACATAAAAGCTAATTACTGCGGATGCTGGAATCTGAAACAGAAGCTCTGACGAAGAGTCATCAGATTTGAAATATTGGCTCTGTTCTCTCTCCACATAAGTTGTCAGACCTGCTGAGAATTTCCAGCATTTACTGTTCTTGATATCTCTGTAACATCTTCATTTGAGCATTTCACTGTAACATCTTCATTATAGTGTCTTGCTGTAACACCTTCATGCTATACCTCTGTAACATCTTCATTTTAGTATATCATTGCAACATCCTCATTTCAGTATAATGGTGTTATATCTTTATTTTTGTGTATTGCTGTAACACCTTCTTATTGGCATACCTCTGGAACATCTTCATGTTGGTATACCTCTGGAACATCTTTGTGCCAGTATACCCCTGAAACATCTTTGTGTCGGTATTACCTCCAAAACATCTTTGTGTCGGTATACCTCTGAAACATTATAGAATCCCTACAGTGCAGAAGGAGGCCAGTCAGCCCATCGAGTCTGCACCAACCACAATCCCATCCAGACCCTATTCCCGTAATCCCACATATTTATCCTGTTAATCCCCGACACTAGGGTCAATTTAGCATGGCCAGTCAACCTAACCCGCACATCTTTGGGACTGTGGGAGGAAATCAGAGCATCTGGAGGAAACCCATGCAGACACGGGGAGAACGTGCAAACTCCACACAGACAGTGACCCGAGACCGGAATTGAACCCGGGTCCCTAGCGCAGTGAGGCAGCAGTGCTAACCACTGTGCCACCATGCTGCCCCAAAAATCAAAGTGGAGAATGTGGGCATCTTTGTGTTGGCATACATTTAGCAGATTCTCAAGTTGGTATACCTCTGGGACATCTTCATATTAGTATACACCTGGAACATTCTCATGTTGGTATACCTCTGGAACATCTTCATATTGGTATACCTCTGGAACATCTCCATATTGGTATACCTCTGGAACATCTTCATGCCGGCAAACCTCTGGGACATCTTCATATTGGTATACCTCTGGAACATCCTCATGTTGGCATATCTCTGGAACATCTAGAGAATTATTTGACCTTTTAGCAAAGCCTAAAGTTAACTGGTCTAAAATGCCATGGATTAGGTATAGCTTCCTTTTTGAAGATGTGAGATACATTTGCCATTCACCAGTCCTCTTGCATTGTACACTTTGAATATTTATGTGTGTGTACCACTGCCATTGCTATGTCTCTCCTAGTTTATTTGGGAATCCATTAGGATAATCAATCTGGACCCGGAGTCCTCCTTAAAATTAGTTACTATCTGCTGTTTTCAATCATAAATGATCTTCTACTGTTCTCATTTTCTCTAATTTTAGCCTCTACAGTGAAAACTGATGACAAGTATCTCTTCAGTATACCTACTATTTCATCTGTGTCTCATCTGGTTCATCTCTTAATGTCCTTATTCAATTTTAATTATTTTGTTAGTTATGAGGTTATAGAAATGTATTATTTCCTTTTATATTTGATGTTTTCATTTCATTTTTTCCTCTTTACCTTACTGCCGGTCTTTCAAACCTCTTTCATACGATTTGCTTTTTCTCATCCACCATTGCACTTTTTGATTTAGAACAAATCGTAGAACCATAGAATCCCTACAGTCTCATCAAATCTGCACCGACCCTCTGAAAGAACATTTTACCTCGGGGAACATTCTTCCCTCTGACCTATCCCTCTGTAACCCCACACATTTACCATGACCAATTCACCTAACCTACGCATCTTTGGACACTAAGGGGCAACTTAGCATGGTCAATCCACTTAACCTGCACAGTGGAAACCAGAGGAAACCCACGCAGCCACAGGGAGAACATGCAAACTCCACACAGTCACCCAAGGCTGGAATTGAACCCGGGTCCCTGGCGCTGAGGCAGCAGTGCTGACTGCTGCGCTGTCCTACTCATCACCGTGCTGCCCTACACTTGTAGGAAAAAAGAGAGATGTCTTTAGCAGTTTCTGTTGATAGTGGTGCTTTCAATGTCCCATTCCCACAAACAACATGCGATACACAATATATTGGTGGCTCTGTGCTAAACATTTCTTCCACTTTGCACCCTTTTAGTTAGTCTCACAATGGCACAGTGGTTAGCACTGTTGCCTCACAGCACCAGGGACTTTAACCTGGTGTTGTTAAACTTCTTACTGTGCCTCACAGCACCAGGGACCCAGGTTTGACTCCCAGCTTGGGTCACTGTCTGTGTGGAGACTGCATGTTCTCGCCATGTCTGTGTGGGTTTCCTCCAGGTGCTCCGGTTCCCTCCCACAGTCCAAAAGACAAGCTAGTTAGGTGCATTGGCCAAGCTAAATTCTCCCTCAGTGTACTGGAAAAGGAGCCGGAGTGTGGCGACTAGTGAATTTTCACAGCAACTTCATTGCAGTGTTAATGTAAGCCTACTTGCGACACTAATAAATGAACTTTAGTTGCTATTACCCACAAAATGAACAACAGTGGTCCCATCCCCACCTTCCCACTAGTTGAGTGGGTGGGCTTTACAAAGTTAAACCTATTGGGTGGGTTTGACAAGGTTGTATTTATTGGGTGGGTTTTAGAAGGTTAAATTTATTGGGTTTTAAAAGGTTAAACTTATTGGGTGGGTGTTTGAAGGTTAAACGTGTTAGGTGGGTTTACGATGGTTAAACTTATTGGGTGGGTTTTGCAAGGTTAAATTTATTGGGTTTTAAAAAGTTAAATTTACTGGGTGAGTTTTACAAGATTAAACTTATTGGGACAACTCTTATTTCTCTTCTTGCACAAGTCCAAGCACCAGCCTCGGTCTCATACAGCTCGTGTCTTGTAGGCTGTGCCGCGCGGGGCACCTCGGGAGTTGTAGTCGGTTGGGGAGTTAGAGGTGGAGGGACTACAACTCCCGGCATTCCCGGAGCGCTGGGCGCACGCGCGGTGCCCCCATCTCCAGCCGCCGCTTACCTCAATGCCTAATCCCCTCATTCCCCCCCCCCCCCCTCCCTTGCCGCTTCAACCTAACTTGCTGGCAGCGCGCGAGCCCTCGCTGGGGATTGGCTGCACCGCGCAGAAGGAGACGCGGGCTCTTGGGTTCCGATTGGGCGAGACGCCCTGTCAATCAGCGGCTCGCGGCGGAGGGGGCGGGGTCTGGGTGATTGTAGCAAAGAAAATTAGCCATTCCCCCCCCTCCCCTTCTCCCTTTGGCAGCACTTTGCCAGGGAAATCCTGCAACGCTTTGCAATATTTAATTTTTGGGATGGTTGAGGTTAGTTGAATATTTTTCAAACCCCCCCCTCCTTCCTCCTCAAGGTAAAAAAAAGGACATAAAATACATGAGGGGATAAAAGTTGTCCCTGCTGCCCATTAAGGGGGGGGGGGGGGGGATTAGTGAGGGAGGTTCAGTCAGTCAGTCAGCAGACTAGGCTGCATTGCCTGGCTGGGCTCACCCTGTAAGTTGCAGAGCTGGGAGCTGCATCAGGCTGGAAGGAGAGTGTTGCTGTCGCTGCTGTTGTTTTGGTGGTGGGTGGGTTTGGGCAAGAAAGAAAAGGTTTCAAACACTCGGTGGATATCCTAACACCCAGCCTCAACCCCCTCCAGTCTGGCTTGGCTTCATTCTTTCTCCCTTGAAAAAGAGGGGAGGCAAATATCTGCGAAGAAGGAGCAACAATTATCCAGAGAAAATACTTTCCTTCACCTTCCTTGGACTCTCTCTCAAATTTATATATATAGATATATCCCCCTCCCCACACAGCCTGGAGGCTACTCCTCGTCTCTTGACATTGTGAATTCTTCAAGAAACTACCCAAGCATTGTGGAATTTTTTTTGTCTGTGGAGGGGGGGAGGAAGGCAAGAAAAATAAGGTCTTTTTTTTTCTTTTGAATGAAGATGTGCCCGTGAAGATGAAAATCTTTCTGTCTGCCTGAAGCTTGGAAGTTGGCTAAGCAGGTGAGGAGGAAGGGGATTTTTTTTTGCCAAAGCAAATCTGGAGGATTCTGGTAAGTGTAAAGGTGTAGCAGAGTTGCTGCATTGAGACGTGTAGCGCAGAAATGATCGTTTTACTGACCAGAGGGAAGGGGGTGGGAACGTGGGAATTGTAAGTTTTTATATATATGTGTGTATGTATATATATATATATATATCCCTCTCATTCTCTAAAGGATCCTGTTGCAGTTGGTGTAACCCTCATCCCCAATTACAATAAGAGGCACTAATTTGAGATGTAGACTCTGGATTACCCTTCCTTGACCTTTTTAATTTTAAAATGAGAATTTCAGTTTTCCCATTCATTCACGCTTTATTTTTTTTAAATCCAAAAAGGATTAAGTCTGGCTTGGTTAACTGTTGAAAACTCTGGACTGGGTTGGGGGGAGAGACGGGAGGAGGGGGGGGGGGGGAAATGATTTTTAAGTTGACTTGACTTTTTTTTCCTTTAAAAAATGAGAGGAGGGCCCTTCAAGGATGCCTATCTCCATGTTTTTTTTAGTGTATTGCACTTAATTATCCTGTTGTTTGTGACACGGATCCCCTGCAGACATTATTTGCAGCAATTTGGGGATCTCGAATGATCACGGAAAGATGAGATTGTTTTTTTTAGTGGGGTGTGGTGGGTTTGAAGGGATAAGGGAGGGTTGCCCTTGACTGACTGAAACTGACTAGATTATATTTCAGGCTACAGTACAAAGCACAATGTAACGGTTTGCAGTCCGCAGGTAGCGTGGGATATTTATGTGTCCTATTTATTGTTTGTAAAATTTTTTCGAATTTTTCGATTATGTATCCGCTGTTTCAGACAGCCAGCCAGTCAGGTTTCCTTGTGTAGATTTACTGGGGCAGGTAAATTGAAGGACGCTGGGTCTTGTCTTTGGATTGTTGCACTGCATGTCGCCCTAAGTTGCAGGACAAGGATGCAATTTAGTTGAGGGCTGATTTGCTGATGCTCAGCCCTCTTATTTGTGGCTTTTTAAAAAAAAATAGAAATGCCAGATTGATTTTTTTTTAGAGCTCTTTAAAATGAATCAATAGCTTTTTCCCCCAGCCGCTGTGCAGGAAGAGGGCGGTAGAGGAAATAATTGGGATTAATAAACTAACAGATGGCTTTTTTAAAATATGCGTTCCTCACCTACCATCCGCAGATAACCACAGCCTAACTTAACATTATCGGTGCGTTTTCTGAATTCAAATAAGTATGCACAATCCGCCTCGGCCCTATAAACTCTCCTCCTTCCTCTATAATGTTAAACTGGAGCGAGTAGAATCTCAATCCCAGTTATTGAAATGTTTCCTTCATCCTCCAGTGTCATTTGCTTGGATATTTTTAAAATATACATAGAATTCTACGTTCCTGTTTTCCTCCGCAACCTTGTCGTGTTGCAACATTGGAAAACCTTGTTGCCATTAACAGTATTTGTTTCATCAGGTTAAAGGATTGGAAGAATTTTTAGAAAATGAACCCTAATTTTAAATTCTGACTTGTGCTGTCGAGCTGCAACTCTTGAGTCCTGCAGATCCTTTGCTGTTTTCCAAATTACCCGAGAAAGAGAAAAGATACAGTGGGAGCAGGATTTGGTTGTAATGAGAATGCTTATGGCTATAATGTGACTATTGTGGGGTCAGTCAGACCTCCCTGCATGGCGAGTGCCCGAAGTAAAGCAGCATTGACTGAAATGGAATGCATATTGTTTCAGCAAACTTTCTTTGATATACCATAAATGTACAAAAAGCAAACCTGTGTTGGAGGTGTTACAGAAAGCATTCGAGCCACAAATGGTAACGTTAGGATCCTTGCATTGCCAATCCAGCAATGGAGGATGAAACATGAAATGTGTGTGGGCAGTAACACTGGGCAACAACCCGATGTTCCACAGAATGCCCAGCAGAGATTGTGAATGTGGTTAATTGGTTCCCACTGAAATGAGACATTTTTAAAATGGAAGTAATTAATATATATTTTTTAAATCACCTGTGACTGGTGTTTTCTGAACTGCATTTAAGTTCCATTCAATGACTTGAAGCTTGCCAAGCTTCAGATATTGCTTTTGGAAGGAAAGTTAGTGGAAATGTCAGTGTACAGTGTTAAATTATTGCTGTTCAATATCTGCTTGCAAGTATCTTATGTGCATCTGGAAACTCTACCGTTCCTTTTTATATCCAACTGATCTTCATTAGCACATAATGTATATTTCTGCGGTCCCTTTCCTGAGCTGAATTGATAACTACCTCTTTAAACTAAAGCCTGAATGCTCAGTACTCCTTAACTGGCTGATTTTTAAATAGTGGAAAGCTGATCTTATTGGAAATGGGGTCATATAGATTTTAATGTAAGGGCTTTACTGTAACCGCTACAGGTTAAGGTTGTATAGGAAATTCAGTTTTAGTGGAATCACTGGTTTATTAGAGCCAAAAATAAAATCCCTGCAATCTGAGCTAAATTATCATCTCTTTGTATATATTTCTTAGAGTCTTAGAATCCCTACAGTGCAGAAGGAGGCCATTTGGCCCATCGAGTCTGCACCGACTATCCAAAGGAGCATTTTACCCAGCCCCCACCCTTATCCCTGTAACCCCGCATATTTACCATGGCTAATCCACATAACCTACACATCTATGGAAACTGAGGGGCAATTTAGTAAAATTCTTGTAAGGAAAAGAACGCACTGATCAGTGATTACTTCAGATTATATACAGTGCTTGACTGAAAAAAAACTATGGAATGTAGAATGTGTTTTTCATTTTTTTTTTTGCTGGTCTTCACCTCCCCTCTTCCTTATCTACCTCTACTCCAACATATACCAGTGTGGGATTCTGCTATTACCTTGACAAAGATGGACAAGTGACCAGCTCTAAGCAATTTAACAAATATAGTTCAGTAAATCCTACTGTAATGTGGCCTGCGATTGAATCATCCTTTGAAAATCATTCCCATCCCTCCCCTCCCACCATCTGGGAATCACCTCTCTCTTGATAGGATGCCCCCTTATTATTCTAGCTGAGATTAAGAACCTGGCATGTGGGCTGTCATGTCTGTGGTATTAAGTTCTGACATTTTGTGATGCAGTACATTTATAATGGAGCAGCAGTTTGATCTGTAGTTGAAAAATATATTTGTGTAGGTTGTTTATAATCTTTGATAGGTTATCTGAGCTACCTCGTACCTCCCTAATGAGTAGGCCTTTTATCCCATTAGTGGGCCTGATGCACCCAGTGTAGGTTTGGCCTGAAGAAGAATCATTTTCAGTTCTGTCATGTAACTGTGGCTCTTTGGCCCCATGGCTGGACATAACGACAAAAGGTAGCCACTTTTTTTTTCACGAGAGGATTGACTTGTATGCCAGCATGAGATCTGTAGTTCTGTGCAGACGAAAGATATTTTATGTAAAGCATGTTCTTTAATATGGAATTGGAGCCTGAAACTTTGCCTGAATCATTTTATGAAGCCTGTTCAGTTTTTCATTTGGTGATGTTCCGAGTTTTCCCTATCGGCATGATTCTAAGCTTCTGTTTTGTTTTTGACTGATGATTGAAGACCATGGAGGAAAGTAGCGAACATGTGGAGCTGCAGAATTTAAAAAAAAAACTGGTTCTCTTCCTGTCACAGAGCGACACATCTTGTGTTGATCATGGGACAAGCCTTGATTAAATCTGTTTTGACATTTGGAATGGTTCTGTGCTTCTAGCAAAAAAAAGCAGAAAGGCATTGGTTGCTCTCAGCTTCAGAAGGAGAGGCAAATTCTTTGTTTAAATTATAGAAATTGTTATAAAAAATAAATGGCTTTTATTGATTTACTATTTCTAGTTTTGAGGAGTTATGACTTAAAAGGTAATATTTATTTCAGAATGTAGGATGTGCCTTTTTTAGTGTGAAGTCTCAAGCAGGATCAGCATAGTTTTGGTGTCCTTATCTGAGAAAAGATGTCCTTGCTATAGAGGGAGTGCAGCGAAGGTTTACCAAACTGATTCCTGGGATGGCAGGTCTGTCATGTGAGAAGAGACCAAGTCGGTTAGGATTATATTCACTGGAGTTTAGAAGAGTGAGAGGGGGTCTCACAACTTATAAAATTCTGACAGGGTAGATTCAGAAAAAACGTTTCCAATGGTGGGGGAGTGGAGAACTAGGCGTCATAGTTTGAGGATAAGGGGTAAACCTTTTGGATCTGAAGTGAGGAGAAATTTCTTCACCCAGAGGGTGGTGAATGTGTGGAATGCACTACCACAGAAAATAGTTGAGGCCAAAATGTTGTCTGATTTCGAGAAGAAATTAGATATACCTCTTGGGACTAAAGGGATTTTTTTTTGGGGAGGGGGGGGAGGTGGAATAGAGATATTGAATATAGAGATGATGACCAGCCATGATAATGAATGGCGGAGCAGGCACGAAGGGCGGAATGGCCTACTCCTGCTTCTAGTTTCTATAATATGGTATGGCTCACTATCCCTAACATTCTGACTGCAAAACATGTTTTAATAATTTGGGCAATTTTACAGAAATACATATGTGTATTGGGCAGACTTGTATTAAATTTGTGATTGCCGTGACATGCACTGTTTGCAGAAGTACAAGTTTATATTGGTATTTTGTATTTCAATCTCTGGGAGCATAGAATAAACGTATTTAATGATGTAACACCATTTTTGATGTTTATGTATTCTTTGCTTTGTCACGTCTTTAGGAATTATGATCCTAGACAAGATCCCTGATTAGGGACCAATGACATTTTGTTTAAAGCAGCCAAGTTCAAAACGCTTCTATAGAGAATAAAGCCACAATATTCCTTGGGTTTTAAATGAACCAAAATAAACTTTACTATACAAGGTCAGAAAGTTAAAACCATTTACATTATCTGTTTTATACTCTTAATATTTAAGGGTTGTTAACGGGCAACTGTCGCTGAACAAGCCACACTGCACAGTAAATGACAGATGCAACCAAGACGCACTCCATGGATTTCTCAGTGATGTCACGAAACATAGTGGGTCAATCTATCTCATTGAAACTCTTGTTTCTCACACAAGGTAGTCTAGTCTTCACCTTCATAGAACTTGCCTTGGAATTGTCGTCTCCAGTCACTTCCACTCGCAAAGCCTCAATGATGGCTCATCTCACAGGATTTAAATCCTGTCTCCCAAAATTCTATTCCTGAGTCTGTGCTCGAGCACCAACTCTCAGCTTTAGCTCTTCAGCTGCACCTGGCAGGACGCTACTGCTCCAAAGGGGTGCCTTTGCCCCAACAGCCCACAGCATAAATTCATCAATCTAGTGCTGCCTTGGATTTTCAGGGCTTCTCCTGAGCCCTCTTCACTTCAAAGTCTGCTAACGCAGCCTTTTTGTCTTCTGCGCTGTTAACTGGGACCTCATCCTGTCTGCTCTCCCTTTGGGATTGTCTTGGTCACATGAGCCATGTTTTCAGGTCATGTTGTTTTCCCCCTCCTGCACAGACATGCTGAGCCCAAAGAACTTAAAAATGCAGAATTGTGTATGTGCAGCCGGCTGGCTGGTCTGCACAGGCACAAAAACTCTGTGGTCTGTTGGGACTTGGGATACCCAAGCTTTAGCCATGAAGGAACATTGAAAATGCACAAGTTATTCATAGTTTCCTGCTCAACAATGTGGTTCCTCCTGCAAGGAAGGATTGCACTAATTACGTCTGATGTCTCCTCTTCAATCCTACAATATTTATATTGCTTTGACTTAGTGCTTTTTTAATAGAATTTTTGAAGTGTCACGAATGTTTGTATGTGGATCAATTCTTCTGTTGATGCATCTATTCAAAGATACATTAGCACAGTGGTTAGCACTGCTGCCTCACAGCACCAGGGACCCGCGTTCGATTCCTGTGCGGAGTCTGCGTGCACTCCCCCATGTCTGCATGGGTTTCCTCTGGGTGCTCCAGTTTCCTCCCACTGTCTGAAAGAGGTTTCCGTTAGGTGCCTTGGTCATGCTAAATTCTCCCTCCGTGCACCCAAGCAGGTCCAGAATGTGGCGACCAGGGGATTTTCACAGTAACTTCATTGCAGTGTTAATGTAAGCCTACTCGTGATACTAATAAATAAGCTTTAAAACTCTCAGTTTCTTGGTTAATGTCCTGTGGCTTAATATATTGTCATTTGTCATTAGAAGTGCACAAAGTGGGGAAAATAACTTGTGTGAAAGTTTTGCAAAGATATTAATGTCTAACTAATTTCGCAGCCAATTTCAGATCTCCTTTTGATGAGGTTTCTATACATGTTTGGAGGTGGGTGGAGAGAAAGTTCTTTCAGCTTACTCGAAGATTGGCAGTTCTCCAGCTGAAGGGGTGGACAGGCGACCTGTTGCCAATAACATCATATTCTGTTATTAGAGGTGTTAGAGTGATCCAAGATAACTCACTTACAGTTTCTTCCCTTTTGACCTTTCCTCATTGAGCGAAAAAAAACCGCTTGGCATGGATAGGATTGGACAGAGAGAGAACCAACTTGCATTCACATAGTATCTTTCATGACCGCAGGGTATTCCAAAATGCTTTGCAGCAGAAGAAGCATTTCTAAATATATCATTTGTCGTGTGGAAAACACGGTAGCTAGTTCACTCACCGGAAGCCCTGCAAAAAAAAAAAAGTGATAAATGGCCAGATCAGTTGTTTCAAAGGAGTAGATGTTAACCTGAAGAGAATTCCCAGTTCCACTTCAAATAGTACCATGGAAACTTAGCCACTTGAGCAAACAAATATGGCCCTTAGCTTAACGTTTTATCAAAAGATGGCACCTTGGGCGTTGTGGCACAGCCTTAATATTGTACTGCAATGCTGGCTAAAATTAATCGCTCCAGTCTTGAGTGGGGCTTAAACCTTCTGAGAGGTAGAAATGCTATCATTGAGTGAAGAAGAGTGGTTGCCTGATAGGTGTTAATATGACTGACTGATGAGGCAGAGGTTACATGACTTGTATCCTGTTTTCCAGTTCCTTAGCTAGTGCTGCATTCAGGAGCCCTGTTAGTTACCACGATCGCTTTTTTTAAATGACCAAGCTGCAATATATCCAGGAGAAAATAGCTCATCTTTCCTATCACTGATTCCCTATTAATCTTCCTCTCTGAAGAAGTGAAATGCCTCTCAGATTCTTCATTTTCAGCCACCTTTTTTTTGTTCTGCTGTGATGTGCATGCAGCCGTCTCGTTGCTTGTCATTTCTACCTCCAATATCCAGGCAAGGATCCAAAATCCTTGGAAAAAGGGATGGACTGCACTAATGTGCTTTTAAAACCCAGCACTTGAGAGATGCAGCCTGCCTGGTGAGAAGAGCACTTGCTGTGTCACAATACTGCTGGCTCAACACTTGGGGAATAGAAATATGATTCCATAATTGGTAAATAATAGGGGGGAATTAAACCAACACCGCTGCATCTGCTCTTCAACTTGAATGCCTTTCACTATTCAGTTGTAATATTTACTAAGAGGGAGCATTGTATATTTAATAGCTGATATGTGCAGCATGGTTCCTTTTTAAGCAAATAGAGTTCCTGATTTAATTGTCAATGATGCACCATTCCCTGCTGGAATGGTTTATTTCCCTGACCTTCAAAATGACGCATCTTAATATTGTTCAGATCTCTATTCTGCGACTGACGGTCATAGGGTCAAAGAAATGTGCCTTGCTCTAGGCAAGGGTAACCTGAGTGTACACTCAACTGAAGACAAATTGAACATACTTGATTGGTGCCCCATCTCAAGTGTGGCCTTTATCTTGCTTGCACGTGAATGTAACAGTGAAGACAATCATGGAAGGTATAATGCAATTGTAAAACATTCTACATAACGACCCTGCCATTTAGTCAAATTTGTTTTGTGAGAAGCAATTATAACTCCAGGGTTTTTTTTTAGAATCTGTTTCCCAGGCTGAGATTGGGCTGTGATTTTGGAATTACTGCTGTAATATGCATCTTTCGTGATGATCTTTCAATTCCAGTGCATTCTCTGATATTAAGATGATGGCAGCTGGTGTTACAGTTGTCTGGATTGCATAAGGTTGCAGCAGGTGACATCATCAAAGCTGGAGGCAATAAACGTGATGTTGCAAATAGAATACTTGAATCAGTGACGGCATTTGGAAATTGAGTTGTGATCTTTCAGCATTGCTTTTTTAAAAGCAGAGATGTCTTGTAACAATTATATGGTGCGTTGGTACCCAGAGTCCTGTGTACAGTTTTGATCTCCTCACTTAAGGAGGGATATTCTTGCATTGGAGACAGTTCAGAGAAGATTCACTAGGTTGAAGAGGTTGTGTTATGCGGAAATGTTGAGCAGGTTGGCCCAATATTCATTCAAGTTTGGAAGAATGAGAAGTGACCTTACTGAAGTATATAAAGTCCTGATGGGGCTTAATGGGGTAGATTGCCTTCCTCCCCTTGTGCGGGAGGGGGGGAGAAATCTGGAACTAGAGGGCACTTCTTAAGATGGAAGGAATTTCTTCTGAGGGCCATTAATCGTTGGAGTTCTCGAGCCCCAGAGTGGGGATGGGATCATTGTCTAATTCAGCTCTGAATATATTCAAATGTTTGATCAACAAAGGAGTTGGGGGTTATGTGGGGGGGCAACAGGTAGAAAAGTGGAGTTGAGACCATGATCTTATTAAATAGTGAAGCAGATTTCAGGAATCAAGTGATCTATCCTTGTTCTTCCTACTTGCGTTCTTAAAACTTGTGAAATCTTAAAACTTTGCTGACATGCTGACAGGATGTGGTGAAGGGGGTGTTGCTATAAAGATTGAAAGTTTGCTGGGATGAGCGTACTGTTCTATGAAGAGATAAAAGTAGAATTGTCCTACTTTCTGGAAAGTGTGGAATAATGAGAAGTGATCTCATTGAAACATATGCAGTTTCCCCTAACTGGAGAGATTAGAACCTGGAGACATGAGGGTGAATTTTCCCATTCCGCCTATCACAAGAATCGTAGCGGGCGAGGGGCAAACCATGGAAAGGTCCGTTGACCTCGGGTGGGATTTTCCAGTTTTGGGGTGAACCTGGCCAGAAAATCCCGCCCATGGTTCAATAAAAGGGGCGAGCCATTTTTGGACAAAGATGAGACATTTCTTCACTTGGTGGGTTGTGGATCTTAGTACCTACCCCAGAGAATTGTAGATACTCTGTTGCCACGGCTCAGTGAGTAGTGCACTCACCACTGAATCACAGGGTTCTGAGTTCAATCCCCCTCCGGGACTTGAGTGTAAGAAAAAACAAGGCTGACACTCCAATGCCTGAGGTGCTATCTTTCAAATGAGATGTTAAGCCAAGCCTCCATCTACCTGCTTGTGTGAATGCAGAAGATCCCATGGCACTATTTTAAGAAGAACAGGGGAATTATCCATCACATTCTGACCAATATCTACCCTGCAATCAATTTGACAAGCACAGATTATCTGATTATTAGCACATTGTTGGTTGTTTATTCGGTGCATTTTTTGGCTGCTGCATAGTGACTACTGCAAAAGTACTTAATTGGCTCAAAAGCACTTTGAGATGTCCAGTGGTTGTGAGAAATGCTGTATAAATGCAAGTCAGTTTTTAATGTTTGAGCTTGATGGAAAGGGATATGGGGATGGCGCAGAAAGTGGAGCTGATGTAAAAATTCAGTCATCTTTCAGATTGGCTGAACAGTTTGGAGGAGCCATGTGGCTACTGCTTGCATTTCTTTAGTCGTTTGAGTAACATTTGCCAGCTGTTTTAAAGGGCATGAGCATTATGCCACATAATGGGCAAATCATCTTTCTGTTCCTAAAGTGAAGCCCTGTCTCTCTTTAAGGGCACAAAATCCAATTAGAAAATGAACACTAGGCGAGTTCATTCAGAGATAAGTATGATTGATATTGATAATTAAGAGTCTTCAGATCCATTATTTTCTGCTCCTGGAGAGATTCTCTGTACATTTCAAAAAATTGCCTTTCTTATACATTTTATGAAGTACCATTATTGACCTATCTCCTCCTTGATGTTCTGTCTTGTATTGTATTTGCTATCAATGTATTTATATGTACATTTCCTTCTCCTCTTCTCTCTCTCTCCTCCTGCCCCCCCCCTCCCCAAAGTTAATTGTATTGACTGACACAAAATTCATCAGGAATGACGTGCCCAGAGTGGTTCCTCTGCAAGCGTGTTAAATTTGTGTTAGAGGCTAGTCATTTCTCCTAGTGCAGGAAATGCCGAAGGTGAGTTGGCTCGGTCACACTTGCACCCATTTTCTACATGACTGGTACAGGGTGGCATTGGCAGCTGGGGTTCAGAACGGCCTCCTTGGCAGACCTCCCAAGATAGGAGAATGTAAAACTATTCTTGATCTTGTGCTGACATGCTGTGCATCATACTCGTGGCATTGATCACTCACTTATCTTTCTGTTGCAGACGGCTTGGAATGGTAGTTTGGAGGGGAGGGCCCCTCTTGTCAGTAGGTGATGACCTTCTTCCTTGGACTGGGATAATTGGGTAATACACCAATCAGAATTTCTTAAAACATGTTGACAGAGTAGAAATGTCATCTATCTACAACTTGTATTTTGCTGGCTTCCTATAGAATTTATATTATTGAAATAATTTGAGCTTGTCTTGTATCATCAGCCAGGCCCAAAGCATTTAGAAATCATAGAAACCCTACAGTACAGAAAGAGGCCATTCGACCCATCGAGTCTGCACCGACCACAATCCCACCCAGGCCCTACCCCCATATCCCTACATATTTACCCACTAATCCCTCTAACCTACGCATCTCTGGACACTAAGGGCAATTTTGAGCATGGCCAATCAACCTAACCCGCACACCTTTGGACTGTGGGAGGAAACCGGAGCACCCGGAGGAAACCCACGCAGACATGAAGAGAATGTGCAAACTCCACACAGACAGTGACCCAAGCTGGGAATTGAACCTACGTCCCTGGAGCTGTGAAGCAGCAGTGCTAACCACTGTGCTACCGTGCCACCCAATTTAATCAATGCATTGCGTCTCAAGTGTTTTGTAGGCAATCCGAGGCATTTTGCATGCATGCAGCAAGGTCTCCATTTGAGGGAAGAAAGGAGTGACCAATTGATCTGTTTGTGGTGGCTAAGGGAAGAATGTTGGCCGGGATATATGCCTCACTATCTGTCTGCTCTTCGCTCGCCTGATGAAGGAGCAGCGCTCCGAAAGCTCGTGATACCAAATAAACCTTTTGGACTGTAACCTGGTGTTGTGAGACTTCTTACTGTGTCTGCTCTTCAGATCAGGCGACAGAATTTTGCTGTTATTGTTTGAGCAACTGAACTGGACTTCAGATGAATGTTGCATCTGTAACATGGTTGTCCCCATAATGCAAGATTCTTTTAAAGAGCTGTGGCTGGTGTCCTGGCCAATTCTTGTCGCTCAACCCACATCATAAAACCAAGTCTGGTCATTCTCACATCAGCGTTGTGGAACCTTGCTAAGCACAGATTGGTTGCTGTGCTTACTGCATTGCCACAGTCACTTTAAACTAATTAATTGGCTGGAAAGTGCTTTGAGTGACTCGAGGTCATGAAAGGTGTCAATGCAAGTCTTCATTCGTTTAAGTGACTCCATCTGCAACTTTCTGGGGAACAAAATGCTCAAAAAATCATTAGTATTTAGGTGGTAGGAAGAAGATATCAATAGTGTACTGACCAGGAGTTATTGAGCATGACCCTTTGGACCAGAGCTAACATCAGATCAGAGACCATTTTTCAACATCTATGTTTTCATTTCAACTGTTAACTCATCTCTTGTCAGGACCAGTCCAGCTCCCAAGATTTGGTTGTCAGTTTGATGGTGCCTGTCTTAATTATTTAAAAAATGTGTGATTTACTCGGACTTGATTGTCGCAAAGCTGATTTACTGCCAAAAAGTGCTCCTGGGAATCTTTGTGCTTCCTTTTATCCTTAAGGTGCTGCTTTTGAAAACTTCAGTGAAATATTGTTTGGAACATTCAGAACAGCACTTGTTTAGCCAAAGGTCCTTCATTTAAAAAATCATCATAAGTGCAATGATGTATTAATCTTTATATGGAGTATGTGGTTGAATTTGCTGTTTGTAATTTTTGTTCATTTCCATCCCAATTGTCTTTTCTCCCTTTTTTTTATCAAAACATGTCTCATTTATTGATTTTTGGAAATTGATTACGTACCCTGCCATCTGTCAGTATAACTCAAACTATTTCTTTTGATCTGTGGGGAAAATAGGATGGACGTCCTTGTTTAATCTATGCTTTGTATTCCTGGCTAATAAAAATGTCCCAATATGTATAGGAGACCATATCGGGAGTATTATGTCCAGTTTTGGTCTCCTTATTTTAGGAAGGATGTGGGGACATTGGAGGCAGTTCAGAAGAGGTTCACCAGATTGACTCCGGGGATGAAGGGTTGACGTATGAGGAGAGATTAAACAGTTTGGGCTTGTACTCGCTGGAGTTCAAAAGGATGAGGGGGGATCTGATCAAGGTATATAAAGGGATTGATAAAGTAAATGTAGACCAAGTGTTTCTCCTATGGGGAAATCTAGAACAAGAGGTCACAGGTATAGGTTGAGAGGTGGTAGATTTAAAACTGAGGTGAGGAGGAACTACTACTCAGGGGGTGGTGAACTTGCTGCCTCAGCGCGGTGAAGTCTAAATCATTAAATGGTTTCAAGAAGGGGATAGCTATATTTTTAATTAAAAAAAGGATCTTGGGAACAGGTGGGGAGGTGGATTTGAGACCAGGGAGAGATCAGCCATGATCTGCTCCTAATTCCTATGTGGTATGTGAACAAGGGCAGCATGGTGATACAGTGGTTACCACTGTTGCCTCAGTGCCAGGGGACCCAGGTTCTATTCCGGCCTTGGGCAACTGTCTATAGAGTTTGCACATTCTCCCTGTCTGCCTGAGCTTCCTCTGGGTGCTCTGGTTTCCTCCCATAGTCCAAAGATGTATAGGTTAGGTGGAATAGCCATGGTGAATGCATGCGGTTACGGGAATAGGGCGGGGTGGGTGCGTGGGCTTGCTTAAGATGTTCTTTCGAAGAGTCGGTGCAGACTCAGTGGGCTGAATGGGGCTTCCTTCTGCACTATGGCGATTCTATGGTACCTCTTATACCTCTGCTTCGTCCCATTTCAGGGTGCAGTGTTTTGTGTACTGTGGCTGGTAAAACTATCAATTTTTAATTATTGAATTATGAATATAACAGTAGAATTGTGAATCGTGTCGAGGGAATAACGCAGCTCAAATTTAATTTGTGGGGACTGATGGTTGAAGTGGCTTATGGATGTGTTTAAATTAGAATCTTTCACCTGAGGGGTTGCCAGTAGGTTTGTTTTTTAACCTTGACATTTAATTGCAGCATTTTATTTGTACGTTTTTAATGTTTATTATTGCATCCAAAAGGAAAATATTGCTGCCAAGTTTAAAAATTGTGCTGGAATTAGATTGAACCCGAAGGTTTCTGATGCAATGCCATCACTGCAAAATTGTTCTGTCCATGATTGACAGAGTATTGTGAAATGTTCTGCAGTCGGAACAAATTATAGTATTAATAAAGCCATAATATATATTTAAATTCTAGAAAATTCAAAGTGAAGTACCTGCCTATAGTATGTGTGTGCAGATCTCCTGTCCATCACTGCATTTGACGGGTGCATTATACTGCAGAAGAAGTTCTTAGCTGATTACATTTTTGTAAGTTATTCAAGCAGTCTTTTCTTGCGTTGCCTCACCAACGGAAAGATACCTTATTAACGCAGTCACCAGAATTTCTGTAACCTATCATTCAAACGATCAGTGGTTGGAGGAGGAGGGGGGAATGATTTTGGATTCCCAGCTCTGTTTTAGCTTAATATCACTAGCATGTGTCCCTAAACTTCACCTTTAGTAACCAGGGTGATCCACTGAGCATTGTTAGATTGGCACATCCCTATAAAAACAGCACATTTTCTGATTTTGTTTTGTGAGGCAGCAACAGCAGGATAAATTCTTGCATCAAGTGTACGCCCATTGTCACATTTTACAATAGATACATGCACATCTTTTTATAAACAGGGACAGGGATTTCATCCTCGGGGCTAAAGTTTCCAAACACTGTGTAATTTCCTGGCAATGATATTACAGCGGAAACCTTAGTTAATTTCAGCTCCGCTTTAACTTGGCAGCATTGTTTGCTTTTTGGAAGTAATGTGCATTATAAAAGAAATTACAAATGGCCTGGATTACACAAAGTAACTGAGCATCAAAAAAGGGCATGCCAGGTTAGCAGTTAAGCACCTCTTATCTGGGACGGTGGTAGTAAAGGCTTCACCATTCAAATGGGTTCACACTCTTAAGTGACTACATCGTCTTCTGTGGATCCCCTTGTGATTGAAGAGTCTGATGAGAGATTGGCATGGGCATCCACAGAACTGGCAGTTCATGTTGGTGCTTGGGAGAACTTCTGCAGCTGCAGGGAATATCAGATATTGCGAGTTTGACGTGGATGGTCCTCACTTATGTTGAACCAAATTTCAGTGCCTGCCTGCATGTAAGCCAGTCAGCTGCAGTGTTTTCCCAAGAGGGGTTTGCTTGCAATGCAGAAGTTTAAGCTTTTTTTATGGTGTCATTTGTATGAACCAACTTGATGTAATTTGCCCCAAGACAGTTTCCCATTAAAGGTCTGCTCTCGGGTCCTGTCGACATCTATCTAGACAGACATAGAAGGCTTGCCCATATAAGTAGAATTTTCTGAGAGGTTATCTCCATGCTGTTGAACCCAGCATGTTAAAGGATCTCAGTCTTTGTGCTTTTTTGCTGTCCAGTTCTGATGACGAACCTCCAGTGTCTTTGGAGGAAAAGTTCGAGAGCCTGCAATAGACCCAGGATTCTGTGCCTTACAGCCTGGTAAAGTTTGACATTCATCTTCAGCTTAATACCATGTTGCTACCATGATCCAGTGGTCGATCATCGGCAGGGGCTGCTTTCTAGGTATGTACACCAATACCTTCAACAATTGTGGCATCCCTAGAGAGCGCACGACTAAGGTATGAGAATTTTTAATCTCCAAACTAAATTGAGCAATGCCGTGGGAGATCTGCAGATATATTCTAAGGATGCTGTGACTTCACTGTAAAATTGCATAGTGATGTTCATCATACTGAGTGGAAACATCTGTCCCTTTATATTTATCTTTAGTGTCAATTTTAGGAAAATGTTTGTATTTGTACATTCTGCTTCGGTATTACTCTGGATGCATTGGGGATCTCTTGCAATCTGCCATGATAATCAATCTAAACTGCCTGTGGTAATTGATCTAAAGTGACCGTGTATTCTGTAAAAACCTATGGCTTTATTCTGGAATTGTTTTGCATCTTTAATTTTTGCCGTGTCTTTAATAATAAATTGTACAGTATGTGGCACAATGGTTAGCACTGCTGCCTCACAGCGCCAGGGACCCGGCTTCGAATCCTGGCTTAGGTGACTGTCTGTCTGTGTGGAATCTGCATGTTCTCCCCATGCCTGCGTGGGTTTCCTCCGGGTGCTTCAGTTTCCTCCCCCAGTCCGAAAGACGCGCTGGTTAGGGTGCCTTGGCCATGTTAAATTCTCCTTTAGTGTAGGTGCCGGAGTGTGGCGACTCGGGGATTTTCACAGTAATTTAATTGCGGCGTTAATCTAAGCCTACTTGTGACAAATAAACTTTAAGTATCTTGCCTCTGCAGAGTGGGTAAACTGCCCCCTCTGCTTTCTGCTATTGATACAATGCAGATCATGCTGTGAGAGATCAGACTGAGGTGATGGATTTTTTTTTAAAAAGCACAGCTATCCCCTCTTTCTCTCAGCCTGGCCCACCCCCCACCTTTTTTTTCTAGGATTTACCATACAATGCCACTACTGGCCTTGCTGTCCTTGCATTCTCATTATGTGAATCTCTGTTCTGTCCCTTTTCATTGCACAGCTTGTTGCGTGTGTGTCCTTGTTCGATGGATGCAATTAAGCAACAAATTTGTAACTTTCCACTAAGCGCTCGCATTTAAAGGTGGCCATATTGCTAAGGCAACCGAACAGCGAAGCAGCAAGGATGTTGCATGGTTGCGGCATTTAAAATCCTAGCATCTGTTCTATAAAAGAACCTGCTGGGTAGGGAGTTGTAATACTGTAAATCAATCACTACAGTTCTATTGACACGTTTAACGTTGTCAGGGCCCTTTGATTGCCAACCATTTAAGAACAACGTGTAACAAGTTCTGGCACTCTGAAGTCCGTTTAAACATAGCTCCTGTCGTCTTTAGGACAGTTTTTTTTTCTCTCAGTTTGGATTCTTACCACTCATACCAACGTGCAATTAAAACTGTTGAGTTGCTGACCTCGGACAGTCCATGCATGACTTGAGGCACTCGACTCCTTTTTTGTTTCAACTCGTAATCTAACATAGAATCATAGAATAGAATCTATACAGTGCAGAAGGAGGCCATTCGGCCCATTGAGCCTGCACCCACAACAATCCTGCCCTAGCCCTCTAACCCCACGTATTTACCCTGCTTAGCCCCCCTTGACACCAGAAGGCAATTTACCATGGCCAACCAACCTAACTCGCGCATCTTTCTAGTTCGGGAGGAAACCAGAATAACCTGAGGAAATCCTCACAGCTCCAGGGACCCAGGTTCAATTCCGATCTTGGGTGACTGTCTGACATTCTCCCAGTGTCTGCATGAGTTTCCTTCCACAGTGCAAAAGATGTGCAGGTTAGGTGGGTTGGCTGTGCTAAATTGCCCCTTAGTGTCTCCAAGATGTGTGGGTTAGATGGATTAACATGGTAAATGTGTGGGGTTATAGGGTTAGGGCAAGGCAGAGGGCCTGGGTAAGATACTTTGTCAGAGATCCAGCCCAGACTTAATGGGCTGCATAGCCTCTTCACTGTAGAGATGCTATGAAAATGTGTAGAGATTCTATGAATATGTGTTAAGATGGAGTTGGCACTGTGCTGGTGTGGTTTGTTCACTTTTTTTCTATTTTTATTGGCTGAGGTACAACAGGCAAGTGGGTGTGGTCAGATGTTGGCAGGATGTGCCATTTTGTTATTGTTTGCATGTAGCTCTCCCTGCAGCACTCACTGAACTCCTTCTACTAATTATGTTCACCTCCATCTGTGCGGCTTTATCTACGAGTGGTTATAAATGTCTTCAAGCTACTTATTGTGTCTGTCACATTGTGAAGTGTGAACATGATATGGGGTTGCCAGTGTTTAAATTTGGAGGCTAAATGCAGTGGCGGTTTATCTGTGCCTTATTTAAGGCTAAGCCCACCTTAATTCCTGCAGAACTGTCTTTGCTTAGAATTAAACCATTGTCCTTATTGCTAGATAGCGTACAACATTCGGATGTGATCTAATAACTTGGCAGTTGATCTGCGGTGCAAGCACAAAATAGTAATCAAGGTGGGGGGAAATCAGTACAGAAACATAGAATTAACTTTCTGCACCACCTTCAAGCTTTCAACTCTGCACACATGAGTAATTTCTTCCCCAACATGATTTGTATTATTTAATTACTCCAAGCCATCCCTAGATCTTTGCAGGTTACTGTTCTGCTAATGCATTAAATACTCTTGGGTTACCATAATTACTTTACCATTGCTAAAGACTTGAGTTTCTGTGTCAAACCTCTCTCTCTTCAGTAATTAAACTGATGGAATATGTGCAGACTTGACACTAGAGTTATCATTATTCTATGGACCTGAATTAGTTGTTCTAGCTGAAGATGAAACTGGACAGTGGCCAGGACAAATCAGTCATGTTCTGCACTGAGCTCCATGTTCACAGTCGGCATGTCTACATGCCTGTCATGTGTGCAGTTTGCAAAGTTGTTTCAACTGTTCCTCCCTTCCTTTTGACCACCAAGCCTAACACTGACCTCTAAATCTCCCTCCACCCTGCTTTCGCCATTCGTTGTCATCCCTTAATCGTTGCAGGGGCAGAATCTTGGTATTCCCTACCCAATACCCTTGCTGGGGCATCCTCACCATAAGGGGTGGAGTGACTAAAAGAAAAGGTCCATCAGCAGCCTCTTTAGGGGAGGCAATGACCTCGTGGTATTATTGCAACACTATTCATCCAGAAACTCGACTAAAGTTCTGGGGACCCAGGTTTGCATCTCATCATGACAGATGGTCGAATTTGAATTCAGTTAAAAAAAATCCAGAATTAAGAATCTATCTTGTCGATTGTTGGAAAAACCCATCTGGTTCACTGATGACGTTTAGGGAAGGAAATCTGCCGCTTTTACCTGGTCTGGCCTACTTGTGACGCCAGAGCCACAGCAATGTTGACTCTCAGCTGCTCTCTGAAATGGCCTAGCAAGCCACTCAGTTCCAGGGAGGTTAATGCTGGGCAACAAAGGCTGGCCCAGCCAACGACGCCTCTATCTATGAACAAATTTTAAAAATCTTGGAAAAACCAGGAAGAGGTAATAAAAGCAACTTTGCCCTGCATCATCCACATCTCAGGGACAAAATAAAGTAGCCAATTTATTGACCTGAATGACTTGTGCATTTGGTCAGCTTTGGCTCAGCACTGGATGCTGATAGCCATTCAACTATCAATACATGTGCCTGGGAAAGCAATACATAAAACAGCCATGCTCTTTAAGTTTTAATTTTGGTTTTACACTAAGCAAGTGACAATTTCATTAACTTACACAAATCGTGGTAACAAATGTAAACCAGGCATTCATTTTTGAGTTAATGGACTTCCTCGAGCAAAAAATACTGGATTTTGTCAAATCTGCACTATGCCTGTGTGTTATCCCTGTGCTGCCTCTTTGGAAGAGTAGTCATACTTGGTCTTATAGCACTGCTTCATGTCCATGTTAAGCTCCTGGCCCTATCTGTCAGTTCCTGGCTTGCCTTTAGTCTACCTTTCTTCAAGACTAGTGCTGTGTTGCACGTTTAGGCTTTGGCTCTCCACCTTGTACTCTTAATTCAGAAAAGGCTTTGTAGTGCAACATTGCTTACCTGAGATCCTTTATACTAGTGGAAGAATATCTAAATAAAGTTGCACACTGTGAGACTTCTGGAGGTGTGGCATCCCATCTTGTTGATCCCAAATTGGGCAGCACAGTGGTTAGCATTGCTGCCTCACAGCACCCAGAGACCTGGGTTTGATTCACAGCTTGGGTCACTCTGTGCGGAGTTTGCATGTTCTCCCCGTGTCTGCCTGGGTTTCCTCTGGGTACTCTGGTTTCCCCTCACACCCCAAAGATGTGCAGGTTGGGTGTATTGGCTGTGCTAAATTCTCCCTCCAGTGTACCCGAACAGGTGCCGGAGAGTGGCGGCTAGAGGATTTTCACAGTAACTTCATAATGTAATCTTTCTTGTGACACTAATAAATAAACTTTTTAAAGTTTATTTATGAGTCACAAGTAAGGCTTACATTAACTCTGCAATGAAGTTGCTGTGAAATTCCCCTGGTCGCCACATTCTAGCACATGTTCGGTCAATACACCTAACTACGTCTTTCAGACTGTGGGAGGAAACCGGAGCACCCGGAGGAAACCCACACAAACACGGGGAGAACATGCAAACTCCACACAGACAGTGACCCAAACCGGGAATCGAACCTGGGTCCCTGGTGTTGAGGCAGCAGTGCTAACCACTGTGCCACCGTGCCGCCCCTTTAAATTGGGGATAGTTTCCTTGTATTACTTGGTGCTGCTGGTTGGATTTAACGAGTTTTATTTATGTAGTGCCTTTAACTTAATGTCCCAGGGTGCTTCACATAAGCAATACAAAGCACGGTATGACATTGAGCCATAGAAGGAGATAAAGGCCGGAGTTTTCTGGCCGTTCACACCCACTGCAAGTGAGAACAGAGAATTTGACGCTCGGCCAAATCTCCATTCACTGCAGCAGGAACAGAGAATCCTGCTGGCTGGGAAAGGCTGGAAAATTCCAACCATAGGGTCAGGTGACCAAAAACGTGGTCAAAGAGGTAGATTTGAAGAAGTGTGTCGGGTGGAGAGGTATACGGCCTGGGCCTAGGCAACTGAAAACATGGCCACCAGTAATGGAACAATTGGGAATGCACAAGAAGCCAGAACTAAAGGGTAACCAATATCTTTTGAGGATTGTGGCACCAGATTTATAGGGAGAGGTTGGCCTGGCCAGGACTTTATTCCTTGGAAAGTAGATGAATGAGAGGTAACCTTACTGAGATGTGTCAAATCATGAGGGGCATAGATAGCATGAATGCACAGTCTTTTTCCCAGGGACGGGGAATTGGGGCTTGGGCTTAAGATGAGAGGGGCAAGATTTAAAAGGGATCTGAGGGGCAACTTCACGCAGAGGGTGATGCGTGTATGGAATGAGCTGCTTGAGAAAGTGTTTGAGGCAGATTCAATAGCAACATTTAAAAAGGATTTGGATAAGTACATGGATGGGGAAAGGATTAGAGGGATATGGGCCAAGCGCGAGCAATTGGGACTAGCTGGGAGGGCACCATGGTCGGCATGGACATGTTGGGCCAAAGGGCCTGTTTTTGTGCTGTATTGCTCTATGACTTGAGATTACAGAGATTGGGAGGGGCGAGACCCTGGAGGAATCTGCAAACGCGGATGAGAATTTTCTAAGTTACGGCACAACTTGACCAGGGGCCAGTGTAGGTCAGCGATGACCAGGGGTGGCGGGGGAACGGAGTTTAAGACACTGGCAGCAGAGTTTTAGATGACCTCCAGTTTACAACGGGTAGTCTTCGGGAGACTAGCCAGGAGTGCATTCGGACAGTCGAGACTCAATGTAACTAAAGATATCGCAATGGGAAAAAATGGCTTATTCTGGTAGATTTGCAGTCGGGTTTTGAAGAAAAATGTGAGGGTAAGCTGTGCAGCCAAGGGGCTTTACAGTAACTTGAAAAACCCAGCTTTGCATTTCCCAAGTCAACAAGAAAACATCTGGTGTGAGAAGCTGCTGATCACAGTCTTGGCTATGTAGAACACATCCAGTCTAAAACTGACACTTTACCTCGCAATTCGAGCGTCACAGTGAAAGATTGGGCTGTGTTCTCTGTATTAAAACTGTGGCGGAAGTTGTTTAGCGCGGAAGTTAGTTTGACTGTAAACTTGTCAAATTGAGGAATTGCTGCTTTCAATTTAAAATGAAAATGTGTAACTGTTCTTGGCTTAAGCTTTGAATGTGAACCCAACAGTGGGAAGTTCAGCCCTGAACTTGGGCCTAACAAAATGAGGAAATTTGCATTCATTCAGCTTTTGATACCAAGTGCGTTCAAGTGTCATGTGTACTTCGGAGGGAGAGGGTTCATCTGTGCACATTCTGTTCTGAGATGTTACAGAACATTCTTCTCTCTCTCTCTCTCTCTTAACAGTTCTTTAAAGGAAACTGGTGCACTCTTGAAAGCAAGCATTATAATTATGAAAAAGGATTATCACTTTTGGCGATGAGTACTTGAAATTTTATTTTGCCTAACCTTGGTCTATGGTAAGTCTGGAATCGGCAGAAAACAATGGGTGGCGTGTTCCCAAATGGGAACAAGTCCTCTTGCTATGGAGGGAGGGGAAAGAAGGCTGATTCCTGGGATGGCAGGACTGATGTATGAAGGGAGATTGAGTTGGTTAGGATTTTATTCACTGGAATTTAGAAGAATGAGGAGGGATCTCATAGAAACCTACAAAATTCCAACAGGACTAGACCGGGTAGATGCAGGAAGGATGTTCCTGATTTGGGGCTATCCGGAACCAGGGTCATAGTCTAAGGATATGGGGTAAACCTTTTTAGGACTGAGATGAGGAGAAATTTCTTCACCCAGAGAGTGATAAGCCTGTGGAATTTGCTCCCACAAAGTAGTTGAGGCCAAAACATTGTGTGTTTTCATAGATATCGCTCTTGGGGCGAAGGGGACCAAAGGATTGAAGGTGGGATCAGGCTATTGAGTTGGCTGATCATAATGAATGGTGCAGCAAGCTCAAAGGGCCGATTGGTCTACTCCTGCTCATATATTCTTTGTTTCTGAGTCCAGAATGCTGTAAGGTACTTCATTGGAAGATGTTCCTCCAGCATGTGTTGGGCTTCACTGAAACATTATAGCAACGGAGGACAGAAATAAAATATGAGAGCAAGATGGTGAATTGAAAGGACAAGTGACCGGAACGTTGGAGGTCATGCTTGTGGACTGAGCAGAGGTCTTCCACAAAGTAGTCACCGAGTCTGTGTTTGGCCTGTCCAATGTTGGAGAGACTACATTGTGAGCAGCGAATGTAGTACATTAAATTGAAACAAGTACAAGTAAATCACTGCTTCACCTGGAAGGAGTGTTTGAGGCCTTGGGCAGTGGGAGGAACTAAAGGGGAAGGTTGCATAGGGAAGTGCAGGGGGAAGAGGATGAGATGATGGGCGGGGGGGGGGGGGGGGGGGGTTGGGGGGCGGGGGTGATAGAGGCCTGAATCAGGATATCATGGAGCAAACTATCCAGTCAATATTGACAGAAGGGAAAATGTGTTTGGTGGTGGCATCGTGCTGGAGGTAGTGGAAATGACGGAGGATAATTCTTTTGAATGTGGAAGTTGCTGGGGTGGAAAGTGAAGTCAAGGGGAGCCCTATTGTAATTCTGGGAGGCAGGAGAAGAGGGGTGGGCAACAGTGTGGGGAATGGGTTGGACATGGTTGATTGGGTCATTGAATTTATTCAAGGCAGTATTAGACATATAGACAAGGGAGTAAGGGACTATGGAGTGGCAGACAGCAATGTTGAATGGACCACAACCCCAATGAGCCAGGATCTTAAATGTAAAACCATTCTCAAAGGGCTGAATGGTCTATGCTTGATTCCAAGGCCTATGTATATTGCTCAAATCCCGAAATAATTCTGTCTGATATATCTCCTCGACAACAGTTTTAAGAATTAGCCATGTAATATGGATCCAGAGTCTTGTATAATCCAGACTAAGCAAAGGTGGCAGTTTCCCTGCCTCCAAGCACAGTAGAGAATTAGTTGGAGTTTTTAATGACTGATTATCAGATTTATTGAATGGCAGGATTTGACCTCCCAACTCCCTGTGATGCTCGTGTGCCACTTTAACCATGGCTCCCCATTTGGGATGGCATGGTGGCACAGTGGTTAGCACTGCTGCCTCACAGCACCAGGGACCCGGGTTCGATTCACGGCTTGGGTCACTGTCTGTGTGGAGTTTGCACATTCTGCCCGTGTCTGCGTGGGTTTCCTCGGGGTGCTCCGGTTTCCTCACACAGTCCAAAGACATGCTGGTTAGGTGAATTGGACATGCTAAATTCTCCCTCCGTGTACCCGAAACAGGCGTCGGAGTGTAGTGACTAGGGGATTTTCACTGTTAATTTCAGTGTGAATATAAGCCTACTTGTGACTAAAACAGCAAACAGGGCATATAAAGACACAAACTCAAACTTTTGCTGTTTATGAGCAGATCTCCCACTCACCTGACGAAGGAGCAGCGCTCCAAAAGCTAGTGGCGTTTGCTACCAAATAAACCTGTTGGACTTTAACCTGGTGTTGTTAGACTCCTTACTGTGTTTACCCCAGTCCAACGCCAGCATCTCCACATCGTGTATTTTGTGAGCAGTCAAAGAACAAAGAAAATTACAGCACAAGAACAGACTTTTCTGCCCTCCAAGCTTGCACTGACCATGCTACCCGACTGAACTAAAACCCCCTACCCTTCTGAGGACCATATCCCTCTATTCCCATCCTATTCATGTATTTGTCCAGATGCCTCTTAAAACTCACTATCGTATCTGCTTCCACTACCTTCCCTGGCAATGAGTCCCAGGCACCCACGACTCTGTGTAAAAACACTTGCCTCGTACATCTCCTTTAAACCTTGCCCATCGCACCTTAAACCTATGCCCCCTAGTAATTGGCTCTTCCACCCTGGGAAAAAGCTTCAAGCTATCCACTCTGTCCGTGCCTCTCATAATCTTGTAGACTTCTAATCAGGTCGCCCCTCAACCTCCGTCGTTCCAGTGAGAACAAACCAAGTTTCTCCAACCTCTCCTCATTCTGGTAAATCTTTTCTGTACCCTCTCCAAAGCATCCATATCCTCTTGGTAGTGTGGCGACCAGAATTGAACACTATATTCCAAGTGCGGCCTAACTAAGGTTCTATAAAGCTGCAACATGACTCGCCAATTTTTAAACTCAGTGCCCCGGCCGATGAAGGCAAGCATGTTGTGTACCTTCTTGACTACCTTCTCCACCTGCATTGCTGCTTTCAGTGACCTGTGGACCTGAATACCCAGAACCCTCTGCCTACCAATGCGCTTAAGGGTTCTGCCGTTTACTGTATATTTCCTATCTGTATTAAAACCTTCCAAAAATGCATTACCTCACACTTGTCTGGATTAAACTCCATCTGCCATCTCTCCGCCCAAGCCTCCAGCCAATCTATATCCTGCTGTATCCTCTGATGGTCCTGATCGCTATCTGCAAATCCACCAACCTTTGTGTCGTCCGCAAACTTACTAATCAAACCAGTTACATTTTCCTCCAAATCATTTATATATTACAAACAGCAAAGGTCCCAGCACTGATCCCTGAGGAACGCCACTTGTCACAGCCCTCCATTCAGAAACGCACCCTTTCACTGCTACCCTCTGTCTTCTATGACCGAGTAAGAAGTCTCACAACACCAGGTCTATGACCGAGCCAGTTCTGTACCCACCTTGCCAGCTCACCTCTGACCCTATGCGACTTCACCTTCTGCACCAGTCTGCCATGAGGGACTTTGTCAAAGACCTTGCTGAAGTCCATAAATGTCCAACTGAACATTTCACTTGCAGCAAGTGTAAAGTCCTGTGGAGGGAGAAAAGGTCGGAAATTACATCCACTGTTCCATTTCTTTTAAAATTCCTTTTCCTCCCCCTCTCCTTCCCTGCCTTGTTGCCCGTTATGTTGCCCAGGCCTCAGCAATGTAATCATATGACTTATTAATGGGCTAATTAATGCAGACGCTACGACAGCGGATGAATGAACACCGCTCGACAATCACCAGGCAAGACTGTTCCCTTCCTGTGGGGGAGCACTTCAGCAGTCACAGGCATTCAGCCTTGGATCTTCAGGTAAGCGTTCTCCAAGGCGGCCTACACGACACACGACAGCGCAGAGTCGCTGAGCAGAAACTGATAGCCAAGTTCCGCACACATGAGGACGGCCTAAACCGGGATGTTGGATTTATGTCACATTATCAGTAACCCCCACAGCTTGCCTCCTTGGCTTGCAGAATTTCACTGGCTGTTCTGTCTGGAGACAATACACATCTCTTTAACCTGTGTTGAATGCTCCCTCCACCCACATTGTCTGTACATTTAAGACCTGGCTGGCTGTAGAGATTTGCATTCTAATCAGTATTCTGTAATTTGATTTCTGTGTCTGTTTGCACTGTTTGAGAACAGATAACCACTCCATCTGACGAAGGGGCAGCGCTCCGAAAGCTTATGGTATTTGCTACCAAATAAACCTGTTGGACTTTAACCTGGTGTTGTGAGACTTCTTACTGTTATTAATGGGCAAGCATGGCTTTTAAGAAAATCAGATTGGGTGCACACACTGGTTCCCGACGAGACAAAATCATCATGTAAAATGTGGGAAATGGACTCTTGGCCTGAGTAGCTATAGAACAGTGTGTGTCAGAAGGTGAGAGCAGATATATGCCCTCTGGGGAAGGCATGGGGTTTTATTCCTGACTGGTATTGTTGACTGAGGATAACCAACCCTTCCTATTGAGTTATTGCAGCCCTCAGCATTATGGAACAGATTTGACCATATGGCAGTGTTTTGTTCAAGTTGCATTGCTTTTAATATGCACAAGTGATTGTGCTTTTAAAAATAGCAATTGTGTTCAAATCGCAATGATGTCTTTGGCATGCTGTTCCTGCTGTTACTTGAGACAGGAATTGCTGCTGATTTATTCCGTCAGGATGTTTTTACCTTGGGTTTTTTTTACTCGCAGTTTCCAGATTAGGTTATCTGGTTGGAAGTGTTGGTCTTGTATAAGTTAATCATTTAAACTTTATAATGGCCCATCAGTGGGTGCGCATTTAAAAACCACATCCTAATAGTGAAACTTTCAGAATTGGATTCTGGTAAACACAAATTATGGTATTCCTGCTTCCCTATTTCCCAGTGGTTGGCACTGCTGCCTCACAGCACCAGGGACCTGGATTCGATTCCCGCCTTGGGTTACGATCTGTGTGGAGTCTGCACATTCTCCCCGTATCTAGGTGGGTTTCCTCCGGGTGCTCCGGTTTCCTCCCACAGTCCGAAAGACGTGTTGGTTAGGTACACTGGCCATACTAAATTCTCCCTCGGTGTACCCAAACTGGCGCTGGAGTGTGGCGACTAGGGGATTTTCACAGTAACTTCATTGCTGTGTTAAAGTATGCGTACTTGTGACACTAATAAATAAACTTTAACTTTTCCATGCCACTTGATTTTAAAAAAAATCTTGTCAAAGTGGATGTTTTTCAAATGAAACCAAAGGACACAAATTCTAAATTAATCTAAGCGTCAATGTTTAATAACCAACGTATGGAATCCTTGGGTCAAAGGTTGACTCAAATTTGAACGCAATTGAGATGAAATCCTGATTTCAGGATCTGTATTTAACGATATTAGAAGTAGTCAGATTAGATCCCAAAGTTGCACTGGGTCTCCCTGCTACTTTTGCAGCCTTGTTTTGTTTTTTTAATGGGGACCTCTCTTAACAAAGTGACACAAGGACTATATGCATGATATACTTGCTGTCCATCGATTTGATTGGCTCAAACCTGCGACACAGAGACTAGTTGAGGACCCGGTTGTTCTTTTTGGTGAATGTGAAGCTTCCAAAGTTGTGTTCTATCCCGAAGTTGTAGTAAGATGCTGGTTGTCCCAGCACTAGAAATTGCCCACTAATTACCTAACTTTATGATCTCTTTTGAAAATCTCCTTTAAATTCTGGGATACTTTTCTGCACACCTTGAGCATGTTTGTAGTTGTTTTCCCATTGTTTGAGTTTGGAGGGGGCACTGATATTTTTGAAGTGAAGAGCTGAAAACGAGATGCTGTCATCTCTTATTTTAAAAAAAAAACAAAAACAGGAAATGCTAGAAATATACATCCAGTCAGGCAGCCTCTGTGGAGAGAACAGAGTTAACATTTTGGGTGTGCCCTTTCCATCCATACCAGAAACTGTAACTCTGTTCTCTAATCTGTGGTGTACATGCTGCTTTGTCATCCCTTCAACTTTCATGCTAACTGTTCCTTCATTTGCACTGAAATACTACAGAAACCTTTTAACAAATCTTGGAAAAATCTATTGGTGGCAATGCTAAAGCTCCCAAGTGGGTTACGGGATTAAACTTTCTCTGGCAGTGTGACATCAGATGTGACGTGATGTATTCTGTCTGACACAGGAGAAAGCTATTACCTAATTTTGTGTCTCATTCAATGATACTGTGAAAAGTTTGGATCGCCCTTGAACGTCGATACCTTCCTAATTAATTGTGGGGGGGGGAGCGGGTGAGAGAATGTGCACATTTGGAGTTGGCAAGACTTCATACTTCACAGCCAGGGGTTGCGTTTAGATAAAGGAAAGGTGAAGTAATAAAATGATAGTTTGTGGGAATACAGGATGGGTTGGTGCTTTTGTGGAAACAGCACTTGTGTTGAGGAAATGCAAACTTGGCTTAATCGCAGAAAGTAACCCATATGTCAGACAACCTGTGTAATTGTTTCTGACTTCTGTAGAGTTGCATCCAAAGGTAATGCATTCATTATTATCAAATGTGTTTTTAAAAAGAGAAATGGCCAATTACAGAACTTGCCAAGATAAAAAATCTATCCGTTACATTTTAAATAATACTATTCAGCGGGTGTTTTCTCTTTGTGGTACATTTCCAGGAGAGAAATATTGAAGTTTAAGTTGAGTTGCTCATTTTCAATTTCTCCGGCAACCAGGAAATTTGATTGTCTACAAATTGCTTCAGATTTCTCCTCCCAATCATCATTCTTCAAGTGTCATTTTGACTTATTTAGTAGCACATTCATGTCTGAATCAAAAGGTTGTGGGTCCAATTTCATGACTTGAATGCATAATGCAGGCTGTCACTTGGGCGCATCTTTGACGAGTATTGCATTGTTGAAGGTGTTGTACATCAGACATGCCATTGATCCGAGGCGCCTCTGGCAGCACAGCACTTGGCAAGTGTCAGCCTGGATGGCTTTCTCGGATCCTGGAGTCAGGCTTGAACCTACAAGCCTCTGAGCATCAAACCAATGAATCAACCTACCGCTTTGCCCACCAGAAATGGGTGCTTAGCTGTTTCTTCGAGCCTTTGGGATTAACTTGGTTGGGCTGGCAGAACATCCTGAGCCAGAAGGTTATGGGTTTGTACCCCATTCCAGCATCTGAAAACCAAAGTGATCAGGGTGGTGGCAGAGTCTTCTAATAGTCCATCTTACAAAATACTTTAAATGAGGCTCCTTCCCTCTGTTTGAGGGCTATCATCTTGTGAAAGCAATGATGAGATTCTCTATAAATGCAAGCTGCTTTTTTTGAGGAGGATATTTGTACTTGTTTTTGAATAAACATCATATTTATCTTCTTGTGCAGTATTAGCTTTAACGTTTGAATCGACCACAAATAAAATGTCATTCCCTGGAATATTGTGAAGAATTTGTCCAAATATTCCTTGGAAAGATCAATGACTTTTGAGGAGCTCAGTGTAGGGGGTTACTGATCTCTTGAGGATGAAAACTGCTGGCCTTGCCAATCATGCTCCCATTCCATGAATGAGTTCAAGTAAAATGCTGGGTAATGGACAAACTCTATCAATCTTCTACATTGTGGAACCTTTCAACAGTTTTGTCAAAGCGTGTTATGTACGAGCGGCACAGTGGTTAGCACTGCGGCCTCACAGTGCCAGGGACCCGGGTTCGGTTCCTGGCTTGGGTCTCTGTCTGTGTGGAATTTACACGTTCTCCCTGTGTCTGCGTGGGTTTCCTCCCAGGTGCTCCGGTTTCCCCCGAAAGATGTGCTGGTTAGATGCATTGGCCATGCTAAAATTCTACTGCGGTGTGCCCAAATAGGCATTGGAGTGTGGCGACTAGAGAATTTTCACTAACTTCATTGCACCAAGGTTCCTTTGACAGAACCTTTCCAAACCTGCAATCTCTACCACCTAGAAGGACAAGGGCAGTAGATGCTTGAACACTGCCACCACCCCAGTCCCCTTCCAAGCCCCACACCATGTTAGGCACAGCCATAATGGGCTGAAGGCCTGTTTCTGTGCTCTCTGACTCTTAGACCATCCTGACTCTGAGCTATATTGCCACTCCTCCTCTATGGCAGGGTTCAAAACCTGGAACTCCCGAACAGCGCTGCAATTGGTACTTATGTCACGGGCTGCAGTCATTCAAGAAGGCTGCTCACCATCACCTTCTCGAGGGAAATTGGGGGGATGGCCAACAAATGCTGGTCTTGCACATCCTGTGAAATAAGTCTTGTTATCTTCCCCGAAAAAAGTTACCCATATAAATATTGGCTGATTAGTTTTTTTATTCATTTGTGGGATGTGGGCTAACCTGGCTATGCCAACATTTATTGTCCATCCCTAATTGCTCTTAAGATGGTGGAGGTGAGTTGCTTGAACTGCTGCAATCCATGTAATGTAGGTACACCCACAGTGCTGCTAGGGAGGAGTTCCAGGATTCTGACCCAGCGCCGCAGAGTAACTTGATTATGGAGAGACAATGATGTGGTAGTTGTGTTGTCAGTGCGACTGACTGGGGTGACACAGTGGTTAGCACTGCTGCCTCACAGCACTAGGGACCCAGGTTCAATTCCCGGCTTGGGTCACTGTCTATGTTGAGTTTGCGCACACTCCCCGTGTCTGTGGGTTTCCACCGGGTGCTCCAGTTTCCTCCCACAATCCAAAGATGTGTTGGTTGGGTGAACTGGCCAGGCTAAATTCTCCCTCGGTGTACCTGAACAAACGCCGGAATGTGGTGACTAGGAAATTTTCACAGTAACTTCATTGCTGTGTGAATGTAGGCCTGCTTGTGACGAATAAATAAACTTTAAAACTTAGTCACTGAGACACCACTTGAAAGAATTGCATCCAGCTAGAAGCTCTAAAAAACTGGCAGTGGATTAGGGTTTTCGTAGGGACCTGAACATTGCTGTATCAACTGGGAGGTTGGTGGCTGAAGATCAGCAGTTATAATGTCGGTTATGGGAGAGAGAGAGAGAGAGCAATGAAGGAGATCCCTTGGGTTAATGATGAAATGCAAAAGATTGGCACAAAAATCCTGGGGAGGGAGTAGCATGTTGTTGGTGAACTGTTTGGGGAATGATTGTTTTTTGCGAGGCTGGGCCTGATGCATAAAGTTAATATTAAATTTTAAATTACAGTTGCTTTTTATATCATTGTTCAGTATGAGAGAAGATTGAAAGGTTTTTGTGATTTTATGCTGCAGGACATTGCTTTGACTCAGGCAAACAGCTGCAATGCATGGGATGTGGTCTGTTTTTCCATAAGCATCAATCCTTGCAATATGTATAGTTCCCCCAAGGAGCGTGCGGTGAGTGTTGAGGGAACTGAGGTTTTAGCTTGATTTCCTGTGAAATTGATGCTTAAATGTCTCTCAAATCCAGTAAATTATAAGGAGCGAGGGAAAAACAGGAAGCATGCCATTTACATGTCAAATGAGCTGAAATTTCATTGCCCGCTCTTTGAAGAAGGCATTGCCTTGGATAAGTAGTATTTCAGGAGAAGGAGCTGCACATTGCATTTTTTAATCATCTGTGGGACATGAGCATCGCTAGCTGGCCAGAACTTATTGCCCATCCCTAGTTGCCCTTGAACTGAGTGGCTTGCTGGGCCATTTCAGAGGGCAGCTAAGAGTCAGCCACATTGCTGTGGCTCTGGAGTTGCATGTAGGCCAGACCAGGTAAGGACAGCAGATTTCCTTCCTTGAAGGACATTAAAGAACCAGATGGTTATTTCCGCCAATTCACAATGGTTTCATGGTCATCAGTAGATTCTTAATTCCAGATATTTTTTATTGAATTCATATTCCACAATCTGCCGCGGCAGGATTCAACCCGGGTCTCCAGAACATTAGCTGAGTTTCTGGATTAATTCTCGGCCTCCACAGCTTCCTGGGGTAAAGAATTGTTTCCACTGACTGGGGGATCTAAAACATGGGGCACAGTCTCAGTTTCCCTTATGCTATCATTCCAGACTCTGAGGAGAAATTTCTTCTTTCAAAAGGGTTGTCAACCTTTGGAATTCTCTAGGGTTGTGCATATTCCATCGTTGACTATTTAAGGTTGAGGTTGGGACGATACTGTGCCTTTAAGATACTGTGTTTTAATCATGTTTCTCTGCAGGCTTTTCCAACAGGCCCTGGTATTTTATTGCCAAACTATCTGGAAGCGGTGACCTCTAATTGAAACAATATAATGGGCAACTCTGGGCTAATGCAGTGTCCTGGGGTTTTAGTGATCCCTTGGGATTGCTGACTGGGGCTTGATTTGGGGATGGTGGACATGTCAGGTGATGTCTGAGGGGGCGGGGGGGGAAATAGTTTTTTTTTTTAACAGAAAAGTCCAAAACTTTGGTTTCATTTTCCTCAGAAGCTGTTTGGACTTGAGACAGAAAACATTGTGTCTTGTTTCCCTCTCCCTTGAGTTGGAAATTCTGTCTTGAGTTGCTAGCTAGAAGCTGGTGGCGGCAGGCAGTGTCTCTGCCTCTCTCTCCAGAGGCGTGCTGAAAGTTCCAGGACTGGGAAGCCTCAGAGTTTTAATCCTATGTTTCAAAGGACCAATTCATAGCCGGTGTTACAAATCTGCAAAATCTAGCATCGCATGAGCATACTTTTTGTGCCAAACCTGGAAATAGTTGTATGTTTTGTTGGGTGTTTGACTTGGAACATCATAGATAGCTAGCGTTAAGGTTTATACTATATCATGGTTTGTTCTTTTAGTTGGTAAAAGTTATGCTATTTTTTTTCTTATTCTAACTGTTCTTAAATAAACCTTGTTTGATAAAAGCTTCCTAGTGAGTTACTTGAATCATACCTGGACTGAATCGCCTTGTGCTCAAAGGTAAAAACTTAGGGTCTGGACTATCTTCATAAAATACCTTGGAGTTTCTGGCCTGGATCATAACATGGTAGATAGATTTTTGGTCTTTCAGAGAATCAGGGATATGGTGAGCAGACGGAAAAGTGGAATTGAAGCTCAAGATCGGCCATGATATTGAAATGGAAGAGCAGGTTCGACAGGCAGTGTGATCTTCTCTTGCATCCTTGTGTACAACCTCTGCGCAGTGATCACCAATTGTTTTATGTTATAACCTGGCATCGTTATTCCTCTATCTTATTCATAAAATGAAGACTAAATTAGTTATTTCTGCAGGAGCGGATTGTCCGTGGTGTGATACACCACCAGTGCCTAGAGATTAGGGGGGCCCAAATATCTGTTATCTTCCTCTGCCACTGTATCTGCAGCAGGTATTGTGGCCTGCCAAACTGAAGACAGTCTGGATTTTGTAGGGTTGGGCTATTAAAATAAATCCGGCAGGCGCCTGAGAGTTAGCTGAAATCGGAGATGTGCAGTATAGGGAAACTTCCATTCTTGCTCGGTGTGTAAATACATGTGGTATGCAGTTGGGCCAGTCTGTTTGCCAATAGTAACACAGGAAAGCAAGGATTATTCTCCAAAATAAAAGGAGACCCGCTGTTTGATTACTGCCCTCATTGTTAGTGAAGCATCTACGTAACCTCAACATTTTCTTTGTACGAAATGCTTTGAAATCAGCCTTTTTATTGCTCACAACAGTTAGAACTTTCTTGAAATGCTTTCACACTTCAAGCCGACTGTCTCTGTTATCTTCCATGTGTAATGTTTTGTGTATAGATATCTTCAACTTGGCTGGACTATCTTTTCCTGACTGTTTTGTGTTAGCTCAACAAACATTACTTGAGGGTTGCTAAACCTTCTGATAACATCATCACTAACCTCTCTTTGGACAACATTGTTTTAATCCCTATTATGCATAGCACTGGAACTGATGCTGACTTATTCTCCACAGAGACACCAGGGCACATCTAAATAATACATCACTCGTGCATCAAATTAAGTGGATTTTACTAATGAGAAGATGGAACCCTGAGACTATCTGCTGAAAATGTTAAATGTATTGGATAGTGAGCAAAGGCTTGCCTGTAGAAACTGTTATTTTTCTCAGTGGCTCTGCTGTCCGTGTTATATTAGAACTATCAGGAGTTGTTTCACTCTCTCTCTCTCGATTACTGTTTCGTCCTCTTTGGTTCCCACCCTAGGCATATGATCTTGGTTTAGGGTTACATGGCTGCTCACAGGAGGTAAGTTTGGTTGGAGAAGGGAGGAAGGCGTTAGTCCTTGTTCGTGCCTTTTAAATGCATCTTGTGAAAACAGTGGCAGACAAACCCCACCCCCCTCGCTCTGCTCTGCTGCCCCTCCCCCTGCCAATGACCTTTCCTTGGATATTCAAACCCAAGCCTAATATTCCAAGATCAGTCTTCCTCTATCTCTTGCAAACTTGTGCACAACCTCTGCGCAGTGATCACCAATTTTTTATGTTGCAACCTGGCATCATTATTCCTCTACATCCATTCGTAAAATGAAGACTAAATTAGTTATTTCCACAAGAACGGATTGACCTTATTGTGATGCACCACCAACGCCTAGAGATTAGTAAGAAATCTCTCAACAATATTGGGTGAAGGAGCAGTGCTCCGAAAGCTTGTGATTCTAAATAAATCTGTTGGACTTTAACCTGGTGTTGTAAGACTCTTTACTGTGTCCACCCCAGTCCAATTCGGGCAACTCCACCTCATGCTGAGAGATGAGGGTTGTATTATGCTGTGCACCTTCACATCAGTTTTTCGGTAATTGATAAAAAGACAATTAGAGTTGGTTAATGATTTTCATTTGTCTTTGCACGCGAAGTAGTCTTCATGATGGTGAACGGAGGGTTTGCGGGAGAGGGGGGGGACATGGTTGGAGAAGCATTTTGAGCTTTCAAAGGCCGATGAGGTGAAGTTGTAGAAGAAGGAATTCCAGAGACAAGAACATGTTCGTTGAAAGAGTGACTACTAATGGTGCAGTTGAGGGAACCTGGACCAAATGGTTCAAACTAAATGATAACCCAAAGGACAAAACTACCCAGACACGGATGCCCAAAGTTTACTCAGCTTTACAGTCATGTCAAATATATGATCCCTCAAAGTAACTAATTTAAATAGTTGTGGAGAAGTGGCTTGTGTGACTGTTATATTTGCATTTGAACTCATGTTTGCAAAGCTTTTCTTTCATTCAGAGATTTCAAATTTGGATTTGAGCTTCAAGTACATGCAAATCAGAATTGTTTGTAGTTATGTACGTTTATCAGGTAACTCTGGCACCAGAGCACAATTTCCAGCCTCCACAGTCATTTCACTTTTGGCTGTCCTCCTAGGCTTGGATTTTAACAGTTCTTGGCTGTGCTACTTAAATGGACTATTTTTACAGTAGCAGAACTCTGCTACTGGGGTAAAAAACTGGCCAAATTATTTCACTTGACATTTTTCACCAACTTATCATTTAAGTCTGGGACAATTGCATCATGCCACTAGTATGGACCCTTGCTGACCCAAACACCTGACCCCTCCCAGATGACGCAAGAAATGTTACGTCAAGAAGCCTGGCTGCATCTATGATGATATGAAAGTGTTTGCGTGTTTACATTTGATTACTTTTGCACCAAAGCCAAGAGGCTTTCCTGTAAACCTGAAGTCTTCAACCAGTTGCCAAGGAGTCTCCGACCACTTCAGTTTGGTTTGCAGGCCAATTTACATTGGCATTTTAGCACTGACATGTAGCAAAAATGCTTGACGCCAATCCAGTTATTGTGGTGTAAATGCATCCTTAAAGTGACTTTGGTCCTGCCGCAATGTTTTGTGTAACTTGGTAAAATGTCTGTTAAACCCCTATAACCATGTTGTGCACTACTTTAAAATAGTAATGTCTGCTGACCACTGTTTGTAAGATGTAATACAAGTTCAATTTCTGCTTCCACTCCACAGAAAGACAAATCTATTGATTTATGGTTAATGTCATTTTCTGACCAAGTTAGATTTTGTTTTCATGAAATGACTCTTAATAAATATGCTTGTCCTGTCAGAAGGGTGAATATAAATATTAGGTACCTTGTGTTTTTATTTTATAGATATTTTGCATGATATTACAGCACTGCAATATTTCTGGCCGGGCTCAGTGGGCTATTGTATTCTGAGCTGCAATTTAGGCAGATCTGGGCAAACCTCCTGGTGAGTTCAGACCATATTTTGAAAAAGAAAACATCCTCAAGGTGGCACTGAAATGATCCAAGAAACTTGGAACTTTCTGATAGGCAAGTTTCCTCAAGCATTTGCTTTTCTAGTTCTCTAACCATAGGCGTCCAAGAGCGATTCCTGAGATTGCAAGATGGTCTTCAAAATTTGTGCCTCTTAATGAAGCCAGTAGCCATCTCAGATCTGCCCAACAGTCGTTGAGCAAGAAGCATACTTTTTCTTTAGATCCTCGATTACAGTTAATTTCCTTGAATAACATGATGCACTACATTTTGGGGTGTGGGTCACCAACTGCAGTGTACGTGATGTTAAAATGGGGTCCCATCCTTTCTGGTAGATATTAAAAGATTATGTGGCCCAATCCAAAGAGCAGGGCTGTCTCCTGGTATCCTCACTAATCTTTTCTCATCATATCACCAAAAACTGGGGAAGGCGATGGCCCAGTGGTATCACTAGACTAATAATCCAGGAACTCAGCTAATGTTCTGGGGACCCGGGTTCAAATCCCGCCACAGCAGATGGTGGAATTTGAATTCAATAAAAAAGAAATCTGGAATTAATAATCTACTGATGACCATAAAACCATAGTCGATTGTCGTAAAGATCCATCTGGTTCACTAATGTCCTTCAGGGAAGGAAATCTGCCATTCTTACCTGGTCTGGCCTACATGTGACTCCAGAGCCACAGCAATGTGGTTGGCTCTCAACTGTCCTCTCCCAACTAGGGATGGGCAATAAATGCTGGCCAGCCAGCAATGCCAAGTCCCACGAATGAATTTAAAAAAAAACAGATTAACTAGTTACTTGCGGGATGTGGTTGTGTGCAGAATGGGTGCTTTTTTCATGATGGTCTTTGCAACGGCCTAGTGGTGTTATTGCTAGACTATTAATCCGTGAACTCAACTAATGTTCTGGGGACCTGGGTTCACATCCCACCAAGGCAGATGGTGGAATTTGAATTCAATAAAAAACATTTGGAATTAAGAATCTACCTAATCGATTGTCGGAAAAACCTATCTGGTTCACTAAAGTCCTTTTAGGGAAGGAAATCTGTTCTTACCTGGTCTGGGCCTACGTGTGACTCCAGAGCAATGTGGTTGACTCTCAACTGCCCTCTGATATGGCCTAGCAAGCCACTCAATTGTATCAGCGATTTCAAGAAGGCAGCTTACCACCGTCTTCTGATGGGCGATAAATGCTGGCCAGCCAGCGAGGTCCATGTCCCACAAAAGAATAAAAGAAAAAGTGATGATCCTGGCACCTTAACAACAATGCCATGCTTGAATAGGAGATATTTGAACATGATCAGGTGGATCTTTCATCTGAAGGACAGTGTCTCAGACAATAAAGCACTGTCTGTCCTGCATATTGCCTTGCATTAAAGCTGCTTTTTGTATCAGGTGTTGTGTCAATGGTTCCTGCTGCATGTGTCTTTTACCAGTAGTGTTGGCTCAGAAATGAGCTTCCAGGTTTGCTGCAGCTGATGCCTAGAAGACCCATTTATGGTATTTTCATGGCTGCCATCCTTTGAAAATATGTTCTGTTCATGTTATCACCACTAGCTTGCAAAATGTGCTTTCCTGGAGCCAGTAGCACTGCATTAAACACTTTACAAAAGCAAATGGAACTGAAATCCTGGTCTGTGTGGCAAACCCAGTAATACTCCGGTGCTGTTGGAGAAAATCTCTCCTTCATTGGACTCCTCCTTGGGATGGGAGGGTTTGTCCGGTGAGCCTTAGTTGAACCTCCAAGGTAAGACCATAAGACATAGGAGCAGGATTAGGCCACTCGGCCCATCGAGTCTGCTCCGCCATTCAATCATGGCTGATATTTTTCTCCTGCCTTTTCCCCATAACCCCTGATCTCCTTATTAATCAAGAACCTATCTATCTGTGTCTTAAAGACACACAATGACCTAGTCTCCACAGCCTTCTGCGGCAAAGAGTTCCACAGAGTCACCACTCTCTGGCTGAAGAAATTCCTCCTCATCTCTGTTTTAAAGGATCGTCCCTTTAGCCTGAGTTTGTGCCCTCTGGTTCTAGTTTTTCCTACTAGTGGAAACATCCTCTCCACGTCCACTCTATCCAGGCCTCGTAGTATCCTGTAAGTTTCAATAAGATCCCCCCCTCATCCTTCTAAACTCCAACGAGTACAGACCCAGAGTCCTCAACCATTCCTCATACGACAAGCTCTTCATTCCAGGGATCATTCTTGTGAACCTGCTCTGGACCCTTTCTAAGACCAGCACATCCTTCCTTCGATATGGGACCCAAAACTGCTCCAAATGAGGTCTGACCAGTAAGCGTATCCCTGATGTTGCTGTAATTCTCCCCAGACAGAATTGAGTGCGATTGAAGGTGTTCGCCATGACAGTAGTGCGGCTGTCATGTGGCATTGTGTGAATAACTCATCTCTTGGCCATTTCAACATAGCAAATAATTCCGAATGAATATGCTTTGCCAAAGCAAATAACTTAATTGCATTAATTCTGCAATGGTTGAATCCTGGAAGACGTTAAGCTCCGCCTTCTACTGAAATCTTTTGTATTGCAATGCTAGTGGACTTGTCACTGTTTCAAAATATACACACACCCCAGCAGCTAATAATTCCCCCCCCCCGTGAGTTTGTTATACAGAAACATAGGAGCAGGAGGAGGCCATTTAACCCTTCGAGCCTGCGCCACCATTCATCACGATCATGGCTGATTGTCCAACTCAATAGCCTGATCCCGCTTTCTCCCCACAACTTTTGATCCCATTCGCCCCAAAATGGTCCCCACAGATGGTTAGCTGAAGCATTGCATTTGTAAGCGGATGCACTGTTTTAGAAAATACTTAGTTAACACTGCTCACTTGCATTTGTAGCCCTTGTGACCGTTGGCTAATGGGTTTCAGTGAATAGAATTCTGAATAAATTCAGAATTGTGCAGGTGTGTTTTTAAAATTCCAAAAGTTATTTACAAAGAAGAATGTAAAGCTGAAAAATCTCTTCAGAGGAAGACTTGGTGTTGCAGGGGTGTTAGTTACTGCTTGGTAGGTCTTAATAAAGTTCTTGTAGTAATTAGATTCACTGTATCTATTAATTAACTACAAGTACTATGTACATTGACGCAATAAAGGGTCCAAGCTAGCTGTCTCCATGCTTGTGTATTTTGCTGTGTCCAACTAGACTGATCCCTAGTTTATGGGTCATGTGTTCTCTTGCATCAGTATGTGGGTGGTACTGTACTCAGTCCCACGTTAACCCTGTATGTGCCAAATCCTTATACAACAGCTAGGGCCTCACTAATAGGCATTTTTGATTTGATTTATCATTGTCACGTGTTAGCATACAGTGAAAAGTATTGTTTCTTGCGTGCTATACAGACAGAGCATACCGTTCATAGAGAAGGAAACGAGAGTGCAGAATGTAGTGTTACAGTCGTAGCTAGGGTGTAGAGAAAGATCAACTTAATGCAAGGTAAGTCCATTCAGAAGTCTGATGGCAGCAGGGAAGAAGCTGTTCTTGAGTCGGTTGGTAAATGACCTCAGACTTTTGTACCTTTTTCCCGACGGAAGAAGGTGGAAGAGAGAATGTCCAGGGTGTGTGGGGTCATCCATTATGCCGGCTGCTTTGCTGAGGCAGCGGAAAGTGTAGACAGAATCAATGGACGGGAGGCTGGTTTATGTGATGGATTGGGCTACATTTTGCTTTTTTTTACCACTGCTACAGTGCTGTGTTTGGTTGTGCACTGGATTTTCTCTTCCAGCAGATCCCAGCTTGCCGTATTCCTATCCGGTTTAGTTGCTGATATGAATACGGCAAGAAGTTTTTCTAAAGAAAATTTATGCATCATAAAGTGCTAGCAATGCTTAACATGGGTTATACAGGGAGTCAGTGGCATAATGTTATTGTTGCTACATGGGTAGTCCAGAGACCAGAGGTCGTGGTCTGGAGACCCAGGGTCAGATCCCACTAGGGAAGATGGTGAAATTTGAATTTCATAAAATTCTCGAGTGGGTGGTGCGGTGACAAGGTGTTTAGCACTGCTGCCTCATAGGATGAACTTCTGAGTTTAACCTGTGCTTAGTATTCCTGACAATTTTGTGATGTGTGAGCAAGGGCAGCATGGTGGCACAGTGGTTAGCACTGCTGCCTCACGGTGCTGGGTATCTGGGTTCAATTCTGGCCTTGGTTGGCTGCATGGAGTTTGCATGTTCTCCCTGTCTGTGTGGGTTTCCTCCCACAGTCAAAGATGTCCAGGTCTTGTGGACTGGCCTTGTTAAATTTGCCCCTTGGTGTCTAAAGATGTGTAAATTAGGTGGATTAGCCATGGTAAATGCTAATGGTCTCCTGTTCAGTAGGTAGTATTGTAGTTTCAGATCATGCTGCTCTCTTCCTGAAATGTTTATTCAAGGGGATTCAGCCTTAATCTAGATCTTGGAGATTTAATACATCTCTGCTTAAGGATCATAACTTTATCTTGTACTTTAAGGCCAAATTTGATCTCTCCTTAGTCAATTCTCTCTCTGAAGTAAGCCCTCAATCCTGTGGGAAACCTGCACAGTTTTTGTGAGGGGTTTGGCCATTTTGTATATGGCCAACAAAAAGCATAAAATGCTGGAGTGACAGCACCGGCTTGAAGTAAAATTTGCCGAAACCAGGAGAGAGAGACAGAGCATACGGTCAGGATCCTAGCTATTCAATGCTGAAAACATTAATGCAATCCAAACAGCATTGGGCTCCTTGCTGACTCAATGTGCTAAGAGAGGTATAAAGTTTGCCAAAGAAAAACTGAGTTTGGATATAAACCAAGTAGATATTTGGCTCTCCTTACTAAGAAGGTGGTAGACTCTAAGGCTATTTCTTCTAGATTCTAAGAGGTATAGGATGATTAAGATGGAGAATATTAAGGCATTTAGAAGCTTCAATGCAGATTTATATCAAATAGATCAGTTTGGAGATCCACTGGTACACATGGAGCTTTTTATTTCTTTCTCTAACAATTTCTGAAGATCAATGGTCAACCCCAAATACCCTCATTTCTGAGGGGGAAATTATCTTTGCCTTGAGGGATCTTTAGTCTGGTAACGCTTCGGACAGATGGTTTCGGATGTGAATTTTAAAAGGAATTTAAAGACTTGCTAATAGATCCTGTGATTGGTATGTAGATCCATTCATTCGAAGCAGATCTGCTGCCTCAGTTGCTTCAGGACACACATCTCCATTTTGAAGGCAGGCAAGAATCCTGAGGGATGTACATCCTATTGGCCAATTTCACTCTTTGAATGTAGATTCAAAGTTGCTGTCTAAAATACTGGCATTGTTTCAAAAAAATCCTCCCCTTGATTATCCAGGGCAATCAGACTGGATTCATAAAGGGCCTGAATTCATGTAACAATATTAGGTTATTAAATATTCAGATCTTCCAAAAGTAGGCGATACCTTAAGTGATCTCATTAGATGCAGAGAAAGCTTTTGACGGGGTGGAGTGGAATTATTTATTTATTTGTGCTGGTGGGTGAGGAGGTCGTTAAGTGTCAACCAGGTGCTTTATAAAAATAGTGGCAGTAGTTCTTATTAACAGCTACAGATCTGATAATTCGGGTCTTCAACGAGGGCCTGGCAGGGTTGCTCGTTATCCCCCTTATTTTCTGCAATGGCTATTGAGTCCCTAGTGGAGACAGGTGGAGGCGATGGCCTAATGATATTATTGCTTGACTATTAATCCAGAAACTCAGCTAATGTTCTGGGGACCTGGGTTTGAATCCCGTCATGGCAGATGGTGGAATTTGAATTCAATTTTTAAAAAAATACCTGGTATTAAGAGTCTACTGATGACCATTAAACCATTGTCGATTGTCAGAAAAAGCCATCTGGTTCTCTAATGTCCTTTTAGGGAAGAAATTCTGCTGTCCTTACCTGGTCTGGCCTACACGTGACTCCAGAGCCACAGCAATGTGGTTGACTGTCAACTGTCATCTGAACAAGGGCAACTAGGGATGGGCAATAAATGTTGGCCAACCAGTGATGCACTTGTCCCCCAAAGAATTAAAAAAAACAATTTGACATCCTTCAGTGTTTGGGTTGTCTAGTAGTGGAAACAAAATAAGATCACGTTATATGCGGATGACATGTTGCTCAGGGTTTACTTGGGGATTTCCATTGCCCTCTCATTCGGACAGTTAGATATGGCAAACTCTCACCCCCTCCCCACTCAACCACCACCCCACCCTTGCCCTATTAAGTGGGACTATGTCATTGGTCCTCACCAATGTCGTGCCTGGGCAGGATAGAACTAATTAAGATGAATATACTGCCTAGTCTCTTGTATCCTTTACAGATGCTGCCAGTTTTGCTTTCTGCTAAGGTCCTAAAGAAAATTAATGGGGTGCTTAGCTCCTTAACATTGAACAAAAAAATAGACCTCGCTTAAAATTGGCCAAATTGCAGCTTCTTAGTTCAAATGGAGGGGAGGGCGGGGTCTCGGGGCACTGAATATTAAGATGTATCAATTAGTCTCTCAAATTTATACGAGGGACTTCACTCCATTTGGGTTGATATTGAAGTTGGCCAGTTTGAGAATTCCTTACATGTTCTGTTGTTTGTTAAGGGTTTCAGGACTGTGCCTGACAAATGTGAGAATCCAATAATCATGAACACTCAAAGCTTGGAGGATGGTCCGTGGGTTGGAAGGAAGATTTAACTTGACTTCTGATCTCTCATTTTTCCCAGATTTTCCACCCGATCCTGTGGGCCAAAGTTTTCACATTTGGAAGGTTAAGGGACTCATTAGGTTGGGTGACATGTCTTTCCTCCTTGTTATTTTTGAGCAACTATGATACCCCAAGATACTACATTTTCAGATATTTACAACTCTGAGACTTTATTCTCACTGAGACATCTCTACATCTTGATGCTGGAGTCTCCCCGGTGGAAAAGGTCCTGATATCTATGGAACCAAAGCAATTGATCAGCAAATTTAGTGGCCCATTATGTTCTAGATCCCATGTGGATTTGCTCGAAACTCTGCGATCTTGGGAGGGCGGGGAGAAAGATCTTGCAGTGAATATTGATGAGACCTGGGTAGTAGCTGGGAAAATGTCAATAGAATCTCAGTCCATAATAGAACAAAGGACACCAAACTTAAAATATTACACCACCTGCATATTACACCAAGCTTATGGCACAGGATAGACCCCGCTATATTCTCACTGGACCAAAATGTAATTTGGTGAGAGAGGGCTATAAACTGTGTCTGGCCCAGTGCCAAAATTAAATCTACTAGTTCGGCATACTTAAAGAGCTTGAAGATATTTGATACAGCCTCAGAGTTTGATCCTTTGTACTTGCTTCTGGAGCTCCCAGACAAAAAGATCATTGACGCCAATGAGAAGAGGGTGCACAATATCCTAACATTTGCAGCGGGGAAGAATATCCTTTGCTCCTGGATTGGCGATAACCCTCCTTCTGTTCAGAATTGGCATAAAATCATTATGGAATGTATCCCACTGGAATTCCTAACTTGTATATTCCGATCCAAATTGGGTGCATTCTGGAAAGCATGGGGCCCTTATCTCAAATATAAAGGTTCCGTAACATCAGACTTTTTCCTACAATGTAGCGCTGCCTCTAATATACTAAATGCCTGGATGTGCACCACTTTGCCATGTTTCCATGGCTCTATCCTCTCTCTTTTTTCCCCCCCATCCTATTACTTGTCTCTCTCTCTCCTTTTTTGTATATGTGTAAGTGCCGGGCTTACAGAACCAACTGCATTGGTTTCCTCTTGTCTTTTTCCCTATTGATATACGGAGAAATGACCAAGCCGTATTGCACCATTTTGACGGTGTGTTGCATTATTTGTAAACATAGAAAAACTCTAATTAAAATTTTTTTTAAAGGTTAGAAAAATTATAGAATGCTCCTGATTTGGGGGACGGAAGGTTTACTTTAAGTGCTATTCGTGAGTTCATGCATAATTCAACAGGGAAATCAGACAAATGAATTCGTAAGCCAAAGCTCTAGTCCTTGCTACAAGGGGATTGGTGTTTTCGAACTGTTATCTGTATTTAATTGCCTGTTTTCTATATTCAGCTGCAGAAACTCGTCTAAGGATTTATAATCCAGCATAATAGTGAAAGATTTTCCTAAACATGGCAGGATTTTCCTCCCCCCTCCGCAGGGCGTTTCGCCATGGCAGGAAGTGGCACGCCACTCATTGGTGGTGGGATCTTGTCCCGCCGTTGTCAGTGGGGCCTCCCATTGAATGAGCCACTCGCCGCTGGGAAACCCTTGGCGGGACCGTAAGATTCTGCTGGCGTAATCGGCGGCAAGATTTTAAATCCTCATTGCTATGGAGGATTACTAAAATACTTGTTAAAGTAGCATGTTCAAGTTTGTAGGTGGGTGCAGGAGATGGAGGTCAGTGCAAGGTGGAATTGTGAAAGACGAATTGGGTTACATTGGCTGTGTGCCAGGAGGGGTTGTGGAGGAACAAAGGGTTTAACCGTTCATGTGCACAAATCGGCAAGAGCTGGAGCATGGTTCCAAAGAATAATCAAAAAGACTAATGGAGTGTCATCCATTAGCTCGAGGGGGTTGGAATTGAAAAGTGAGGAAGTGATGCTTCTGTTGTACAAGGCTTTGGCCGGAACCCATCTGGAAAATTGCATTCAGCTTTCAGCATCAAATCTCAGCGAAGATTATCTTCCTCTTTTAGAAAGGGCATAGCACAGTTTCGCCACAATGATGCTGAGGCTTAGGGTCACATTTATAAACGATGCTTGTATCTCTGAGTTTAAAAGGATCAAGAGTAATCTAACGGAGGTATGATTTTTGAGGGAGTGAGTAGGCTAAGTGCAAACCAGCTATTTAATCTTGTGGGAGAGAGAATATCCTTAAAATTAGAGTCCGATTACTCAGAATGTAACTGGGTGTATTTTCAAACACCCTGATACAAATACTGGGGCGATTTTTCCGGCCTCATCCGCCAATCGCGGAAAATAGCGTATGGACCTAAAAACAGATTTCTTGCCTGATGCCAGATGGGTTTCAGTTGTTCAGGTCCCTTTCTACTGGTGCAAACCGGATTGCCGAGAGAGGATGCGAGGCTGATTAGCATACTTAAAGTCGTATTTAAATATGCTTAGCCCGTTTGATGCTAGATTCTCCCAGCTCCAGGATCTCCTGACCCTCTGGTGTGGCACGAACCCGGCAAAATTCACTGCTGGTCTCCATTGTGGACACCAGGCGTGATGACCACGCTGGTGGGGTGGGGGAGCTCTGAGGCCATTGGAGCTCCCAGGTGGTTAGGGACATGGCTTGACAGTGCCCCACTGCCACCCTGGCAATGTCAGTTGGGCACTGCCAGTGTGCTGGGACAGTGCCAACAGAATGGGGCCTGAGTGGGTGCTGCGATGCCGGGGGGGGGGGGGGGGGGGGGGAGATGATGTCAGGGATCATGAAGGAAGGTACATTGGGAGGACCCCGTGTCAGAGGGTGGGGAAATATGCTACTGATTTTATTTTTGGGGAGGGAGTGGGGTGATGTTCGTAGAGGGAGGGGGTCTCCATTGCACATAGAGATTGGGGCGCCCTTTCAAAATGGCAGCCCATTGCTTTGCTTTGTAGCCGGGCTCACCAATGTATTTGGGCCCCACTCCTCCCGGAACCGGCATGCAACTTGTCACTCTCCCAAAAAATGACTAAGGGTAGGATTTTCCTGCCACACTCTCCCCAAGACTGGAAAATCCCACCCAAGGTTAATAGACATTTGCATTCTCTCTCTTCACCACCACCACCCCCCTCCCCCTTCCACTCACTACAATTCCTGTGTGGGTAAAATGTGGGATTTTATGGACCGATGCGGATCATTCTGATTTTCTCGCCGTTACAACACTTGCCATTTTTTTGGGGAAATTCAGCCCATCGTGAGTGAGTTTTGCTTCAAAACCTGGTCCTTTGCCAACTTGCTACCCTATAATTATTTCCCTGCCCTTGTGGATTATGTATACCTTGTTGCTTGTCCTCTAGTATTTCAGAACGTTTACCAGCTTTGCCAAAGGGGCATCTCCATCAATTTTGTTTGTAGAGGTGCAATTTCCAGGGGTAAATACTGAATTGTAATCGGGTTCATACTTTATTTCTTCAGTTGCTAGCCAAGGGGCACTGAGACCAATGGTAGTACTCCAGTTGCCAACCAGACTGCACCAGGGACCTGGGTTTGATTCCTGGCTAGGGTCACTGTCTGTGTGGAGTTTGTTTGTTCACCCCTGTGTGAGTTTGCGTGAGTTTCCTCCGGGTGCTCCGGTTTCCTCCCAGTCTGAAAGACGTGCTGGTTAGGTGCATTGGCCATGCTAAATTCTCCCTCTGTGTTCCTGGATAGGTGCCGGAGTGTGGCGACTGGGGGATTTTCACAGTAACTTCGTTGCAGTGTTAATGTAAGCCTACTTGTAACTAATAAATAAACTTTACTTTTTAAATCATTAGCTCAGCATGGATCCTATCTGGGGCTGCTTCTTCCAGCGGTGCCAATGGGGGAGCCTTTAGTTGATCCTTTCTCCAAGGGAACACAATTGCACCCAAAACTCCATGTACCTTCCTGCATCAGATTTATTGCAACTACTTTCCTATTCCTTACAGTACTTTGCTTCAAATTATAGAGAAGATCATTCTAATAAATGTTTAAACTGGGCTTGAAGACAATGTTTCACTGATTTCACCTCCACCAAGTGGATGCACCAGATTGTGCTCTTTGCCAGTTTTGTACATTCTGACAAGATTCTCATTATCTCCATATGTAATACCAAGGCACAGAACTGATGGCAAAAATGGTAATCTGAGATGTTATGGTCAGTTTGGTGTTATCTCAATCGAAGTGGCCAACCCAAAGACTATTTGCATAGCCTGGATTGTCAGGAAGAGAGTGTTTTTGCTACCTTGCATCCTGCTGCAATAGTGGCGATTCTCTGATTCCCATCCCGAATTGTGTTCTGTAAAGGATCTTGAGGTTTGCTGCTTGTCAGTGCTGTTGGGATAAACCTGAGCATCAAGGAGCAATACCTCATTAGTTCTAACCCCAAATGCATCTTTGCTTAAAAGAAAACTTCAGACCAGTGAAACGGGACCAAAAAGAAAATCATGCTGCATTGCAAAGGGGCTTGGCAGATCAGGCATTGCAGCTGTAGATCTGTTCTCATGTCGGGCTATCTTTCCTGATGATGATTAATCCCTAACCAGGATAAAATTAAACTGCATTAGAGCTTGTTTATTCTGGTATTTGGAACTTCTCGTCCATTTTGTGACAATCTTAATTGGACAACTTGTGCATCCAGTAAGCCCTGCTCTGTGAAGCAATCGAATATTGTGCACTATTTACCTTTGTTTTTTTTAAAATTTCATTTATTATTGTCACATGTATTAGTATACAGTGAAAAGTATTGTTTCTTGCACGCTATACAGACAATGCATACTATTCATAGAGAAGGAAAGGAGAGCATGCAGAATGTAGTGTTACAGTCATAGCTAAAATGTAGAGAAAGATCAAGTTAATGCAAAATAGGTCCATTCCTGTAATTGAGTCGGCTGGTACGTGACCTCAGACATCTGTATTTTTTTATTGGCGGAAGAAGGCGGGAGAGAGTATGTCCGGGGTGCGTGGGATCCTTAATTATGCTAGCTGCTTTTCCGAGGCAGTGTGAAGTGTAGACAGAGTCAATGGATGAGAGGCTGGTTTGGGTGAAGGATTGAGCTTCGTTCATAACTCTTTGTAGTTTCTTGTGGTCTTGGACAGAACAGCAGCCATACCAAGCTGTGATACAACCAGAAAGAATGCTTTTTATGGTGCATCTGTGATGCACATCAATTTAGACACGAGGCTCAAAGCTCAGTAAATGAAGGCTTTTATTTACTATTAATGAAGCTATCAGAACTTATGTACACTATCCCAGACTGAAGGGGTCCCGGCCAGAGCAGGGACTCTTATACCTCTCCCAGGAGGCGGAGCCCGACTGGGATATGCCACAACAGTAACATACACGGGTGTAACAACCCCACCCTAACCCAACAGCAACAATAGCATAATCCAACAGTAACATATGTACATCCTTGTAGTCCTGGCCAGCCCCTGGCTCAGCACTATCCAGTGGGAACCAACGATGGTTCACCACGTTCACCCCTCCTTTGAAAACAAAGGCCGGCGGGGTACAAAAACCAGAATAAAATGTCAGCAGTCTATAAGTTCAGACGGTCAGGGGGACCGCACCGTCGTTGTGACCTCCTCAATACCGGCAGTGACACCGGAGTAGGCACTTGCGGTGGCGTTCTCCCCAAAACGGCGTCCAGCTGTTCTTCCACGGACACTCAGGCCGGTTGACCCTGAGGAGACGGTAGTGCAGGGGATCCTGACACGCCCTGCGGTGGCGACCATCTTCTGGGCTCAGGCAAGCTGTGCATGGGAGTAAAATTGTTAAGCAATGGTCCCGATGCTGCCCGCGCCGTGTCCGGGGAAGAAATGAGAGATAATGGGTTTGTTACTGGGGGTATGGGAGCGACAGGGGTTGCTACGTCCCCTGCTGGCGCCAGATCTCGGATCGAGACCGTGTCCTCTCGCCCGTCAGGGTATGCCACATAGGCATACTGAGGGTTGGCGTGGAGGAGGTGGACCTGTTCGACCAAGGGGCCGGACTTGCGGGCCCTTACATGTCACCGCAGGAGGACGGGTCCTGGGTACGTCAACCAAGACGGTAAAGATATCCCCGAGGAAGACTTCCGAGGGAATGAGAACATCCTCTCGTGGGGAGTAGCATTGGTTGCCGTACACAGGAGGGAGCGAATAGAGTGAAGCGCATCAGGGAGGACCTCCTGCCAACGGGAGACTGGAAGACTTTTGGATTTCAACGCCAGTAAGACAGCCTTCCAGACTGTAGCATTCTCTCGTTCCACCTGTCCATTACCCCTAGGGTTGTAACTCGTGGTCCTACTAGAGGCAATCCTGTATGAGAGCAGGAATTGCCTCAAGTCATCGCTCATGAACGACGAGCCCCTGTCGCTATGGATGTAGCTGGGGTACCCGAACAGGGTAAAAAGATCACGGAATGCCTTGATCACCGTGGCAGCGGATGTATCCGAGCAGGGAACAACAAAAGGGAACCGGGAGTACTCATCGATGATGTTTAGAAAGTACACGTTCCGATCTGTTGAGGGAAGGGGGCCCTTAAAATCAACACTGTCTCTCGAAGGGACGAGTGGCCTTGACCAAATGTGCCCGGTCAGGTCGGTAAAAGTGCGGTTTGCATTCCGCGCAAATCCGACAGCTCCTTGTTACCGACCTGACGTCCTCCACCGAGTAAGGCAGGTTGCGGGCTTTTACAAAGTGGTAGAGCCGAGTGACCCCAGGATGGCACAGATCATTATGGAGGGCGTTCAAACGATCCTCCTGAATACTAGCGCATGTTCCACGCGAGAGGGCATCCGAGGGCTCATTGAGTTTCCCTGGACGATACATGATATCGTAGTTATAGGTGGAGAGTTCAATTCTCCACCGCAAGATCTTGTCATTCTTGATCTTGCCCCTCTGCGTGTTGTTAAACATGAACGCCACGGACCGCTGGTCCGTGATCAGGGTGAACCGTTTTCCCACCAAGTAATGGCGCCAGTGTCTGACGGCCTCCACAATGGCCTGGGCCTCCGTTTCCACCGCTGAATGCCGAATTTCGGGGCCTTGGAGGGTGCGGGAAAAAAATGCGACGGGCCTGCCCGCCTGGTTAAGTGTGGCGGCCAGGGCGAAATCAGATGCATCGCTTTCCACCTGAAAGGGGATGGACTCGTCTACCGCGTGCATCGTAGCTTTCGCGATGTCGTCTTTCAATTTCTTGAAGGCCAATTGGGCCTCTGGCGTTAGGGGAAAAGTCGTGGACTTAATAAGCGGACGGGCTTTGTCCGTGTAGTTGGGAACCCACTGCGCATAATATGAGAAGAAGCCTAGGCATCTTCTCGGTGCTTTTGCACTAGCAGGCAAGGGAAGTTCAGCAAGGGGGCGCATACGGTCTGGATCAGGGCCAATGACCCCGTTTTCCACCACGTATCCCAGGATGGCTAAACGGCGCGTACGGAACACACACTTCTCCCTGTTGTACGTCAAGTTCAGGCGAGATGCAGTGCGTAAGAAGTTCTGAAGGTTTGTATCATGGTCCTGCTGGTCATGGCCGCAGATGGTGACATTATCCAGGTACGGGAAGGTAGCCCGCAGCCTGTTCTGGTCCACCATTCGGTCCATAGCACGCTGGAAGACCGAGACCCCATTGGTGACACCAAAGGGAACCCTAAGAAAATGATACAAGCGACCATCCGCCTCAAAAGCCGTGTATTGTCGGTCCTCTGGGCGGATGGGGAGTTGGTGGTAGGCGGACTTGAGGTTATGGTGGAGAACACCCGGTACTGCGCAATCTGATTGAGCATATCAGATATGCGCGGGAGAGGATACGCATCCAGCTGCGTATATCGGTTAATGGTCGGTCTGTAGTCAATGACCATCCGGGGTTTGTTCCCGCTCTTGACCACCACAACCTGTGCTCTCCACGGACTAACACTGGGTTGTATGATCCCTTCTTTGAGGAGCCGCTGAACCTCAGATCTGATGAAGATCCGATCTTCAGTGCTGTAACGCCTACTTTTAGTAACGATGGGCTTGCAGCCTGGTACCAGATTCTGAAACAAGGAGGGAGTGGTGATCTTTAACGTCGAGAGGTTGCAGGCGTTGGGCAATTTGGAGGCTGCTGCTGCTTTCCCACTGCCAGTGAAGGGAGTGGCCCACCGTACTGTAGGATTACACTCCTCAAGTGGACCATGAAGTTTAGTCCGAGAAGTATTGGCGCGCAAAGATACGGCAACACAAGGAGCTTGAAGCGCTCGTAAACTGTGCCCTGTACTTTCAAGGTTGCCACGCAACTCCCTAGCACGGCAACAGACCGGGACCTTGATGCCATAGAGATTGTCTGTTTGGCAGGTTGAATCTGGAGTCCACACCTCTTTACAGTGTCTGGGTGGATAAAGCTCTGTGCTCCTGCTGTCAAACAGACAATAAAGCACCTGATTGTTTACCTGGACATTCATCATTGAACGATCGAGTCTATGAGGCTTGGCCTGGTCCAGGATGATCGACGCCACCGTTGGGTCATGAACGCCACTGCAGGCAGCTGAAATCGATGCGGAGGACCCCTGCTGGTCGTTCGAGGTCAGTGTCGACCAACATGGCTGCCCCCATGAATCGCACATGGGTGAGGGCGCCAAGCTCCGCGACCCCTGGTGGTCATACTACTACGACTCCGTCGACCGTAATGGCGTCGTCCTGGCCTCGCACGTGGCTGAACCCCGCGACGACTTCGACGATGATGATGATCCAAGCTCCGAAGAATTGCAGGCCGCACCGCCGCTCCTGGGTTTCGATCGGCAGACTTTTGCATAATGCCCTTTTTACCGCATGCGGTGCACAATACCGCTTTAGCGGGACACTTTTGTCGGGTATGTTTTGCTCCTCCTCAGAAATAGCACCGCGGGCCGCTCGGGGCTGCAGCCGTCGTCTGGCCCGAATGGGAGCACGCCATTACACAGCATTTCGAACCCGAGGGGCGAGGAGGGATTTGCGACTGCTCCTGCCACGTTGTCTCCACGTGGTCCTCTGGATCTAAGACTAAGCTCTTTGAAGCCGACTCAAGCATTTCTGCTAATTCGATGGCCTGGGTAAGATTAAGGTTACCCTTTTCCAACAGTTTGAGACGGATGTATGATGATCCGACCTCGGCCACAAACGCATCTCGGGCGAGGTCGTACATGCTCTGCTCAGCCGACACAGCTTTGCAGTCACAGCCCCTGGCTAGCTGTAAGAGCTCATTGGCATAGTCCTCCATCGTCTCGCCCGACTGCCGTCGTCGTGTGGCTAGGAGGTAACGAGCGTGTATCTCGTTAGGTGGTTTTGTATAGCGCTTCTTTAGAAGCTCGAGGGCCTTGGGGTAATTAGTGGCCGCACGGATCGCGAGGTAGACTGTGTCGCTTACCCTCGCATGGAGGACCCGGAGTCTGTCATCTGTAGTGACCGCTGCGGAGGCTGCCAGGTAATCTTCCAAACACTTCAGCCAGTGGTCGAAGGCGTTAGAAGCGTCCACCGCACGTGGATCTAGCGTCAGACGTTCTGGCTTGAGAATTTGCTCCATACTCTTTTTTTCTCCGAGTTTAATAATAGTAAATAAAATTGATGCACATCAATTTAGACACGAGGCTCGAAGCTCAGTAAATGAAGGCTTTTATTTACTATTAATGAAGCTATCAGAACTTATGTACACTATCCCAGACTGAAGGGGTCCCGGCCAGAGCAGGGACTCTTATACCTTTCCCAGGAGGCGGAGCCCGACTGGGATGTGCCACAACAGTAACATACACAGGTGTAACAACCCCACCCTAACCCAACAGCAACAATAGCACAATCCAACAGTAACATATGTACATCCTTGTAGTCCTGGCCAGCCCCTGGCTCAGCACTATCCAGTGGGAACCAACGATGGTTCACCACAATCTGTAAAAGTTGGTGAGAGTTGCAGCAGGCAAGCTGAATTTTCTTACCCTCGTGAGAAAGTAGTGCTGTTGATGGACTTTCTTAACCATAACGTCGGCATGGAGGGACCAGTATCATAAGGCTACATCTTGGGCGAGATGGTAATTTTCATATTTTAACCCTCCTCCCATCTCTTTCATGCTAGCCTCTTGAGCCTTTTCATTTAAATCTATTTGCAGAAATGTTTGTGAAGAAGCTTTTGTGTATGAAAGAATGATTAATCTTGTATGGCAGTCCCTCTCGCATCATTGTTTTCAGATTATCAATTTTCTCACTGCCTCCCAGAGCTGAGTTGGACTTTCTTAGGATTTGCGTTTGGGATTTGCTTCTGTTGGTTCTGTAGAGATTTATCCAAATTGCATCCGATCAGTCACCAGAAAATATCCTGAGTGTGGAGCACTGAAGGGGGAAGGATAATACCTTATTCCTTCAAACTACAAATGTCACCTCATCACAAAGTGAGACTCGCATGGGATTTTAGCTGCAGGGGGATCATTTGGGTAGAGAGGTGGCTTGGCCTCTTTTTAAACATCAAATGCTATGCCTCATGAGGATGCAAGAATATAAAATTATGCTGATAATTCACACTTGGGGTGTTTTCCTATGTTTAAAAAGGCATGTTGTTGCATTTCATTTGGGCAAAGATGTAATCCCCACCCCTCTGCAGTTCTGGTCGCCACATTATCGGAAGAATGTGATTGCAGGGGGTGCAGAGGAGATCCACCAGGATGCTCCTGGGATAGAACATTTAAGTTATGAAGAGTGGTTGAGTAGGCTTGGGTTGTTTTTGGTGGAACAGAGAAGACTGAGGGGGCAAGCTGATTGAGATGTACAAGATTGAGACATCGAGTGGATAAGGAGCAGTTGAAGTTGAAGGGTCAGTCACGAGGGGACATAGGTTCAAGGTGAGGGGCAGGAGGTTTAGGGGGGGAATGAGAGGAAAAACTTTTTTACCCAGAGGATGGTGATGGTCTGGAATGTGTTGACTTGGAGGGTGATAGTGTGCGTTGCCTCACATCCTTTATAAAGTATCTGGATGAGCACTTGGCACATCATAACATTCAGGGCTATGGGCCAAGAGCTGGCAGATGAGATTAGGTGGGAGTTCAGGTGTTTCTAATGTCAGTGCAGACTCGATGGGCTGAAAGGCCTCTTCTGCGTTGTATGATTCTTTAAAAAGGTTGTTTCCATTGAGTGAGTCTCCCAGCAGTCTGTACTGGGGCCTCCGCTTCTCACCATGTACATTCGTAACTTGGATGAAAGAATAGGATTGTATATTCGAGTTTACTAGTAATGCAAAGATAGACACAGTAGGTTGTATGGAAGTATGCTTAAAGTTACAAAAGGACATAGGCTTTGGTACAGGGAGTTCAATGTGGGCAAGTACACTGATATCCACTTCAAAGCCAAGAAAAACAAAACATTTTTCATTGAGAGACACAGTGCACAAGAAGGATTTGGGTGTCTGTGTACATCCCTAAAAGCTGCTGTCAAGGCACAGAATGTAATCCAAGAGGCTAATGGGTTATTGGCCTCTATCTAAAGTTATTTTGATTACAAAAATGAGGAAATGATGTTTCAGTTCTGTAGATCTTTGGTGAGGCTGCATCCAACCCTCGCCTCCAACAATAACGCTGAGGAGCTCACAGACTACTTTGTTAACCATCTATTCCTTTCTCACTTTCTTTAGCTTCCCCTTAAATGCATCTATACTACTTGTTTCGACAAGTAGATAAGACAAAAAAAAAGGGCGGCATGGACAAGTTGGGCCGAAGGGCCTGTTTCCATGCTGTAAACCTCTATGACCACTCCGTGGTAGCCAGTTCCACATTCTCACCATTCTTTGGATGAAGAGGTTTCTGCTGAGTTCGCATTTGATTTATTATTGTCCCATGTATTAGTATACAATGAAAAGTATTGTTTTTTGCATGCTATACAGACAGAGCATACCGTAAATAGGGAAGTAAAGGAGAGAGTGCAGAATGTAGTGTTATGGTTATTGGGTTTCTTGGTGACTATCTTATAGCAATGGCCTCCAGTTACGCTCTTCCGTTGTGCTGTACTGCATTCAGTTGTGGGTATATAGAACCCCAGGTAAATAAGCATTTGACCCAACGGGTTTATGCTGGTGTTTGTTTCATGTGAGTCTCCTCTCCACCCCCAACAACTTTATCTAACGCCATCCTCATATCCCTCATGTTTAGTCAGTTATTGCCTCACCTCCTTGTGTTTCTGAAGTCACCAATCTCAACAATCTCTGTACAGAGAGGATTTTCCAGAGTTCTTTATTGGAATTATTCCAACAATATTGTACTAGTTCTGGTCATCTCACAAGTGAAAATATCTTTGATATCTATTCTTTTGAACCCTTTTATAATCTTTAAATATTTTTATTAGGTCACCCCTCACCTTCCTTCCTGGAGAAAATGGCCCCAAATTTTTGAGTGTTTTCTGATTGGTATAACCCCTCAGTTCTGATATCATTCGAGTAAATCCTTTTCACATTGTCATTGCCTCTATGACCTTCCTTCATAAAATGGAGATGAGATATGTTTATAGTGGTTTAGAATTACAGAGCCTCTGCAATCAAGGAGGAAGGTATTCGGCCCATCAAGCCTGCACTGACGACAATCCCACCCAGACCCTATCCCTGTAACCTGACACTAAGGGGCAATTTAGCATGGCCAACTCGCCTAACTCGCTCATCTTTGGAGGAAACCGGAGTACCCAGGTTTGATTCCCGCCTTGGGTGACTGTCTGTGTGGAGTTTGCAAGCTCTCCCTGTGTCTGCGTGGATTTCATCCAGGTGCTCCGGCTTCCTCCCACAGCCCAAAGATGGGCACAGTAAGAAGTCTCCCAACACTAAGTTAAAGTCCAACAGGTTTATTTGGAATCATGAGCTTTCAGAGCGCTGCTCCCTCATCAGGTGAGTGAATGTAGAAGGATGATGAAGGAGCAACACTCCGAAAGCTCGTGATTCCAAATAAAGCTATTGGATTTTAACCAGAAGAGAAAATGCTGGAAAATCTCAGCAGGTCTGGCAGCATCTGTAAGGAGAGAAAAGAGCTGACGTTTCGAGTCCAGGTGACCCTTTGTCAAAGCTGTTGGACTTTAACCTGGTGCTGTGAGACTTCTTACTGTGCCCACCCCAGTCCAATGCCGGCATCTCCACATCAGTTCAAAGATGTACAGGGTAAGTGGATTGGCCATGCTAAATTGACCCTTAGTGTTCAAAGATGTGTAGGTTTGGGGGATTAGCCATGGGAAATGTGAAGGGTTACGGGGATAAGGTGGGGGGAGGCTGGGAGGGCCTGGGGAAGATACTCTGTCAAAGAGTTGGTGCCGAATGACCTCTTCTGCAGTGTAAGGATTCCATGATTCAGCGTGGCTCAGATATTTGCAAAGTTTATAGACGGAAAATGATTGAATAGGAGATGTACAATATTACATTTTAAAAACAAAATGTCTCCTGCAGAAATGTTCTGAATCTAATCCTTCAAGGACCAGTGGTGGGGGAAACTGCTTCAGTATTTGTCTTCACTGACTTGTTTGCTGTGTAATTACAGGTGTGTATTTACAGCTACAATGGTTGGCATGTTAGAAACTGTATAAGCAACTTTTACGAGCAGCAATGATTTTAGGCTGCCAGAAATAGTATATAAAATGTGCGTTTATTTTTTTTGCTTACCTGCTGTTTAAAATCACATCCTTCAGGTAATTGTCTACCTCTTGCCCCAGCAGTAGATTTTGCCACGGCTTACACTATTGATTCATAACCTGAGCCACATGGCTGGTTGTTTTCGCGTGCCCAGCTGAAAACCATTTGTTTGCCAAGGAGTCTGGTACACTTGGGTGAATGATACCCATAGCATCTGGGCATGCTGGCATCTGGCAGCCTGCTTGGAATCTGGGGGAGATGCAATATGGCACAAAGCTTGCTCATTACTGTGGGATTAAATAATGGTAAGATTACTGGCTTCAGCGGATAATTATAGAGTCTCTGCAAAAATCTTGACATCAGGGAGATATTTTAAAAGCACCAGTAATGCAGTTTTTTTTTTGAAAGCCGAGGGCTGGGTCTTTTTGAGCTGGAATTTTAAAAATATCCTTTCGTGGGATGTGAGCATCGCTGATGGGGCCAGCACTCACTCCTCACTGCTCTTGAGAAGGTGAGTTGCTTTCTTGAAGACTGAATTCTATTCAGTACGTGTAAGTTTTTAAATTCTAAAAGTTCAATTTCATGTGGGAATATTTTCTTGAGCTAGTAAATACTCTATTAAAACTTCCGAAACATTCTATATATATTATATACACACACGCACAGACCCACGCACATTGCAAAACCTGTCGGGGGGGTCGTGTGTAGTGTTCCATCAGAGAAGCTCAATCGAGAGGTCAGAGATGAGTTTAAAAATGATTGAAATGTGGAGGAAATTTAGAAAATTGTGGCTAGGAAGGCGTGGAAGGAAAGGTCAGAGTGTCTACTCCTCATTGCCCACTGACCCATGAGGGCTGGGTGGCAGTGTTGAGGTCTGCTTGATTTTGATGAAATATCCATTTGTTGGTACTTGCTAACAAAAATCAGACCTGCAGGATGTACACTGAGGTGTTGGCATGCGTGGATCTATACCTCAGCATTACTGAGTCCTTGTCTTCAGGGAGGTTGAGAGATCAGAGTAGAATACAATAGAATCCCTACAGTGCAGAAGGAAGCCATTCAGCCCATCGAGCCTGCACTGACAACAATCCCACTCGAACCGCAACCCCGCGTATTTACCCAGCTAATCCCTTGACACCATGGGGCAACCAAGCCTGCACATCTTTGGATGGATGGAAACCAGCCTCCCATCCATTGACTCTGTCTACACTTCCTGCTACCTCGGCAAAGCAGCCAGCATAATTAAGGACCGCACACACTCTGGACATTCTCTCTTCCACTTTCTTTCATCGGGGAAAAAGACACAAAAGTCTGAGATCATGTACCAACCGACTCAAGAACAGCTTCTTCCCTGTTGCCATCAGACTGTTGAATGGACCTACCTTGCATTAAGTTGATCTTACTCTACTGTCTAGCTATGACAGTCACACAACATTCTGCACACACTTGTTTCCTTCTCTATGAACGGTATGCTTTGTATAGCGCGCAAGAAACAATGCACTTCACTGTATGCTAATACATGTGACAAATCAAATCAAATTTGGAATGTGGGAGGAAAACAATGCAGTCACGGGGAGAACCTACAAACTCCACACAGACAGTCACCCGAGGCAGGAATCGAGCCCGGGTCCCTGGCACTGAGAGGCAGCAGTGCTCGCCACCATGCCACCTTAAAGTAGTGGTGTTTAACTCTTGATTTTGACAACTGAACCCATTCTGTTTCCATTGTGTTTTAATCAATATCTGCTGGTTTTACAAATGTGAGAGTCCCTCCATCTGGTAAAGTAATGTTTGAAACCCCTTCTTGGTGCTCTCAAGTGGCGAGCTTTGCATAATTTTAGAATGTACACAAGAAATGCTAGAATCTTGGAATCCAGACGAGGGAGCAATTTTAGTTCCAGTCAAAAAGTTGAACAGGGCAGCTAGTAACTAAACCCAGACAACCACTGCAGGAGAGCCTTGACCTGTCACCTTGGAATCAGACTTTGCTGTATTCATGTGTAGTTCCTCCGCCAGTATAATGTAACTTTCTGGTAATGGGTACCTGGAATTGACCCTTAAGACATCACCAGTAATACCAGCTCGTGACTTGCAGGTCTGATCTTCGTTAGCGAGTGAGTACCAGCAAATGCTTGAGAAATCCTGGGGTCGTGAGAGCATCAAGCATTCAATTCTAATTCTCAAAATGACTTCCATTTGGGCTTCACAGCACATTTCTGGCATCCCAAGCACCAGACTGGATACCAGTCATTCCTGCGTTGTATTGACTTGTGCATCTGAAAATCCATAATGCCTGTCACTTGCTTCTGCAGGATTACAACTTTTGAGTGAACTCCAAACGTTTTGGGTGAGCAGAATGACTTGTGGACCAGATTAACCCTGGCTTTGTGCTGTTAATGTTTAACAGAAGCTCTGGGTGATTCGTGCAAAATGGATTGCAAGGCAGACTTTCCTTCAAGTTGTGTTTCTTGGTTCTAAGTCTGTCTTTAGCTATGTCGAGAGATTTCTGTTGCTGCTCCCTGGGTGTTCCTGGCAAAGCGCTACCTAGTCATCAGCTTGACAAGTTATAAATTTCAATACTTCATGGCTGTGTTGGCAGGAGGCTCAGCTTGGTGTGTTGTAGGTCCTGGAGGCCAGCTTGGAGCAGGTGAGTTTTTTAAGGTTTAATATTGCTTTGGTTCGTTGCTAAGCTCATTGGAGGCAATCAGCCATATGTTAGCAGTGGTGTAGCACTGTGCCTGCTATAGATTGAAAGAAACTATTCATTGAGGTAAAGCTTATTTATGCTAAGTACTGGGAATGAAAGAGCTCTAGCATTTGATTAGTGTTTTCAGTGATCCACCCAGAGGTATGTAAGTGAACTCTGCATTTGAAACCACGTTTATAGGGTGGTGGCAGTGACAGAGGTAAGTAACCAAAAATACAAAGCACTGAACTGGAAACCTAAAGGTTCATTAGGGGTTGCAATAGAAGTGGCACAATGGTTAGCACTGCTGCCTCACAGCTCCAGGGTACCAGGTTCAATTCTGGCCTCGGGTCACTGTCTGTGTGGAGTTGGCACATTCTCCCCATGTCTGTGTGGGTTTCCTCCGGGTGCTCCGGTTTCCTCCCACGGACCAAAGATGTGCGGGTTAGATTCATTGGCCATGCCAAATTGACCCTAGTGTCGGGGATTTGTAGGGTAAATATGTGCTGTTGCGGGAATGGGGCCTGTTTGGGATTGTGGTTGGTACAGACTCAATAGGCCGAATGGCTCCTTCTGTACTGTAGGGATTCTGAGGTTTAACAGTTCAAATCAACTAGTATTGCATATGTTGGGTAGTAATCTCCACCATTATGATTCATTGAAACCCTACAGTAACTTTGTTTCAATTAAGTGGATAAATGAGAGTATTTGATGTCATGCAAATGCGGTGAGTTGGTTCATTCGAAATAAATGAATATGTAACTTGCCCTCTGAATCTACACCCTGTACCACCTAGAATAGCAAGGGTGGCATGGTGGCACAGTCGTTAGCACTGCTCCCTGAGCCATGGACCCAGGTTCAATTCCGGCCTCGGGTCACTGTCTGTATAGAGTTTCCCACGTTCTCTGTGTCTGCATGGATTCCCTTCGGGTGCTTTGGTCTCCTCCCACACTCCAAAGATGTGCGGGTTAGGTAGATTGGCCATGCTAAATTGTCCCTTTAGTGTCAAGGGGACTAGCAGGGTAAATACGTGGGGTTACGGGGATAGGGCCTGAATGGGAACAAGGCTGCGCCGACAACAATCCCACCCAGGCCCTTTACCTTTAACCCCACCCTGCTAATCCCCCTGACACCAAGGGGCAATTTTACCATGGTCAATCAACCTAACCTACACATCCTTGGAGTGTGGGAGTGTCAGGGGATTAGCATGGCTAATACATGGGGTTGCAGGAATAGGGCTTGGGTGGGATTGTTGTTGGTGCAGACTCGATGGGCCAAATGGCCGCCTCCTGCACTGTAGGGATTCTATGATGTCTGTCGCTTGCACTCTATCGAAGACCTTTACCCAGGAAAAATAGCATGCCAACTGGCATACATCAGACAGCCTATAATAACCTTTGATCTTGGAAGCTACTGTGTTATTACAAGTCCTTGGCTACACAAAGCAGTTCAGTAGTCTCTGTCCAACATAATCAGGGGCAACCTTCTTGGCACCACTTATAATTGAATGATTGCAGAGCATGCAACTTCTGCTTAGTCCCACAGACTGGCAGACATCAACGTGGACACACACGCAAACATTAAATAAAGACATCGCAAACACATCATCTCCTTCACAATAAAAGAGTAATTTAACATTCCCCTGCAACTGCCAACCATGAGGCATGCCATTACGGTTGAGTCTTTGACTAATCAAATTCCAAAAAAGAATAATGATGCACAGGTGAATCAAGTGGAAACAATGATGGAGTTTTCTGGCCATTCCCACCAGGATCTTCCGGTCTCGTCGGCACCGCACCACGGGTTTCCCGACTGCAGGGCGTGCGTAAAATGGGAAACCCCCATTGACAACGGTGAGAACAGAAGATCGCGCCAATGGCTGCCACAAAACGCTGGGCGGGAGGTGTGGAAAATCTCACCCAATATATAGTGCAATATTTAAATCTGACAGTGAATTTTGTAAACATTCATACTCTTCTCATTTAAGTTTTCTTTTCCTATCTGTGTCTTGGGTTTGAACCCGACATCAGCAGCTGAGGTGGAGGAGCAGCTGCTGAATGTGATGCCTGTGCCTTCTGGAGGCCCAGGGCCTTTGGGGCTTTGTCCTGCTGTTGAGTGTCTCTCATTGGAGGAGGGACAGACTCCTGAGCCACACCTGCTGGAGCCAACAGGGTCATTGGCATAGGAGAAGGTGAGAGACCGCTCACTCAGGTGGTGACCTGAGAGGTAACCCCCTGGGGTGGCTAGCATAAGTTTCTCCTCCGTCTTGGTGCTGTGATGTTTGCATCATACACTTTAAAGAGAGCCACGTGAAAAAATGGGCACTGTACCGTCACAAAATACATTCTGGAAAGTCGGATGACTGCTTTGTGGTTTCTGAGCAGACAGTCAAAAATGTTCTGGGAAGTTACTTGAAAATGCCAATAGCTTTGTAACAGACAAAGTTATTTGTACTTGTGGCTATTAGGAATAAGTTTAAGCGTTAAGTTTAACTTAAGTTCCATTCTTTATTTGTGGGTTCAAAGGTGAAATGTGAGTGGCAATGTCAGGTTTGGAGCTTTTTGTATACCTGCACTGTGAATGAGGTTTTACAGTTTGTATTTTATTTATTAGTATCACGAGTATTACATTGCACTGAAATTAAGGTGAAAATCCCCCAGTTGCCACACTCTGGCACCTGTTTGGGTACGCTGAGGGAGAATTTAGCATGGCCAATGCACCTAACCAGTATGTCTTTTGGACCTTGGAAGGAAACCAGAGCACCCGAAGGAAACCCACGCCGACATGGGGAGAATGTGCATATTCCACACAAACAGTGCCACAAACCGGGAATTGAACCCAGGTACCTGGCATTGAGAGCCAACAATGCTAACCACTGTTACCGTGCTGCCCCAAGCTCTTGAGCAGAAGTTAAAGCAAATACAAGGGTTTTTTAAAAAATGACCATGGCCTAGCAACAGAGGAGCCACAGGGCAACAGAGCAGTTTTTAGTCCAGTTGGTGATTATGCTCTTAAGGTGAAGGAAGCAGTTTAAATCTCTAATTGGACAGCAGATTGCTGAGGAAAATAAATGTCTTAAATGAGTTGTTTTCAAGTTAAAGTAACAGTGAATGTCACCTAAGTTCTGGATCTCGAGGAGATACCAAGCGGTCTACAGGGAGAGGGAATTGCTGGGAGCAGGTCCTGAAAGAAAGAGGTCCCAAGAAGACTCAAGTTTAAGTCGAAGGAAACGAACAGGAACCTGGAAAAGGATCTCTCAAGAGTGAGGAGCAGAGGAAGGGTCTATGTTTAAAGAGAGGAAGCTGCTGGAAGAAGGCTTGGAACAAAGTGTGCTTGTGAGAAGCCAGAAGATCTGAGGCGACAGCCAAAGGTGGGTGACTTCTTACTTTGGGTCTGTGAAGCAGTGGTGTTCTGTTGGTATGGCTGAATACCTGAGAGATGTGTGGAAGGCAAAGCTTGAATACATGTTCCTCTCCCCTGGATCATCACATCAGAAGAAGAGACTGAAACCCTGGAGATGGATCTTTGTTGAAGATGTCCAAGTGAAAGTGTAGGATGTTCTAAGGTGAGTTCTTCAAGAGTGAAGATTAGAACCCAAGTTAAAATACACCATTTCTGCGAGACCAGTAGGCTGACAGTATGACGAGCATCTGAGGGGAGCTGATCCATAGAAATAGCTTTGGGCAGAATCTTATCACTCAGTTCAGAATGTGGTGTATCTAACCACAGGTCGTTGATTGATTTACATGATGTGTAGCATTACAGTATAAGATGGATTTTGTAACGTGTCAGCTTTATGAATCTATTTATCTCTAAAGGTATAGTTGTGGGTGAAACAGTATTGTAATATAATTCATCGTTTCTTGTTTTTCATTCTTTTGTTGGAACATTCATCCGCAGCTCCATAACTCTGTTCAGGAGCTGTCCTGCATGTTTCTAAACATAAAATAAAGTTAGGATCTATAAAACCAGGAATCCAACCTGTTCAGCAGTAAAATCAGCTGAGATCATGACAGCTTTCCCACGTGCAAATTGACAACCTCTCACCGTTTCGATGGAAGAGATGTAAATGACATTGGCTACCAGATCCCATTCCAAAAACATCCCAGGTATAAGACTTTATCTGACATTACATCTTCATGGGACTATCAGTCATCAATTGTGTATCAATCAAATGTGCACTAGCCCATTATGTGGACAATGGAATGCATCGATGCAGCCATTGCATGACTAAAACTGGCTGGAGAGGGGGATCAATAGTTTATGAATTAATAAGGGAGCCAGCAAGGCAGACTGGGCCTGGCAGCACAGGGAGATCAGACCCCGCAAAGGAGGAAAGAACCTAGCTCTAAACGATGGTCATCTCCGGTAATGAAAGGGGCCAATTTGTATTACCCTGAAGATTATATTTTTTCACTCCAGGAACCTGGCCTCAATTTTGCCTGGAAAAGCCAGAAACCCCCCACCCCCCAATTATCTTCAAAGAACCAAGAGCAGATCCCATGTCCGGAATTTTACCGGCACGCCCACCCTGGAATCGGGCCGGGCGAGGCTCGCAGAACGGAATTCTCCGTTGACCTCGGGCAGGATTTTGAGCCTCGCCACTTGCCCACTTCCAGCTCTGCCATCTTCTATTCTGCCCCAGACTTCCTGATGCAGCAGTCATCATGCACAGTCAATGATTGTCAGTGAGCTTCCTCACTCAAATGCTTATCGATTGCCAAAGAAAACTTGGAAGAATGGGATGGTGCAACAGAGAAAATGTGTACGCGCATCGGCTAATTGAAATACAGGCAGCAATGGCACTAGGGAGCAGTCTAAAAGCTACATAAGCCATGCATCCTTAATTGAGCTTCATAAACTTTTTATTGCTTTTTCCACTTGCTATGTGTGCTTATTTAAGAACTCTGTCAGATAGGATTCTTGAAAAATATCTGAAAAACTTTTAAATGTTAGAACTGTACATAGTGTGAATGTTGGCAGATTTAATGTAAGGGATTGTTTGCAATTTTTTTGCTTTTTGAGGTCTTGGAATTAACAATCTTGGGCTATTTGTGTCACATGCTCCACTTTGTTGCGTTTGTTCTGAATTTTTGTTTCCATAGTTGCGTTATGATTTGCTTTGACTCATCCTGACATTGCTTGTCTGTTTGTTTGTATTTTACTCACTTATGGATCATTGACTTGCCCAAATCTTGCTTCTATTTAAAGCGCACTGGGGTTAGGGGAAGGCTATTGTACGAAGAGACTTAATTTAAAAATGTTCCATGTGCTTCCAGTCTCACGGCATGTTTTTTAATAAAAGAAAGGGAAACCTCTCTCTCTCTCTCTCTCTCTCTCTGTCTGCCCTTAACTTAATGGGCAAATTCTTTACTACTCCAGCAGCCTGTTCCCTCTGATTCGCCCGCCCCGTGATAACTTAAACTGGGGAGCTCCATGTAAACGGCTCCCCGTACTTCCCCAGTTCCACAATGACTGCAAGGGATGGCAGGCAAGAAGGTAGCACCACACCTTTTGGAGGGGTCCTCACCAGGATGCTGGATGGAGTGGAGCAGAGCCGGGACACACTCTACCCCCACTCCAGGAGCCAGTCTTCCAGCAGGGTCACTATCCCTGCCTGGGATGCAGTGGCAGCACTGGTCAGTGCAAGCGCACTCCAGAAGAGGACTGGGCAGCAATGTCAGAAGAAGATGAATGATCATCTTCGCTCAGCCAGGGGAAGTGAACCATCCCCAGTCTCGCACACCCGCAACCATTTGGCCTTTGCCAAAACCAGGTCCCCCACCCCCCCACAATCACCATGTTCCCCCAGTAGCTGCTATGCTCCTTACACTCCAGCTCCCACCCAAGTCCCACGCCTGCCACAACTCATCACCATCTTAAATGTCAACACTCCAATCTGCGCTCTCCCTATCCATGTCATTGCAGAACAAACTCAACCACAACTGGCATTAGTGAGCACAGCCAGCTGGAGTCATGCCCAAGCTGAGAACCCTCCCACATTTTGAAGAGCGAGTCCTCCAGCTGGCCAGGGAGGGGGAAGAGCTTGTCTGCGCTGCTGGTGAAGTGGGGACAGCAGAGAAATGTGAGAATCCGCAACACGTGGTGTCATTCCTCAAGTCTCAATGAGTAATCAGTGCTCCCTCCGTATTCCCTCGAATGCACTGATGCCATGTCCCTTCTCTTGCAGGCTGACCACCAGAACAGGCCGCACCATCCTCTTGCCCCCTGGACCCACCAGACTCCAGCAATTCAGAGGGGGCTTCTCCAATCCCACCATTAAAGAGGCGTCACAGCTGCCACCCGCACCCGGCACCAGCGCAGATACTCACACCTCAGTGGGTTCAATAAGTAGGCCGGCTTCTGGGTCACTCACTGAAGATCTGCAGTAGGTGAAGGCAGGGATGTCCCAGGGAACTGGCACCTGGACGGATGCTGGAGGTCAAGATTCTGCTGAGTTCCTTGCTGATGATGTGCGCCTGGGATCGGCTATCCCACAGCTTCTGGAGCTGCAAAGGCAGAGTCGCGAGTACCAGGAAGGGATAACAGCAGCCCTCAGAGTGCAAGGCTGATTGGAGGAGTCCCATCGCCTTCTATCCAAGGAGATGCTGCTGTCCCTGCAGCGCAGAGGTCGACACTGCGAGGGTGGCATCGGCAGCTGAGACCTTGATGCAGAACTTGCATGGTGCAAGACTTCAACTGCATGGTGCAGGCACAGGTGGGAATGTACAAACATCAGTGCCAGGGTATGGCGGGGCTTCTGGATCTCTCTCTATCCGCTCCTCCATCCCGTGGAAGAGCACAGGACTCCCTGAGAACACAGAAGGAAGAGTATCGGCAGGAGTACAGTCTGGGGTCCTCCAGCAGGGAACCTTGGGCCCATCTGACAGCCCCCTCCCTGTCAGTGGCACAACTCCAACCCCTGACACCGATGGCAGCAGTCAAACATCCGTGCTGCCCAAAAGCAGGCCTGGACCATCAAAGTCCTGGCCCCCCTGGGGATGCCTGCCAAGGTCATCTCGGGCGAAAGGGTGTGGAAGTCAGCAGGCCACCTCCACCTCAGCTGTGGATCCTAGGGATATACCTGGATGTAGTGGGAGGATCAGGAGGATTAAGAAACCGTAGGCGCTTAGTGGGCATGGGTGAATACAACCACTAGTGTAGATGGTTCACCATTTTGTTTTAAATGTTTGGCAATAAATGTCATGACATTCACCCACAGAGCCTCCATCCTGTCTGTTCATGCCACCAAGCGTGGGGGAACCACCACACTCACCCGGCACCTCATCCCTGTGGAGTGTGAGAATGGCAATTCTATATCGCTCCCACAAAGGAAGGACACCTTCTGCAGCGAAATGGACAGGGACAGGAACCCAGGCAGGAGGAGACAAGAAGCACTGCCTGCATACCAGCCTTCACAATTCTGTTAAAGCAAGCGGCTCCCTGGCATGAAGGATAGAGAAGGCCTGCAAGAGAACCCTCCTAACCCCTCGACCAGAAATATCTATTCTGGGACCCTTGGCCCCGAGTTGAACTTATCTGTGTTTCCTGAGACGTCTCCAGTGCCCTCTGAGCAGTGCACACCACGGAGGGGGGGCCAGGGTCACACTTGTGCAGAGCGTGTGACATTACGCCGGTGCCCACTGAGTATCTGGTGAGGGTGGAAGTCCCAGAGAGAGCACTCACTAATGTATTAAAATGAGCTTTCTATGGCCCCACATTGTGTTTCATGCCATTCCTCAGGTGAGGGGGCGGGAAGATTGGAACTCGGAAACTTGCTGGCGCAAATTGTACACACTGGATTTTGTGTGTGCCGCCATTCCTGCAGACAGGGAGTGCAAGCTCAAAATCACCGCCTTTTAATGTGAGGAGCACTTTAGATTAAGCTTTGTTTTTAAGATGTGTGCTCAGCAGTTGCAGTTTGTACCAGATTAATGGTGTATATGTCCCTTCCTTCCTATGTTGTATTTGAGATGCTTTTGTTTCAGAACATGACATTTGGTTTTCATTTTGTGAATACATACCAAATTCCAGTATGATGGACAAAGGGGTGAATTCAATGTGGAACATAGTTCATTGGATTTATTTATTTTTATTAGAGAGCTTTGCCACAAATAAATCACTTTGGTGATTGCTCTGCCTTGCTAGTTGAGCAGATGCAGCAATGCAAAATCCTCCATGGTTTGAGTCCTATTTATTAATCACGGCTGAACTGTAGACTATTTTGGGAGAGGTGCCACCTTGGGTGACTGTATTTAACCTAATTCCTTTTAAAGATTTTGGTGAGCTGATATATTTGAGTTTTATGAATTGATATAATTGACCACCCAGAATATGAAAAGTTAATGGATCTACATGAGACAAAACTTCTCGGTAACCTGACTCTCCATTGCCACTCGTGTTCCAATAAAATGTTGAAATGAGTCTCATTTTGGTTACTGTTCTCGGGAAAGCAGGGAACCCTTAGGACGGTGGTTTTTAGATATTTCTTTTGCGGAACACTTACAAACATTCAACCTGTTGAAAGGCAGCCTTAGTTACTAGGGTTGTAACCAAATCTTCCCAACTCCAGTCACAAGCCATTCTTTAAGTGAAAGTCAATAATATGTCTCCTTACTCTCTTTCCTCTGCTTCATGTACTCTGCAAATCTGATAAGACTAGTTTGTATTTTAATCCCTATTTATTATCTGGAAGTTGAGGAAGCCTTTACTTTGTTCTGTTTGTTGACTGAGCAGTATTAATCCTAGGCTTAGGCCTATCCCTGTTAGATGAGCTTTGTCTACATTCCAGACTCTCACTGTGGCAGGATGATCGATTGCAAGTTTACTGATAGCCTGAATATTTACAAGGAACCTTTTTACGTTCACGTTGAAAGATTTCAATGACTATTACAACTAATAAAATATCTGAAATCAGTCAGAGCTATAAATGCATAAAAGAGCGGTGTTCTTCAAATGTAAGCACTCGTAAAAAAAATTGCATTTAGTTTGTAATTTTTTTATTTGTGATGTGGGCGTTGTTGGCTAGGCCAATATTTATCGCGAATTGTCCTTGAGAAGGTGGCAGTGAGCTACCATGAACTGCTGCAGTCCCTGTGGTGTAGCTACACCCACAGTGATGGGGGGGAGCTAAGTCAGGATGGTGAGTGAGTTGGAGGGGAACCTCCACATGGTGGTGTTCCTGTGCATCTGCTGCCCTTGTCCTTCCAGATGGTAGCGATCATGGGTTTGGAAGGCGCCACCTATGGAGCCTTGGTGAGTTCCTGAAATGCGTCTTGCAGATGGTACACACTGCTGCCACTGTTTGTTAGTGGTGGAGGGAGCAAATATTTGTGGATGGGGTGCAATCAAACGGGCTCTTGTCCTGGATGGTGTTGACCTTGAGCGTTGTTGGAGCTGCACTCATCCAGGCAAGTGGAGTGTATTCCATCACACTCCTGACTTGTGCCTTGTGGTGTTGGGATGTTCGGCGGCACAATACTCCGAGCCTCTGACCTCCTCTTTGTATGGCTAGTCCAGTTGAGTTTCTGGTAAGTGGTGAGGGTCACTATTGTTAAAACCTGTTCTTCAGGATGGGTTTTTATGGAGTGAACAAAACTTCATGACATTGCAGGGCCATCAACTGCCTTTCTTCCACATGTTTTACAGCAGCTTTCATTGAACTTTCAGAACTTTTATAACCAAGTGATACACTTTTGGTGACTACATGATTGTTGTGTAGCTTTGAGGTGGAGATGCCAGCATTGGACTGGGGTGGGCACAGTAAAAAGTCTCTCAACACCAGGTTAAAGCTTGTGATTCCAAATAAACCTGGTTTTAACCTGGTGATGTGAGGCTTGTGTAGCTTGCAAGAGCAATAATGTGTTGCATGTGAAGCAATTATCAGTGTGACTGGAACATTTCAGCATTTAATGCAGTTGCTACATGTAATATATGTAACACGGTCATGGTTTTGCTTTTAGTGCTGATGTCCCTCTCCCCAACGCCAGTGCACAGCCATGGAAAGGTTAGGTCGGGAGTGGGCATGGCAAGCTTTTTTTGCATTAAGATTTCAGGGTGGGCAACTCTTTATTTAACTCACCGGTTAGTGTCGCATCCTCCATCTCTGGGTTTTTTCACTGACCAGCAGTCGTAAATCTCTTCACAGAAGATCAGTGGGCAAGGAGGGAATGGAGAAATTTGGTGCATATAGTGCCCAATTGGCAGGTTGCTCGGCCACTCACCCCAATGGATCTGGCCGCCCAATCTTCAGCACTGGTGATGGGTGAGATCAGGCAGGAGGAGAACAAAGAACCTGCTCTGGATACCATACATTGTGGTCTGTGCCAAACCATCAGTCAACTGCATGGTGGCATACTTCCATTTAATCCTGGCAAAAAAAAAGTTATCCCCCCCCCCCCCCCCAACCAAAGTCAAATCATGTGTCATTTTTATTCAAGTCACAAGTTAAAGAAAATGTGACTTGAGTCAGACTCCAGTCCGAGTAACTGGCTTAAGTTACAACTCCTATTGGTCACTCAATGAGAAACAATGTTATGAAAGACTTAATTTGCAACTATGGAAATAATGTTCATCAATATGTACCGAAATGTACTCCTTAACATCCACAAACCTCAGTTTATAACCTATGCCTAACGACAGGAGTAACAACTTTATTTCCCACCCAGAAATAGAACGGGGGGGGGGGGGGGAGGAAATAATACTGGAATGTATACTTTAAAATGGACACAGTAAGAAGTCTTGCAACAGCAGGTTAAAGTCTTTTAAAATGGGGAAATAATACCGGTCTGAACTATTTTTTTTCTTTCTAGAGACTGGTTTGATCCCACGCTACTGCTGTCAAACTGGGACAAGTTAGTGCCTTCATGACAAATGGTCTCCGGTAATGCTTTAACACCAAGCCAGTTTATTGCAGTTGGAACATGATGAAGTTTATATCAACAAGTTCCAGTTTGAAGCAAGACTCAATTCTTGGGGCCACACTAGATTTTCACAGATCTGGCTGGCATTTGTGGCTAAGAAGTGGTAACCAAGAACCTTTGCTGGAAGAGATGCAAATTTTGGTGCAACTCCTCCAGATTTTGCTTGCACGAGTTAAATTTCACCAGTGCTGTGTTTTCCCACTCGTCCTGCGGGAGAAGCAGTTTTGATGTTGAGGATAGTTCACAGTTTGGAATTTTATTTGACAATGTTAATTCAGGACGCATGCTGCACTATATGTAAAGGATTAAGGAATGCAGTTCAGAAGCTTCATTACATAACATCCACGTTTTAACAGTCCCTGCTGCCTTGCATCCCAATGCTATAGGTCCTTCCTGTTGTGATGTAGAATGAAGATAAGTTGGGTGTTGCTTGTGACCGTTCATGAAACGGTTACAATATTGAGATCTCATGCAAATCTGCCACCTGAGGTATTTTAATCTAGACATTGCTAATTTGAAAGAAAAACCTGGTCCCCAAAAGCAGCTGAGCATTTCTTTTTACATTGCACTCTGCAATCTGAAGTATAACAGATGCTCCAGCTGCTGAAGCAATAACGTTCAAGTGAAGAGGAGAAGGGGGAAGAAAAAACAATTACCTTGTCTTTCAAACCCTCGGTATTGGGAAGTGCAGTGGCCAATTGTACACTGCAGCACCTACAAACAGCAATGAGATAAATGAGCAGATAGTGGGTAATAAATGCATGCCAGGGCATTGATGTATATTCTCTACTTTAAATTGTGGAACTTTTTTTGTATCTTTAGCATTTTTAATAATGGTAATGATGTTTAAGTGGATGGACAACTATTGATGAAAGCTCTTGCATATTGCGTTACTACTTGCTGGTGTTTGACTATCTTTTAGCTCCAGAGTTCTATGTTTCTGAGTTTAGTTGATGACTAGCCATTCTTGTCTTGTAGTGCCTCCAAGGAGTTATACACTAAAGACCAAGAGAAAGCTATGCTTGCCAGTTAGTATTCGGCACCATGTGGGTGAATCTAAAATAGTTTTTGAATGGGACTACTCCCTTTTTATGAAAAAATTACATGCACATCCCAGAATACTTTTTTTTAAAAAAAACAAGATTAGTTCTATTTCATGTAGATTAGAGCCCAAGTTCTTCATTCCCACTGCAGATCAATGAGTTTGAATCCCAACTCTGGAGTCCTGCCCTCTTTTTGCATTGCTCATGTTGGGACTTGTGTTTTACCCTTAAGTAATGTTGCTAACTGATTAAATGTACTTCTGGAGGTTCTATCACATGACTTGCCTCCATGCTCCAGCCATTTTCTAGCCAAAACATCCATCCGTGTGACACACTGCCTTCTGATGCCAGCTGGAAAGTAAAAAGACTCTCTACCCAGTTTTTGGCCAGCCAAAAACAGCACCGCCCCCCCCCCCAACCACTACCACCACCATAAGAGATAAGAAAACAGCAAAAAAACGTATTTTAATGTCCTGATGATTTTTCTCCAGGGTTGCACCCAGCAGTGTCCTGAAGATTGACCCTCGATTTCTGGAGACTCCAGGCCAATCTTGGGCAGTTGGCAAACCAGCATTTTAAGTCATAATTAGCTCGCGCTGGTACTGAACTTTTAGAAGGCTGCGGGGAGATGAATATGGTAGTGACTATAACATGCTTGCTTTGAATTTTAAATGTCAAGCAGGATGCCTCTTAACTTGTGTTTGGAAACCATCTCCACAACCTCCCACGATGAAAATTTTGATACAACAATGCTGTATTGTAGTAGAATAGAATCTTGACAGTGCAGAAGGAAGCTATTTGGCCCATCAATTCTGCACTGGGTAGGATGCACTTTTGTCTGTGTCTCTCTCTCTCTCTCGCTCTCCACCCGAACCTATCCCCATAACCTTGCACATTTACCACAGCTGATACCCATAACCTACACACCATTGGACATGAAGGGACAATTTAGCATGGCCAATCCACCAAACCTGCTCATCTTTGGATTGTGGGAAAAACTGGAGCAGCCAGAAGAAACTCGTATAGAATCCCTACAGTACAGTAGAACAAAGAACAATACAGCACAGGAACAGGCCCTTCGGCCCTCCAAGCCCGTGCCGCTCCCTGGTACAAACTAGACCATTCTTTTGTATCCCTCCATTCCCACTCCGTTCATATGGCTGTCTAGATAAGTCTTAAACGTTCCCAGTGTGTCCGCCTCCACCACCTTGCCTGGCAGCACATTCCAGGCCCCCACCACCCTCTGTGTAAAATATGTCCTTCTGATATCTGTGTTAAACCTCCCCCCCCCCCCGCCCCCCCCTTTACCTTGAACCTATGACCCCTCGTGAATGTCACCACTGACCTGGGGAAAAGCTTCCCACCGTTCACCCTATCTATGCCTTTCATAATTTTATACACCTCTATTAGGTCACCCCTCATCCTCCGTCTTTCCAGGGAGAACAACCCCAGTTTACCCAATCTCTCCTCATAACTAAGCCCCTCCATACCAGGCAACATCCTGGTAAACCTCCTCTGTACTCTCTCCAAAGCCTCCACGTCCTTCTGGTAGTGTGGCGACCAGAACTGGGCGCAGTATTCCAAATGCGGCCGAACCAACGTTCTATACATCTGCAATATCAGACCCCAACTTTTATACTCTATGCCCCGTCCTATAAAGGCAAGCATGCCATATACCTTCTTCACCACCTTCTCCACCTGTGACGTCACCTTCAAGGATCTGTGGACTTGCACACCCAGGTCCCTCTACGTATCTACACCCATTATGGTTCTGCCATTTATCGTATAGCTCCTCCCTACGTTATTTCTACCAAAATGCATCACTTCGCATTTATCAGGATTGAACTCCATCTGCCATTTCTTTGCCCAAATTTCCAGCCTATCTATATCCTTCTGTAGCTTCTGACAATGCTCCTCACTATCTGCAAGTCCTGCCAATTTTGTGTCGTCCGCAAACTTACTGATCACCCCAGTTACACCACCTTCCAGATCATTTATATAAATCACAAACAGCAGAGGTCCCACATTTGGCCCATCACACCGACAATCCCCTCCCCCCCACCCCCGCCGAACTACACATCTTGGGACACTAAGGGGCAATTCAGCATGGCCATTCAACTTAACTCGCACATCTTTGGACGTTCTCCCCGTGTGGACACGGGGAGAATGTGCAAACTCCACGCAGACAGTCACCCAAGGTCGGAATCGAGCTCTGATCCCTGTGCCACCCTGTTGAGACTTGTTGAGCATTGAGACTCACAAGTATGCCAGTAATTCTCCTAATATTCCGAGGGATCCAGTTATTTAGATAGATGTTGTTACAAAAGTAAACCTGGCGAAGGACCAAATACACAGTGCTTATACATGGCATGGCACTTGTGCTTTCCAGATGAGTTCTTTTGGAGAGGGGTTTTGTTTGCTTGTGTGCCCTCTTGATCAGAGTTATGGAGGTATCAGCCTCCAGTGTAAACCACCTGATAGAAAAAGAGAATCACTTTTTTTTGTTCAAGGGAATCATGAAGTTCTGAAGTCACCTTTGGTGGTGAACCCTTTGAACTTTCCCTTTAAGCTCCCTGAAATGAATGCTGATTCTTTCAAAAACGGATGCTATAAACTGGAAGGAAACTTCTCCTAACATGGGACTCATTGGGTTTTCCTGATGATTCACATCAGCATCAGATTCCAACACGTACAAAAGGTTTACAAGATAGAAACACTTTCCATGTGCGTAATATTTATTGGTCTTTGGATTTTTTCGCTGAGGAAAGGGGAATTATATAACCGAGACAGCTGCTGCCATGCTGAGAATGTTCTAGATCTTTCTATCTGACACATACGCAAGCACCTGAAGAGCAAAGTGACCTTTGTGTCTTTAAGTTCTAACCTTCTATCATGGTGACAATATCTCTACCATCTGTAGGCTGCATCTGCTCTGTATTGGTGTACTAAAAGAAGCACGTCAAGTTACAAAGCCAGAGTAACCAAATTCTGTCATGCTAAGTGTAAATGTGTTAGAGCAGGTCCAATCTTTCTTTGTTAACGAGTGAAAAATTTAATCCTGGCAGTTTATTACATTTTAATTATTGAATCTAGTGCATGGTTTACTTTTTCCATTGTTCTAAAGTCTGAATATTGATCTCCACTCTGCTGTTAAACAGGGCCTCCGATGAAAGATATGGTGAGCTTTTACCTTGGCCCATGGGTCTGCCCAACATTGGCTCTGAGCAACTACACTTCAGAAGTACTTCTCAATTGGTTGTAAAGCATTTGGGGATGTCATGAAGTTGTGAAAAGTGCTAAATAAATGTTTTTTTTTGGCTCGTGTTAATTCTACAGATCAACAGTGCTTTGAGGTTGTGCGTATTGTAAATATGTAACGATGGTCATTAATCAATTAGTTCATGGGTCAGAATGTGCTTTAAATACTGCATTACATGTAACTTGCGTGATGTTTGCAAACTTTCATTTAAAATACTTTGGGCAGTGATCAATAAATCCATTTTCACAGGTTAAATATTGGTGAATGTATCTCACGGCTTGGGTTTTAGGAGTACTTCAACTTTTAATGTGTCACTCTCTCATCCCTTATGCAGTTGGGTGGTTGTTCTATCCATTTTACGAGAAGGGAGGTATGAAATATCGACAGGTCATCTTTTATGCTCAAGGCTCCTTTTGCAAAAATGGTGAGCATGCTAGGAAACATCACTGTGTTTACTTGAATATTAGTCTTCGAAAGGAAGCCTTAAATATGCAGATTAAGTGGCACAAACTCTGAAAATGTTAATACCTTAATTTCTGCCTGAAATGTCCACTCTAATGTGCATAATTGAGCAGCCCTGTCAGTTTCTAACACTACCTATAATTGCCTCTTGAAAGAGATCTTAAATGGATTAACATGTAATAAACTTTTCCATTTCAATCTGCTACCAAATCAGCTGTAACGAGGGAAAGAAATAAGGCCACCTGCTTTTGCCCTTTAGAGAAGGTTTTTTTTTCCATCTTAACTATGTGAGAGTTAATTTTTTACATGAATGTTGCTGGCAATTGCTGTCAAACTCTGATTCGATGTAACCCTCAAACTTTTAAGAAGCATTTAGATGAGCATGTGAACTGCCATAGCATACATGGCTGCAGACCAAGTGGTGAAAAGAAATTAGGATAAATAGGTGCCAGATGGCCAGCGCAGACGGGATGGGCTGAATGGCCCTTTCTTGTGTTGTAAAATTCTTTGACACAATGCCCAGCACTTCTTGTCTATCCTGAATTGCCCATGAGAAAGTGATAGTGAGCTGTTGTAATCCATGTGGTGCTGTTACCTTCACAGTGTTATTAAATTGAGAGTTTCAGAATTTTGACCTCGTCACTACATAGAAACAGCGATATACCTCCAGGTCAGGGTGATGTGTGACCTGGAAGATGTTGTGACCTCTGTCTACGCTGCTAATAATTTAAATGAAATTCAAACTCCTAATTATTAACTGAAAGAACTATGCCACAAATTTCACAAAATACTTACTGTACAAAATTTGAAAAAGCAAGTGCTATTTGTAATTAAGTTTTAAATTCCATTCTACTTTTGACTTGAGAATTCCTCCGATACAATTACAGAATTTTTGGGTTCATTTGCTTCTTCAAGGCGTGCCACAGCTCTCTGAAATTCTCTTTTGATTCTTCTCAATGTTCCAGGTATTCTCCAAGGTATGAGATTTTAGGATCCTTCCGTTAGCATTTGATTGGGTGTGATGATTGAAGGGCAACAGAGCAGAAGGGGATCACCTGACTTGAAGTCCAGTTGGGACTGCGGGGGGGGGGGTTGTGGGTAAGTGCTCTTTTGGGCAGATTTGTGGTCCCTTTAAGGGCAGCACAGCAGAAAAGGGTCAATTGGTTTGGGGGACCAAGTGGGACTTAACCACCCCAGGGGATGGAATCCTCTCTTGGGCAGAAGACACCCACGAGACGTGGAGCAGTCAGTGGGCTATTCTAGGGCAGCCATGAGGCTGCGAGCCTCTGTACAGTTTTCCTTATTAACGAATACCTTTTGTGTTCCTGACAAAGACTGAGTGCACATTCTGACACTGGAGGATCCTCCATCTCTCGAGACCTCACAGCTGTTGACTCCCCACCTGTTCTTGCTTGGTGAGTTCAAACATCAGAAAGCAGCCTTGCTATGATAGCCCTCTGCTGTGGTCCACATGCTACAACTCCTGGCAGATTCTTTTTCTGTCTCCTCCAAACTTCAGCTGCAACTAAGATGACTACCTGTTTGAGAGAAAACACCCAAATAAAAGGCAAAACAAAGGGGCATCTCTCTGCATCTATCACCATTGACATGCCTAGGATGTTCTAAACAGAATCTTTATCATTTTCCATCAAAATAACCCTTTGAGCCTGAGATTTACTAGGATAATAACTGTAATGAGGATATCTTCCACCTTATTACACTCACTGGTTCGGTTATCTACAATTTGTTTCCAGGCCTGCTTTGATCGGAGGAAACTATACGAACAATTGAAATCTCCCTGGTTCACACCCTCTTCAAAGCCTATTTAAGATGCTGTAAGACAAACTGTCTCCTCCTGGGAGCCATGATGTGGAGATGCCGGCGCTGGACTGGGGTAAACACAGTAAGAAGTTTAACAACACCAGGTTAAAGTCCAACAGGTTTATTTGGTAGCAAAAGCCACACAAGCTTTCGAGGCTCTGAGCCCCTTCTTCAGGTGAGTGGGAATTCTGTTCACAAACAGAACTTATAAAGACACAGACTCAATTTACATGAATAATGGTTGGAATGCGAATACTTACAACTAATCCAGTCTTTAAGAAACAAAACAATGGGAGTGGAGAGAGCATCAAGACAGGCTAAAAAGATGTGTATTGTCTCCAGACAAGACAGCCAGTGAAACTCTGCAGGTCCACGCAACTGTGGGAGTTACAAATAGTGTGACATAAACCCAATATCCCGGTTGAGGCCGTCCTTGTGTGTGCGGAACTTGGCTATCAGTTTCTGCTCAGCGACTCTGCGCTGTCGTGTGTCGCGAAGGCCGCCTTGGAGAACGCTTACCTGAATATCAGAGGCCGAATGCCCGTGACCGCTGAAGTGCTCCCCAACAGGAAGAGAACAGTCTTGCCTGGTGATTGTCGAGCGGTGTTCATTCATCCGTTGTCGCAGCGTCTGCATAGTTTCCCCAATGTACCATGCCTCGGGACATCCTTTCTTGCAGCGTATCAGGTAGACAACGTTGGCCGAGTTGCAAGAGTATGTACCGTGTACCTGGTGGATGGTGTTCTCACGTGAGATGATGGCATCTGTGTCGATGATCCGGCACGTCTTGCAGAGGTTGCTGTGGCAGGGTTGTGTGGTGTCTTGGTCACTGTTCTCCTGAAGGCTGGGTAGTTTGCTGCGGACAATGGTCTGTTTGAGGTTGTGCGGTTGTTTGAAGGCAAGAAGTGGGGGTGTGGGGATGGCCTTGGCGAGATGTTCGTCTTCATCAATGACATGTTGAAGGCTCCGGAGGAGATGCCGTAGCTTCTCCGCTCCGGGGAAGTACTGGACAACGAAGGGTACTCTGTCCACTCTGTCCAGAGTAGCCACTATAATCCTACATGTGAATATCCCTCGACCACCATCCCAGTAACACCATAGGAATTCCCCCTTTTGAGTTGTCATTATCCCAGCTCTGTTTGAATTTTCACTTTTTTATTGTTTAACCAGCTTCTCAGCCAGGTGTTTCCATTTAAAAATGTAATTTTCCCCATAACTAAAAGCTATCTTCAAAAACACATGAATTATGTAAAACCCAGCTATTTGCAGGAAGGGAGTGTGCCACTGGTGGTATTCCCATGCACCTACAGTCTTTGACATTTGAGGGGAGGACAGGAGGTCACGGATTTGGGAGGTGCCAAATTGCTGAAGTGCATCTTGGATCCAGCACAATAAAACTAAAGTAATGAGAGGATTGGGAATTCAATATCCCTTCCGATCTTTAGCAAGAATGAAGGAAATGGCATTTACCAAATAAAATTTGTTCAAACTACAAATTTGGAACCTAAATGGTGGAAGGAAGCAGGTGGACTGATGACTCTTCACCTTGTCCATCTTGCAATGAGTAAAGCTGTCAGTAGCATGTTTTGAAAGAGTTATGCTGTAAGTGTTTACATCCCCCTTTCTTCAACCGGTGGAATGGCTACCCAACCTTTCAACTCAAACTGAAATTGTAATGCACTTCATAGAATTCCTTGAGTGTAGAAGAGGCCATTTGGCCTATCGAGAGTGCACCAGCTCTCTGGCAGAGAATCTTACCTAGGCCCCCTCCCCTGCCCATAACCCCATGGTTAATACACCTAACCTGCACGTCTTTGGACTGTGGGAGGAAACCGGAGCACCCGGTGATTGCCCATGCAGACACTGGGAGAACGTGCAAACTCCACACAGATAGTGAACTAAGGCTGGAATTGAACCTGGGTCCCTGGTGCTGAGAGACAGCAGTGCTAACCACTGTGCCACCTTACTTTGTTGTTGTGCATCAAGAATTAGAAACGCAACGGTGGGGAAGCTAATGGATGAAGGAGGGAAAGAAAGTTGGGATTTTGGGTGCAATTCCACAAGAATTGGTTCTGAGAGTCTACAGTTCATTTCAAAATGCCGGCAGATTGGCTGTCTTCAGTTTTTTTTCCTTTCTGTTTTTAATTCTGATTTCAAGCTGCAGTTTCTTTTTTAAGAGTTGTGATGCATCAACAAAGCTTAAATTAGCAGAGCTTGCCCAGTGAAAAACGCTTAGCTTTCTTTATTGCTTTGAGTTCATTTAACCAAGGAAAAGTGTATGCTTGACGAGACAGGTTTTTGTCAGAAAGAAGCTGTGGTACTCCGCAGACTTTTTTCCCTTTGCAAAATTGAGAGTTTTAGCAAAATGTTTACCCATTCGGAATGTAGAAATCTCCCCTTCCCATGAGAGATCTGGGTTTGAAATTAGAAGGAGCAGCAATGTGCGTGTTGATGCAGGGTGGCACAGTGGTTAGCACTGCTGCCACTCAGCACCAGGGACCCCCCTCCCGGGTTCAGTTCCCGGCTTGGCTCCCTGTCTGTGCGGAGTCTGCATGCTTTCCCCATATCTCCTCTGGGAGCTTGATTTCCTCCCACAGTCTGAAAGACGTGCTGGTTAGGTGCATTGGCCATACTAAATTCTCCCTCCATATACCCGAAATAAGTGCCGGTGCGTGGCAAGTCAGGGTTTTCACAGTAACTACTTTTTAGGGTTAATGTAACAATAAACAAATATACTGTAATGACCTCTTTGAACAGCTTATGCATTCTAGGTAATGAAACCCAGGTAACTTGCTCATAAAATCTCTTTTCAGTCAGTCACAATATTAATGACTATAGAGTCAGAGGTTTACAGCATGGAAACAGGCCCTTCGGCCCAGCTTGTCCATGCCGCCCTTTTTTTTTAAACCCCTAAGCTAATCCCAAATGCCCGCATTTGGCCCATATCCCTCTATATCCATCTTACCCATGTAATTGTCCAAATGCGTTTTAAAGGACAAAATTGTACCCACCTCTACTACTACCTCTGGCAGCTTGTTCCAGACACACACCATCCTCTGTGTGAAAAAATTGCCCCTCTGGACACTTTTGTATCTCTCCCCCCTCGCCTTAAACCTATGCCCTCTAGTTTTAGACTCCCCTACCTTTGGGAAAAGATATTGACTATCTAGCTGATCTGTGCCCCTCATTATTTTATAGACCAAGAACAATGACTTGGAAATTTTAATGCAAGCAGTTGTATTCTTCAGCTACTTGTTAATAATCTGCCCTAAAAGCCTGTTTGTTTCATCTGCCTCAAGTAATTGTTCGCATCTGGTTGAACTGCAAAGAATATCAGTACACTGTTCTTTTTTTTGAAGATTTCATTGTAGCAAGCGCACAGTTTTGAACCGGAATTGCATTCCAGTTTCTAAGCAGTACTTGTAAGAATGCTCTTTTTAGTATTCTCCAGAAACGTACTCAAGATCTGTTTCTGCTTGTCACCAGTCTGACTGATCTTGCAATGGAAAATTTCCCTGTTCCGAGATGCAGGGCCCCTGTGTCCAGAACTACGTTTCCCCAGTGCCAGCATGGTTTCATCTGTGCACAGGAAACCAAAACTAGTTGCTTGCTTGAAAGATGAAATACAATTGCTTGGAAACCAGCCTTCTGGGGAAAGTGGGGGGGGTGGGGTTGGTGGGAGACAGAGAAATCTCTTCACATTTGTGACTTTATAGGAAATCCACCCACACCCAACCACACGGGTGCCTCCCAGTATCAGAGAGAGAGCTATTCATTAAACCGTCCAATGTTACCATTTCACAGATTGCAATCACTACTACTTGCATGGTGTGTTTTCCAGAACATGTGTTTAAATTCCTTGTGATGTATCATACTTAACCCAGTCATCAGCCTTTTCTAAGGGCTTTAATGCAACAATTATTGCCGTTGCTGATCCATTTTAGTCACTGTGGTTGCTTGAAGAAGATAGTTGGCTGCACTTCCAACTAAAGTGCAAGTTCTGCTTGCGTTGGGGGGAAAATCGTATCAAATCCGATAAAAGCTTGAACCATTGCAAGATGATGATCACTCATTTCAGCAGTTCCAAGCTCTTGTGCATGTTTGTCATAAAATAATGAACTTTTGAAGTTTGTTTCACAGGCTGTTGATCTAAAATAGGTGAGTGTCTTCATCGTTTGTAAAGGACTTGCTAACTGATAACCAAAGGTTTCATCGTAGCGCTCTGAAAACCATCTGTGAGCTTCAAGGTTGAGGCAAATTCAAAACGGCTAAATTGATCAGAGTATCATTTATTTTTGAGATGGTTAATTTTCTTTTTGGAAAATTTTGGAACTGAGGAGTGGTTAATTGGATATATGGTAAATTACTGGTGTATACCATGCAGTTTATATTACGATTACTTGACTGCTTAAATTGACTGCTGCATTTAATTCCATTGGATACTCTAACCCAGATTTGGTTGATGTTTCCAGTCTAGGTATGGTTGGATTGAGTAACTTGCTAAAGGCTTAACTCGAGCACTTCCATTTGAGTATAAAGTTTGCTATGAAAGCAATAGGTGCTTAAACAAGTGGGCATGTATTTCGTCTTCTAGATGATTTAGTCACTGGCTGAGGTTAATTGGATTCAAAGCTGCTAGTGTTATTACTGTTGGGAGAGATGGTCGGGATTTCCTTATCAGGACATTGGTCATCACCATTTTAATGCAGTGGCCTTTGTTGTGAATCATGCTGCTTGACCTGGTAATTGGTTGTTCATTTCAGTAATGAAGTGTTGGCATGTGTTTATATGAAGTTACTGACAGAGCCACAGATAGGGACTCTGTGGTTTCTCGTACATCAGAAACTTGTTTTGCAGCAGTCAACTTTGATACATTAAAAGAAGTTCTTTTAGTTCCAAAGCCCAGAATTGATTTCAGTAGGCATTTTGATCTCCGGGAAGAGTAAATGCAGTTTTGTTTGTGCGATGGGTATGATACAAGATGCTTTTACTTGGCTATAGCAATCAACATCCTTTGGGATTTTTCTTCAAAAGTATCTACGCCTTGGAGCAATTGTTGGGCTAATTCTAAGGCATTGCTGAAAGGTGGGTACGGTAGTTCAAAATAGTGGCTTCGGAGCAAAGAATGATTTTTAAAAAAATATATGACATTTTGAACAGAGGATTTTGTGTGATTTAAGGGACATGTGTTTTTTTAACCAAGTTATTGTAGTCACGTGTATCTTGGGATGGCATGAACACAGAATGGTATGTCTGTAGCGTAGGGGTTCTCCCCTCAGCACGGGCAGGCACACGTAGGAGCTGCTCAGATTGCTGAAATAAACCCTTCTGCTTGTTAGTCCCTTGTCGGTCTCTACAGCCCAGCAACTTCTGTAGGTATCTCTCTGATAGTCAAGAGGCACAACCTTTTAGCCATCAAACAGTGAGAAATCTGGTGCTTTCATGGAACCTATTTTATCTGTTGTATGCATTGATTTCCCCAGACTGATAAGGTGGCTTCACAGAAACTGGATGTAGCCTTCACACAATTCCTATGGTGTAGATTAATCCAGTGATCACACTAGGATTTTTTTTGCAGTGGTAAATCCGGGATTGATTGATTTTTGCAGCATAATGGAGTTGTAGAGATATGAAATGTCTTCTACTGGATTGGCACCTGTGCCTTTTTATTCTGCTTTGTGATCCGCAGTGAAGTAAACATTACCTACCTTCAATTTTTCCTACTAGCTTTGTAATGTCTCTGCAGAAGCTGAATTGCTGCAGAGTAGAATTGAGGGGCGTACGTTTTAAGGATCTCTAGCCCATCAAAAACAAACAGTATGCATGTCAGCTGAATCGTTCGAAAGCACTCCATTCGGGAGACATATCATTTGAATTGTGTGCACTTTTTAATAAGTGGCTATTAATCCATTGCTTTTATTCCAAGGCCGTATCAACTAAAGTCAGCCATGAGACATGCCCACAGCAGAATTTTTAAAATTAAAATTTTATGGCAAAAAATGCATTGTGTATGTGCAGTGTTTGTAGAGATTGCCTGCTCAAATCTAATTGCTCCTGAAGAATATAACTAAAATACATTGACTTTGCAATGAATAAATGGTACAGTTTTAAAACATGCAAGAATGGAGACCTAGGGTGTGTACACATAAGCCTTTTGAAGGTGACAACAGAAGTCAGGAGACTGTTTTAAAAAGGCATACAAGATCTTTGGAATTATGATTAGAGACTTAAGAGACAATAGGCAAGGAAGTTATGATTAAACCCTAATACGGCACTGATTAGGCCTTAGCTTGTATTTTTGGCCAATTCAGGCAGTACACTTTACAAAGGATGCAAAAGTCTGAGTGCAGAGGAAATTTAGTAGAATGGTACCAGGCTGATTTGGAATAAAGAAGATTAAGGGGAGATTTTATAGGTGCTCGGATCTTGACAATTTTTTTGCGCAGTGAGTGGTGATCCAGAATGAACTGCCTGAGAGGGTGGGATAAGCGAGTATAGTAAAACATTTCAAAAGAGATTGAACTAACTGCTTACAAAGGAAGACATTTACTGGGTTATAGAGGAAGGCAAGGCATTGGAATTAATTGGATGTCTGTTTCGAAAAGCTGGCAAAGATGCCATAGGCCAAGCGGTGTTGATCAGCAGAGTTTAATCTTGAGGTTGGAGGTTAGTGTATAAGGTATTTGTTTTGATCTGTTTCTTGGTGTAGATCTCCCCTCGCAGCAAAGCATGTCACAATTCAACTGGTCCAGATTTCAGTCATCCTATGAAAACACAAGCAACATATTTTCCCCTTGTATGTCAGGCAAGAGTAAAATAAGTGCAGCAGTTTTATGTGAAAGTTTAACGTTTGTTTATTCGTGTCGCAAGTAGGCTTACATTAACACGGCAATGAAGTTGCTGTGAAAATTCCCTAGTCGCTACACTCTGATGCCAGTTCAGGTACACTGAGGGAGAATTTAGCGTGGCCAATGCACCTAATCGGCATATCTTTCGGACTGTGGGAGGAAACCGGAGCACCGCGGAGGAAGCCCACACTGACATGGGGACAATGACTGTGCGGACCCAAGCTGGGAATTAAACCTGAGTCCCTGGCGCTGAGAGGCAGCAGTGCTAACCACTGCGGACCCAAGCCGGGAATCAAACCTGGGTCCCTGGCGCTGAGGGGCAGCAGTGCTAACCACTATGCCACCGTGCCGCTCTGAGTGTCTGCGTGTGTGTACGTGTGCATGTGTTTTCACAACCTTCTGCTAAGTCAGGAAGTACACAACCTTTTGTGACCAGGAATTAGTTTTTTGCTGAGGTTCAGATTGCTTTTGAATCAATTATCACAATGGGTCTCCCCGCTTTGTTTTCCCACTTCTGTATAGAGACACATGTAGATTGAATGTATACTGTGAATAATTCAAGACTGGCCAATTACCTGTTAGATTATCAAATGGTCTTTCCATTCATGCCTATTTGATTAGCTTTGTTGTGTGCATGTGACACGTGTATGTATCCATCTATCTATATCATTCAAGTTGAAAGTTTTCAGTTGAGCAGTTTTTTGTGTGGAGGGTGATTTATTCCTTACAACATAATGTGATAATCCATTTGCCGCCTTAATTGCACAGTGTCTGCTGATCACTATACTCTAATCTGGAGATCCATAACAGCTAGTGTTTCTATGAATATTTTTAGTAAATATCTTGTGTTGTGCCAAGCAGCCGTTAAGGTCCTTTGACTGCCTGTTGTGTAGGATTTAAAACCCATTTGTCGTGAACCCTGGGAAGTAGAAGATTCTGGCAGTCTCTTGACGAGAGCAGCTTAGAATGGATTGGGAGGTAGTGTGAGACTGGAAGATACAGCAACTAGATCCAGAGCCACCAAGAAGCATCAATCTTTTTTCCTTCATCCTTGCACTTGTCATATCTCTGGACCTGTAAATATCATTGTGCAGGGAATGGTAAGGACTGAACTGCCTTAACAGCTGAAAATTGGCACATAAGCAATGGAGAAGAGTGGTTAATCAGCCAACTTGTGGAATGGTGGTATATTTGTAGTTATGGTGCCCCTTTTGCACTGGACCAGTGAGCCAGGGGCCTGGACTTAATGATCTGGAGCCTTCAGTTCAAATGCCGTCTCGGCAGTGGAGAATTAGAATTTGGTTAATTAAATAAATCTGGAATTAAAAATTAGTTATCAGTAATGGTGACCACAAAACAAATGATTGGTATTTAAAATCTATCTGGTTCACTGAGTTTGACACAGCTGCGGGGGTAGCTCCAAAGAACTCTCATGGAAAGCAAGCCACAAAAACAATAGGGTTTATTGATTTAATTGTGCTCCCCTCTCTACAGCCCTCCACTGGCTGTAGGGGCGGTTTCCCAGGCAGGTCACCTGACCCATCCTCTTAAAGGGGCTGCACCCCACAAACGCAACATTCACCAGTGTCGTTTTAGGGTGGCATTATTCATTTGTAGGTGCCCCTACCCCACATGGACTGTGGCAGTTCAGGAAGGCAGCTCTGCATCATTTTCTCGAGGGCAGTTAGGAATGGGCAATAAATGCTGTCCTAGTCAGTGACGCCCTCGCCCAGTACGTTGTTAATACCAGTATTGCCTGACCAGCAATGTTCACATCCTGCCAATTAAAAACAAGGCCTGCTTGATGGGAAAGCCTGTCCCAAAAATAATGGGCTGCATTTTAACCTGTTGCATTAATTAAATAACTTGTATCCATAACTTAAAGCACAGTGATTAGATGTTCAAGTTGTATGCCAGAAGTTTTGCTCTGACGACGATAGTGATATAGCTGGTAATTTTATTTTCAAATGTTACTTTCCAAATGCAATAACGTTAATTTAACTTCCCTAGATCATAAACTATGTTTGTTGAAGAAAATTCTCTGAATTTGAATAACTATAATGTTGCCTTTTTAAAATTGACCTTAACATGTCATCCTTGAATTCTGCAGAGCGGCTGCTGTTTCTCTGTTTGAAATGAAATATAGAGGACCACATAGCATCATAAGAATTGAAATGTGAATTGGTTTTTTTTGGAATAGATAGCTGTGTGACAGCTGGAGGATTTTTACTTCCTAATCTGGAAAGATTCCCAAGGTTGGAGCTCCTGTTCCTTCACTAGTGCATGCACCTTTCCTTGGCTCTTTGCCAGGCACCATAAAAGCATTTGATGATGCATGGCTTTGTTCCCCACGCGTCTGTCGAATACTCGTGTATTCTAATAACATCGTTTACTGCTAACCCAGTTGCTGTCCTGTCTTGTGTTACAGCCTGGATGTTAACTGAAAAGTAATGGAAACATCTACAGAAATGGGCAGTTGGTTCTGTAATCTATGACGTCTTTCAATAAAATGTAACTTGCAAAGCTAGCTGTGCCTGCAACCATGAGCACATCTGCTGTAATTTTCATTTTCCATTCTCCTGAGCTGTGCCTCTCTATGTTAGCATACACACTTCTGCTGTAGCTTGAAGCAGTAACTGTTGCAGTCATGACTCAGTGGGCACTACTTTTTTCTAAGTAATGGATGCAGTGGGCTATGTCTTTTGGTGGTGAGTGCAGTGAGCAGTGTCCTCCATCTGGTAATCACTGAAGCGAATGGCATTGCTCCAGCAGTTCCTTCATTTCTGAATTATCCGGTGCCTTTCCCTATCTAGCACATGCGGTGAGAGTCTTTATTTGGGAAAAAAAAAATTGCTGATTAGTTACTCTTGCATTTAGAATGCAAAAGCAGGAAGATAATTCTGAGCTGACAGTAGAGAAGCTGCAGTTGCAGCACTATCACATTGGCGCATTGCTGCCTCACAGCGCCAGGGACCCAGGTTCGATTCCCGGCTGGGGTCACTGTTTGTGTGGAGTTTGTGCATTCTCCCTGTGTCTGGTTTTTTTTCTCGTCCGGGTGTTCCAAATTCCTTTTAGGGCAGATTATTAACAGTAGCCGAAGAATACAACAGCTCGCATTAAAACTTACATAGAACAGTACAGCACAGAACAGGCCCTTCGGCCCATGATGTTGTGCCGAGCTTTATCTGAAACCAAGATCAAGCTATCCCACTCCCTATCATCCTGGTGTGCTCCATGTGCCTATCCAATAACCGCTTAAATGTTCCTAAAGTGTCTGACTCCACTATCACTGCAGGCAGTCCATTCCACACCCCAACCACTCTCTGCATAAAGAACCTACCTCTGATATCCTTCCTATATCTCCCACCACGAACCCTATAGTTATGCCCCCTTGTAATAGCTCCATCCACCCGAGGAAATAGTCTTTGAACGTTCACTCTATCTATCCCCTTCATCATTTTATAAACCTCTATTGAGTCTCCCCTCAGCCTCCTCCGCTCCAGAGAGAACAGCCCTCGCTCCCTCAACCTTTCCTCATAAGACTTACCCTCCAAACCAGGCAGCATCCTGGTAAATCTCCTCTTCATTCTTTCCAGCGCTTCCACATCCTTTTTATAGTGAGGCGACCAGAACTACACACGATATTCCAAATGTGGTCTCACCAAGGTCCTGTACAGTTGCAGCATAACTCCACGGCTCTTAAACTCCAACCCCAACTCCAACTTACGAGTCATTGTTCTCAGACATTACTTTGTGGCTGACTGACTCCATGAAAGAGATTTCATTAGAAAGTCCCTTGTCTAGAATGCATAAACTGTGCATAAAGATGCCATTGCAGTATATCAACTGTAAGGCGGCACGGTGGTTAACACTGCTGCCTCACAGCGCCAGAGAGTTGGGTTCGATTCCCGGTTTGCGTCACTGTCTGTCCAGAGTCTGCACGTTCTCCCCATGTCTGCACAGGTTTCCTCCAGGTGCTCTGGTTTCCTCCCACAGTCCGAAAGACGTGCTGGTTAGGTGCATTGACCATGCTAAATTCTCCCTCAGTGTACCCAAACAGGTGCCGGAGTGTGGCGACTAGGGGATTTTCACAGTAACTTCATTGCAGTGTTAATGCAAGCTTACTTGTGACACAAATAAACTTTAAACACTGCGTTCTGCACTCTTCTTTCCTTCTCCCTTATGTACTTATGAGCGATATGCATTGTCTGTGTTGCGTGCAAGAAACAATACTTTTCACTGTATACTAATACATGTGACAGTAAATCAAATCACATTTGTATTAAATAAAAAAGTCCCATACTTCTGAATGGCAAGCAAGAACATTTTGTTTCTGAACTGAAGCACTGACATTGTTGCTGAGCACTGGTGTCCTTCATAGCTGTAGGAACAGTAGAAATTACTTGAGATAGGGCAGCTTTCAAAGGCAGTTTTGAGCCGTTTTGAGCCTATCAACATGCAGCTCAGCCATTGAACGGCACGGTAGCACAGTGGTTAGCAATGCTGCTTCACAGCTCCAGGGTCCCGGGTTCGATTCCCGGCTCGGGTCACTGTCTGTGTGGAGTTTGCACATTCTCCTCGTGTCTGCGTGGGTTTCCTCCGGGTGCTCCGGTTTCCTCCCACAGTCCAAAGATGTGCGGGTAAGGTTGATTGGCCAGGTTAAAAAATTGCCCCCTTAGAGTCCTGGGATGTGTAGGTTAGAGGGATTAGCGGGTAAAATATGTGGGGGTAGGGCCTGGGTGGGATTGTGGTCGGTGCAGACTCGATGGGCCGAATGGCCTCCTTCTGCACTGTAGGGTTTCTATGATTCTATGATTCTATAACTGAACATTGGGAAATGACTAGAAAGCAAAGTTTTGTTTCTCCATTTCAAGAAATGTTGAAACAATGGAAAAGGTGCAGGTTTGCTAAAACGTTCCCGTGGATGAAACGTAGAGAATAGGTGCAGGAGTAGGCCATTCGGCCCTTCGAGCCTGCACCACCATTCAATATGATCATGGCTGATCATGCACTTTTAGTATCTCTCTTGCACTTTCTCTCCATTCCCCTTGATCCCTTTAGCCACAAGGGCCACGCCCAGCTCGCTCTTGAACATATCTAATGAATTGGCCCCAACAGCTTTCTGTGGTCGAGAATTCCACAGGTTCACAACTCTAGCCTGTCCAGTCCCATCAGGATTTTATGTTACTATGAAATCCCCCCTCATTCTTCTGAATTCCAGTGAGTACAAGCCCAGTCGGTCCAGTCCCTCTCCAAATGGCAGTCCTGCCATTCTGGGAATCAGTCTGGTGAACCTTCGCTGGATTCCCTCAATAGCAAGATGGTCCTTTCTCAGGCTAGGTGACCAAAGCTGCACACGTTACTCAAGGTATGGTCGCACCAAGGACATGTATAACTGCAACAAGACTTCCCTACTCCTCTACTCAAATTCTCTTGCTATGAAGGCTAGCATGCCATTAGCTTTCCTCACCTGTTTTACCTGCATGCCAACCTTCAGTGACTGTTCCACCAGGTCACATTGCACTTCCCCTTTTCCTACACTGCCACCATTCAGATAATCTTCCTGTTTTTGCCACCAAGGGTTGCAGTGAGGAAAAGAGATTTGGAGTTGGTAATTTTTTTTTTCATGAGCTAAGTTATTTTGATGGTTTAGAGTTCTTGAACGTTATAATCTAAATTGATAGCTTGTTTCTACCTCATGGTGAGATGGTAATAAGAAGGCACGAGTTGAGGATAATTAAAGTGGTGCTTAGAGGGAAAGAAATCTCTACAGCGTGGTTAGAATGTGTAATTCTCTGCCAGACACCTGTATTGAATCAGAGTCCTTGGGGATTACATAGCTGCTTGAAGAAAGGAATATTAAAGGCTCAAGTGATTTGAGGAAGAGTAGAATTAAGTTGGGTGGTTCAAGGGGGTAAAACACCATTGATTTTGCGGAACAAATGATCTGTTTCTGTAGTTTTAAATTTTGATTCTGCTGTATTTTTCTGTAGTCGGAAGAAGGAATGTATTTACATGGCAGATGTAGTTTGTTAATGTCTCAAGTAGGCTTACATTAACACTGCAATGAAGTTACTGTGAAAATTTGATACATGCTTACTGTCCAGTGGTTCGAGTAATGCAAAATGGAGCATATATTGGGCTTAACCATAGAAATTGGGGAAATTATAGTTTAAAGTTTATTTGTGTTACAAGTAGGCTCACATTAACACTGCCATGAAGTTACTGTGAAAATCCCCCAGTCACCACACTCCGGCGCCTGTTCAGGTAAGCTGAGGGAGAATTTAGCATGGCCAATGCACCTAACCAGCATGTCTTTCGGACTATGGGAGGTAACCGGAACACCCAGAGGAAACCCATGCAGACATGAGGAGAGCGTCCAGACCCCATACAGACGGTGACCCAAGCCGGGAATCAAACCTTGGTCCCTGGCGCTGTGAGGCAGCAGTGCTAACCACTGTGCCTCATTTGTTTGTGAAACTATGCCATTTTATTTTTCCCAAGTAAAGCTAAATCTTAAATGGATAAACTGCACAGTCAAATCCAGTTTTATTTTTAAAAAGAGGAAATGTTTTAAGTAATTTGCTGAGATTTGTACTCATTTAATATGATAAACTAGGTTTGGAATGTCGGATTTTGCAATCTCATTGAGTTGGGAGAATGCTGGGAGACCCCATTGCTGCTTCAAGCCTATGTACCATGACGTATTGATTTTAATTACAGTGTGTTCCAGCCCAGTGCATGCAGACAGCTGCAAATGCTAATCTTCAATATAATCAAACTAATTTTACAGCATCTGCACAAGCAACAAATTGGCTGCTGACCTTGTCTGCTTTGTGTTATTTCTGCCTGTTTATGACCTGAATGGTGACTGGGGGCCCGTGCAGACCTCCATAGTGTGTCAGGAGAAGGCATGCACTCTGCCACAACCGTTTCAAAAGCTGTTTGAATCCACTACATTAACGAAGGCATTTTGCCTCAAACGTTGATTGTGTTGATATTGGCGATAAGGTGACCTTGCAACCTGCATGTTGAGCATAAAGGCATTAAAACATTTCCAATTATAAGTTTAATATTTATCAGTTTTTGTAGATGTAGTGTCGTGAGTGATTAGTGACCTCCAGCTTGAGTAACAATGAACTATTTGCTATCGAAACATTAACTGTATACAGAGTGCCAGTAAATGCTCCCGGCTTTGCCAGCCCCCATTGATTTGCACACAGGTCACGCGAACCACCAAGACTTCACCACTTAAAGGGACCTACAATCTCGGGGGAAAAGAAATTTCATTTTATGATTGTTAGCTGGAGATGCACCTTCAGTGGTCTCTCCCTGCTTCCACACTGTTACCTTGAGTCTCCAAAGGATCTATCCTTGGCCCCTTCTTAATTTTCATTGCCCGCTGAACTTCGCATACATCTTGGACAGCAGAATGTGCGGCTCCACACACAACCTGATGACACAGTAAGAGTTGTAACAACAGGTTAAAGTCCAACAGGTTTATTTGGTAGCAAATGCCATTAGCTTTCGGAGCCCTGCTCCTTCATCAGATGGAGTGGATATCTCACTCCATCTGATGAAGGAGCAGGGCTCCGAAAGCTAATGGCATTTGCTACCAAATAAACCTGTTGGACTTTAACCTGGTGTTGTTAAAACTCTTACTGTGTTTACCCCAGTCCAACGCCGGCATCTCCACATCATAACCTGATGACAGCCAGCTCAACCTCACCACTGCCTCTCTTAACTCCTCCTCCTGTGTCTCTGATTCATGACACTGCATGTCTGGCATGCAGCATGGTGGCGCACTGGCTAGCACAGTTGCCTCACAGCACCAGGGACCTGGGTTCAATTCCTGGCTTGGGCCACTGTCTGTGTAGAGTGTGCACGTTCTCCCCGTGTCTGCATGGGTTTCCTCTGGGTGCTCCGCTTTCCTCCCACAGTCTGAAAGACATACTGGTTAGGTGCATTGGCCATGCTAAATTCTCCCTCCGTGTACCTGAACAGGTGCCGAAGTGTGGCGACTAGGGGATTTTCGCAGTAATTTCATTTCTGTGTTAATGTAAACCTACTTGTGACACTAATAAATAAACTTCAAAAGTTTATGAGCAGAACTTTCCCCTCTTTGAGAGGATCACAGCCACATTGTTGGCTCCTGTCTGAGGGTTAACCGGACTCCAAACGAGACTATTTGCAACCTTGGAGTCCTTTTTGATCCTGAACTGATCCTTAATCTCATATCCTATGCATCACCAAGATTGCTTGTATCCCCCTCTGTAGCATTACCCATTTCCACTCCTGCCTTCGTTCATCTGCTGTTGAAACTTTTATCCATGCCTTTATTACCTCCAGACAGCGTAAAGGAGAACATGCCCTGTCTACATCAATGGGGACGAAGTAGAAAGGGTCAAGAGCTTCAAGTTTTTAGGCGTCCAGATCAACAACACTCTGTCCTGGTCCCTCCATGCCGACACTATAGTTAAGAAAGCCCACCAATGCCTCTACTTTCTCAGAAGACTAAGGAAATTTGGCATGTCAGCTACGACACTCACTAACTTTTACAGATGCACCATAGAAAGCATTCTTTCTGGTTGTATCCCAGCTTGACATGGCTCCTGGTCGGCCCAAGACCACAAGGAACTACAGAAGGTTGTCAATGTAGCCCAATCCATCATGCAATCCATTGACTCTGTCTACACTTCCCGCTGTCTCAGCAAAGCAGCCAGCATAATTAAGGACCCCATGCACCCCGGACATTCTTTCTTCCACCTTCTTCCGTCGGGAAAAAGATACAAAAGTCTGAGGTCACGTACCAACTGACTCAAGAACAGCTTCTTCCCTGCTGCTGTCAGACTTTTGAATGGACTTGCCTTGCTTTAAGTTGATCTTTCTCTACACCCTAGCTATGACTGTAACACTAAATTCTGCACACTCTCGTTTCCTTCTCTATGAACGGTATGCCTTGTCTCTATAGCATGCGAGAAACAATACTTTTCGCTCTGTTAATACATGTGACAATAATAAATCAAAATCAAGTATGACTGTTGCAATGCTGCCCTGACTGGTCTCCCACTTTGCACCCTCCATGAGCTTGGCTTCAGCCCAAATCTTTGCTACCAATATCTTTGCTACCAATATCTTAACTCCCACCCAGTCCGGATCACCCATCACCCTGGTGCTTACTGATGTGCTTATTGGTGCTACAAGTGCCCTCTTTTCTTTTTTCAAAGTTCTCATCCTTGTTTTCAGATCCCTTCATGGCCTTTTCTCTCCATAGCTCTGTGGCTTTCTCCAGCTCTTCCAACCTTTGAGATATTGGTATTCTGTTTCTGGCGTCCTGATTTACACCACTGGCTGCCCTCAGCTCTGGAAATTCCCTCCTTAAACCTTTCTACCCGTCTCTCCTCCCTTAAGACACTCCTTTATAAAACCAGACTGACCGAGGTTTCCTTCTGCGGCATGGTGTCACATGTTGTTTGAACATTCCAGTGAAGTACCTTGGGGATGTTTTACTGCATTCCGGATACATGGATATCATAGATATAAGTTGTAGTTGGTGGTAGGCAAAGAACAGGTTTGAAGATAACATTGTATAAATTCAGGAATTGGAGGTTTAGAGTACTGGCTTTGTTTTATTAAAAACAAGTAGCTGCCAGACCATCCTGTAAAATAGTTGTGCTGTATTTTATTTCCTTTTCCCAAACTGCCTTAGTTTAATTGACTTGACAGTCTTGTGATCCATGCGTTTGTCTGTACAGCGGACAAAATACAATACTTTTCACCGTATACCAATACATTTTTTATATTCATTTGTGGGAGATGGGCATCGCTGACTGGCTGGCCAGCATTTATTGCCCATCCCTAGTTGCCCTTGTTCAGAGGGCAGTTGAGAGTCGACCACGTTGCTGTGGCTCTGGAGTTGCATGTAGGCCAGACCAGGTAAGGATGGCAGATTTCCTTCCCTAAAGGACATTAGTGAACCAGATGGGTTTTTCTGACGATCGACGATGGTCATCAGTAGATTCTTAATTCCAGATATTTTTTTATTGAATTCAAATTCCACCAACTACTGTGGCAGGATTCGAACCTCGGTTCCCAGAACATTAGCTGAGTTTCTGGATTAATGGTCTAGCTATAATACCACTGGGCCATCACTCTCCCTTTGTAACAATAACATATCAACTCAAATAAATTAGAACAGATATTTTAAAGTTTACACTAGTTTATTTTCCTTCAAATCCCTGTCACTGTTTCCATTTAAGTACTTGGGATACTGACAGCATACAGGTGTCATCATTTAACTTGACAATATAGAAGGAAAAAAATCCTACAAGATTTTGCCTCTGGTTGTTGCACCTTGTGCTTATCTGGAAGATTGGTAAGCCTTGTCGGCAAGGGTCATATGTCTTCCTTTAAATGATTTAACTTTGGGGATTCGTGGATTTTTGTGTGGAAAATTCTTCCATTTGATTGTCAAATCTTCTACACTATAGAGCATTCCAATCAATGAGGCAATGATGATGGGGAACTACTGATTTCCCCCTAAAGAAACATTTGCTATTTTTAAAATATCTCTTTTCTTTTTGGAATTGATCTAGTTAAGCCTGTTGCACACACCCATTGCTAATTTCTTTGACATTTCAGCATTCAGCACCTGTGGGAAATTGCCCCATTTTATGGGTACCACAGTTTTCCATCTTGCAATTTTATGATGTTTGCTGTGAATGATGAATTCTTTGGCAGCTCCACAAACTCCAGGTTCTACAGAATCTGAAATGATTGTGGTCGGATACCTCTATTTATAAAATGTCCCAGTTTGACCGCGGACTTTGACTCCCTGCTGACCATCTGCTTATGTGGGCTTTCCTGCCACAACACGGGAATTCTGTTTTAACTTGTCATTGCCAATCTGTATTCTGAAGTTACAATATTTGTTACCCTCCCAAGAGAACAAAAAGAATCCAAAAATAGTTAGCTCGCACCATTATCTAGCAGAGACCATTGGATGATTCCAGCTCAGATGAAGAGACCAATATCTGTGGCTGACTGACCTGTACTTAAAGATACCTAAATGTCTGCAGCACTTGTCACCTTGGAGATTTTGGAGACATAGAATCTGTACAATGCAGAAAGAAGCCATTCGGCTCATAAAACCTGCACTGACAACAATCTCACCCAGGCCCTATCCCTGTAACCCTGCCTATTTACCCTGTTAATCCCCCTGACACTGAGGGGCAATTTAGCATAGCCTTTCAACCTAACCCATGCATCTTTGGACTGTGGGAGGAAACCGGACCATCTGGAGAAAACCCACACAGACAAGTGGAGAACGTGCAAACTCCATACAGACAGTAACCCAAGGCTGGAATCTAACTCGGGTCCCTGGCACTGTGCCAACCACTTTGCCACCGTGCCATCCCTTATCTTGAACCGCAACCTAAAGTACCAGTCCTACCATAGTAAAGCATATTTTGGATGAGATTAGTTTTTCAATCGGGATGCCATTCACTGCTTTAGACGTCAATGCTACAAAGTAGGCAAGGAACCTTAGGAAATTATTACAAGTTTGTAAAACTTATTATGCTGACTTTTTTTAAGATATACTTGATATTTCATTTCTTTGAAATAGAACTTCTAATTTTATATATATTCTCAGGTATTTCTGAACTCTTGATTTTCAAAAATATGCTATGTATATCTTGTGTGCATTTGAGGTGGTTGAAGGGTGGAGTGTTGGGAATTTTTTAATAGCCTTGTTGACCATATTGGTACAGCCTTCCTCTATTTTTAGAGTTAATTCTCCTCTGGGAAGTTTAATCTGGTTCTGTACTGTGACATTACAGACTCTCGGTCTGTTTTTGAATATGGTTGTGGTACTGGCTTTTAATTTTAGCACAGCCCAACCACTTTCCCCAGTCCTTCACACAAATTAAATTAGTCTCTCAAGATTTGGAGTTTATAAATGGGTTTCAACTTATTTGGCTGCAGCATGTGCTTCCAATTTAACATCTTTAGATCTTGACTGGCCTACAAGCTATCACTGGTAGCTCATTACCATTGCTGCCAGGTACAAGATTGTACCTATTAAATGCTGATCTGTGATTGGCATAGATCATAGAATCCCTATAGTGCAGAAGGAGGCCATTCAAGCCCATCGAGCCTGCACTGACAACAATCCCACCCAGGCCCTATCCCCATAACCCCATGTATTTACTCTGTTAGTGTCCCAAACAAGATCCAAGAATAACTGGAGAGTGCTCAACCAGTTTTCTCCAAGAATTCTATCTTGCGTCACAGTCTTTGACACTTAGTTGAGTTTCTTGTTGTGGAGGTTTGAGGATATAATCGAAGTAATTTGAAGTGAAAGGTCTTCGAAGGAGCAGTGCTGTAGGAAGTTAAACTTGAGTCCATAGCATGGAATCATGAGTTTGCACCCATGATTTCCATCTTCAACCCCTCAACACTATTTTCCAGCCTGTAGTGTGCTGCTGTTTAGGGTAGTGATATACAAAGGAGAGAAGATGAGAGGACCAGTAACACCACAGTGTGCTTGGCTATTTCTTTGGTTGCTGCTCCCTTTTGTGTACCTTTGCCTGTCAACTCTTGGCCAAATAAATGGTTTATAATCAACTATTTTTGAGACAAATGTGTTTTGACGAATCTGAATACTAATTTGTGGTGATGGATTTTTTTCATCTGTGCAGTAACACCAAATCTTGGTGATTTTGGCAAAGGGAAGCCAGCAGCTAAGAGGGAGATATAGTGTGCAGAGGGCTCTGCAAGACTTGAATCTGTGATTACTCCAGCATTCTAACAATTCACACGTTGGACATTTTTCGCTGCCTGCCAAAGCAATGAACCCATTTGGGACCCTCCATAGGTGACCTATTTGACCTCTTAGCACATGGGCAGCACAGAGGTTAGCACTGCTGCTTCACCGCTCCAGAAACCCGGGTTCGATTCTAACCTTGGGTGACTGTCTGTCTGTGTGGAGTTTGCACGTTCTCCCCGTGTCTGTGTGGGTTTCCTCTGGGTGCTCCAGTTTCCTCCCACACTCCAAAGATGTGCAGGCTAGGTGGATAGGCCATGCCAAATTGCCCCTTAGTGTCAGGGGATTAGCAGGGTCAGTACGTGTGGGGTTACGGGGATAGGGTGAGATTGTTGTCAGTGTGGGCTCAATGGGTCAGATGGCCTCCTTCTGCACTGTAGGGATTCTATGCCTTTAGAGAAATGCTTGGATTTATAGTAACTTTAAAGTGCTCATCTCTGAGCAGATAACTGGCTTTGATATGTTACTTGTGAGCCGAGTCTCAGAATTGTAGCCAGTGTCTTGGGGTTCATTGAGTAGACAACTGTGTCCCAAACCCTATTTAATAAAAGCACTATGTGTTGATCACTTGGGTGAAAGATGAATTGGAGACAATTAAGGTGTTTGCCATCACGTTGTGATCACCTTTATCACATTTTGGCCTGTGTTTTGATTTAAGAGTAGTGCTCAGGTTTGTATTGTCAGGATGTCATTGAGTGAAAGGTTGCTGGAATGCTATTTGATAAAAGATGTTAGTGAAAGAGTGGGGGCAGAGGGATGGCTAGGTCATCAGAGTAACTGAACATTGAGTTGCTCCTTCATATCCCCTGCTGCAAGGCATTGAATTGGTCTTCTCCTCTCCAGCTGCTTCCCTGCCTTATCCCTGGTTTCCCCCCTCCTGATACAGACCGTTGTAGTGTGAGGTTGCATACCATGTGACATACCAATGCAACGCAGAAGACATTATATAAGGAGCCTCCAGATCTGACAAGACACCAAAGTCTCTGCTGCAACAGCCTTGTGATGTGCTCAATAATGACCTTCATATCCCTCGGCATGCTGGTGTTGCAGGGCTGGTGTCATGAGCCGTACACGCAAGGGTTAATGTTCCTACCCTCAGCAGCCATCTTGCTACAGTATCTGGGCAGGTGAATTTATTGAGATGATGGACTCCCAGAGATTGTCTGCTTGGATATCTTGTATACACTTGCATGTTTTTCTTCCTCTTTGTTGTCCAGGCACCAGGTGCCCGATTTTTACTCGAAGTGAATGGGTCTTGAGTGCATGAAAATCCCACCTTCGATGTATTTCTTTTGAAGCATCCTGGTGTTCTGGTACCCTGATAGGAACAGATTACCTGGGTGCAAGGGGAGGCAGCCACCACTGCAAATCCTCAAAGTAAAGTTTGTTTATTAGTCACAAGTAGGCTTACATTGACACTGCAATGAAGTTGCTGTGAAAATCTCCCAGTTGCCACACTCCGGTGCCAGTTCAGGTACACCTGAGGAGAGAATTTAGCATGGCCAATACACCTAACTAGCACGTCTTTCAGACTGTGGGAAGAAACCAAAGCACCCGGAGGAAACCCATGCAGACACAGGGAGAATGTGCAGATTCTGCACAGACAGTGACCCAAGACAGGAATCGAACCCGGGTTCCTGGCGCTGTGGGGCAGCAGTGATAACCACTGTGCTGCCGTGCTGCCCCAAGTAGACTTGGCTGCTTGTGGAAGACAATGTGTTGCTCTGTCCTGGCAAACAAGATGTCGGTGACTTGTCTCGTAATGCAGCTGGATACTGTAGATTGTGGAGATACCCTGGCAGCAGACTGAAAGGAGCCATTTTGAAGAAGGTGAGGGCTCTTGGTGACTTTGACAGCTCCTGACCTGCTGGCACAAGGCCAACAGCAGCCTGCCTGGGGCCTCCTGATGCACTGCTGTTCAGACAGGTCCAAGAACTGGACACTGTGTGGCCAGAATGCCATGCTACAGGCAGCCTCATTACCTGCTGTCATTTAATAGGTGCAGTTGCTGGTTATTCATGCTGCTGCTGCAGTTCCTCTTCCTGTAACAGTTCCTCTGTGCGAATGAAGCTGATAGCACATATTACAAGCAGATAAAAGGTTACTGAGGGTGATGAGGTAAAATCAAAGTGTGAGCGAGGCAATTTGGAAAGTGGAAAGTCTCCAGGCAACTGAATTGACACAACGATCCTGTGATCCAATTAGCTGCAGGCTAACGTCCTTTTGAATAGTGCCTTGGCACCTCTGGCACCAGTTGTGCTGGGTTTAACTGGCTGGTTGGGCACAGGTGGGACTTCTATCATTTATAGATTTGTATGTCTCCGCCGTTTGCCTATGGCAGCCTCCAAAAGTACGTGGCTAAAGTGATGCCAGGTGCAGGTTTATCAATGACAGTGGTCGATACACTAATGTTAACCTGTTTGCCCTGTTCTCATTCAATAGGCAGGGTTAAAATTGTGCCCCTCATTTGTCTATGTCTGTCTAAATAGCATTTCAAACATCTACCGGATGAACCTTCGGTGGCATGATAGTTAGTACTGCTGCCTCACAGCAGTACTAACTGCGGGTTCGATTCCCAGCTTGGGTCACTGTCTGTGTAGAGTTTGCATGTTCTCCCCGTGTCTGCGTGTGTTTCCTCCGGGTGCTCCGGTTTCTTCCCAGTCTGAAAGATGTGCTGTGAGGCAGAAATGTGAACCATTGTGCCGCTCAATAGGAGAAAGGACATAGTTTATATCAGTGAAACAGGTATGCGAGCAATTGAAATCTCTAAACTGTGATCTAACACCTTTATGCAAACCTCACAGCAACTTGTATTTATATTATATCTTTAATGTAATAAAATGACTCCGTATAAAGCAAAATTCAACACTGCATGGCATTTTAGTGAGGAAACCTTGGAGCAGATGATCAAAAGTAGGTTTTATGGAGCATTTTAATGGAGAAAAGTGGCGAGAGGCTCAGGAAGGAAATTCCAGAACCTAGAGCCCAGGTAACTGAAGACATGGCCACCAATGGTAACCTAATAGAAACTGAAGATGCTCGAGAGGCCAGAACTGGAGGAGCGTGGTTATCTTGGAGAGATGTTGATTTGGAGGCGATCACGTAGATGGGGAGTGGGGTTGCCATGAGAATGGGCTTGAGCATATTAAAATAGAAATGCTGCTCAACTAAGGATCAGTGTGGGTCAGTGAGCACAACGGTGATAAATGAATGGGACTTTGATGCGAGTTAGAATAAAGTTTTGGATGACCTCAGGTTTCTGTCAGAAGTAAGAGCAGTTAAATTCATTAAACCAGTAGAGTAGGACATCATACCAATGACGAGATGACGACTGGAATTACCAGCAGGACGTTGTAAAAAAAATGATCTTTTCTCCCTTTTCATGGTATCATTACACACAAGTACTTTATCATGTATGGGTGGAATTTCAGATGTTTGGAAGGTTAATCGTAGCTGCTTTAGAAATATGAATGAGTTTGAATGAGAAATATGAATGGGGACCAAATGCCAGATACTTTGGCCACTCATTGAATTAAGTGATTGTTTGTATTTCATGTGTTTGAAACACAAGTTGCGCCTCACCCTGGATCAAGACTAATGGCCATTTGTATTCATTATTCAGCTTACTATTGCTTAGATAATTCCAAACTAAATTTTGTGATCATATACCTCGGCTACTAAGAACGGGAGTGAAATCTGTGCAGAGGTTCTTAGTTCATCTAATTCTACCTCGCCTGAAGTCTGTATTGTCATCTTGTGTATGTGTTCTCAGTGGTTTTCCATTCTGATGGCTGTAGATGGCAGAGGTTCTGGAGGTTGAACGCAAGTTACTTTTATTTATATTATCACTGTTCCTGGATTGTATCCATTTACTAAATGCAAGGCTTTGACATTTTTATTGAAGCAAATTAATATTAAATGTGCCAGCATGCCTGAATTTAGTTAGCCAGGACAAGAAAACATGACCTATGAAGATTACACTTGGTAAGAGCAGATATAAACTTGTGGGGTCACGAGTGTTAGGATACCTTCTTGGAGAGGTAGGATATCCCTTTGGATATGATCCTGCCTCAGCTTTAGCAGAGGTATAGTACCCTTTGGGATTGTTAAAGGTGGGCATCAATGTATGTAAAGAGTGCATAAACTCATTGGGACTATCAGAAACAACTGTTAAGCAGTCAAGACATTTGAAACTCATGCTCTTCAAATCTTTAAAATAAACTTAGTGTTTTTTTAAAAAAAGTATTTGTTTGCTATTTCGCTGTCAGTTTGTTGACATAACCTGAGGGTCATCATTACTGGATTTGTGCTGCATGATTGATTTCACAACCTTCCATTATCACAGTAGAATGTCTTTCATTTCACAGTTTGACAGTTCCAAGCGACTCCTTGAAGTGGGACTATGAATTCCAGTACTTGTTTTCAAAAGGATTTAAGCATTTAAATTAAATGTTTGTTCTTGTAAGGGATTATGTAGTTGAAGGAATGTCAATATCATAAATGAGTTTTTATGAAGGTGTTTTTTTAAAGTAGCCTGCGATAGCTATTTAGAACTTTTACTTAATCTCAGCATAGCTCCTGAGGTCTTCCCATGTACATTGGATGAGCTGACGTGGAAAATGCAAAGGCTTGCAAGTGGGGCACGTGCATGCGCCATGTCATGACTGTTGTTGGACATTGAAGCTCAACAATAATGTTATTTGTAGCACTAAAAGCCGAGGACACCCGCCCAGCTGTACTCCCAATATTGCTGTGATTTAATGGTAATTGTTGAGCTTTAATGTCCATTGTAAACCTTCTCACAGACAAACTTTGACCTGAATCATCACTCCCTGGTCGAGGGAGCAATAGTCATGACATTTTGTTGTTCGGAATTTTAACCTTTCCCTCATTTGTTTATGGGATGTGAACTTGGTTGGTAAGGCAAGCATTAATTGTCCAACTCAAACTACCCTTGAGACGCTGACGCTGACGGTGAGGTACCTACCTGAACTGCTAAAGTCCATTTGGAGCAGATACATCCAAAATGCTATCAGGGAGTAAAATTCCAGGATTTTGATCCAGTGACAGTGATGGAAAAATAATATGCTTCCAGGTCAGGCTGGGAGGTGGTGGTGTTTACCCTAGTGTCTGCTGCTGCTCAATCTGCCTTTATTCTTGGGGATGTAGCTGGCAAGGCTAGCACAGCTGCATCAAGCTGTGCTTAGGCACATGGTGCACAAACACCCAAGTGTCAATACATGCTGAGGTTCCACCTGTCCCTGCTGTTGCAAAAGATGGGGTCTGGCCACGTTGCCATGGAACGTTTAAAGCAATTGCTTCCATCAGGAGGTGAGTTACTTTCCGCAGAATATCCAACCTCGGATCTGCTCCCATAGCTGCAGTATTTATATGGGCTAGTCCAGTTCAGTTTCTGGTCAAAGGTAATCAGCAAGCTGTTGGCAGGTGGGAGATTCATTAATGATATTGCCATTAAACATCAAAGGAAAATGTTAAGATTTTCTCTTGTTGGAGATGCTCGTCGCCTGACGCTTTTCATAAAATCCCTACAATGCAGAGGCCATTCGGCTCGTCGAATCTGCACTGAATTTCTGACCAGAGCATCTTACTCAGGCCCACCCCTCTGCCCTATCCCTGTGACCCCATATATTTATCTCGATAATTCCCCTAACCTACACACCTTTGGACATTAAGGGGCAATTTAGCATGGCCAATCCACCTGACGTACACATCTTTCGGACAGTGGGAGGAAACCGGAGCACACGTAGGAAACCCACGCAGACATGAGGAGAACATGCAAACTGCGCACAGACACCCGAGACTGGAATTGAACCTGGGTCCCTGGCACAGTGCTAAACATTGTGCCACCCTTTTTCTGTGCCTCACTTTTGTGACAGGAATGTTATTTGCCACTTATCCGCCTAAGTGTCCAGGCCTAGCTGTACATGGGCATGAACTGCTTCAGTAGCTAAGGAGTTACGAATTGCATTGAACACTCTGTAATCATCAGTAAACATCTCCATCTCCGAGTGCAAGAGGGATAGAGGGTCGTTGATGAAGCAGCTGAAGATGATTGGGCCTAGGGCACGACCCGGAGGAACTCCTGCAGCACTGTATTGGTGCGGAGATGTATTCATTTGGCTGCTGCAAGCTGTATAAATGTCATGTGTGACAAATTGTTTCCAATGGCATGTTTGTTCATTTGCTCTTCCGCTTTTGCAGTGTAAAGTGAGTTTATATTCTTTGATCAGTCTACAGAAGTGCAAGTTCAAAAGCATGAAAATGTAATTCATGCCAGTGTAGCTGACAGGATAAGACTATGGCTCAGTTAGCTGGGAGGATCCATTTTTCAAATCAGTCAACACCTCTCCGCTGACTTTTTAATTCAAGTATTCCCAAAAGAAATTCATATGGGAAGTTGCAGCATAGTGGATTACATTAACATTAGTACAGTGGATACCTGCAGAATAAAGACATCTTGAGATAGATTGAAAAATCAGCATTTTTTAAATTCATTCATAGGATGTAGGCGTCGCTGGCTGGGCCACAGCATTTATTGCCCATCCCAGAGGACGTTTAAGAGTCAACCACATTGCTGTGGATCTGGAGTCGCATGTAGGCCAGACCAGATAAGGATGGCAGATTTCCTTCCCTGAAGGACATTAGTGAACCAGATGGGCTTTTACGACAATTGACAATGGTTTCATGGTCTTCACCAGATTCTTAATTCCAGATTTTTATTGAATTCAGATTTTACCATCTGCCATGGTGGGATTTGAAGCCGGGTCCCCAGAGCATTACCCTGGGTCTCTGAATTACTAGTCCAGTGACAATAACGCTACGCCACTGTCTCGCCAGTTTCATGGTGGTTGCTGGTTAAAATGTGTGTTCCAGAAATAGAGTAGAATGGTTATCTGAGAGCAATTGGCAAGAAAGTAATCTAATCCATCAGTTCGGATGGCATTATAAACTGCAAGAATGAAGGTCAAGCATTGTGCAATGATCATCTGAATGCCAAGTAAAGGCAGCAGCCTTGAAATAACTTTCATTTCATGGAGGGGGTTTTGGGAGGTGGGGCAGAATGTAAACATGCACCATGTTGTCAGTCACTGCAATTCCATTTTTTTTTTTTAAATTCAACGAATGTGCAATCTGATTCATACTTGGCCATGAATGTTATGTCAGTGAAGCTGCCCAAAGTGTGTTAAAGATTATTGTTCCTTTAAACTGTTCAGTCCTTTCTTTACTCTGCTTTCCCTACTCCTACTCTGAGTGCCTTGGGAGATTTCATCATGTTAGAGGGGGGAGGGGAGAGATGGAGTGAGAGGTGGGTACTGCACCTATAATTGTAGCTGTGTTAGTCTAAGCAGCCGTCACTTTAATTTGGAGTACCACAATTGCTGCCCTACAGTTGCACAGAAAATCCCACTATTAAAGGAACGCAGTCGCTTCAGCAGTAGAATTGCAAGACTTGTCAACTCAAGTTATGGGTTCAGATTTGCGGTCGCAACTGACCTTGAATCTGACTTGCCGTCAGTGGGTGTGTTTTGCTCGTTCTGGAGCCAGACTGCCAGATGGAACACTTCACTTCAGCCAGGGAGGGAAAGGAAAGATTATGCCAACTGAAATAGATTTCCTGCTTGACCACAGAATGTAATTGATAGTAAACAGAGGAGAGATCAGGCTGTCCTCTCCTGAACCAGTGCTGCAGGCATAAGGTGGCACTGGGGGATGGCAGAACTGAGCGTTACTGCAAAGTACATAAGTGGGCTTGCGTTTGGAACATAGAGACTTGAGATCAGGAACCTGATTTTCGACAGGAGTGAGGAGAGGGAGAAAGCAGGATATCTGTCTGTCTTTTTAGTATTGAACAGTGATTCACAATGTCTGGGGGTGCTGACTTTGAGCTTTTCTGATTCTTTGTAAGGGAACTAAAATTACATTAATTGATGTCGTCATTTATCCCAGAGCGCATCAGCTGTCAGCATGTTAATTGAGCTTTTTTCTAATATTTGGCTGCATAAATCCTCTGAGCAATCTTCCACTGTTTTCTCCCTGTTCCGCCTGGAATCTGGGCTCGCCATTTAACCAGTTAAAGCAGGATCAGATCAAAAACAACTGAAGGATATTATTTAATTCTTTGCAGCTGATCTTTTTAAAATGGCTATTGAAATTCTTTAGCCCACTTTAATGAGTGCTAACATTACCTTAATCTGCTTAATCGTTGAGAATAATTGTTCTGCTCAGATGTGTTTTTGAAGAGATCAGTGACTAGGGAAGAAGGATGTTGAATGTTTTCACTCGCCCTTCCCTTATTAGAACGTCAAGTATTTTCTAAGGAATTGTCAGTGCTTGAATTGCAATCATGCCCTGGTCTCCCTAGACCAGGCAACTGCAGAGCGACGCCTGCTATTTTCCTGGCTGCTCACGTTACACGGAACAAAACTGATTTCTGTGGCCCACGGCTGAGTCATTTCTTCATCCAAACATAAACAAGCCTCATCAGGCGTAGGGAGTGGGCGATGTGGGACTGAAGCTCATCATGACTGGCCTCTGGGCCTTTCTCGGTGACGGTGGAGATGAAGAATGAGCAGTGTCATTCGGGAAGAGCCAATGTTTCTTCTCCTCATCGTGAGTTATTGATTTGAGGCAGTTCTCACTGGTGCTAGCAGGTAACTTTTAATTGCTTACCGCAATTAAATTTGTTGAATGGAGATTACCATTATTGTGTCTCTTTCATCTCGTGACACATCCTGTTTCCAATATGTCCTCCACGGATACTGTGTGTTATATAGAAACCTTGCTAAATGTTCTGTCTCGCTCCTGTTTTCATATAATAAATATATAATATATATAAAAGTTTCACTTTTCTGTATGGCTGTAGTGTTTTAAAAAAAACTAAATTTACATTCTCGGAACCTTTTTGGTTCAAAATGTTTGGCACTGTGGACAGCATCAAGTCATTTCTATTTCCTACTGAAATGACTTGCCTGTGTTTTCGAAGGAGATGTCAGGATGCAACGTAGCATCTAGTCTAAATGCAACAAATCTTTGCCTATTTGGAAATTACAGCTCATGAATAACCCGCGTGTGAGAGTTGCTTCCTCAAACGTACAGTTACCATACACAGAGGGCTGCCTTGAAGCTTGCCTTGGGTGTTTATTCAACAAATGCGAGTCAGGCGCTTGTGTAAGATATTAAATCTTTTTGGTACGGACGGGTTACAGGAGCTGTTATAAAAGTGACGAACAGGTGGCTCGATAGCTGCAGCACCAGTCTGCTTCCAGATTCTCAGTTGGGTGACTCAGCTTTGAATTCTGGTTTGGATTTACTGTTTGCAGTTGTCCTCCTGGGTTGGGCGGGGGGGGAGAGAAAGAGATTGTTATTGACAAGTGTGTAAACTTGGCCAGGTGTTTGAAGGGAAGGAGAGAGCGATACCCAGATTAAGGGTCGCCTACTATAGTGGTCATGTGTGTGCCACCTGTTAGCTAGACCGAGCAACTGTGGTGACGTGCCCCTGAAGGGGGATTGTGTAGGCCTGTGTCATCAGTTGGTGAAGGAGGAAGACTTGGTTGCAAAATATCTTTCAGAATTCAAATTTTATTCATTCTAAATGCAAACATAACGTGCTATTACACTGTGGAATAGTCCTGAGTTAAACCCTTTTTAAATCGAGTCATAGCCATTTCTGCATTATATGCTGAAATTTCCATGGAGGAGTATATTTTAATATGGAATCATACAATCCTACAGTGCAGAAGGAGGCCACTCAGCCCATTGAGTCTGCACCGACCACAATCCCACACAGGTGCTATCCCATAACCCCATGCATTTACCCTAGCTAGTCCCCCTGATACTAAGGGGCAATTTAGCATGGCCAATCCACCTAATCCGCAAAACTTTGGACTGTGGGAGGAAACCAAAGCACCCGGAGGAAACCCATACAGACACTGGGAGAATGTGTAAACTCCACATAGACAATGGCCCAAACTGGGAATCGAACCCGGGTCCCTGGCGCTGAGAGGCAGCAATGCGAGCCACTGTGCCACCGAGCCGCCCGTCTTGGCCTGGTTTGAAACTTGTCCCTGCTAATACTGAAACTGAAAGCAGGACAACTTTAGGTAGCATTCAAATATTATTGTTGCCCTGTGTCCCTTTATAATAGCTGATGTGTCCAAGGGTAAAATCATAGGTCAGAATCAGAACATCAATTGTTTAGAAACTCGCACTTGTTTTCCTTTTGTTCATGCTGCTTTTTACATTTCGCACTGCTGCTTCACAGGGCCATGGACCTGTGTTCGATTCCCGGCTTGGTCACTGTCCGTGCAGAGTCTTTGTTCTCTCCGTGTGTGCGTGGGTTTCCTCCGGTTTCCTCCCACAGTCCAAAAGACGTGCTGGTTAGATGAATTGGCCATGCTAAATTCTCCCTCAGTGTACACGAACAGGTGCTGGCAATTAGGGGATTTTCACAGTAACTTCATTGCAGTGTTAATGTAAGCCTACTTGTGATACTAATAAATAAACTTTTATCTGTTCACTGACAGATGATGGACAGGGCCACCTTAACTTTTGGGAAGTATTACTGCAGACCAGTTAATTTGGGTTTGCAAACTAAAATTTCAGTTGAAATAGCGATCTATATTTCTGATCGTTTCTCGATCCAGTGTTCCGTAATTAAGAAATTGAGAAATTTTTGGGGCATGGACATTGATAGTAAGGCTAGCATTTATTATCTATTCCCTGGTTACATGTCTTTCCTGGTGGATGGGAGGGGAATGTGCAGGTGATGGTGTTCCGATGGACCTGTTGCTCTTGTCCTTCGAGGTGATGGAGGTTTGGAAGGTGCTTTTGAAGTTGTGACTCGTAACTGTGGGATTCCTGTGGGTGGCACATGCTGCAGCCACATTGTTGATGGAGAACACAGATCGTTAGGCTGGGATGTCTAATGCACAGTCGTCCATGTATTATTTCCCTCTTTGCCCTGCCCTTCCATCGATATCCTGTCTCTGATGTGATTAAATCTGGATTTTAAAGTTAGTCTCAATTTCATGGCCACCATGACTATCTTTGATTTAAAAACCCATCTGGTTCACCAATATTCTTTGGGAAAGGAAATCTACCAACCTTACTTGGTCTGGCCTACATGTGACTCCGGATCCAAAGAACAATGATCTGGACAACTCTTAACTGCCCTCTCAATCATCGAGGGCTGTCCTTATCAGCGATGCCCGCATTCCATGAAAGAATACATATTTAAAGATCTTTAAAGTGTACATTAGAAATTTAAAATTGGTTCATTTAAAATTTTATTCGTGTTAGAATACGGCACACTGAGAATTGAATTAACTTGTATTCAAGTCTAGATTTCAGGAATGGGAGCCTGATGGTGAAGTGCATCCAAAATTGGTCCTCATTTGCATGTGTTTTGGGCCTTAAGTTCTCCATAATGCGAGTAATGCAACTTCATTATAAGTCTGGCCCATTCCACCTGATGAGTGAGCTCCCTGACCCCAGTGATGTGGATGTAAATGTTCCTGGCTGCATATTAGTAATTGGCTTTTTTCAGACTAACTTTGCTCTGGCACAATAGGGTTGCAGAAAATATTGAAAGGATTCAGTTGACTTGGCAATGTAAAGTTTCTTCTCAACTAGCTTAAACAGTCTTTCCCTTCCAAAAAATGTGCTTCATTAAAATTTGCACATGTACATTCCACAACAGTTCAAATTTGACATTTCATGCAGTGCAACACAAGGGAGCTTCTTTTAGCGCAGCTCATGAGGTGCCTCACTGCAGTTGCCATTGCAGGTTAAAAGATTCTAGTGCAGAAGGAGGCCATTCGGCCCATTGAGTCTGCATCGACCACAATCCCACCCAGTCCCTACCCCCACAACCCCATGCTTGTCTCCCCCCCCCCCCCCCCCCCCCGCCCCCCAACACTAAGAAACTATTTAGCACGCCCAATCCACCTAACCTGCACATCTTTGGGCTGTGGGAGGAAATCGGGGCACCCAGAGGAAACCCACGCAGACACAGGGAGAATGTGTAAACTCCACACACACTGACCCAAGCTGGGGATCAAACCTAGGTCCCTAGTGCTGTGAGGCAGCAGTGCTAGCCACTGTGCCACCGTGCCACTCCTTTATACACCTTTTAAGGGAACAGTTCGTTCATTTTTGAACTAACTGAGGTTTAATTTGGGCGGCACAGTGGTTAGTACTGCTGTCTCTCAGTGCCAGGGACTCGGGTTCGATTCCGGACTCGGGTTCGATTCCAGCCTCGGGTTGACTGTCTGTGTGGGGTTCCACCCAGTGCTCCGGTTTCTACCCTCAGCCCAAAGGTTAGGTTAGGTGGATTAACCATAGTAAATGTGTGGGGTTAAGGGGATAGGGCATGGCGGACTGGGGAGGGGTGCGATAGGCCTGGGTAAGATGCTGTTTCAGAGAGTCAGTGCAGACTCGATGGGCCAAATCATCTCCTTCAGCATTATTGGGATGCTATGGTTCTTAATTGGAAGAGGAACAAAAATAATAAGCTTGGGGTAGAAGGAATGGCACAGTTTGGTAGAGCTTTCCTTACTAGTGAGCTGAACCAGGATACAGCATTAGCAATAAAAGGAGAGAAATGCTAATTGATAAATAGAGGGAGGGCCTTGTGGTTGATGAGGGCATTGGATCTGCAGTGTTAAGAATCTAGTTGTAGTTTCTCTATTCTCAATGCACAGACATTGCATACAGCCCCATGTTTAAAATAGAGGACCTAGTTGGGGAATTAATTGTAAAAGTAGTGGTATTTTGACTCTACAATCATTAAGCTTCCAGCATGTGTTTTTCGTACAGATCTTGATTGGTGAACATGAATAATTTAAAATATCAGATTTGCCTCATTGATGCACTGGCGAAGCATATTTGCTCTCAAGCGTATATCTGGGATTTATATTTGAGTGGATTTATCATTACCACAGGAAGTAGTTGGTGCCAAAACATTGAATGTATTCAAGAGGCGGCTAGATATAGCACTTGGGGTGAATGGGATCAAAGATTATGAGGAGAAAGCAGGATAAGGCTGTTGAGTTGGACAATCAGCCATGATCGTGATGACTGGCAGAGCAGGCTCAAAGGGCCTTATGGCTTCCTATCTTCTATGTTTCTATATCCCAAAGATGCTGTTTATTGAGGTGGACAGGGCAGATGGGAGAGGTTGGCAGGAGTACCATAGGTGAAACTAGAATAGGTTGAACATCCAAAAACCAAACACATCCCAAAAAAAAATTCTTTTTTGAACAGATATGCAGTTAATTTGTATCTTAAAGCAACATAATATATTACAGGTGTAATAAGTGTTAACGGGTAGGGACTTCTTAGAGAGTTGGACAATGGAGAAACAACCTAATATTTGTAGACAAGAGCTAGCTTAGGGGTAGACTATTGCAATGTAAGTAGGCCTACTGTATATTGATTTTATTATTGTCTCACGTATTAACATACAGTGAGAAGTATTGTTTCTTGCATGCTATACAGACAAAGCATACCGTTCATAGAGAAGGAAATGAGAGAGAGCAGAATGTAGTGTTACAGTAGGTATGTTAAATCAGAAAATATCTGGACATAACCGGTCCCAAGGGTTTTGGATAATGGATATGCGGCCTGTAGTACAATGATTTGTTACAGAAATATTGACATTCGAATCCATTCGGATGTTTAGCTTTGCATAATTTTCTATTTTGAAGTTATGTTAATTTTATTCGGTTTGAAATGTTTGACTTCCATGATTAATATTTTATAGCGTAAACAAAATTCTTAGTTTTGACGCCAAAACTAAAAATGTTTTTGACCATGGGAATGGTGAGCAGTGCTGTGTGGCTTTTATAGTTCCAAGAATTCCTGCACAATGAGTGAGAAATTCTTGGTTACGCTCGCATTTTGGGTTGCGTGTCCGGTATCAATGGTTGAGTAACGCGTTTTGCAACTTCTCTTTCAGATTTTCTCCGGGCTTGCTGGCACCAAGAGATGCAAGAGCAGAAATTAACCTGTTGTTGCTAGGCTGCTGCTACAGTAGTATGCACTTCCTCTCGACACCTTGATCTGGAGAAGTTGGACTCTGCTGATGTTCCCGTCACTGCCACGAGAGTTGAACAGCAATTTAGACTCTCATCAGGACCGTCAGTAGGACTGCCGTACCAGTCTCTGGTGTGGATCTCTCAACTTCAACTGCCACCCTTCTCATTTCCAAGGGGGGAAAAATGACTAACAACACAGCCAGCCACCATCCAGGCAACTCCGTTGCAGAGGGCAACCATGAGGGCGAATTTGGCTGCACTGTCGGGGATCTGCGCTCCCTTATGGAACTGCGATCTGGTGAAGCGGTCAACAAAATACATGAAACTTATGGTGATGTTCAAGATATCTGTAGAAGATTAAAAACTTCTCCAGTAGAAGGTAGGTTTCATGCGTGTCCATTTTGTTAAAAAAAAAATACCACTGCTCTTTCAAAAAGTTGCAATTGCAGATCTGGTGAACTAATTTTGTATTTTTAGTGTGGTCTGAATTTGACCGTCCTGCTATGTATAATGTAGGAGTCACACATGGTGAGGGTTCCTGAAAGAAGGCTTTATTGATGCAAAGGCCTTGGCAACTGGCTTATCCCATCAAACCAAGAAAGTCTTTTCAATCACCTCGTGTGTCTACTGTGTTGTCACTTCTGTTGTTCGCAACTAAACTACTTCTGTGGGTGACCAATCAGTGAATCATCTAGTCCCTACTGTGCAAAAGGAGGCCATTTGGCCCATCGAGCCTGCACCAATGACAATCCCACTCTGGTCCGAACCCTGTAACCCCACCTATTTACCCTGCTAACCTCCTTGACACTAGGGGAGCAATTTAACAAGGCTAATTAACCTAACCTGCATATCTTCAGACTGTGGGAGGAAACCAGAGCACCTGAAGGAAACCCACACAGACACGGGGAAAATGTGCAAACTCCACACACAGTCGCCCAAGGCCAGAATTGAATCCGTGTCCCTGGCGTTGTAAGGAAGCAGGAGTAGGCCATTCGGCACTTCGAGCCTGCTCCACCATTCATAATGATCATGGCTGATCATCAAATTCAATATCCTGATTTCCCTGCCCTCCCACCCCATATCCCTTTAGCTCCCAGAGCTATATCCAATTTCCTCTTGAAATCAGACAATGTTTTGGCCTCAACTACTTTGTGTGGTAGTGAATTCCACACATTCACCATTCTCGAGCTGAAGATATTTCTCCTCACCCCAGTTCTAAAAGGTTTACCCCTTATCCTCAAACTATGACCCCTAGTTCTGGACTCCCCCACCATTGGGAACATTCTTTTGGAATCTACCCTGTCTAACCCTGTTAGAATTTTATCAATTTCTATGAGGTCCCTTCTCACTCTTCTAAACTCCAGTGAATATAATCCTAACCGACTTGGTCTCCTCCGTGATGTGGTATGAGGGCTTAAAATCTATGAACTGCCTGTCAGCAACATCCTGAGTTTAATTTGGTGAAATATGTGCCGCAGATCTGCCTGTTCCAACTGCATTGCTACCATTAAATTCGAGATAGACTTGACATTGAGGGGTTTCAATTTTTTTCCGAGCAGGAGCTAGAGAGTATCAAATGAACTCAACTTAAATTGTCTTTTGCTAATTGCTGCAACGATGCTGACCACGATCTTGCCAATAGCCTAGATCATGGTTTGCAATGTGAAATACAGGGTGGATTGCTTACCTAAGAGTTCTACCAATCAGTTTTAATATCCGCTTATATTTCCTGCGCTAAAAGGAAGGAAATGCATGACAAGTCCAACCGCATTTGCAAAGAAAAGATAGATTATCAATTTGATTGACCCTTGAAGATGATGGAAAGCTCTAACGTTAGAGTTGATGTTTCGGATAAAGGTGGTTGGGAGGGTTGGAAATAATGAAAGCAAGAACAGGCCGAGAGTCGGATATGCTGTTAACCTTAACTTTTTTTTGCTATGATTATTGCAAATATAATGATTGAAGGTTTATTCTGGAGTGTCAGTTCTGTGAGCTTGATTTTTAAATTTACATTGAGCTAAAACATTTTCTCGGAAATATAATTAGGCACTTTCAAAGCTTCAGAGAAAGCAATTCTCTCCAGCTTTGAACAGCACTCAACTATTCTTCCTGGTGCAATTTCTCTTTAGTTTATGTGGCAAACCTTTTGTCTAAACTTTTATATCAACTTGTAATATTGCTATAGGCACAAACCAAGTGCGTTTCATTTCTCTACAATTGAGATAACCCAGTCTCCTGGGACTTGCTTCCCAGTGTAACGCAATAGCATCTCTGCCTTGGGCAAAGAAAATGCCAGAACCTATTTCACAAGGGAACTTTCAAGGAATGTGGGCTTTGCTGGTCAGGCCAGCATTTATTGCCCATCCCTAATTGTCCTTGAGAAGGTGGTGGTGAGCTGCCACCACCTGCTTTAATTTAGTATTTTTACCCTCCTCTTTCCTTCCCCCCCCCCCCCCCCCCCCCCCGCCCCCCCTCTCCAACTTGTGCAAATACTTTAGCTTGTGTCAAGTATCATTGATAAGCTGTAATAACGGTATTCTTGAGCATTTTGGATTTTCTGTGTTGGTGACGGGGTCTTTTTTTATATAAAAAGCTCCAATTTGAGAAATTCTGGGTTTCACTAGTGGAAAGCTGTTTTCAATATCTCTTTGTTGGGTTAAATGTCCAAGTATTGGCACGTTCTCCAGAGGTCCCTTACCTTAAAGATGGGGGAAATTCATCATAGCTGCAGAATAAAATGCCCTAGGTGCACCAAAAAGAGCAATTTGCTAACTAGTTTAACAAATAGAAATTTTGAGGATCTCTTAGTTTTCTGGGAATCTCTAGAAGATGTCAATTAGGAAATTGACTTTGGTTTGATGTGAATGATCTCTATATTATGTTTAAAGGGATTTTGGTTACTACTCGAAACAAATTTGTTCTTTAAAACTATTTTGTGTCTGTGTAGTGGGTTGGGCAGGGGTGAGAAGAGAAGAATGGGAGAAAAGGGACTTTGGAAGGGTGCATTCTTTTGAATCATTTTTTACCGTTCCTCCAATCTCTATTTCATTTATAGAGACAAAACTCAATGGGATAGATATCTTATTTTGTTTTTAGGAAACACGTTTTTTCAATTCCAGATTATTGATGTCCCATTTTTGGGATGATTCTCAAACGTTCAACTAGTTTAAATTCCAAGTTGCAGTGTGATCCCTCTTGAAAATTCTTAGCTCTTGGCGGAATGGAACTCTCTTTTTTCCTGTTCACTTTCAATTATCAATAATCAATGGGAGGGAAGGCCAGCATTGATTAAGCAATGGGTAATTGTTATTCCTAGTTTTGTTTAGAAGTGGTGCACCACCAATGTTGGTCCTATGTTTTCCCTTCACGGATGCTGTCTGACATGCTAACTGTTTTTGAATTTTGAATTCATTTTCAATACGGTAGGCAGGAGGAATCAGTGGGTGAGAAGATGTGCATTGTATACTTGAGGTGTGTTTTGTATTTGGGTGCATGGTGATTACAAGTCCTCAGTCAATGTGTAGATGTAAATCAGGTTAACTAAAAATCTGGTTGAATATTAAAACCAAAGTAAGTATCTAACTTTGTATGGGTGAGGCAATGTTTTGGATATTGGGTAACATTTTAGGCTTCATACTATAATTTAATCATTGGCGGTGACTCAAGACCATAGATGAAGCAGTAAAGCCAGTAGGAGGTAATATACGGGCATTATAATCCAGCCTTTTGAAATGCTGGGGAATAGAAATATAGAAACGTAGAAAATGGAAGCAGGAGGAGGCCATTCGGTCCTTCGAGCCTGTTCCACCATTCATTTTGACCATGGCTGATCATATTCAATCTCCTGATCCCGCCTTCCTCCCATATGTCTTGATCCCTTTCGCCTCCAGATCACATCTAATTTCTTCTTGAAATCGCACAATGTTTTGGCCTCAACTACTTTGTGGTTGGTGAATGTGTGGAATTCACTTTCTCTGGCTGAAGAAATTTCTCCTCGCCTCAGTCCTAAAAGGTTTACTCCTTATCCTCAAACTGTGACTCCTAGTTCTGGACTGCCCCACCATCAAGGACATTCTTTCTGAATCACATAGCTTCAGTTGTGGCTCAGATGGTAGTACGCTTACCTCCGAACCACAAGATCCTGGCTTCAAGTCCCACTTCAGGGTTTGGGAGCATAAATTCGAAAGTTGACATTCTGATGCAGTACTGAGGGAGCATTGCACCATCGGCCCCATCAGCCTGTTCAGGTGGATGTGATGGATACAATCGCATTATTATAAAGAGCAGGGGAGCTATCCCTGGCCAATATCTATCTCTCAATCACATAAGCAGGTTGTCTAGTTGTTACAGCATTGGTGTCCACATTCATATTTTTTAAAAACGCTGGCGCAATACGGATGTTCGTCTGTGATGCCAACCCGACCGAAACAGAAGTCATAAACAGGTTATTAAATTTTAAAATTTGATTGTAAATCTGAAAGACATACCAAAAAATTAGCAAGCCTGTTCTGAACTCATTAGGATTATTTTCTTTCCCACTGGGCAGCAGAGATGTCCGATTTAATTAGATATAACTTTTTTACAAAGCTGTACAAATGGCTGCTAATAGTGGCATTGAAGATTGTAAGGATGAGCACAGATAGTGTGGTGCTGAGTGCAGTGGTTCAAGTACTGTTGAGGCAATTAATGAACAAAGAAAATTACAGCACAGAAACAGGCCCATCGGCCTTCCATGCCTGCACCGACCATGCTGCCCCTGTGAACTAAAGCCCCCTACCCTTCCGAGGACCATATCCCTCTTGTCTCATCCCAGTCATGTATTTGTCTAGACGCCCCTTAAAAGTCACTATCGTATCTGCTTCCACTACCTCCCCTGGCAACGAGTTCTAAGCACCCACCACCCTCTGTGTAAAAATAAAACTTGCTTCATACATCTCCTTTAAACCTTGCCCCTCACACCTTAAACCTATGCCCCCCAGTAATTGACACTTCCACCCTGGGGAAAAAGCTTTGTTTCAATGTAGATGATTCCAGTTGAAGAATAAAATTGGAAATGTTGCATTTTCATTTGCTTTATTCCCCGTTTGGGAAAGACTTTTCTTGACTTTTGTCTATAGTTGGGCTTGTCCTTCAGAATATTGAAGAGGTTGGACCGATACCATGATAGAAGGTTACACACGATTAAAGGAAGTTTTTTGGTTTCCTCCTTGTCATGCGCACGCACTTAAAGGGATAGCATCAAAATGAAAGTTTCTTGCAAAATAGATGAGGTGTGGTGTTATCTGTCAGTCAGATTGCAGAGCAATTTGTTTACTGCCTGAATACAAGGCTTCCTTGCAACATTGACTTGTAATGAATCATGGCCTTATATTTCTTTAATCACAAAGTGACTTGTATTTGCACCATCCCCTAATTAGGAGAATGGGGCACTCAGTAATCAACAGTAGCTTGCATTTATTTAGCCCTTTTTTTAAAGGAGTTTTTGGAGATTAGGGCCTAGACAGGGCCATCAATGATTGAGAAATTTAAAAAGCCGTAATGTGGGTAAGGTCAGAATTGAAGGAGCAACGAGATCTCATTGGGTTGTCAGGCTGGAGAATGTTGGACGCAAGGTGGGGCAAGACCATTGGAGGAACTTGAAAACAAAGATGAAAATTTTAAAGTCGAGTTATTGCAGGACTAGGAGCCAGCGAGCCCACATGAACAAAACGTGATATGAGTGCCTTTATCAGCTGGGGCATTGAGTACAAGAGTTACATGTTGCAGCTATATAAAACCTTGGTTAGGCTGCATTTGGAGTATTGTATGCAGTACTGGTCGCCATACTACCAGAAGGACTTGGAAGCTTTGGAGAGAGCGCAAAGAAGGTTCACCAGGATATTGCCTGGTCTCAAGGGTGTTGACTATGAGGAGAAGTTGAATAAACTAGGATTGTTTTTCACTGGAAAAATGGAGGCTGAGTGGAGACTTGATAGAGGTCTCTCGAAATTGAGGCATAGACGAGGTGGATAGTCAGAGGCTTTTTCCCAGGGTGCAAGTGTCAATTACAAGGGGGCACAGGTTCAAGGTGAGAGGGGGAAAGTTTTAAGGGAGATGTGCGGGGTAAGTTTTTCATGCAGAGTGTGGCGGATGCCTGGAATGCTGCCAAAGGAGGCACATGAGGAACATTTAAGAGGTATCTAGATGAGTACATGAATGGGGAGGGAATAGAGGGATAAGGACCGAGTAAGGGCAAAAGTGTTTTTTTTAGTTTAGTTAGGGTATCATGATCGGTACGGGCTTGGAGGGCTGAAGGAGCTATTCCTGTGCTGCACTACTTTATTATTTATTGTTCTTTGCTCTTTGAGTTACGATACAAACAGAACCATGTCCAATTTAAATTTTCATCCTTGAGTGGCTCCTTGTACTGCCCATAATCCTTTCTTTTGACTCTTCTGCCAGAGGACTTGAGAATTTCAAATGTTGCATCTTGGTTGAAAAAGGTTGTAAAGATAAGCCCAGCAACTACAGGCCAGTCGGCTTAACTTCAAATTTCTAGAAACTATAGTTTAAATCATAGAAATCATAGAAACCCTACAGTACAGAAAGAGGCCATTCGGCCCATCGAGTCTGTACCGACCACAATCCCACCCAGGCCCTACCCCCATATCCCTACATATTTACCTACTAATCCCTCTAACCTATGCATCCCAGGACACTAAGAGCAATTTTTAGCATGGCCAATCAACCTAACCCGCACATCTTTGTTTAGAACAAAATTAATAGTCACATGGACAAATGTAGGTTAATTAAGGAAAGTCAGCATGGATTCCTTAAGGGAAATTCTTGTTTAACTAACTTGCTGGAGAGTTTTTAAACCGATGCAATTCTATTAATGTGGTGTATACAGACTTCCAAAGGGAATATGATATAGTGCTACATGATAGACTTATGAGAAAAGTTGCAGCTCATGGAATGAAATGGACAAGTAGCAACATGGATCTGAAGTTGGCTAAGTGACAGGAAATAAAGAGTAATGATGAATGAATGTTTTTTGGACTGGAAGATGTTTGTGATGGAGTTCCCCAGAGGCCGGGTTGAAACCTCTGCTTTTTGTGATGTTTATTAAGAGTGCAGATTTTTTATGAGCGCAATTTCAAAACTTGCTGACGATATGAAACTTGGAAACATAGAAACATAAAAAATAGGAGCAGGAGGAGGCCATTAGGCCCTTTGAACCTGCTCCGCCATTCCATAGAATCCCCACAGTGCAGAAGGAGGCCATTCAGCCCATTGAGTCTGCACCAGCCACAACCCCATCCAGGCCCTATTCCCGCAACCTCACATATTTACCCTGCTAATCCCCCTGACACACAGGGTCAATTTAGCATGACCAATTAACCTAACCCACATATCTTTGGACTGTGGGAGGAAAATGGAGCACCCGGAGGAAACCTCCGCAGACACGGGGAGTGTGCAAAGTCCACACAGACAGTGACCTGAGGCCAGAATTGAACCCAGTCCCTGGAGCTGTGCAATAGCAGTGCTACCGTGCTGCCCCAATCAACCTAACCAGCACATCTTTGGGCTTTTATCATTCATCATTCATTATGATCATGGCTAATCATCAAACTCAATAGCCTGATCCTGCCTATTAACCCCCGCCCCCCTCCCCGCATATCCTTTGGTCTTTCAGCTCAAGTGCTTTATCTAACTGCTTCTTAAAAACAAACAATGTTTTGGCCCCAAGTACTTTCTGTGGTAGTGAATTCCATAGGCTAACCACTCTCTGGTTGAAGAAATATCCCCTCATCTCTATCCTAAACAGTCTACCCTATATCGTCCGACTGTGACTCCTGATTCTGGATACTTCCACTATCGGAAATATCCTTCTTGCATCTACCCTGTCTAGTCCTGTTGGAATTTTATAGGATTCTGAGATCCCCCTTCCCATTCTTCTGAACAACAGTGAATGCAATCCTAACTGATTCAAACTCTCCTCTTGCGTCAGTCCTGCCATCCTAGGAACCAGTCTGGTAAATCTTCTCTGCACTCCTTCCAGGCCAAGAACATCCTTCCTCCGATGAGGAGACCAAAACTGCACACACTATTCCAGGTGTAGCCTCACCAAAGCCCTGTATAATTGCAGCAACACAGTGTGAAGTCTCTCACAAAACCAGGTTAAAGTCCAACAGGTTTATTTGATAGCACAAGCCACTAGCATTTAGAGCGCTGCCCCTTTCACCTGATGAAGGGGCAGCGCTCCGAAAGCTTGTGGCTTGTGCTACCAAATAAACCTGTTGGACTTTAATCTGGTGTTCTGAGACTACTTACTGTGTTCACCCCAGTCCAACGCCGGCATCTCCACATAATTGCAGCAAGACATCCCTAACCCTGTACTTGAATCCTCTCGCTATGAAGGCCAACATACTATATTTGCCTTTTTACTGCCTGCTGCATCTGCATGCTTACCTTCAGTGACTGGTGATTGAGGACACCCAGGTCTTGTTGCACATTTTCCCCCCTCCTAATTTATAGCCATTCAGATCAGATTCCGCCTTCCCATTTTGCTACTGAAATGGATAACCTCATTTATCCAAATCATACTGCATCTGCCATTCATTTGTCCACTCACTCAACTTGTCCAAATCAACTTCTCCAGATTTAAGGTGTCGGAAGGAAGTGCGTACTAAAGGATCTCTGCATCCTCCTCACTGTTCACCCTCCCATCCAGCTTTATGTCATCTGCAAATTTGGAGATATTACATTTAGTTCCCTCATCTAAATAGTGATTAGCGGGAGTCCCAGCACTGATCCCTGCGGTACCCCACTAGTCACGGCCCGTTTATTCCTACTCTTTGTTTCCTGTCTGCCAACCAGTTTTCTATCCATCTCAATACACTACCCTCAATCCTATGTGCTTTAATTTTAGAATCATAGAATCCCTACAGTGCAGAAAGAGGCCATTCAGCCCTTCGAGTCTTCACCCAGGCCCTATAATCTCTCACATTTACCCTGCTAATCCTCCTGACACTAGGGTTAATTTAGCATGGCCAATCAACCTAACCCGCACATCTTTGGACTGTGGGAGGAAACCGGAGCATCCGGAGGAAACCCACACAGATACGGGGAGAATGTGCAAACTCCACACAGACAGTGACCCGAGAATTGAACCTGGGTCCCTGGCACTGAGGTAACAGTGCTTACCACTGTGCCACCGTGCTGCCCACTCTAATCTTTTATGTGAGACTTTGTTGAAAGCCTTCTGAAAGTCCAAATAAACCACATCCACTGGCTCCCCCTCATCAACTCTACCAGTTACACCCTCGAAGAATTCCAGTAGATTTGTCGAGTATGATTTCCCTTTCATAAATCCATGTTGACTGTCCAATCCTGCCATTGTTTTCGAAGTGTTTTGCTATAAAATCTTTGATAATGGATTGTAGAATTTTCCTCACTACCGGGAAACATTGTGAATTGTGAAGAGGAGAGTGGAGAACTTCAAGGGGACAGACAATTTGGTGCAATGGATAGGTGGTAGATGAAATATCAAGTGGAGAAATGAGAAGTAATTAATTTTGATAAGAAAATAAAAGGCACAATTCTAAAGGGGATGTTGGAGCAGAGAGACATGGTGAATATGTGCATAAGTCATTGAAGGTGACAGAGCAGGTTGGGAGAGCAATTATTAAACCATACATTATCCTTGGCTTTATTAATAAGGGCATGGAGCACGAGGAAGGTTAGGTCACACTTGTGTAAGACACTGGCTTAACCTCAGCTGGAGTATTACAAAGAACAAAGTAAAGTACAGCACAGGAACAGGCCCTTCGGCCCTCCAAGCCTGTGCCAATCATGATGCCCTAACTAAACCAAAAAAAACCATTGCCCCTTACTTGATCCATATCCCTCTATTCCCTCCCTATTCATGTACCCATTCAGATGCCTATTAAATGTTACTAATGTGCCTGCTTCCACCACCATCTCTCGCAGCGCATTCCAAGCACCCACCACTCTCTGCGTGAAAAACTTCCCCCGGACATCTCCCTTAAACTTTCCTCCTCTCACTTTGAACCTGTGCCCCCTTGTGATTGACATTTCCATCCTTGGAAAAAGCTTCTGACTATCCACCCTGTCTATGCCCCTCATAATTTTGTAGAACTCTATCAGGTCTCCCCTCAGCCTCTGTCTTTCCAGTGAAAACAATCCTAATTTATTCAACCTCTCCTCATGGTCAACACCCTTGAGACCAGGCAACATCCTGGTGAACTTTCTTTGCACTCTCTCCAAGGCTTTCACGTCCTTCTGGTAGTGTGGTGACCAGAACTGCGCACACTACTCCTAATGTGGCCTAACCAAGGTTTTATATATCTGCATCATGATTTCCCAATTCTTGTACTCAGTGCCCTGCCTGAAGAAGGCATGCATGTCATATGCCTCCCTAATCACCTGGGCTACCTGTGTTGCCACCTTTAGGGAACTGTGGACCTGCACGCCCAGATCCCTCTATGTTGATGTGTTGTATCCAGTTCTGGGGGCTGCATTTTGGGAAGGGTGTACATGCATTGGAGAGTGCAGAAAGATTCACATGAATAGTTCCAGGAATGAGAATCTTCAGTTTTGATGGTGGATTGGAGAAATTAGACTGTTTCCCTTGGAGAGAAGAAGGCCAAGGAGAGATCTGATTGAGGTATTCAAAACCATGAGGGGGCTGAACAAAGTAGACAGGAAGAAATTGTTCCCCCGTGAAAGGATCAAGAAAGAGAGGGAACGAATTTAAAATAATTGGTCAGAGAAGCAAAAGCGATACGAAAAAGAGCTTTTGCACATAACGAGTGGTTAAGATCTGGAATGCGCTACCTAAAAATGTGATGGAGCAAATTAAATTGAGGCTTTCAGAAAGGAATTAGACCGTTATCTGAAAAGGAAGAATGTGCAAGGTTACGGGGAGGATGGCATTCAATAGTTGCACATTCGAAGAGTCGGTGTAGACATGATGGGCCAGATGGCCTCTTCCTGTGTGCTAACAATCCTTGATCAAAAAATATTGGTTTAATTGTCCCCTTTTCTTTCCACATCCTTCTGCCGTTCCTTATCTCATGGCCTTCTTTTGACAAATGTGGTCCATGAATCCACAATTGTAGTTCCACAAGGAACTGCAAAAGGTCGTGAATGTAGCCCAATCCATCCCGCAAACCAGCCTCCCATCCATTGACTCTGTCTACACTTCCCGCTGCCTCGGCAAAGCAGCCAGCATAATTAAGGATCCCATGCACCCCGGACATTTTCTCTTCTACCTTCTTCCGTCGTGAAAAAGATACAAAAGTCTGAGGTCATGTACCAACTGACTCAAGAACAGCTCCTTCCCTGCTGCTGTCAGACTTTTGAATGGACTTGCCTTGCATTAAGTTGATCTTTCTCTACACCCTAGCTATGACTGTAACACTACATTCTGCACTTTCTCCTTATCTGTGAACGGTATGCTTTGTCTGTATTGCTCGCAAGAAACAATACTTTTCACTGTTAATACATGTGACCATAATAAATCAAATCAAAATGAATCTTTTAGGATTCCTGTTGTGATTTGAGTAGATTTAATGTTGCCACGAGCATTGTATTTCATTCCAATTTATGCTAATGAAAACCTTACACTCCCTCACTTCCCCTCTCCCTCCCTCCATCCCAACAATCTTTCCATTTCTCATTTTCTACTTGGACCATCACATTGACATGTGGAACTAAGGATGTTTCAAGCTGATGTGACATTGGATACCAAGTGGAGTAATCCTTGCTCTGTGAAAGTACAACTGACTGTTGAAGGCCTAGTTTTGTAAATGGGCAATAATCTGACCTTTTAACAAAATTTGTTGCTTGGGGTCTGAAGAATGTAATGTTCAAATTAATTGCTTTCCACGCAGAGAGGAGATGAAGTTCTCATTTTATATCACATACATATAGTTATGATGATCATGCTGCTTAATTTTCTACCACAACAATTCAATTAAAAATTAAAACCATGACTCATTTCTTGGCAAAATTTGAACATGCGATGAAAGAATTATAGTCTGATGCTCTTACTGAAGAATTTGAACAGAATACTCCAAGTGGACATTTATTTATTAATAAAAGTTCTTAATCTCTTGCTCCTCCAATCCAACCAAAGTTCCTTTCCATAAATGGGAAGATTGTCAACTGTCGTCTGTCTGACCTGTCGCCAGTTGCGAGACTGACAAGGAGGCCGAGGTGATTTTTTTTAAAACTGAGAATGCTGGATGCCCTTGGGCAGTCAGGCATCTGTGGAGAGAGAGGAAGTAGGGTTAATATTTCAGACCAATGACCTTTCAGTGAGACCTGAATCATTAACTCTGCCTTCCTCTTCCTGAAGGTTTCCAGCATAGTTTTTATTTCAGGAACGTGGGCGCAGGATTAGGCCATCCAGCCCATCAAGTCTGTGCCAACTCTCCAATAGAGTATCCCAGCCAAACTCCTCCGCCATCCCTAGAAGCCTTGGAGAAAACGTGCAAACGCCACGTAGGCATCTCCCAAGGCCGGAATTGAACCTGGTTACCTAGCACTGTGAAGCAGTAGTGCTAACTGCTGTACCTGAAAAGGGAGACCACTGATTTGGTCTCCCCCACAAGAGGAAACATCCTTGAGGTATCCACTCTATCGAGTCCCATCAGAATCATAAGATCACCTCTCCTTTTACTAAACCCCATTGGGGTATAGATCTAACCTGATCAATCTTTCTCCATAAGACAACCGTTTCATCCCAGGAATGAATCCAGTGAATCTTCTCTAACCTGCTTCTAAAGCAATTATATCTTTTTTTTAAGCCCAGCATCCGCAGTAATTTGCTCATATCTTCAATTGAGACCAAAACTGCGTGCAGAATTCCAGACATGGTCTTAACCAAGGCACTGCACAGTTGCCGTAAAACTCCCTTATTTTTATGTTTAATTCCTCTTGCAATAAATGCCAACATTCCATTTCCAACATCTGCAGTAGTTTAAAAGCAAAATACCATGGATGCTGGAATCTGAAACGAAAACAAAATGCTGGAAAAGCTCAGCAGGTCTGGCAGCATCCATGGAGAGAGCAAATAGAGTTAACGTTTTGAGTCTGTCAGTTCTGAAAAGGAGTCACACAAACTCGAAACGTTAACTCTGTTTTCCCTCTCCATGGATGCTGCCTGATCTGTTGAGTTTTACCGACATGTTCTGATTTTGTATCTGCAGTAGTTTGCTTTTTGATGTACCTGCGAGTTTGCTCTTCCCTTTTACCACCAATGGGGAAATGCCCGGTAGTAATTCTGCAATGAGCATGTCGTTTTAAGCCTGGTTAATAGGACAGTCCCTAGTTGCATGCCTACCACTGGGCCAGAAACTCTAGGTTCAAGACTCACTTGAGAACTTGATGGCCATGGGAGGTGTGTTCCTCATGGACCAGCCTGTAAATACTTTCCTATATGCCTGATGGTACACGGTAAGAGTGGAAGAGTTTCCTGATCAATCACATTGCAGAAGTTAGCGGCGAACCACAGCAGTACTTTACCAAGCATAATCATGGACCAATCCAATGGAAGTCCATAGTCGCTATGGTACCCGGAGGAGGAGGAATGGAACGGAATGAAAGTTAAAGCCCACCGGTTGATGAGTGTGGAACCTGTGATTGGGCATTGTTCCTTATGGATTGTATCTGAAAATACTTACCACTCTTGTGTAATGAATATTATCAGCTTGTAATGACGTTAGCTGATGGCAACATTCCCATTTAAGTGTATGAAAGTTAAGGAATTCTGTATTTGGTCTGAAAAAGTTCAGTTAGGTTTTGCATTGTCTCATGAAGTCTAAAGGCTTGTGTGGTTGAGCAATAACTCTTTATTAAGAACACATATATATGCATATAGATCAGTGTTATTGATGACACATATATATGGACATAGTTATCTATCTATATATTACACAGGATTCCGTGCTGACTAGGTGCGAGCTTCATGCTGACTTCTACCAGACTCACTACTACACTCGACTACTCTTGCATCGCAATATGGATGGTCCTGTTTCTTCAGCCCCACATTAATCTTTATATTCCCAAACACCCCAACACAAGACTCCCTGTGAAGATTGAGGCTGAGTTTTCCGATCTCGCCGTGGTGGGACCTGCCGCTGGGAATACAGCAAGCCAGACAAAAGCCCATTGACTTTCAGCAGAGCAAGAAAATCCAGACCCATAACTTAAATACAGCCCACTACTTTGTATCCACGCCCGTGAGCACCTTTCCAGATCTGACAATGTGGCTTAAACTTTTTTTTAATGTGTTCTAAAACTATAGAACCCCTACAGTGCAGAATGAGGCTACTCAGCCCATCGAGTCTGCACCGACTCTTTGACAGCATGTTACCCAGGCCCTATCCCCGTAACTCCACGTACTTACCTGCTAATCTCCCTAACCTACACATTTTTGGACAGTAAGGGGCAATTTAGCATAGCCAATCCACCTAACCTGCACATCTTTTGGAGTGTGGGAAGGAGCTGGAGCACCTGGAGGAAACCCGCGCAGACATGGTGAGACTCCACACAGTCACCCAAGGCCAGAATTGAACCCAGGTCCCTGCACTGTGAGGCAGCAGTGCTAACTAACCACTGTGCCACCGAGCTGCCCAGCATGATTACATTTTAGTTTTGTCTTATCACATATTTTCTTGGTGCATTGTTTTGTCTAAACAATCAGGATAACTTGTGGGCAATGAGGTTTTTAAATGGGCTCCTTGAGGGAGGATCATATTTTAAATTTGCACCAATTCAAAGAGCCAGAATTGGAAGGGAATAAAGGGTTGCATTTTGATTTTTTAACTTTAAAAATTCAAGAATATTTGGAATAATCACAGCCTGTGTAGATTAGAATCTGCGCAGTTATGCAGTCAAGTTGGCTTGTAAAGTCAAAACTTTTTTTAATTGAATGGTTGGAGAGTTTGGCCACAGAATTCCACGCCGTCATTCCAGCTAAATATTTCCGGTCACTGTAAAGGGTCCACAGGAGGTACTGTTACTCCAGCTGATGTAACATCTCACAGCAGGTGACCAGTCCCACTATTTTTAGCGGTTCTATATATACGGCGCAGGTCTAACTTGGCTGCTTTCTGCTTGGGTTGGAATTTCCAAGAACAGAAGTTGCAAGGTTTTCAAAGCCGTGTTTGCACAGCAGCCCAAACAGAAATTTTTTTAAAAACCCCATCGGAAATGCCGGAAGTGCTCAGCAGGTCAGACTGTTGTGGAGAGAACAGTGAATTCAAAGTTTTGAATCTGGGTTCTTGTCAACACCTTCAACAGGGGATGTCTAAAGCCAAGTTGAATCTTTGTAAATCTATTTTAAATATCACATTGCACAAGGTTGTCGCAGCTATGAATGGTCTTCTTGTAAACACTTGTTTATGAAGCCCAGTGGTGGAGCTAATTTATTTATATTATTGGCTTTTTCCACTATTGATTCCTTCGTTGCTTACCCCAGGGCATTGGAAATTTTGCCAGATGCTGTTTTACTGGTCACCCCTCCTCTTTTGGGTGTTTGTAAACATGTAATTGAAATGCATTTTTTTTTATTCTTTGGAATTCTTTTATTTACTTGTTCATCACAAGTAGGCTTTCATTAACACTGCACTGAAGCTACTGTGAAAATCCCCTAGTCGCCACACTCCGGCGCCTGTTCGGGTACACTGAGGGAGAATTTAGCACAACCAATGCACCTAATCGGCACGTTTTTGGACTGTGGGAGGAAACCGGAGCACCCGGAGGAAACCCACGCAGATACCGGGAGAACGTGCAAACTCCGCACAGTGACCCGAGCCGGGAATTGAACCCGGGTCCCTGGTGCTGTTAGGCAGCAGTGCTAATCACTGTGCCACCGTTTACCTCAGGGAAGCTGTGGAGGCCAAGTCCTTGAACATTTCAAAGCTGAGATTGATAGGGTTTTGATCAGTAGGGGAGTTGTGTTACAAAGATAGGGCAGGAAAGTGGACATAGTGTTAGACCAGCCATGGTCTTATTAAATGGTGGAGCAGGCCAGAAGGATTGAATGGCCTACTGCTTATGGTCTTATTTAGGTGGCATAATGGTTTGCACTGCCTCGCAGCACCAGGGACACGGGTTCGATTCCTGCCTTGGCTGACTGTGTGGAGTTTGCACTTTCTCCCCATGTCTGCATGGCTTTCCTCCAGGTGCTCCGGTTTCCTCCCACAGTCCAAAGTTGTGCAGGTTAAGTGGATTGGCCATGCTAAATTGCCCCTTAGCGTGCAAGGATGTGTAGGTTAGGGGAATTAGCTGGATAAATACGTGGGGTTACGGGGATAGAGTCTAGGTAACATGCTGTCAGAGAGTCAGTGGCAACTTGATGGGCCAAATGGCCTCCTTCTGCACTGTAGGGATTCTATTCTATTCTATTCTAATTTTAAAATGCCTCTGCATATACTTGCAGTTCTGACATTGGGTGTTACATGGTTTAATGTTTAGCTTCTGAAAATTCTTTTGTGCAGAGTGGATAAGGAGCAGCTGTTCTCCTTAGTTGAAGGGTCAGTTACGAGGGGACACGAGTTAAAAGCAAGGATTGGGAGGTTTAGGGGGATTTGAGGAAAAACGTTTATACCCAGAGTGGTGACGGTCTGGAATGCATTGCCTGCGAGGGTGGAGGCGGGATGCCTCACATCCTTTAAAAAGTATCTGGCACACTATAACATTCAAGGCTATGGGCCAAGTGCTGGCAAGTGGGATTAGGTGGGCAGGTCAGGGCCTTTCATTCATCGGTGCAGACTCGATGGGCCGAAGGACCTCTTCTGCATTGTAGAGTTCTGTGATTCTGTATATTCCTTCCAGTTTTAACTTCTCTGTCGCTTTGTAGATCGAGGCTCAATATTGAAGTGTGGTACAGTTCCTGTTTGATATTGTCTTGCTCACACGCCAAGGTTCTTTGCCACCCCCACCCCCCCTATCTGTACCTTTTCTGTCTGCACATGTGAAAATAGAGCTGGGCAGAGGAAACCAAGTGTGGATCTTTGCCCCATCTGGGATTTCCTAAAAAATAAACCAGCAACAACGAAAATCAGTAAGTTGTAGTTATGCAAACGGGAAAATGTCAAGGAATCTCTGAAAATTCAAGCATTAGTTTATGTCGAGAGGGCCTGTATCTGGCGATGGATGACACCAAATGTTAGATGGAGCTGTTTGATGCTCATTCCATTAAACACAGTAAGAAGTTTAACAACACCAGGTTAAAGTCCAACAGGTTTATTTGGTAGCAAAAGCCACACAAGCTTTCGAGGCTCTGAGCCCCTTCTTCAGGTGAGTGGGAATTCTGTTCACAAACAGAACTTATAAGACACAGACTCAATTTACATGAATAATGGTTGGAATGCGAATACTTACAACTAATCCAGTCTTTAAGAAACAAAACAATGGGAGTGGAGAGAGCATCAAGACAGGCTAAAAAGATGTGTATTGTCTCCATTTCAGAGGGGAGCTGAGAGTCAACCACATTGCTGTGGCTCTGGTGCCACAGGTAGGCCAGACCAGGTAAGGACAGCAGAGTTGCTTCTCTAAAGGACATTAGTGAACCAGATGGGTTTTTCCGACAATTGACAATGGTCAACAGTAGATTCTTAATTCCGGGGATGTTTTATTGAATTCAAATTCCATTAAAGACAGTAGAGTATTTCTCTCAAATCCAGACTCTATCCTGCTGTAAATAAGTTTCTTGGGTAACTTGGTGTGGAAGATCATTTGAATTCTAAATAGGTGTTTGTTAAGGAAAGTTTGATCAAACTAATACAGGGGGAGGCGATGGCGGAGGTGTATTATCGCTAGACTATTATTCCAAACACAGCTAATCCCGCCCCAGCAGATGGTGGAATTTGAATTCAATAAAACATCCCCGGAATTAAGAATCTACTGTTGACCATTGTCAATTGTCGGAAAAACCCATCTGGTTCACTAATGTCCTTTAGAGAAGCAACTCTGCTGTCCTTACCTGGTCTGGCCTACCTGTGGCACCAGAGCCACAGCAATGTGGTTGACTCTCAGCTCCCCTCTGAAATGGCCACTCAGTTCAAGGGCAGCTAGGGATGGGCAATAAATGCTGACCAGCCAGCGACGCCCATGTCCCACAAATGAATTTTTTAAAAGCTGCCAACTGACCCCTCTGTTTAAATACATTTAACACACTTGTTACATGTAAGGGTACAGGAATGATGTCGTGGTAATGATACTGGATGCGCAATCCAGATCCCAGGCCAATGCATGGGTTCAAATCCTTTCACAGCAGCTGGTAGGATTTAAATTTAATTAAATCTGGAATTTTTAAAAAACTACGTTGTCGATGGTCATAAAAACCCATCTGGTTTGCTAAAGTTCTTGAAGGAAGGAAATCTGCTGTCCTTGCCTGGTCTGGCATACATGTGACGGATTTTACAAAATGAAGGCATGTAAAATCGCCGGCTCCAATGCACCCCTCCCTGATGAGCTCAATGCATTCTATGCCCATTTTGAGCAAGAGCATGCCTTCCACCCTGGAAGCCTCGGATGAACCTGTATCTGAGGTAACCTTTGCAGATGTCAGAGCAACTTTCTCCAAGGTCAACCCACGGAAAGTGACTGGCCCGGATGGGGTACCCAGACGAGCACTCAGATCCTGTGTGGATCAGCTGGCAGGGATATTCACAGACATCTTTAACCTCTTTACAACAATGAGGTCCCTATCTGCTTCAAGAAGGTGACCGTCATTCCAGTACCAAAGAAAAGCCAAACGGCATGCCTTAATGACTATTGTCCGGTGGCTCTGACATCCATCATTATGAAGTGTTTCAAAAGGTTAGTCATGGCACAAATCTATTTCGGCCTCCCAGATTGCCTGGATCCACTACAGTTTGCCTACCGCCACAGACGCCATCTCCCTGGCCCTGCACTCAACCCTGAGACACCTATGTCAGACTCTTATTTATTGACTACAGCTCAGCCTTTAACACCATTGTTCCTACGAAACTCATCTCCAAACTCCGTGGCCTGGGTCTCGGCTCCTCCCTCTGCAACTGGATCCTGAACTTCCTAACCCACAGACCACAATCAATAAGGATTGGCAACAACACCTCCTCCATGATCATCCTCAATATCGGTGCCCCAAAAGGCTGTGTCCTCAGCCCCCTTACTATACTCCTTATACACCTAAGACTGTTTGGCCAAATTCCCCTCCGACTTGATTTTCAAGTTTGCTGACGACACCACCGTAGTGTGTCGGATCTCAAACAATGACGAGACAGAGTACAGGAATGAGATAGAGAATCTGGTGAACTGGTGCGGCAACAATAATCTCTCCTTCAATGTCGTCAAAACGAAGGAGATTGTCATCGACTTCAGGAAGCATAAAGGAGAACATGCCCCTATCTACATCAACAGGGACAAAGTAGAAATGGTCGAGAGCTTCAGGTTTTTAGGTGTCCAGATCACCACCAACCTGTCCTGGTGCCCCCATGCCGACACTATAGTTAAGAAAGCCCGCCAACGCCTCTATTTTCTCAGAAGACTAAGGAAATTTGGCATGTCAGCTATGACAATCCAACTTTTACAGATGCACCATAGAAAGCATTCTTTCTCGTTGTATTACAGCTTGGTATGGCTCCTGCTCTGTCTAAGACCGCAAGAAACTAAAAAAGCTCATGAATGTAGCCCAATCCATCATGCAAACCAGCCTCCCATCCATTGACTCTGTCTACACTTCCCTCTGCCTTGGAAAAGTAGCCAGCATAATTAAGGACCCCACGCACCCCGAACACTTTCTCTCTCTCTTTCTTTCGTCGGGAAAAGGATACAAAAGTCTGAGGTCACGTACCAACTGACTCAAGAACAGCTTCTTCCCTGCTGCCATCAGACTTTTGAATGGATCTACCCCTCATTACGTTGATCTTTCTCTACACCCTAGCTATGACTGTAACATTACAATCTGCATTCTCTCATTTCCTTCTCTATGAATGGTATGTTTTGTCTGTATACCATGCAAGAAACAATACTTTTCACTGTATATTAATACATGTGACAATAATAAATCAAATCAAAAAGACTCAGTAATACAGTTCATTTTTAAATGCCTTATCAAGCCACTCAATTGTGTCAAAAAGTAGTGAAATTGGCCAGATCACTCAGCATCAACTTAGGCACTGGAAACGGCGATGGCAAACCCAACCTTGTCAACACTGCAAAGTCCTCACTAAATTGGCCTTGTCAACATTGTGCCACAGACTAGTCAAGTCTGATGTACACTCTTTTTTGATTTGATGTATTATTGTGTTATGGTTCAAGTCAGCAATTCCAAAGTGTTCTATGGAGCCCGCATGGATCATAAATACGTTTTGCTTCTTGAATTTGGCTAGGATAAGCATGATAAGTTTCACTTCAGGTATGATTCAAATGACCCACTCGGGAGCTTTTATCAAGCAAAAGCTTATTTAAGAATATAGTTAACGTGTATAGTAAGAATATTAGCAATAACTTCTGTCAGTTACAAACAACTCTGAAACAACTCATGATAATGTGTAACCCTTAACGAATATAGCAGCTGTCCCGATAAATCCAATCCCATAAACAAGACCATTCAAACAGGTTTAATACAGCATAGACTAATGCTCATGTGATACTGAAATTGAGTCATTTGGATGAATTCTGCAGTTCTCTGGATAGACTCAGAACAGCTTGAAGTCGGAACAGCTTCGCAAACCACCAACAGCAGATTTCCCCCCTTCAGAAAGGCAAGACCTTGCTTTCAGATGACCAGCGGAATTTCCAAAACCAGGGTGAGACACACACGCTTCTTTCCAGCTTAATGTCTTAAAAACTCCAACTCAGAACTGAAAAAAAAACTCCCAAGAAGGAAAATAAACTTGTCCAGGACCTATGACCTTTTCTCCTAACAATGCAGGGCCATAACACTAATCCCAAAGTAAACATAACCCCATTTACGCCACTTGAGTAGCACTAAAAAGACTCCTCCAAACAAACCGGTGCCATAATGAAAAAACAACTGAAGCAAAAAAGACCTGCTTGCAACTGCAGAAAACATGATTTGGGGGGGGAAAAAATCTCTTAAAGATTCACTAATGTCACAATTGTCACATGTACTGGGATACAGTGAAAAGTTTTGTGTGCTATACAGACAAAAGATACTGTTCCTAGAGTACAAAGAGAAGGAAAGGCAAGAGTGCAGAATATATCTTACCTTGCACCATCACTATCCCGTCCTATTGGGGGAATGGATCCACCAGAGGTGGCAGCACAATGGTATACAGTCGGGAGGGAGTCCTCAACAATGGTTCCAAACCCTGAGAAGTCTCGTGTTAGCAAGTCAAATGTGGGCAAGGAAAGCTCCAGTTGGTTACCACTACTGCCTGCCCCTTCAGCTGATGGATAATACCCCTTTTATGTTGAACACCAATTGGGAGATAGGGGGATGGGTGGGATTTGCCAGCGACGCCCACATCCCATGAAAGAACAAATTTTAAAATGCTGAAACCTGTGTCCTGATTACTGAATCATTTCACTGTGGGCGTTGAAAATATCTTGTGTTCTTTAATTGTTAACAATTATCGGTTGGTAGAATTGGCCTGGCAATGCTTATCCTGGTGTCTAGAAGCTTGGAATTGCACAACTAAGGAATTTGGACCAAGCCATTGAACGGGAACTTTTGACGATTCAGTCAATAAATTGACTTTCAAGATTGAGATACTTAAGATTCAGAGCAAGATAAGTTAGCAAGGCCGCAAAGATAGCGCTGGATTTAATTTCTAGAGGAACTTAATTGAAAAGTAGAAAAGCTATGTTAAGCCTGTATTGGACTTTGGTGAGATCACACTTGGAGTACCATGCACAATTCTGATCTCCATATTACTAAAAGGATGTACAGGTATTGAAGATCTATATTTAATAAAATATCTACAAGGATATGTTCTGAACTGGGAGGTTACAACTCATTAGGAAGGATTGAACAGATTGGGTGCCTTTTAGCCAGAAAAGAGAATTCTGAAGGATGACTTAATGGAGGACTTTGAGATTATGAAATGGTGCAATAGGATAGACAGAGAGAAGATGATTCAATTTCTGAAAAATCCCCAGTGAGCAGTTCAGGCAAAACTTCTTTCTCAAAGTGGTGAGAATGTGGAACTTGCTACCATGTGGAATAGCGGAGGCAATTTAGCATCCATGTCTTTAAAGGTGTGCTATGTATGTCCAGACGGGGGACAAGGAATAGAAGGAAATGCAGATGGAGTTGGATCAAGAGGGTTGGGGGGAAACTTTTATGGATCATAAATATCACAAGCACAATTGAGCTGAAAAGCCTCTTTGGCTGTTAATTTGATGTAAAGGTCATAAATGCTGATTAGACTAAGTTTCAGAGATTTATTGAGGTCTTGTATCTGATCAAGCTTTCCATCATTTTATTTACACATGTTTGATGTTAATGACCCCTCTGCTTCAGTGGTTTCCTTACTCTGCACGGTCATCCTTTTAGATCTTTTATTTTTCCAATGAGAATGTTGGCTGGGTGAATGTTGGATACATCCTGGTGTTTATTAGCATGAGCCATCTAGGCAGAGTTTCAAATCTTCCATTTGAATGTGGTTTTTGGTCATTTGCTATGTTGATTAGCTAGATCCTATCCCCACTTCAAGTTGATTAGCTAGAATTGAAAATTATATTAACTGAAAAGAACCAAAACAGAAAAATGCTGGAAAATCTCGGCAGGTCTGACAGCATCTGTGGGGAGAGAATAGAGCCAACGTTTCAAGTCTAGATGACCCTTTGTCAGAGCTGAACTGCAAAAGACCTGTCCTTGGGGAAACTCGGGTGTTTGGTCTTGGAATGATTTCCAACTATCATGGAAGTGAGTTTGTGTCCAAATTGGCCTTTAAAATATTCTGGAAGCGAAACACCGAAGATGCTGGAAATCAGAAATAAAAACAGAAAATGCTGGAAAAGCTCAGCAGGTCTGGCAGCATCTGTGGAGAGAGAGTTTATGTTTCGAATCCGTATGACTTTTCCTCAGAACTTGTGAAGACTGCTTCAACAACACCTTCTTAACCTGCGACCTCTGGATGGACGAGCGTACAGGAATACCTCTGACTGCAAACCACACACAATCTCAATTTGGAATTGTATCACTGTTCCTTCACTGTTGCAGAATCAAAAACCTGGACATTCCTCCCTTGCAGCACTGTGGGAGTACCTACACCACATGGACTACAGTGATTCTGGAAGGCCGAGCACCATCACCACGAGGGCAATTGGGGATGAGTGATGAATGCTGGCCTTGTCCTTATGACGTTAGCATTGCTGACAATAAAAAAAAATGAAAGGGAAGAAATATATATGGACAGCACGGTGGTACAGAGGTTAGCACTGCTGCCTCACAGCTCCAGCAACTGGGTTCGATTCCAGGCTTGGGTCACTGTCTGTGCGGAGTTTGCACATTCTCCCCGTGTCTGTGTGGGTTTCCTCCCACAGTCCAAAGATGTGCAGGTTACGTTGATTGGACATGCTAAATTAACCCTTAGTGTCCCAGGATGTGATAGGTTAGAGGGATTAGCAGGGTAGCTAAGTGGGGATAAGACCTGGGTGGGATTGGTGTCGGTGCAGACTCGATGGGCCGAATGGCCTCCTTCTGCACCATAGGGATTCTATGATACTAGAGGACGATGCTTTGTCCAAAACTGAAAAAATCTACACACACATTATTAGCTTGTTATTATTTCTGTATTAGTGTATGATTAACACTTCATTTTGTTAGATGTGATCAGCATTTGCACCTGAGATTCTCCATTGGGGTTCTGTTCTGTGCTGTCGGGTGAAGTGGAGATCGGTTAAGGGGAAACTGCAAAATTGTCTGCTCACTAGTCCTCATCATAGCTAATCAATTTGTATGCAAAACAGCATGGGCAAAGGGTACAGGTTAATGCAGTCCTGAAGCACAGTGGAGACTCTTTGATTTATTATTGTCACATGGACCGGGATGCAGTGAAAAGTATTGTCACTTGTGCGCTGCACAAACCATAGGGCATATAGAGGAGAAGGAAAGGAGAGGGTACAGAATGTAGTGTTACAGTTGCAGCTCAGGTGTAGAGAAAGACCTTTGTTAAGTTCTCTGCCCAAATCTCCACTGCGGGTAACGTGACGCGGCAGGTCCCGATTTGGGTAGAGATAGTGAAGCAAAATGATGTTTTAGCAGCAAGTTGATGTCAATCAGACTGAGAGTTGCAATGGAGAGTGGGTATCCTAAATGAGTACACTTTGCATTGATTGATTGAGCTATCGCAGGAATATGTGTTGGAATTTTACCGTCTCGCCCGCCCGAGACTCGTAAGATCCTATCCGCGGCCAATGGAGAATGCCATTCTACGAACCTCGCCCGCCCCAGAGGCCAGTAAAATTCCAGCCGTAGTGTCTGTTCTTGTAATTATCATTGCCTTTATAAATCATTTGTTTCACTGCCTCAGGTCTAAAGTGGGAACCAATTGGACAATTGTGTATCGCACATTATTGTCGATAGCGTGCAGTAACTGATGTACATCTCAATGCTGGTAATGATCAGAAATCCAATCCTTCCAGAGCGAAAGGACAGTGATGTTTCTGTGCCCCAGCTTTGATATGTGTACTGGCATCAATACCACTGACCCCTCATCATATGACCGAGGCGGAAACAAATCCATGAGTTTTAACACTGTTCCCATTTGTACCAGTTGGAAACTGAAGCTGGGCATAGGGATAGCTTGGAGAAATGACAAATCACCAGAATCCCCCTTCCCTCCCTTCACCGGCATCCTCTCTTCTCAGAAGACTGTACGTACGCTGCAAGTTCCCCTCCAAGCCACTCACCATCCTGACTTGGAAATATATCGCTGTTCCTTGGCAGTCGCTGGGTCAGAATCCTGGAATTTCCTCCCTAATGGCATTGTGGGTCAACCCACAGCATGTGGACTGCAGTGATTCAAGAAGGCAGCTCACCATCACCTTCTCAAGGGCAACTAGGGATAGGCAATAAATGCTGGCTGGCCAGCAACGCCCGTGTCCCACGAATGAATTAAAAGTAAACTGTCTTTCACACTACTTTTTCTTTATCCTTCCATTGGTTGTCAAGGGCAGCATTTGGTATCCATCCCTAATTGCCCTTGAACCGAGTGTCTTGCTGGGCCTTTTCGGGGGGGGGGGGGGGGGGGGGGGGCAGTTAAGAGTCAACCGTTTTGCTATGAGTCTGGAAACACATGTTCCCCCAGACCAGGCAAGAATAGCCGATTTCCTTCCCTAAAGTGAGCCGGATGGGTTTGTATGACAATCAATGATCATTTCCTGGCCATCGTTACAGGTTTATTAATTGAATTTAACTTCCTCCAACTGCCATAGTGGGATTTGAACCCAGATCATTAGCCTGGGTGTCTTTATTATTAGTCCAGTGGTAATACCGCCACTATTTACCCTCAAGTATTTTGTTTATTTGCCCCATTTGTTATCGCCATTACAGTTGCAGGCGAGTGCAAGGCATCACTGATTGACATTTCCAAACGCATGGATGATTGTACAGTACTGCACAGATGGATGAACAGCACATGGCTGTGGCCTGAGGGTTAAGCTTTTAAGATGATTTTCTGAGTTGGACTGGGTTTTTAATCTAAGTAATTGATTGAAATCTGCTGTTGAACAGACTAAAGTGACTGTATTTCAGGCCAGGCTTTTACAAGCATGCATTGTATTGGAATGGTTGCCTCGGATAATCTAACTCTGCCTCTCCCCATGATATAGAATCCATTTGTTTCTGACCTGTGTTTTCAGCCAAATAATTTTATCCCATTCTTTGCAGACTATATTTCAAAGTCAATGTGTGCATTTTGTTGAACTGTGTTGCTGTGAATTCTACCAAGAATTATTGTAATGTAGTAACTTGAAGTTGCATTATGCTTTGTTTACTTCTCAAATGTTCCCTGTGATTGTCAGAGGGCAGCTTGTCAACTCCTCCTCTTGACAGTTTCAAAGGATCATGGCATCTGTGTAGCGGATGATGATGCATCTTCAATCATTTGATTCTCGCTGAGGTTTTTGATTTTGTTCTAACAGATGTCACAGCGCCTTTTGAATTTTCCAACAATATTGAACGTCCTATAATATTTTAAAGTAGCAATCCAACTATCAGTCCTAGGGATAGAGATGCTTCACTGCAATTGTATAGGCCGTTGATTTGATTTATTATCACATGTATTAGTATACAGTGAAAGGTATTGTTTCTTGCGCACTATACAGACAAAGCCTACCATTCATAGAGAAGGAAATGAGAGGGTGCAGAATGTAGTGTTACAGTCATAGCTAGGGTATAGAGAAAGATCAACTTAATGCGAGGTAGGTCCATTCAAAAGTCTGATAGCAGCAGGGAAGAAGCGTGTTCTCGAGTCGGTTGGTATGTGTCCTCAGATTTTTTGTACCTTTTTCCCAATGGAAGAAGGTGGAAGAGTATGTCCGGGCTGTGTGGGGTTCTTGATTATGCTGGCTGCTTTTCCGAGGCAGTTGGAAGTGTAGACGGATGGGAGGCTGATGGTGAGGCCTCACCTGGAGTACAGTGTGCAGTTTTGGTATCCTTATCTGAGGAAGGATGTGCTTGCTATAGAGGAAGTACAGCGAAGGTTTACCAGGCTGATTCCTGGGATGGCAGGTCTGTCATATGAGGAGAGACTAGGTCATTTAGGACTGTATTCATTGGAGTTTAGAAGAGTGAGAGGGTATCTCATAGAAACTTAGAAAATTCTAACAGGGTTAGACAGGGTAGATTCCGAAAGAATGTTCCCAATGGTGGGCGAGTCCAGAACTAGGGGTCATAGTTTGAGGATAAGGGGTAAACCTTTTAGAACTGAGGTGAGGAGAAATTTCTTTACCCAGAGGATGGTGAATGTGTGGAATTCACTACCACACAAAATCGTTGAGGCCAAAATGATGCCTGATTTCAAGAAGAAATTAGATATTGCTCTGGGGCTAAAGGGATCAAAGGATATGGGGGGGGGGGGAGGGGGAAGGCAGAATCAGGATATTGAATTTGATCAGCCATAATAATGAATGGTGGAGCAGGCTGGAAGGGCCGAATGGCCTACTTCTGCTTCTAGTTTCTATGTTTCCCTTTTTTAATCAGAGGACTTAACATTGAGAAATCTTCTATCGCATCCTTGGGGTGACTCAAAGTGCTTGCAATGAATGAATTATTTTGAAGTGTAGCTATGTTTACCTGTAGTTTGCATGCAACCAGGTCATAGGATCAGCATCCGGGGATTCGGCCTCCAGCCTGATTCTCCACTCAGTTGGATCATGGCTAGTCCCACAAGCACAGATAAATAACCAACTAATCTGTTTTTGATTGTGGTTGATAGATGACTGGTGATCAGGGAGCCTTCTCTTATGTGAAAAGTGTCATGGGATCTTTTAAATCTACTTGGGCAATTTAACATCTCATCTAATATACATCATCTCCTGATAATGTAGCATTCCTTCACTGCACTGAAGCATCAGCCTAAATCTCTAGAGCAGGCCATGAATTCACCACCTTCTGATTCTAATGCAAGTGAGTTGCCATTGAATCAAGTTGACACTGCCTTTTTTAATAATATAAAGTTGTCATATCCTTTTCATATGACTCTCTTAGCTTTAAGTAAAATTCCAGATTCAGACCTGAGGAACTAGCTAGGAGTAATTACTGAGTCTCATGGAATAGAATCATAGCATTTCAATAGGTGATCAGAGAATCTCTCAATCCCTACAGTGCAAAAAGAGTCATTCGGCCCATCGAGCCTGCATCAACAACTATCCTACCCAGGCCCTATCCCCATAACCCCATGTATTTACCCTACTAATTCCCCTGAAACTAAGGGGCAATTTAGCATGGTCGATGCACCTACCCTGTACATCTTTGGACTGTGGGAAGTAACCCATACAGACACGGGGAGAAACTTGAAGCAGACAGTCACCCAAGCCTGGAATTGAATCAGGGTCCCTGGCACTGTGAGGGAGCAGTGCTAACCACTGTGCCACCGTGCCGTCCTAAGGAACTAGCTAGGATTAATTGCTGAGTCTTGTGTGCATGAGTGAGAGAAATTGACATCGAGAAGTTCAAACGACACAATGCCGATGTATCCTTTGTTGATCATTTTATCTGATAATGAAACACATTAGTGCTCTCGGGTTCGGCAGTGACTTCCAGTTAGTGTCCTGTATTGTGCAGCTATTATTGACTTGCTTTGTCCATCTGGGCAGTTGAGAGTTATTAAGTTGCATCACTTTTATTGACCAGAGTCTTACTGGCTTTGCACGTGGAATATTGTCTTCCTCTGAAATGTGGAACATCTATTTTTGATAGATTTGATAGATGCAATGCGTATCTTTAATGTAATGTAAACTTCGCTACCCGTGTACTGTGCTGGCACAGTATTCTGACATCTGTATGCAGGAGCATGACATTGCATGTCTTCTGGCCTCTGGCCTTTGTCAAATCAAGTATTAAACAGGAGCTGATAGAACAAAAGCATCATCTTGCAGAGGACATAGTACCTGTCAGCACAAGTGACGGTAACAATGTTGTATGCTTAATCTGCAAACTGTTATACTGCCAACCTCACTTCACACTGAGCTCCATTTCCAGATGGCTAGTTTTTAGTGCTCCAATAGAGGAGCAGTGGTGTCTCCCGACATTAAAAGGGTCCACCCCGGCATCAAGCTAGATATTATATTCGGGAACAAGAACGGCACATCCACCCCATTCGATTCTTCAGAATTCTCCTCTGTCATTTGGACATTTGTGGCAAAATTGAGAGAGATGTCCCACAACCTGACAGTGGTCCAGACTCATCCTTTACTCTCTCTGGTATGCCCTGTGCGAGCAGCAGACAGACCTACCAGAGGTTGCAGCACAGTTGGCGGGACTGGTCCTAGAAGTTCTCAACATTGACTCCAAATTCCATGAAGCTCTGCCATATCCAGTCAGACTTGGATAAAGATATACTCCAAATTGCCCCTCCCAGCTGATGAATTATAGATTTCCAGCAGTGCAGGAGGAGGTCATTCAGTTCATCGAGCCTGCACCAACAACAATCCTATGAAGGCCTATCCCAGTGTCCCCACGTATTTACCCTGCTAATCCCCCTCACATTAAGGGTAATTTAGCATGACCAATCAACCTAACCCACACACCTTTTACATGTGGGAGGAAATTGGAGAACCTGGGGTAAACCCATGCAGACACTGGGAGAACATGCAAACTTCAGACAGCTGGCATTGAACCCAGGTCCTTGGCACTATGAGGCAGCAAAGCTAACCACGTGCCATGCAGCATGTTGGACAAAATTTGGAAGACGCGCTGAGGGTAACCAGGGCGCAATGGACTCTCTGAGGGAGACTTCACCGTACCTCGTAGCATATGCCAGAACCACCACTGACGGAGCTGGCCAAGTCCTGAAGTATATCTCTACCAGACAGGACCATTGACCTGAAGCTGAACTAGAATAACCACGTACTGTGGTTGCAAGAGCTGGTCACAGACTGGGTATGATGTGGTGAGTGTTTCACCTGATTCCCCAAAGCCTGTCCACCATCTCCAAGTGCAATTGACAGAATATTCTTGACTTGTCTGGATGAGTGGAGCCCCAACAACACTCGGGGAACTCAACACCATCCATGACAAAGCAGCCCACTTGATTAATGCACAATCCACCACTTTAAACATTCAATCCTACCATCAGCGCAACATACCTGCAAGTGTAGCATACACAAGATGCACTGCTGTTGTTTGCCAAGACGACTTCGACAGCACCTCCAAATCCATGACCTGTCACCTAGAAGAACAAGAACAGCAAGCAAGTGGGAGCACCACTATCTACAAGTTTCTCTAGTTCCCCTCAATTGTACACTTGGACATTTGGTCCAGTGACTTGGACATTTTATCGTTCCTTATCCTTTTTTAGAAAAATTTCATAGATTCCCTACAGTGCAGAAGGAGGCCATTTGGCCCATCGAGTCTGCACCGACCACAATCCCACCCAGGCCCTATTCCTATAACGCCGCATATTCACACTAATCCCCCGACACCAAGGGACAATTTAGCATGGTGAATCCACCTAACCTGCACATCTTTGGACTGTGGGAGGAAACCGGAGCACCCAGAGGAAACCCGTGCAGACACTGGGAGAATGTGCAAACTCCACACAGACTGGGTGACCCAAGGCCAGAATTGAACCTGGGTGCCTGGTGCTGAGGCAGCAATGCTAACCACTGTGCCACCATGCCGCCCTGGAATTTCTGGAAGTTATTAGCTACCTCATGGCACTGTAGGGTATATGCAGAGATTCATTAAGGTGATTCACCAACAGCTTCTCAAAAGGCAATTGGGGATGGGGAATAAATGCAGGCCTTGTCAGTAACATCCGTGGGGAGACTTGATAACATTGGACTGCCACAGTGATATCAATGCTTACACTTCGTACTGCTGGTAGCTGCATCTCTGATTATTCCAATCTTTGTGGTCTTCAGATGGCTGATTTTTGGAGTCTAGGTTTGGTTTACAGGTTTTCCACTTTGCTGCCTCTGCTAAGCTAGGAACAGCACTATATTGGCTAGCTGTCTGTAGTTTTGCACGGTAAATTTATTTAAATAATTGTCCCCAACTTGGACCTAGAACATAGAACATAGAACAGTACAGCACAGAACAGGCCCTTCGGCCCACGATGTTGTGCCGAGCTTTATCTGAACCCAAGATCAAGCTATCCCACTCCCTATCATCCTGGTGTGCTCCATGTGCCTATCCAATAACCGCTTAAATGTTTCTAAAGTGTCTGACTCCACTATCACTGCAGGCAGTCCATTCCACACCCCAACCACTCTCTGCGTAAAGAACCTACCTCTGATATCCGTCCTGTATCTCCCACCACGAACCCTATAGTTATGCCCCCTTGTAATAGCTCCATCCACCCGAGGAAATAGTCTTTGAACGTTCACTCTATCTATCCCCTTCATCATTTTATACACCTCTATTAAGTCTCCCCTCAGCCTCCTCCGCTCCAGAGAGAACAGCCCTAGCTCCCTCAACCTTTCCTCATATGACCTACCCTCCAAACCAGGCAGCATCCTGATAAATCTCCTCTGCACTCCTTCCAGCGCTTCCACATCCTTCCTATAGTGAGGTGACCAGAACTGCACACAATATTCCAAATGTGGTCTCACCAAGGTCCTGTACAATTGCAGCATAACCCCACGGCTCTTAAACTCCAACCCCCTGTTAATAAAAGCTAACACACTATAGGCCTTCTTCACAGCTCTATCCACTTGACTGGCAACCTTTAGAGATCTGTGGATATGGACCCCAAGATCTCTCTGTTCCTCCACAGTCTTCAGAACCCTACCTTTGACCCTGTAATCCACATTTAAATTTGTCCTACCAAAATGAATCACCTCACATTTATCAGGGTTAAACTCCATTTGCCATTTTTCAGCCCAGCTTTGCATCCTATCTATGTCTCTTTGCAGCCTACAACAGCCCTCCACCTCATCCACTACTCCACCAATCTTGGTGTCATCAGCAAATTTACTGATCCACCCTTCAGCCCCCTCCTCCAAGTCATTTATAAAAATCACAAAGAGCAGAGGACCAAGCACTGATCCCTGCGGCACACCGCTAGCAACCTGCCTCCAGTCCGAAAATTTTCCATCGACCACCACCCTCTGTCTTCGGTCAGACAGCCAGTTACCTATCCAATCGGCCAACTTTCCCCCTCTCCCACACCTCCTCACTTTCATCATAAGCCGACCATGGGGGACCTTATCAAACGCCTTACTAAAATCCATGTATATGACATCAACTGCCCTACCTTCATCAACACACTTTAATGGAAATGTGCAAAATCTGGCCAGCAGTCTAGTGATCTTGAAATTAAGGTGTAACCTGAAATACAAACAATTGGCATTGTAAAAATATCGAGGAGTACTCTTTCTTATTTATTTGCGTCACAAGTAGGTTTACATTAACACTGCAATGACGTTACTGTGAAAATCCCCGAGTCGCCACACTCCAGCACCTGTTCGGGTATACTGAGGGAGAATTTAGCATGGCCAATCCACCTAACCAGCACGTCTTTCGGACTGTGGGAGGAAACCAGAGCACCCGGAGGAAACCCATGCAGACATGGGGAGAACGTGCAAACTCCACACAGGCAGTGACCCAAGCCGGGAATCGAACCCGGGTCCCTGGCGTTGTGAGGCAGCAGTGCTAACCACTGTGCCACCCATTAAAAAAGATTAGAAAGAGTAAGAAGCTTTAGCATTGAAGAAATGGGCATGGAACCTAATGGGAAATGGAATTTTGGAAGCAAAGTAAAAAGTTTAAAAACAACATAATGAAGGCAATTAGATTTTTTTGAAAAATGGCAGAAGTTTAAAGATGTGACATCCATTTGAAACGCTTGCCACACCTCCGACCTCCTCCATTTCTCAAGACACCACTGAACAAAATGACATATGGGGTAGTTTTCACCTTGGCTTCTTGAATAGCAACCTGAAGCAACTTATCGTGTAGGCATTGAAACTGCCAATTTGCATCCCACTGACTTAAAGGAGATAAAATTCAGATGGGTTCTGCAGGAGGCAAGCAACTTGACGAGTTGAAATTTGCCCCAAGGCGGTAAAACATCTTGGTTGCCAAGATGCCAGCAGCCGCAAAACTGAAGAGTTGGATGTCATTGTGTCACTGAGCGCACTGATCGGGAGAGCTGTTTGTTCCCGGACTTTGGCTTGTTTGTGCTCCTAACGTCATCTTGGCTTTCAGCTCAGTGACTTTGGCACAACTGAACGTATTCGTCGATAATCAAATGAATGTTGAGGTACTGCATGGCTGTGGGCATCATCTGCCTTTTATTGAAGAACATTACACCCTGAAAGTCAGTTTGTGTTGCTACTTTCTAGAGATTTTACAGTGCCAATTTATTGACTGCTAAATAAATCATTTTTGAAATGCCTGGCATTATGTGGAATAAACATTTGCAACTGAAGGGATTGCAAAATGAGGTTTTCCCACTATTATGAGTTGGGAAGGGTGGAAAAAAAAGCATCATCTGGTTTACTGGTGATTGATCAGCTTACCAGAACAGCTACTTGAACGCAACACTAATTAAGAGATTGAGCACATATGATACATTATTGACCTGCACTTTAGTTTGAGTGTTCAGTCTAAACTAGGCTAGTCAATAACCTCAAATGCAATCCATTGTCTAATGGTATAAATGAAATATGGTCTTGGGTTACAAGCAGTATTATAACTTTTGCGCTGATTCATTTTCCAAAGTGGCCCATGAATGTATGTGTGCAAGTATAATGAATATATTTGATAGTACGATCGAGCTAGGGTGACACAGTGGTTACTACTGCTGCCTCACCACACCAGGGACCCAGGTTCGATTCCTGGCTTGGGTCACTATCTGTGTGGAGCTTGCACATTCTCCCCGTGTCTGTGTGGGTTTGCTCCGGTTTCTTCCCACACTCTTGGAAATGTGTGGTTAGATGTGCGGGTTAGGTTGATTAGCCATGCTAAATTGCCCCTTAGTGTCAGGGGGACTAGCTAGGGTAAATGCATGGGATTATGAGGATAGGGCCTGAGTGGAACTGTGGTTGGTGCAGACTCAATGGGCCGAATGGTCTCCTTCTGCACTGTAGGGATTCTGATTCTAGATACTCAAGAATGCTAGTGTTGCTCAAGCTCTCCCAAAAAGGTGCCATTGATCATAACCGTCCAACTTTATGCTGTGTCCACTGCTCTTCCAAGAACACTGTACAACATTCTTATTGTATGAAAGGCCTTAAATATACATTTATAAGTGTTTTCAAGTCTAGGTAGCATTTGATGCGAAGCACGTTTTGTTTTCTTTTTTTTCCTTTGAATGAAAGAGCAATGCATTTACAGACCTTGAATTGTTAGCCAACAGTCAGTTCCCTCCCTGGCCCCTCACCCCCAATATTCCTTGTGGGGAATTTCTACCCCGAGTACAAGATTCACAAATTTAGGAATGTTGTGCTGCAACACAAATTATTTTGTGGCATCGCATTGAAAAATGAGCAGGTAACCTGGATTGCAGTAGTTGTTGTGATATGGAGACTGCGTTGACAATGGGCACAGTGGGTTGGAGCACTGAGCGAGGTTTGTACAATTCTCTGCTTTGCAGGGATAGGAACTTGGCAAAAATTAACGCCAGTTGAACTGGAGTTGTTTTAAAGTTTATTTATTAGTGTCAAAAGTAGGCTTATATTAACGTTGCAATGAAGTTACTGTGAAAATCCTCTAGTCGCCACACTCCGGCGCCTGCTCGGGTGCACTGAGGGAGAATTTAGCATGGCCAATGCACCTAAGCAGCACGTCTTTCGGACCGTGGGAGGAGACCGGAGCATGCGAAGGAAACTCACGCAGACACTGAGAACATGCGGACTCCACACAGAGTGACCAGAACCGGGAATCGAACCCGGGCCCCTGACATTTGAGGCAGCAGCACTAACCACTGCCACTATTGTATTTCAATGCTGGAGAGGTCTTGGTTCTTTCTTTGAGAGTGATGTGAATCAAGTTGCAATTCTATATTTTTATTTCTTGATGGAATGTGAGCATTGCTAGCAAGGCCAAGTGTTTATCGCTCATAATTTCTCTAAGGTCACAGTGATCTTCCCACTTAAACTGTTGCAGTCCACTTGGTTTAGACGCACCTACCATGCTGCTAGAGGGGGAGTTCCAAGATTCCAGGACCCAATGACATTGATAGTGTATAAAATCCCTTTTGAAGATGTCAGTGTTACCATGAGTTGAAAGCAACTGATTTTAGCACTGAAAGGGTTAATGTGATATGAAACCATTCTGTACATCACCATTTTAATATTTTTAGCTTCACTCCAGATTATAGCTTGGAAATCATTAATGTAAGTGGTCCTGAGTAATGCAATGCCACATTCCTTTCCATTCCAGTATTACTGGAGGCATCTGCTCTGGTTTAGAAAGTTTGAAGAGGATTGAATGCAGGAACATTTGGTAACAGTCCAATAACCAAATGAATGTTGAGGTCCTTGTAGAAAGATCCCCATATGTTGGAAAATAATCTGATGTGATTTAATAAGATAATGTGCCTCCAACTGCTGGATCATGTTGGGGTAACTGACTTGCAGAGCAGCACATTAACTGGCTCAGTCACAACAGGCTATGCCATGACAATGGGGAATCATGATGGAGTGAGATCTACCCATAACTTCACCTGTTACCCAAAAACATATTGAACTGTTTAAAGAGGACCTACTTTTTTTTTACAAAATGCAAGAAAAGACACTGACCAAACATGGCTATCACCAACCATCTGATGTATGTTATTGTAAGTTGACCACTTTTCTGGAAGTTCTCCTATCTCTTGCAATGTAGACCACAGTTCCTCCTTCCTTGCTCTATCAAGAAATTTGAATACCTCTGGAATACCCCTCGCCCTTTTGCTTGTTTTTATTCATTTATGGAATATGGTTATTGTTGGCTGGTTATTTATTGCCCATCCCTAACTGCCGTAGATTTCAGAGGGCATTTGCGAGTCAACAACGTTTCACCTCAACGGAGAGTCCAAATATGGAACCTTCCCACAGTGATGATTAAAAATGTAAATTTATCATATTTGCACTGATTCTACCAGGTAGCTAGCCATGGTCAGGAATTGAAAGTTACAGTGGCTGAGGTACAATTGGGTATATTCTCGAGGTAGTGACTCACTGCTGGGGGACTTGGATGTACTTCTGAGGCTGTATAAGGCTCTGGTCAGACCCCATTTGGAGTATTGTGAGCAGTTTTGGACCCCCCCCTGTCTAAGGAAGGATGTGCTGTCCTTGGAAAGGGTCCAGAGCAGGTTCACAAGAATGATCCCTGGAATGAAGAGCTTGTCGTATGAGGAACGGTTGAGGACTCTGGATCTGTACTCGTTGGAATTTAAAAGGATGAAGGGGGGATCTGATTGAAACTTACAGGATACTGTGAGACCTGGATAGAGTGGATGTGGAGAGGATGTTTCCACTAGTAGGAAAAACTAGAATCAGAGGGCACAACCTCAGGCTAAAGGGACGATTCTTTAAAACAGAGATGAGGAGGAATTTCTTCAGAATTTGTGAAACTCTTTGCCGCAGAAGGCTGTGGAGACCAGGTCATTGAGCGTCTTTAAGACAGAGATAGATAGGTTCTTGATTGATAAGGGGATCAGGGGTTAAGGGGAAAAGGCAGGAGAATGGGGATGAGAAAAATATCAGCCATGATTGAATGGCGGAGCAGACTCAATTCCGCCCCTATGTCTTTTGGTCTTATGTATTTGTCCGAAGTTGGGAGGAGTTTGAGTACTACTTTTCCAACCTTGGTATCCAGTGGCAGGGTTGTGTACTCTCTAGCCTATTCTAACAGGCTTGTAAAATGTTGATCCCTGCGCACTGCCTCGATGAGGTGGCTTCCATTGTTTCAAATCGCACCTAGCTGTCCCATTTCCTGTCCCCCTTATCAAGCTATCTTTGACATCTTTGCCAATAACGCTGCAAATTTGTGGGCAGTTTTTTTAACATGCATGGGCAGAGCGACGGGTAAGATAGCCCAGTGGTTTTGAGATTGGAATAGCGATGCAGAAGCTGGGAGATCAGATCCTTGAGTGGCAAGTTGTGAAATTGAATTCAGTAAATTTGTTGGCTGGCAGATAATTATAATAAAGTCTTCTGGATCATTGTGTTAGCCCAGTTAGTTCCGGGACGGAAGCCTGCCGCAAATGCTGCTTGTGACACCAGTCTATTAGAATCATAGAATCCCTATAAATACAGAAGGTGGCCATTTGGCCCATCGAGCCTGCACCAACAACAATCCCACCCAGGCCCTTTCCCCGTAATCCCTCGTAGTTACCCTGCTAATCCCACTGACACTAAGGGACAATTTTAGCATGGCCAATCCATGCTGCATTGAAAGTGAACGCTGACCTGGCGACATGGGTCAGAATTGGAATGAGCAAAAGTCCTGCCCTGCTGGAATTCCTGCTTTGATCCTGGCTAATGTTTCTGGAGGCCATAGTTGTTGTCAGAAGGAACAAATTCAGATCAAACTTGAGATCTTCCTTCAAAATTAAAACCTCTCCTTATGTGGTTCGCCTTTTAAGTTTTCTAACACTCTTAGGGTAGTGTTTTCAGGTGGTTGGAGATGTGGAGCTGTAGATAAATGAAATCTTTAATATGGTCGTGGAACCAATGCATGATGAACTGGTGGAATTGAATTTGATACTTGCTGTCATGGTATGGTTCTCAGTGTGACCCAGTGAAGAAGCAAGTGTCTTCTGTCTCTCAACAGGAGAGGCTAGTAGTATTACCTAGTGGTACTATTGTTAGACTATTAACGCAGAAGCTCAACTAATGTTCTGGGGACTTGGGTTCGAATCCTGCCATGGCAGATGGTGGAATTTGAATTCAATAAAAACAATCTGGAATTAAGAATCTACTGATGACCATAAATCCATTGTTGTTTGTTGGAAAAACCCACCTGATTCATTCATGTCCTTTAGCGAAGGAAATCTGCTGTCCTTGCCTGGTCTGGCCTTACCAAGTCTGGCCTACATGCGACTCCAGAGCAATGTGGTTGGATCTCAATTGTCCAAGGGCACTAGGGATGGTCAATAAATGCTGGCCAGCCAGCGACATCCATGTCCCACGAATGAATAAAACAAAAACCCACCTGCACCAATCCAAGGTTATCCTTGGGTTTTAAGTTGGCTTGCCCTTGAAAGAATGTGGCTGTATAAAAGCAAATGTGCTTATCTAGATACTTATTCCATGGTGCCAATACAGCATTTTTAAACTCATTCACTGCGAACACATGTCAGTGTGTGCTCCCAAACTTCATTTCCACTTTGTGTGCACACACTGCTAATGGGAGTAAGCTGATTCTCTCGGCAGGTTTATTAATCCCCAATGACTCCCGTGTAACTAGAGCATATTGAGGCTAGCTGCGAAAGGATTATTTTTCATAACTGAAAGTAGTCCATGCTGAGTGTTGGTATTGGCGAATCCAGGACTGCTGGCAAATGTCAGGCCATGAGCAGTAAAAGCTCAGAGCTTGCAGCTGGGGTCTGAAAGACAAATTGAGTCAATTCACTGATTTAATGGTTGAGATTTGGCAGCTAACTTTCCAAATAGGATTTCAGTGGATTAAACACCTCTTGTTACTGGTGGCCGAGCAGCAAATGGAGCCAGTTTGCAATTTAGAAAATAAAGACCGGACTAAAGACAATCTGGGGAGGGGGGGTGGGGATTGGCTATTATTTGCATACTCTCTTCATAACCAGTTGGTTTTTCTGATCACTGTAGCTGAAGTTTTTTGGAATGAGCCTGAATTCAGTTGATGATTTTTTACCTTTGTTACGATGCTTGTAAAGATCGTGTTAATAATCTGCCCCGTTCATCTGTGCATCGCATGTCTTTAACTTTGTAAATTCAGAGCATCCACGTGGTCAGGATAGAGACCTGCTTCAGCACATCAGCTCTGCCACAGACACAAGCTACAAAAGGTTGTGAATGTAGCCCAATCCATCATGCAAACCAGCCTCCCATCCATCGACCCTGTCTACACTTCCTGCAGCCAGCATAATTAAGGACCCCACGCACCCCGGACATTCTCTCTTCCACCACCTTCCGTCGGGAAAAAGATACAAAAGTCTAAGGTCATGTACCAACCGACTCGAGAACAGCTTCTTCCCTGCGGCCATCAGACTTTTGAATGGACTTACCTTACATTAAGTTGATCCTTCTCTACACCCTAGCTACGACTGTAACACTACATTCTGCACTCTCTCCTTCTCTATGAACGGTATGCTTTGTCTATATAGCATGCATGAAACAATTACTAATACATGTGACAAATCAAATCAAAATATCAGTAAGTGTGAAATAGCCCAACCCCTCAAGCCCATTTATACCAAATTGAAGTGTCTTGTCCCATTTGAGATGTGCTTTCAGTGTTTTTATTGCACTCCAGCTAAGGTGCAATACTGACCAGTCTTGAGGGCAAAGGGAGTCTTTATAAAGGCCAAAAGAAATGTTGCTGTATTGATCAGAAGATAACACGTAAAAAGTTCCACAAACTGAAATGTAACTAGAGAACTGAATGCTCAAACAGTCGTGTGTGTGAATTCTTTGGCGGACTCTAACAGCAAGCAAAACTTTCCAATCTGATGCTACTGAGGCTAGTTTTCACTGTTGAGATCTGTTGATCCTAAACATCAAACACGCACTATTTATCGTTACTGTCACAAACTGGATTTTGCTTAAAATTATAAAGCCATTCTGTAGTATATATGACCTGATTATGATTTTATCCTTTAAAACTTTTTGTTTTCTTCCTTCTCTTCTGGGCAAGCTTTTTAAACAATTAGCAGTGTATTGAGCAGTATTTGATGGGAGGGATGGAATATAGAGTGACCAACATTCATGTTTGATTGCCCAGCTTTGGCAACCTTCCAGTTAAGTGGCCATCCATTGAGATCAGTGTGAAGAATGCTTAACCGAAGCACGTTGTGCTTTCGTTAATGCTTTTGAAGTACTCCTTTTGTAAAGTTCAGCAATGGCCTTATCCGAGGTAACTTGTTAACTAATTCCATAGGAGAATATTTGAGATTAAATTGAGGACGGGTTGCATCAATTTGAATAAAATTATTCCATTTTATCACCGTTTGAGATGTTCAAAATGTACAAGGGAGTTGGTAGGATGGATACGGTGTATTTCCCCTGAAGGAGGGACTTGAGAGCAAACACAAGACATCTTAAAATTTAGGAAGTAAATCAGGAAGCACTTTTTTTTCCCCACAGAGGGTATTCGAAATCTGGAATGTTCTCTTCCTAGTTGCTGCTGGAGATTGGTAGATTTTTCTTAGACGAGGGGGTATGAAGCTAAATGGGTGGCACAGTGGTTAGCACTGCTGCTTCACAATGCCAGGGACCTGGGTTCGATTCCGGCCTTGGGTCACTGTCAGTGTGGCGTTGGCACATTCTCCCCATGTCTGCGTGGGTTTCCTCCGGGTGCTCCGGTTTCCTCCCACTGCCCAAAGATGTGAAGGTTAGGTGGATTGGCCACTGTAAATTGCCCCTTAGTGTCCCAAGATGTATAGATTAGGGGGATTGGCCATTGTAAATGTGCAAGGTTACAAGAATAGGATGGGGGGGGTGGTAGGCCTGAGTAAGATGCTATTTCGGCGAGTCGGTGCAGACTTGATGGGCCAAATGGTCTCCTTCTGCACTGCAGGGATTCTGTGGTTTAAGTGGGAGTTGTGGTGGGAGGACAGTGATAGGAATGGGGTTGAAGTATGATCTGACTGAATGTTAGCAGACTTGAACAGTTTTATTGCTGTCTCTATGTACTTGGATCCAAAACCTAAGCTTTAAGATGAAATGAGAAGTTACTGAGTCAGCAGTTTTACCACTTAGTATGGTGGGTTAGGATTTGTTTCATTGGGATTCAGCCTCTTTAAAATACTTTTTTCTTCCCCCGACAATCGCTGTATGTGATGCCCAAGAAAGGACTGCCCTTCATGATCAATAATGTACCTCTATCTCAGAGCTAAAAATATTATTCAATTTTGGAATATTGAACGTAGGAGCAGGAAAAGGCCATTCAGCCCATCGAGCATGCTCTGTCTTTCAGTAGGATCATGACTGATCATCTACCTCAACACCACTTTCTCACGCTATCCCCATATCCCTTGATGTCATTGGCACCCAGAAACCTATTTATTTCTATCTTGTACATGCTCAATGATCGAGCTTCCACAGCCCCCTCAGGTAGTGAATTCCTAAGATTCAACACCCTCTGAGTGAAGAAATTTCTCCCCCCCTCAGTACAAAATGGGCTATCCCCTCTGGTTCTAGAGTCACTAGCCAAGGGGAAACATCCAACCCAGATCGACCCTATCAAGCTCTGTCTAAGAATTTTGTACATTTCTTCAGTCTCTCCTCATGAAATAATCCTGCCATCCCAGAGATTAGTTTGGTCAACCTCCGTTGCACTGTCTCCATAGCAAGTATGTCCTTGAATAAGGGGGTGGTACAGTGGTTAGCACTGCTGCGCCTCAGCGCCAGGGACCTGGGTTCAATTCTGGCCTCGGGTGACTGTCTGTGTGGAGTTTCCACATTCTCCTCGTGTCTGCATGGGTTTCCTGCGAGTGTTGATGTTTCCCCCCTCAGTCCAAAGATGTGTGGGTTAGGTTGATTGGCCATGATAAATTGCCCCTTAGTATCAGGGGGATTTGGTTTATAAATATGTGGGGTTACAGAGGTGGGACCTGGGTGGGATTATTGTCAGTGCAGGCTCGATGGACCAAATCGCCTCCTTCTGCACTGTAGATTCTATGATGAGACCAAAACATTTCATTACTCTAAATACAGTCTCACCTATACAATTGCAGCGTGACATCTTTACTCCTGTACGCAAATTCCCTTGCAATAAAGGTCAACATACAATTTCCCTTCCCAATTATTTGCTGCCCCTACATGAGGAGGAATTTCTTCTCAGGGTAATAAATCTGTGGAATTCTTTACCACGCAGGGCTGTAGAGGCTGGGTCATTAAGTATGTTCAAGGCTGAGATAGACAGATTTTTAATAAGCCAGAGAATCAAGGGGATAAGGCAGGAAAGTGGAATTGAGGATTGTCCTATCAGATCAACCATGGTCTCATCGAATGGTGGAGCAGACCTGACGGGCTGACTGGTCTCCTTTTGCTTCTATATCTTATGGTTGTATCTTCATCTTATCAATCTTGTCATATTGCAAAGGTCAAAACTCTGAAGTTATTTTACGCTTAAACAGTTTACAGAATCAATGTTACTGGTGAAATATTATATACTGCTATTTGAAAACAATTCGAGAAACAGTTTACAGGAGTACCTTGTTAAATTTAACCTTCTCGAGATTCGCACTCGTCAGTTGAAAGCCTTCATCTGGGCACCAAAAACGTGTTTTGCTTGCATAAAATCACTCATTTTAAAGAATACTTTTTCCTTTGTGTGGAATTATTCGCTGTTTGATTTAAATTGCATAGTAAAGTAACTGTTATTTTGCCCCGTGACAATAATGCCAGCTCTCAATATTGACCCGGTATTGAAATGTAACATTATGGACTAATTTCTGATGGTTGAAATTGATAACAGCATTTGATTTTAAGTCACTGTTTTAATCTTAAATCTGAGATTTATAGAGTTCCATTTACCTAAGGTATTAAGAGATGTGGGGCAAAGACGGGCGTACGGAATTAGGTCACAAATCGACCATGATTTCATTGAATAGTACACAGACGTGAACCGAAATGGCTGATTCCCTATTCCTTTATTTCCAAAGTAGACATCTTTAATTCCAAACAAAACAGTCCACTTTAATCCCAAATAAAGCAGTCATCAGCAGGTGCCACAAGAATGGTGCCAAAATTCACCAAATGTCATACTTTGTGCATTATTATGCTCCTGTAAAGTGCCTTGGGACATTTTATTGTGTTAAAGGTGCTATATAAATAAAGGAGGTTGTCATTGTATCCATTTTTACTGAGGCAAAACTTAAAAGTGGGTACACGACTGGATCGGTTTTCAGTTGCTTGTGTCTATGAAGGGAGTGATTACTGTGTTTTCCCGTGTCCGAACCGATTCTGTCTGCTGTAACATAACCTGAGGAAAGTGGTTTTGAGCCTTTAAATTGGTTCACAGTACAAAACCATGCTAGGATTTGTCATTGTGGTGAAGCTGTGCTTCCATTTACATCATTACTCAAAAAATACAAGGTAATCAGTTCCGTCTGTTGGGTATCCTAGCAATAGAGATAACGCATGCGCCAGAAGCCTCTGACTACTTGCGTGGCTGGGATTCTCTGGCGCCATGAACGGAGTTTTGGCTGAGTGCCAAATTCCCCATTCTCGCTGGCAGCAGGGCGGACACGGACGAGAGCAGAAAATCTGTCCAGAAGCTTTGTCAGGATTTAGGGTAAAATTGTGGAAAGATCGATCTGCGGGCCTCGGCGATTATGGCTAATTTGACTTTTGTTCAAACCCCATATCAGTGAACAAAGAAAATTACAGCAGAGGAACCGGCCCTCCAAGCCTGCACTGACCATATTGCCCATGTGAACTAAAAACCACTACCCTTCCGGGGACCATATCCCTCTATTTCCATCCCATTCGTATATTTGTATTTATCTAGACGTTTCAGCCTCGCACTATATGGGTTTTGTATGCTCTCACTTTAAGCTTGCTTGGAATCACCGAGCCATACATCACGGCCACCAGGAACTGGTAAGACTGTTCACACAACATAAGAGCAGCTTATGTCAAGTTCATTGTAATTCGTGTCAGCTCGGGTCCAGGACTTCCCACGCTCAAGATCGATGAAGTTCAAAAGAGCATTGCTTTCGGATGTATTTCGTTTTCTGATTTACGGGTGAAGATTACCCAATCTTTCGACACGAGCCAAGTTGTCAGTGGATGTGGTAGCGTAGCCCTTCTCAGGGGGCGATCCCTGAGGGCCAGTGATAGGGCCTGACCCTATGGAGAGGCAGTGCGGGAAGTCAAGTCAATCGGGGTGCACAGGCGGGCACCCCAGGTAAGGAGGAACCTCAGTTGGAGACGGGGAGGAGAATAGATGTGAGATGCAGTTTAGTAGAGCATCACTTCTAATATTGTTGGTAAATTCTTCATAATTTCAAGCCACAATGAGTTGCCTTCAAAATTATTACACTAGGAAAAAATGTACAGAGAAAATCTTTTTTTTAAATTCTCTTCTATTTGAACCCAATCCATGTACTGAGTAGCATGTAGTATTGGAAGAAACTGATTTGGTTTGCACCTTATATGTAATGTCAAAACTTTGAACAGGAATAGTCACGTTATTAACTTTTATAGGTTTTATGAATGAAGTATATTTATGGAACCAAGAAATGTCAGCTTGCATTAAAATAACATGCATATGGTTATTTTGGCTTCTTTCTAAAGCTTGAACTTTGGACGGTAATTTCCGCATAATCAGAACTGGCTGTTGATTGGATTCAAATGGAAAGGGATTTTTTTTTTCAAAGAGATTATCTCTGTACATTTTTCCACCAATAAACTTTGTTTCTGTGGGATCTACTTTCAGTCAAAGGGTCGGTTTAGCTCAGTTGGCTGAATGGCTGCTTAGTATTGCATAGCGATGTCAACAGCGTGGGTTTAATTCCAGTACCAGCTGAGGTTATTCATGAAGGCCCCAACTCCTCAATCTCGCCCCTTGCCTGAGGTGTGGTGATCCTCAGGTTAAAATCACCACCAGTCAGCTCTTCCCCCCCCCCCCCCCCCCCCCCCAAAAGGACAGTAAGAAGTATCTTGGCACCAGGTTAAAGTCCAACAGATTTATTTGGAATCACGAGCTTTCAGAGCGCTGCTCCATCATCAGGAGAGTGACTCGCCTGATGGGAGCAGCGCTCCGAAAGCTCGTGATTCCAAATAAACCCGTTGGACTTCAACCTGGTGTTGTGAGACTTCTTACTGTGCCTACCCCAGTCCAATGCCGGCATCTCTCCCTCAAAAGGGAGAGCAGCCAATGATCATCTGGGACTATGATGACTTTACCTTGCTTTCAGTTAGATTTTGGATCGAGTATCCTTTACTTGTAAATCAGAAAACTGAACAATTCCAAAACCACTCCTTCCTGAACTCCATCCGACCTTTAGCATAGGAAATCTAGTTGTTTGCCCTACCTTGTGTCCAGCTGCTGTGAGGACCTTTGCTTCTGATCCAAACGCTATCACAGCACCTATATTCGAGCAAGAAAATGCTGCCCCTCGTGAATCAAATGAATCCACAAATCTTTGAAAGTACCAGCTATCAGTGCCAAGTCTGGACTGCCAGAGGTTGCTTTCCCTTCACTCACCAACTTTTTAACATACCACTGAGAGATAAAACCTTTTCTCCCACTCCTCATTGCTAGCTAGCTTTCCACAAGTCATCACGCACCCATCTCCACTATGGCACTGAAAACTAAGAACATCCTAGCACCGAAACACTATCAGCCCCAGGAGAGTCCGATAAAGGACCCTCACCCTGTATCACTACATGGTAGCATACAGGACAGCATGTGTACCTTCTTTGTATTTGGGTGTCCTGATGCTTTGGCTGCAATGGAAATGAATGGACAGATTGCCTTCATGTTTCAACATCGGGAGTGGGGGTGGCATTGTAAGTTTCTTGCCATGGCAGGGAAGCAAACAAATATGGCCTGTGTGGGCTGAGTTTGTTTCTAAACATTTGAGGGGACTAGATGGGCTGAATCTCATCCCCTCTCCTTACATTGTTCCCGCGTTTCAGCCTAAAATGTTTCCAGCCTGCAGCGGTGTTGGACTTGGAGCTGCTCCTTACTCCTTTCCATGTTGCAGCGCTACATCTTGGAGTTTGCAATAAAACCTGTAAAAAGTTTCTTATTTTTACTACTTGTGCTGTAGATTTTTGAATTGTAAAACACGGTGAAATCTTGGAATGCACGTGATGCGCGATATAACACACGAAAGGCGTGATGTACTCGGGAAATAAAGGCTTTTATTGCCAACAATAACAGAGCTACCATATACAGTACACGATCCAGACTAAAGGGTCACCAGGCAGAGCAGTGACCTTTATACCTCTCCCAGGAGGCGGAGCCGACTGGAGTGTACCATAACAACTATATTAACAGGTAGAACAGCCCAACCCTAACCCCAACAGTAACATATATATACAGACTCCATAGTAC